>NC_065583.1:117527306-118127306 GCF_024542745.1 Macaca thibetana thibetana | reverse complement strand
CCAATATTTTTAGTCATGGAGATATCTAGAATCTTTTTGCTCTCTTTATTTTATTTTATTTTATTTTATTTATTTATTATTATTATACTTTAAGTTGTAGGGTACATGTGCATAACGTGTAGGTTTGTTACATATGTATACTTGTGCCATGTTGGTGTGCTGCACCCATCAACTCGTCATTTACATCAGGTATAACTCCCAATGCAATCCCTCCCCCCTCCCCCCTCCCCATGATAGGCCCCGGTGTGTGATGTTCCCCTTCCTGAGTCGAAGTGATCTCATTGTTCAGTTCCCACCTATGAGTGAGAACATGCGGTGTTTGGTTTTCTGTTCTTGTGATAGTTTGCTAAGAATGATGGTTTCCAGCTGCATCCATGTCCCTACAAAGGACACAAACTCATCCTTTTTGATGGCTGCAAGGATGTAAAGGTATAAGAATGATATGATGGACTTTGGAGGACTTTGGGAAAGGGTGGGAGGGGTTAGGGATAAAAGACTACACATTGGGTACAGTGTACATTGCTCAAGTGATGGGTGCACCAAAATCCCAGAAATCACCACTAAAGAACTTATTCATGTAATCAAACACCACCTGTTCCCCAAAAGCCTATTGAAATAAAAAAGTTAGAAAGAAAAGAAAAATAATGTGTGCAGAGCACTAAGCATACCAGATTACTAATGGTAGCTGAGCAGGAAATCTCAGAGCGTACCCTGTACCTGAGAGGCCGAGTCAGTGGGATAGAGACCTGAGTCCCCCTCTCACAAGAAAGAGCCCTGTCTCACTGAGGTCCCTTCAACGGCTATCACACCCTGAGCACTTAACATTCTCAGACTGAAGGCACTTCTGTGTGAACACACGTATTGGAACCATAATGTAACGAGATGATTTACCAAAAAACACCCCAGAAAATCTGTCTCTGAAGTGGCATCTACAGAGAAAGAAAGCGACTCTGTAACATTAAATTGATGTACAGAGTCCTGGAAAAATAAAAAGAGAGAAGTAAGCCTGGGACTAACAAGAAAATTAAAAGAAAAAAATGTTTGGGGAAGAACTGTTCTTGAAGCCAGAAGACAGAGATTCAAGTCCTGACTTTTCTCTAACTGCTGTGTGAGTTGGGAAAGTCACCTACCTTCTCTGAATCTGTTTCCGCAGCTATTAAATAAAAATAAAATAATATCCGTTATGAGTTTGCTGAGATAATTAACATACAGAAAATGTTTTTAAAGAAATGTGTAAGTTTGTCCATTTGAATTATGTAACAAGGATATTATAAACAGCTTTTCAGAATTGCTTGTATTTCAGAATTGGCTTTTTAAAGAACATTTCTGGCATAATGAAGTAGCAATGAAAAAGAAATGTGTCTTCTAGTTGTGAAGTCTGAGGCTTAGTTTAGTTTTCTCTAACTCAGGACCACCTGACTTGCAACTGCCTCATTCCTGAGACTCAGCCCAGACAGGAGTACAGTGGGAAGAATGTGGAGGAAGGCCAGTTTGAGTGACAATCACTGGAGTTTCTCCTAGGCCCACATCTCTATCTTTCTCCACTCACCCCTACCCTAAGGTACAGTAAAGATCTGGTACCTTCACAGCCTGCAGAGAATAGCAAAGTAAGGTTTTGAGAGAAGACAAGAAAGTTTTCTGAAAATACAGCAGTTCCTTTTGAACGTGGAGAGCAGATGATCTTTGTTTTGAATTATGCTTCCCATCCCAGAATGGGATCCCATAAACGTAGGCAGCTTTGTTGCCCCTGCCTCTGAGAGAAGCAAGCCTAGATGTGCGCACATACACAAGTGCACATGTGCGTACATGCACACCCACATACACAGCCTGCAGGCCTTCCTTCCTTTGCTAAGCATTTGCATTCTGAGCTCTTACTGCTCAAACTCCTGAAGCCAGTGAAGACGTGAGCTCTGCTTCCATGCACAGCATCCCTTAAGCGTAATTTTCATTTTGGACCTGGTGTAATCAAGAGGGCACCTCACCAGTATAATACTAATTTCTTTATTAGAATTATTTGAAGTTGCACACTTGGTAATCCAATCATCCAGAGACTCAAAGGCAGGAGAAAAAGGCAAGTAATTAAAATACATAAAGCTGAAGAGGCAATTAGTGGCATACATCATGATCAATAAAATAACAATTTAAAAAGACAAGTTTCCCACTGCACTCCGAGGCTAGCACAAGGAGTCTCTGTCAGTTTGGGGCAGGCAAAAATTCCCTGGGGCAAGTTTTGCCAAGACTTTCCAGGTTTCCACTCCTCACAGAAGGAATTTGGGAACTTACAACAAGGCACTGCATTTTTTCCCTACTGTTGTGGATACCTTGGGCAAGAGATCATCTTAAAAGGGTGATTCTCAAACCTTTCTCTCCCAAACACATGTAAACATGGTGTTCACAAGTCTGGTGCACTCCCAAGGAAATATGCAGTTTGATTTTTAAGATGAAGAGTTTGGGAGAAATTAATCTCTGTAATAATTGATAGCTGCCAAAGACTAATGATACATCACCAATGGCTGTTCCCTACTGTCTCAGGCCAGCTGGACAGGCTGCAACCCAACCACCACTCCTTAGGATGCTGGCACCTGCACCACTCAAGAAGGGATATTCTAAGGCAAGTGAGAAAGAGAGTAGTTCCATTGGGACAATCTTGAATCTGTCCAACTTGTACAAAATAAAGTTTATCTCTTAAAAATGTACTTAAGACAGTAGAAACAAATTTCTTGCCATGGACCTCACAACTGGTTGAAATCCCTCTGTGTGACACACTGTGGAAATTAAAAACGACTTTCCCCAGGGAGTGCCTTAGGGGCTTCTTAGACCACACTCAACCATTTTAGTCATTCTTGCAAGGAAAGTGAACATCTGGCCTGAGGGTGGAACCCAGGACCATCAGCCTTACAGCCATTAATGCTGAGTGTTGACCATGAGCAGAGCCATGTGCTGGCTAAGATGGAGGGAGAGGTACAAATGGAAACAAAAGGCCTTATTCTTATCTTTCAAGTGCTGATACTCTATAGGGATGGGCAAGACAAACACACATGAAAGATGGAAAGACCATTCTCAGCTTGGGTAAGGACTACCCCTAATTCTGCCTCAATTTATATGGTATTTCTATATCCCTAGAACTTAGCAGAATCTCCAGCACTGCAGCAGATTCCCAGCCTATGCTTGTTACGTTAAAACCAAACATAAATAGCATGGTATACACAGGGTGTGTGAGACAAAACAAAGTAGTCAATTAAATGACTGCTGGTAGCTTGAATGAGATTAATTTGGCAGTAGACTAATGGGGGAGAATAGGAGATGGCATTCTTTAATGGAAAAAAAAAGCATATGGACATACACATATGAATTTGGAAGGGAGGATGACATGAAGATGGGGCTCAGATAAGTGGCCCCTGGCTTAGAGCATGGGGATCTCCAAGTTGATGTAGGTCCTATTTCTGGAAACCATGGGAGAAGGCAGATGGCCTTCCAGCCAATTCCTATCCAAGTGCTTCCTACTCCCTTAGCCCATGTGTGTATTGGCCAAAGGGAAGGAAGTGAGGTAGAGGTCTGTGGGGCAAAGCTGAGTGCATGGGATGTTTTGATCTTTGATGGAGAAGGAAAGATGCTGCCCTGACACCATAACTGGGAGTTCTTGGTGGAGAAGGGAAGGTCTGGGATGGCCTTTGGGAACACCTGCACTGGGAAAGTGGTTGCTATCTGCAGGAGCAGTTGAATTCCTGGATGGCTTTGGTATACCTGGTCTGACCCTAATCCTTCCCTTTAGGGCCCTGAAGCAGAAATAAACAGGAAAGTATTAAGAAATATATGTATTCAGAAAAAGTAAAAGCAGAGGTTTACCTTGGGGAAATGTTGCACAGTGTTGCACGTTGCCAATGCCTCCACTGCTCCCCAGAAGTTCACATGGTCTGAAGCCCTTATCTTTATGTTGGGCTTACTGTCCTCCCAGGCAAGTGTCTGGGTTTGGGTGGGTGGGCCTCCTAGCTGTCAGACTTGCTTTTGTGCTATGAGCTCACCAGATACTGACCAGAGAATCTAGTGGAAATCCACAGGTCCCAGAGGGGAGCCTGATAACAGCATAAAGATGCATTTTCTATAATTTAAATGAGACTCTTTTCTCAGCCAGCTCACACTCACGAATCCTGCAAAAATTTCTTTCTGATCATAAGATGCCTGAACCTGTGACTAAAAGAAAATGGGTCAAATCCCATCCGAACAAGTCTCAGGGGATGTTCCTATTCTTTGGTAGTCCTTCATGTTGCTTACATTGGGTATTTGCTTGAAGGAAGTAGGGCTTGGATGACATCTGGTTCCACAGACTTTTGGAGGCAATTTGATGCAATTTGTTGGTAATAGGATTTGATCTGTACTAAATCTGAATGTCTGTGTTATTTCAACGGATTTAATGAAGTTTTGTTTGTTTTTAAGATATACACGATATCATTTCTCATCCTGTCTTCTGTGGACTCCAGGTGGCAATGATCAGGCAGGCTAATAATAACAGTATGCTTTATACGGAGGCATTATTTTGTCAAAGAGTTCAAATACAATCTCATTAATATCTTACCTTGGGGAAAGCTAGAGAGAGAGGAGATGAGTTGTTCTTAAAATACACACACACACACACACACACACACACACACACACACGTGAAAGCAGCTGTGATATAAGGACAACCTCACCAATACTGCCTGTGATGGTTAGTTTCCAAAGATGGTCCCCTTAATGATTCATGCTTCACATTATTCATGCTTGATGTACTTGCTTTTTCTTGATTCTGCCAGGTTCTGTGACTTGTGGTTGACCAGTGAAATAGGGCAGAAGTGACATTATATGACTTCTAAAGCTTGCACATTAGAAGTCCTTGTAACACTCACTTTTGGGACACTACCCTAGGAACCCAGGCACCACACAGTAAAAAGCCCAGCCCATACAGAGATGACACACCCAGATGCTCCAGTCAACGGCCCCAGGTGACAGCCAGCATCAATTGGCAGCCTTGTGAATGAGTCATCTCGAACTTTCAGCCCAACTGAACCTTCAGATGACTCCAACCTCAGCCACCATCTGCCTACAACAGGGTGAGACAGCCTGCGTGAATACTGTTCAGCTGAACCATGGAACTCTCAGACAAATTAATACAGTAAGTCTCTAAGCTTTGAGATGGTTTATTAGATTGCCATAGATAATCAAACCACCACTCTCAACATTTGAGTAGATGCTGCTCTCTCTAGAAAGCATAGTCTAGCTTCCTTGGAACAGCTGTTACAGACAGGAATCCCTAAACAAGGTTTCCTTGGTGCCTTTTGGAGAGATCCTCTGTGCTGTTTCTCCTAGCCCTGGACTTCCCTCCTCACTTGCTTCAGAAAAAGCGAATCTCCTGTCTATAGGAAGGGAGTATGGTGGTGGTGGGGAGGTAGTGAAAGTAAAGTGGGAAATAAGAGGCAACTTTCTCAGGTAAATCCCTAATGGGCCTCATTTTGGTCGAATGTTTACAAACTCAAATGCCCACAAGGGCTAGACAGGCGAGGTGATAGAATGATGACAGCATGAGGCACTCGGGAGTAGTGAAGATCGTGTTGAACTGGTGAGCATGAGGCTATCTACAAGGGGCAGCTGCTATGGCCCCAGGTGGCCATTGTGGCCACTACTGCCAGGTCTTCTAATTTTTGAAGTGAAGTTAGAAATGTATTTTTTAATGTAAAGTTTTGGCAGCAAATTTTATATGTTCTAAAACACCATGTGAATATAACATACTTGGAGGTCAGGGGCTGCTAGTTGGATGCCGCTACCATAAAGGGTAGGATGTAATCCCAGCCAACCTCATCTCAGCACCTATCCCCTTCCAAGGAGAATAACAATACTCTAATCTGTGTAGTGTGTTATGATTCAAAGTGCATTCATGTCCACATTTGACTTGAACTTCTCAGTAAGGAGAAACAGGTGAGCAAGGTATCTTTTTCAAGACCCTCACTTAAGAAAACAGGCTCAGGGAGAGAACCTGCCTGAGTGGGCACTGCTCTGGCAGTGGACCACAGCTCACACTGTTTCTACTCTATCTGGACAGAGGGATAGGGGTGGGGGGCAGCTGAGCCTTGTGAATGTATTGAAACTGTGATAGTGAAAGCAATTCTAGGCAGCTAAGAGACAGAGGAGGAGAGCTGAACAAGGTGAGAATCTGCTTTAAAGTCTGAAGTTCCCTAGATCTTATGTTCCACAGTCAGGACTGACAACTTTGACTTTCTCCAGAAAAAAAGAGATGAGTGCTGGTGTCTCCAAGCTTGGCTGAGGGCTGGGTTATGGCAGATGCCCCTCCTTGTTGTGTGTGATCATTGAATCTGAATAGCTATGACCTCAGGTTTAAGGTTCTTGAGGGAACCTGGAGAGATAAGAGGACCTGAATCCATTCCCTCCCACAGGCAAAGCAAGGGACTCCATTCTGGTTCCTTGTGGCTCCCAGCCCATCTTTCTCTGGGCTAAAGCAGGCTATGGGAGGCCTCTGAAGGTCAACATGTCCCTTATGGCCAACATGTGTGGGTGGCTAGGAGGGAACGGGCTTCTTCGTTCCAACAAAATATCTAAGACTGAACCCAGAAGATTCTGAATCCTAGATTTCTAATGAGGACAAGGAGGCCACTCTGGGGCCAGACTTTGACCTTCCAGTTTCCAAACCTTTGGAGAGGGCTTTTACCCAGTCCCCGTTGCCGCACCACACAGTGTGCCCTTCAAAGTCCGGCCCCTTACCTCAGCTCTCATGGGTCCCTGTTGGACACAATGCTACAAGCAAACAAAAAAAAACAAGGAAAAGTAGCATAGACGGTGACACATATGTAGAAATAGAGACTTCAAATTCTTATAATTTATTCTCCCATTCCCAACCAACATTCCTCTCCCTGAGAATGCAAGGAGCACATATACCCTCTCTCACCTCAGCCTCCTCCCCACTCACCTGCTGTCCAGGCTTCCCTGCCATCTTCCTTCATCAGCTGCAGTGACCTGGCTTTCATGCAAACAGCAAATATATGAGAAAACACCTTTTTTAAAAAAAATGTTACTTTAAGTTCTGGGATACATTTACACAACATGCAGGTTTGTTACATAGGTAAACATGTGTCATGGTGATTTGCTGCACCTATAAACCCATCATCTAGGTTTTAAGCCCCACATGCATTAGGTATTTGTCCTAATAATCTCCCTCTCCTTGCCTGCCACCACCCAACAGGCCCTGGTGTATGATGTTCCCCTCCCTGTGTCCATGTGTTCTTATTGTTCAACTCTCACTTATGAATGAGAACATGTGGTGTTTGGTTTTCTGTTCCTGTGTTAGTTTGCTAAGAATGATGGTTTCCAACTTCATCCATGTCCCTGCAAAGGACATGAACTCATCCTTTTTTATGGCTGCACGGTATTCCACGGTGTGTATGTGCCACATTTTCTTTGTCCAGTCTATCATTGATGGGCATTTGGGTTGGTTCCAAGTCTTTGCTACTGTAAATAGTGCTGCAATAAACATATATGTGCATATGTCTTTACAGTAGAATGATTTATAACACTTTGGATATATACCCAGTAATGGGATTGCTGGGTCAAATGGTATTTCTGGTTCTAGGTCCTTAAGGAATTACCACACTTCCACAATGGTTGAACTAATGTACGCTCCCACAAACAGTGTAAAAGCATTCCTATTTCTTCATATCCTCTCTAGCATCTATTGTTTCCTGACTTTTTAATAATTGCCATTCTAGCTGGCATGAGATGGTATCTCATTGTGGTTTTGATTTGCATTTCTCTAATGACCAGTGATGACGAGCTTTTTTTCATATGTCTGTTGGCTGCATAAATGTCTCCTCTTGAGAAGTGTCTGTTCATATCCTTCACCCACTTTTTGATGGAGTTGTTTTTTTCTTGTAAATTTGTTTAAGTTCCTTGCAGATTCTGGATATTAGACCTTTGTCAGATGGGCAAATTGCAAAACTTTTCTCCCATTCTCTAGGTTGCCTGTTCACTCTGATGATAGTTTCTTTTGTTGTGCAGAAGCTCTTTAGTTTAGTCAGATCCCATTTATCAATTTTAGTTTTTGTTGCAATTGCTTTTGGCATTTTTGTCATGAAGTCATTGCCCATGCCTATGTCCTGAATGGTGTTGCCTAGGTTTTCTTCTAGGGTTTTTGTGGTTTTGAGTTTTACATTTAAGTCTTTAATCCATCTTGAGTTAATTTTTGTATAAGATATAAGTAAGGGGTTCAGTTTCTATTTTCTGCATATGGCTAACCAGTGGAAAACACCTTCTCAAAGAGGGGTTCAGGTTGCCTGGCCATGCCTGGGGCTTAGCACATCCAGCCACCTTACACATAGACCAGTGGGGGTCACAAAGCCATGGCTCCAGTACTCTGTTGGTTTCTCATTCTGTCCTTGGCCTCTAGGACCAAAGACAAAAGCTGATCGCTCTTATCTGGCTATTGGATATGCCTTGCTCCCAATAGCACTCTCAGGAAGAGAAACTCACATTTAGGATGACAACGGGCCAGGCATGGCCACCTCATCCCCTTATTTAATCAGACTATCAGCCTGTGAGTTGGTCATTGCTGTACCTGGTCAATTAGTTAGAGGCTGTGTAGATTGTTCAGGATTGCACAGATTTGTAAGTGGCCCAGTAAGTATATGAACCCAGGTGAGTCTGCACCCAAAACTATTCCCTTTCCCCAAATTCAGGTCTAGATATCAGTGCTACTCTTTCTACAGCCAGTGCTATGAAGGGCAACAGTGCAAGCTGTGAACTGCCTAGCTCTGGGGAGCACTGTTGTGGTGGTCTGTGCCAATAGCCCTCCCTAGAGCTGTGCGGTGCACAATCTGCACATCATAGGTGGAAGCCATACCCCCAGCTGCAGCAAAAAGAAATTTCAGCCAAATAAAAAATTCTTTTTGGGGATCTCTGAGATAAAGTTTTTAATCAGCTACCTCAAACTTGGTCTTCTACGAAACATCACAGTATTTTTTGTTTGTTTGTTTAACAGAAATTTCAGTTTTCAAGTTAGTGTTACTTATTAATTGATGTATGTATCTCATCTGCACCCGAGGAGTTCATAACCATCAACTTACGACACCTACTTTGGAACCAGAAGGAGCTAAGCTTTGCCTTCTGGGAATTGAACTTGTAGTGTGAGAGTCTGCTCAGCTGAATTGGGGGCTAAGGAGTCATTGCCACAAGCAAAGAAAAACAAACAAACAAAACAGAAAACAAAAAACAATCTAGATAGGCATAGTTCAGTTCCTTCCAGTGCACCTGCCCAGAAGCTGGCAAGAAGAGCCCAGGATCTCCAGGAGGGAGGTGTCTGCCCATTGCCAGGGGTCCGGTGCACCCTGCAGGCTAGCCTAGGGAAGGAGAGCTGTTAGTTGCCCAGGATGAACTCCTGGAGGAAAGTTTCTAATCAGAAGAGAGGGGCTCTGGCATCAGACACAGGAAGGGCAGCAGTGAAAATGTGTGAGGAGGTATCATATCTGAAAAGAGAGTGTGATGAGCCAGACAGGGTTTTTAATATTCAGGTTGAAACAGGTTTTAGATATGACTTGGCATCATCGACGATAATCCACTTTAATTCAATTTGCCATAAAAAGATGCCACTTTTGCTTTTTACACAGACACATGAGAAAATGCTATGCTTGCATTGCTGAGCGCCTTGACTACACTCCTGTGGCCAGAACACACTTCACAGGGAAAGCCCCCTGGGTCTGGCCATGGTAGCTGTGTCAGTTGTGGCTCTCTCCTAATCCACGAGGCTCTGGTCACTATACTTAGTTCTATTATTTTGCTTGGAAGATGCTTCTGAGGGTTCACTGCCTCACAGGGATAACATGATATCCAAACTATGATCATAAATTGCTCCTTGCTTCATTTCACTTTTTCCTGGCACCTGCCAGGCAGCCAAGATAAAGAGAGCTTCTCCAGTGCAGCCTGTTATCATGAACCCAGAAAGGCAATCCATGTTCGGTTCACCTAACTGCTCTGGATTTCCTGTTTCTAAATACACAATATTAATTTGTACATAGGACATGTTGCCTTCAAATAATTGACAAATGTCCTTTCTCAGCATAGCCAATGGGATCAGATGAACAACTGGAATGTTAGCCATTCTGTGCCTGCATTCCATGGAGATTAAGAAAAAATTGCAGATCTAGAAACAATATGTGCAAGGGTGGTCTCCTGGCAATTTGCAGCCAATTACAAGTGTACATTGCTTTGCACAATGGATGTGCTACTGAAAAGGTTATATGCAAATCAAATTTTTGTAAATCGAATTATATTTAACATGCACCAAGGGAACTGGCTATTTTAGGGACACCAAAGTTGAATTCATTTTGTGGAGCAGGGAACCCTTTGTAAAGCAAATTACCATCCTCCAATTCATATATTCTTTGATAAGGTCAGGTTTTATTATTTGGGATTTTTTTGAACTAGAGCATACCTACAGTGTTAAAATGGTAGTAATAAGATATTCAGGGCCTTTAGCAAATTCTAGAAGTAAGAGAAGGAGAGATGAAAACTAACTGAATCTCCTTTTAAAGAAAGGAATGAACTGGAAAAAAAAAAAGGGGGGGGGGCATTGTTCCCGCATCAATTGACTGGAACGCCCATAGTGCTATTCTTATTTCTGGTTTGAACCCAGCTGACTCACCTCAGCCATGGTTCTCTGTGCCTGTGTTACATTATCCCATTTTGGAATTGCAGAATTCTAGACTGATAAAGTTATGAAAATGACAACCAGCCTCACCAGGGCCTTGTTAACCCTTCGGCACTCTTGTCACGGGGCCTGGGGCCCATCAGCTTTCTAAGGGTCCACATAACTGTCTGAGACCTGAAAGAACACAAAGAAAAACTGCAAATCAAAAATAATAAATGTTTAATTAAAGATCTACGAAATGTAACATTGTGTCAACTTCATTAATTGTTAAGTTTAGTATTCATAAAATTTTGATTACCCAAGAATTTGAAAGGAAGAAACAAAACTACCATTCTTCATAGCTGCTGTAATGGTCCACATAAAAAAATCCAAGGGCAACTATAGACAAACTGTATTGGTCAATAGAGCCTGGATTATACTGAGGTAACAAACCCTGAAATATCAGTGGCTTAACACAATAGTACTTTATTTCCTTCTCATGAAGTTTGTTGAGGTTCTGAGCCATGTGGTGATTCATCAATTCAAACTCTGCCACCTAAACACTAGGCATTTATCTCTGTTTAAGCAGAAGAACGAGACCAAAAAATAATGCAAGAGCTTTTCATTGCCTTAGCCTGGAAGTAACAGCATCACATTCACTCTCATTTCATTGGCTGCAGCTGGTCGCATGTTCCCTGGCTGCAGGCTACCTGGGAGGTATAGTATTTTCTATGTCCAGGGAGACCTGGTGATGTCTACCATGTACACTATTAAAATTGATTAGAGTTTAGTAAGATCAATACACCCAAACCAAAAACATTCCTGTATACCTGTAACAAACAATTAGAACATGTGAATTGAAATAAATACCAATTTAAAATGCAACAAATGCCATTAGGCACCTAGGAGCAAATCTGACAAAAGATATGCCAGATTTTTGTAGAGATAATCATAAAACTTTATCGAAAGATGGAAAAGATGTCAGTGTCCTCCAAATTAATTTGTAGATTAAGTGGCAAGTTTGATTGAAACACAAATAGGGTTTTTAATGGTGGTTTGTAAGCTGATACTAAAAATTTATATGGAATACTAAATAACTTTTTAGACAATTTTACAGAAGGGAAAGAAAAGCTATGGGTGGCTGGCAGTGTGGTTGTATTCTCACAGGCAGAGATAAGCAGACAAATATTACAAAAGAGAAATAGGCCCTTGTAAACATGTGAACCTGGTATTTGACAAGGGTGGCATTATGAATCAGTGAAGACAGAGGCTAACCGGGTGTTGGGATAATTGGATATGGAAAAAATGATTATGGATTGTAAATGTTTATAAATATTTGATGTAAATAAAATAATTTCAAAACACAAAAATATAAAGTTTCTTCTAATTTTTTACTGTAAAAGTGATATTTTTAGTGTGCAACGTGGGCTTATTTTAATACACTTGATATGATATGGGATGGGCCTTTAAGAATAAGAAACGTTTATCAAAGTAATAAATCTTGTTTCTGTAATTCAATTTTCTCTGTTTGGTCCCCACTAAATATCATGAGGTCATGGTTTCATTATATATATATATATATATAAAAATTATGATTACCTGACATGCATTAAAAGAATCGACTTCATAACAAATACTGAAGAGTCACTTTGTTCATTGTCATTGATTTCATGGGGAGAAAAAAAGTGTGAATCTATCATTTTTAATACTTTTTTTATTTTATTTATTGAAGGTAAAGCAATCTCCATTCCATAACCCACTTTTTGTGCACTGAAAAGGTGCACTGGAAGGAGGTAATTGATTCATTATACCTGGAGGTATAATCCAGGAATGATCATGGGGAATCAGCAGCTCTCCCAACAGCCCACTTCATCTTTTCTTTGGTATAGAGCAAGATGGAGCAGTAGGGGATATACAGTGAGAGGTATATTACAAGCTGCACACCTGTCCCTGTTTGAGCAGGTTTGGTGACTCCATGGGCTAGGGCCTGTTGAGGACTATTGACACGAAGGGCAGCAGAACTTTCTGAAAGGAAACCACTTTAAGGAAGAGAGAGTCAAGGACTCCAGATTGATCAAAAGACTAAATCATGGGGAAAAGGAGGGAGTGATTGTGAATTGCTCAGGTTGACTTTCTTTTTTATTGGATTATCCCAGAACAAAACCGAGTCTTCCTTGCCAGTTTCCTATAATTCACCACCACCAGCACTTCAGCCCTATCTACTGAGCAGCTTCTTCCTGATCCAAGGGGGCACATTGTCATCACACTTTCAGAGTTGCTCTTGTCCCCTACTTACCCCCACCACCAATCAATGGCCATCCACCAGAAGGCTAGTGCAGGTGGCCAGATTGTTCTTCTTTCCCAGAAGATTAGAGAGAACCACGGACAGAGGCTTTATCTGGAAGATAGGAGAACCCAGGAAAAAAGGAGGGGATTCTAGAATATCCGACTGGGGAAATTCACAGAACATTTCACTTTCCTTCCTCCTTTTTACTTAGAGCTGTCCTGTCTGCTCCAATAGCACACAAAGAGATGCAGGCTGTGTGAAGAGCCCAGTTGCCCTCCATGACCATGGCATAACTGTGTGTCCAGCTTTATGGGGCACGGAGCAGCACTCTCATAGGAACTAAACAACCTGCCTAGCAACATTCACATTGGAGGTATTTTCTGGTTTCTATCTGGGAATATTAGAATACAGTATTAGCCTTTTCAGCAATGGTGTAGGAAAGCAACAGTCCCACATGTGAGTCAAGTGAGTTTTGGTGGAGGGGAGGTGTTTGGCGTGGAGACAGCTCACTAACTTATACAGGGTTTCCCAGGGTGATGCTTTGAAGGCCAACATTCATCTGTATTGATGAGGTATAACAACAAAATATTGCGACTGATTTTTGTCATCGGCATGACTTTATAAGATGGTAACTGTAGAATCAGACAAAACAATAAGAGGTTTAATTACAGGTTATTTAAATACCTCTTTGACTTGTGGCTCTAGTGTAAAGAAATAGAGAAAAAAACTACAGAATGAAGTAATAAAATGAAGTAATAAAGAGCAAAGTTGAATCCAAGCAGGTAGTCAAGCAATATGCAGGAATCAGAAATTTGAAATCAGACTCAAATATTAGGTAATGATATAATTCAAACATTTCAAAAGTATTGACATAGCAAGTATAAACTTGGGATGGATTTTACTTGTCCCCATCAGTCATAGACACAAATCCAGCTGGCATTCTTGCCTATGGCCTCTTTTATCACTAAAAATCCCAATTTAGCTAAAAATGCACCCCAAAAAATGGCTCATGAAGGTTACCAAAAAATTTTGGAATAACGTAATTTTTTTCTTAGTGAATATGCATCTTTAAACCCTAGGAAGATTTAGAATTAAGTATATATGTATAGATATTAAGAAAATAAATTTTATAATATTAATATTTGGGCATTTAGGAGAAATATATGCATATTTAGTATTTTTGGAACTTGTAATTATGAACAGAATTTAGCTTATTAGAATAATAAGTCAGCATTAGAAATCCAATTTAAAATGAGTAGACTCATGATTTTAAGCTGAAACCTTTTTAGAAAAATGTGTTTACTAGTCAAAGGATATATTTTAAAAGAAAATGAATATGTTAAATTTATACACTCAGTTTAAAAGGTTTAGAAGATTTATTCATTAATTTGTAAATAAGATCAAAAATTAGTCAAAGGCTTCCTAAAATTTACTAGATTTTGAAATAAAAATATTATTTGTAAGTTGGGCTTGAAAGGCAAATACTTTTTAAAGGAATAACCTTAATAAATTACGTACTAATTTTCAAGACAAAAATAACTCCCTGAATAATCTTTCCTGCCCTCCCAAAGTTGCATCAAAGGCACAAAAAACTCTTATTAATCTTTTTAAAAAAATAAATTAAAACTTTCACATGAAGTAAGTACTATCCTTTAAAAAATAGTCCCCTTGGAGGTCACACACATAAGTAATGCTTTTAATGCTCAAAATTCTCCTCAGACTCACCTTTGAGATTACTTTCCCAGCCAGTTTAAATTCTTTTTCTCTTTGTCAAACCTTTTCTTATAGTTGGAAACTGGATGACAAAATTATCTAACACCAAACTTAACATGTCACCACACTGAGGTATCTGCAGTTTAACATAGTCAACCCAAAAGAATGAATATCAGATGTGGTTGAAGAGTTTCTTCTCCGAAGGTACTCTTGGGAACTCTCCAATCATACCTCTTAGGCAGCTGACTTCTCTGTCTTCTGGAAGAGTCAAGAGAAGCATTTCTAGCTGGAACTCAACTTACGCACAGGTTAGAACTGAAAATAAACATTACCAAAGGTTTGGACTGAGGGGTTTGATCCAGGGGCGCTCACAGCAGTGAGGATGTACAAAGGGTCATGGTTGGGCATGGGTGGTTCTCAAATGTTGACACTGTGTGGGAGCGCTGTTCAGAGCCACAGCAAGAAGCAAAAGCAGGTAGTGCTTGCTGCTGGACAGGGACAAGCAAAGATGTCTGCAGAGGCGGTAACAAAATGACCCAAAAGACAAATTGACTCAGAGCACCAAATCCATTGGGTGGTAAACGAAAATAACCTTCTGGGCATGGTTGACCACACATTCCTTTTGGTTTAAGCAGCATAAAATCCAGGATATTTGAGTAAAATATGGGGAATGGGGAGGTGGAAAGAAGAGGCAGATTACAGGGGAAAAGTTTGGAAAAGAGAAATCCATAAACTTATCTTAGGGCCTGAACCACCTCTACATCATTTAGGCACAAAGGAGCCACTCTTGTCTGTTCATTTTTGTGAAATAGAAAACTCCGTACAAACTGTGTTTCCTCACGGGCCTAAACATTAGTAAATCACTAGCTATATAGGACCTTCCATCTGTATTTAATTAGTCAAAAAGTGGGTTATGGAATGGAGATTGCTTTACCTTCAATAAATCAAACAAAAAAGTATTAAAAATGATAGATTCATACTTTTTTTTTCTCCTCATGAAATCAACGACAATGAACAAAGTGACTCTTCTGTATCTGTTAAGAAGTCGATTGCTTTTAATGCATGTCAGGTAATCCTAAAAACAAATTCCACCAACCTTTGTGGGAAATATCAGACAAATGCTCTCCACGAATATAAAGAAGCATTTTCACAAAGAGCTGTGTGTACTTTGCACAACCACTGTAGGCTGCCTTCCAAGCAGGGCAGTGCTGACATGCCCCACCTGCTGTTTATTCTCCTCCCACACAAGCCTATATCAACAGCAATGACCTGAGAAGATCAGACAAGCCTCAGGACCCTTCAGAGCCATTCATTTGTTCATTAATTCACTCATTCACTCAAATCAAGTCTTCAGTAAACATTTAATATGCACAAGACACGAGGCTAGGCTCAGGATGTCATCTAGTCACAGGTTTGCAAAGTTTTGCATTTTTTTTCTTTCTTTGAACTACCATCAAGGACACAACACCTCTCTAGGGGGACTGTTCAACTTAGCATTGGAAATTGCAGTGTGGCTCTGCAGGCAAAGTAGATTACTAGTGATTAATAAAGATTACTAGAGTCTAAGGGGGTTCTAAGCTCTCATTTATTCCAGAATGACCCTGGGACCTCGATTTGAATATACGGATAAAGGGAGAAATGTTTTCTCTCTTAGGAGTAATAATGCCAAATTTCTAACAAAATTGATGACTAAATGTGAGGCAGGGGAAGCAGTATGATGTCGTGGAGGGAGCTGAGGAGCCCTGGGTTCACAGGCTGGCTCCAGACTTGAGCTACATACGCAGGGAAATCATTCAGCTTCTCTGTGCCTCAATTTGCTCATCCTTAAACCAGGGAGAACAATGCTGTCCTTGAAGGTTATTGTGATGATCAAGTAAGATACCATGAAAGAAGTGCTCGGCATAATGTCTGGCACATGGTAAAACCCAGATAGCACTGAATTAACAAACAAATGAATACAAGAGCAGCCTGTGTAGAAACCGAGTAATAAGGCTGAGCATCAGGAACTCCAAAGGTGAAAACACAGGGTGTCTTTTTCTTCTTATACTTGCTGTCTTTTCTCTCTGGCTTGTGCAAAGGTGGCCCAGGAGGGCCATGGGGGGAAAGATCCAGTGCTAGGATGGTGGTTAATGGTGGCTTTTCTGGATTACTGTGGACATATGGAACTAAGTGGAAGTGTTATCTGAACTGCTGACTCAAATAGGACAGTCCTAAGTCTACAGAAATTCTGGACTTTCAAATATTCTTCCTCACGGACACTTGTAATTACGCTGAAGCAATTGCCCTGCATTTTAGTTTGGAAACTGCAGTTGCTGTTCACTTGGATCTCTTGTGGAAACCAGGACCCTAAGATTTCTTCGAGTTGCTCAGTGAATTTGTCTAATCATATTATCACCTTACTCTCCCCGCTGCCTTGTGCATCTTCCCACTCTAGGAAATGATGTAGGGGTGGAGTGGGGTGGGGCATTACATCAGGTGCTCAGGCTCAGCCCGAGACAAAGAGCTTGGAGACATAACACCAGCTGTCTCTGAGGAACTTTCTCTCCAGCCTCTCCTCCCTCCCACATCACAATTTCACCTGCTCTGCTCCCAGGTATTTTGGGAGATGCCATAGAAGATCTTTTGTATATCTGTAAAAACTTCAAAAGTCAAAGTCATTTTTAAAATGATTTCAAGTTAATTACTTAATGCATTTTAGCTGCAGTTTACTGATCTATATAAAATGGGGCATAACACTTTTTACATTAGATGATGAAACAAGATAATGTAGGGAAAACACCAGTTGCAAACTACTTGCTAAAGAAATGTTCATTTTGATTCCCACAGTATCTCACACAACCTTCTGATCCTCAGTTCATTGTGTAGAATGAATCAACAGCCATGTGTTTCACAAGCGTAAGGCAAGTTAGAAAGAGATAGTGTCACTAATGAGTGAGACAGGAGAGCATCTACAGCCTTGGGCGTGGCCTGCAGGACTGCCACTGTGGGTAGGTTCCTACAGGGGGCATGTTTCCACCTCCATGGAGAGGATCCCAAGTGGGTCAGCAGGTTGAGCCATTTCCTGCTGCCAGTGTCCCTTGGGCACTGCCCTCTCCAGCTGACTCTATCCATAGGAGGGTGGGCATGGACTCTGACCATGGCCATCTCTTTCCCAACCTTCGACATGTCCCCAGCCTCAGGGTCAGGATACACAGAGTCTTTATCTACAGAGTAAACCTATTAAGAGTCTAGACTTCTTCAAACAACACATGAAAAATTCCAGCCATCAGAGAAACCCACGCCTGCAAGCCTATACTGTAGCCCCTAAATTAGGGTGCCAAGATGCAGGAAACCAGAGTCAAATTCCAAAACCTTGTGCTCCTTGGCTCAGGGCAGGGGGATGCTTGCCAGGAAGTGTGCATTCCGTTTCCCGAGCCATTCTGTCCTGCGCTGCAATTTATTCCCATTAAGTGGACAGACCCGTGTTCCCACCAATTCTCCATGCAGATGAGGACTTTGGAGTTATTAAGAAAAGAAGCTCAATTGTCCCCCCCGGCTTATCATTACTAACCAGGCAGAGGAAAGCTTCAGCCCACCATTGATTTAGATTAGCCCCTTCGTTTCAATATTATTAATTACCCAAGTTAGCATACAGCATGTCAACATCAAAACCCAACTTTTTTTTAAATTAACTGTTTCCTTTGCAGCTTTCTGGCCATACCTATTTTCTTTCGTGCCTCCAGAACCCACACATAAATGCCTTGCAGATATGGTTTCAACTGTCATCAAGCGAAGTTATTAGACTGGGGACCAACACAGGTCACTTCTTTCATGAGAGGCCACCAGGCTAATCTTTTGAGGTGACATTTCCATAATAACTTAACATTTGCCAAAGTTCTCCATTGCATTCTGTGTAAAGCAAACAGAAGGGTTAATTTAGTTCTCTAATCTCTTGTTATAAGCCTAATTATTTTACATGTCTTCATTTCATTAATGAATTGCTGCTTTTTACATGCAGCTCCTTCCCCATTGCTTTTGTTTAAACCTCCTGGTGGGAAGGGATAGATTAATTTTGTTGTGCCTTAATGAAACTGTATGCTACATTAGATTTAACCATTTGGCATGCACTGCCAACATCACCATTATGCATAATGAATTATTTTTTGTGACTCCCAAACTACTGTAGACCTTCAGTGTTCTCCTTCAGATATTGTGACAATGCAACTGGCAGGCATACAACACCACACTCAGTCATTGTGCCTGGTGTCTCAGGAAACTGCCTTGTGGCTTTTTCCTTTCTGTCACCTGCATGGGAGCATCTAGATTTCTGCTTGCCATGGGGAACCCGGATATCCAGTTGATGTCCAGCGAGTATCTCAAATGAAACCAGCAAATCGGTATCGAGTTTTGAAGACAAAGCATTGTGGTAGGCACCTTAAGGCAGGCCAAAACGTTGTTTGGTCTTTGTCTTCACATCTTAGAATAGTAATCCTTCATTGTTGCTCCTCTGTCTGCAGGGCATCTGGGGTCGGGCAGGTCTAAACCAGGCTTGGCTCTGCTTTAGGCTGCAATGGACGGGGCAGCTCTGGTCCTCATGTCCCCATTTCCCTCCTTCTTCTCATAGTGTTGGTAAAAGCTTAGGAGGGTGGGTGGAAAGATACATGCAAGGCCTTCTAAGGTCTAGGCTGGGAACTGACATTTTACCTATTTATTTTTGGCCAAAGCAAGTTACATGGCCATGTCCAAAGTCAAGAGGCTGAGAAGTCTTCTCCCCGATGAAGAGGCCAGGCAAGGATGTAGTTGCAGGAATTGGCAAATGATTGAGCCCAATTCAATTGTTTATGTTTCTAAAGGTTGGCTGGGTTCTGTGTTGTGGCCATCCCCAAATTTTCAAAGCTGAAGCCATTTAATCTCACAATTAAGGTTGATCCCAGCCTAGGCTTGGGAACACATCTTGTTCCTAGGCAGGGGATCAACCGAAAGATCTCAAGCTAAAACTCTGTGGCTCGTCACTGAGTTAACCCTGATCCAATTAGTCTGGAACCAAGTCCTGTGTGAGTCCCAGCTGCTCTGGTAACTGCATTTCGTGTTCCTGAACTTGGCTTTCCCAGATATCTGCTGCCAGATCTGCCCTAACATGCTGGTTAATGAGTCATCTCCTTGGATTCCTAAGTTGCTCTGTTGTCAGACCTTTTCTGAATTGACTTTGTAAACATTTGATCTTAAAATCACCACTACTTGTTCCTTGCCTGGCTGCCCTTTCAGAACACAGCCACAGTCCCAGAAGGATCTCCAGATTCAGGACTGACAACACCCACTGTTTTCCCTGCTACTAGAATGTGGCTTTTCTGTATCCTGGGATTTTTGTTGAACCTACGGTCCTGGCCTCCCTCACTACTCTGAGGTCTGGCTCTCAGACTGAAAATCCAGCCAGCAGTGGGGGCCAGTCAATATCAAAGGCAAAGCAGAGAATGTTGCATTCCCTTAGCTCAAAGAAAAGTGGGCATCATGAACCGGGGCAGGCTGGGGCAATTTGCTTGAAGGCAAAAATGATGAGGCACCAAAGGGGAGAGAGATATTCAATGAAATGGTAGCTCATCTGAAATTGTGTTATCATCCAGGTTAAGTGGCAAACATGGCCACTAAGACAACAAGCTACAAATTCTACCTTGTGGTGCTGGGAAGAGTCTTGAGGACACATGTGCTGGTTCTTCAGCATCACTGTGGACATTTTCCAGGGTGAGAGGCTGCTGTGCCGTCCCATGGACAGCATGGCTGTCTCCTGACTCAGGGCATTTATTTAACCTTGCTGCTGCCTCTACTGAAAACACAGTTCCCCCTCAGATTTTCATGGCTGGTTCCCTCACCTCTTTCAGATCCGTATTCAAATATCACCTTTGCAGAGATGCCTTTCCTGACTTCCTTACTTGCTACTGCTACTCACCAGCCATCGTTCAATAAGCTGCCATTGTTCCCTGCTTTATTTCTCATCCAGAGAACTCACAACCATCTTACACACTGTGCATTTTCCCTTTTGTTTTGTTGATTGTTTGGCTCCCTTTACTAGAAGAGATGCTCCATAATTGTCTGTTTTGGTTTATCTGTCTCTTTGCCCTTAGAACATATAACAGGTGCTCAATAATATTTGCTGGATGAAGGAAGTAAGGAAGGAAGGACAGAAGGAGTGACAGGCTGGCCAGGGTGGCTGGGGACAGGGACAGGCAGAGAGATAAAGTCTTGATGTTTAGATGCATGGAGATGCACAAAGTCACATACAGGACTCCAACGAGGTCAGCCCAGGAGCTCAGAGGCACTGCTGGTCTTGGATGTCCTCCTCTCTGCTGGCTTCTCATCCTCAGTCAATCAAGCATGCTCAAGTTTCTCCAATTCTTGATCCAGAGCTGTCCTTAGGTTCTCTCCTCCTCCCCACCTCATCTGAGACTCTTGAAAGCATTGCCCAAGTCCTTTGTTTCCACTTGCTCACCTCCCACACACTTTGAATCAAGCCCCAGTCCAGGTCTATCCGCTGTAGGTCTCCCTGCAGGGACCTCAAGCTTGACAGTTCCAAACCAAACTGAATATTTTCCATGCCCTCATTTAGTGACCATCCCCCTCACTCCAACCCCTGCATTCACAGGCTTGGTTGATGACACAGCATCTGTTTGGATACCGAGCTAGGATGCTGAGCAACCTCTTTTACCTCCCAAAGATTTATTGACTCCACCTACTTGTTTCACTCTTTCCACGACTGCTGCTCACATCCTCATCATATCTTAATGGGCAATAGGGTCCTAACCAGTTCCCTGCTTCACATCCTCACCAGCCTTGTCCACCTGCACTTCCCCTCACCTCTGGGACAACGTCCAAACTCATTAACATGGCATAGAAAGCCCAGTGTATTCTGATTCTCCAGCCTCATCTCTCTTTCCTGCTCTCATGCTGGATTTTCCCTAGGCCTTTGCACAAGCAGCCCCTCTGCCAGGGGGGCCTTCCCTACTCTCATTTGTCCTTTAAGATTCAGCTTGTGTCATTATAATGTTGTCCATATTGCAAAGTACATGTTCTGATGCATATTCACTTTTTAAAAGCTTTATCTTCAATCTGATCAATAATGTCTAGGAAAAAAATGGACTTGAAATTTTTTCCTGATACATAATAAATGTATAGTTATTAAAATTAAAGTATTTATTTATACCCCCATGAAGATCACGTTGTATACTGCCACAATTACCCCCACCTTTTTGAACCAGTGAACTAGGCCATCTGGCTGTTTAAAATCACTGAGCTGGAGAGGGCTAGAGATTCTGTCTTTGGCAAGATCACTGCTTGAGTGGCTTGATATATAAGTGGTTAACACTTATTGAGCTCTTCCTACATTAAAGACACTGTTTTACACACCCTAAATGTATTCACTCATTTAATTCTCATAATAACTCTATGAAATGGGTCAAAAATAATCTCTATCTTACAGAAAATAATATTGAGACTCAAAGAGGTTCATTAACTTGCCCAGTTTACGCAGCTACTAAGAGATGGACCCAGTATTCAAACTCAACCATTTGACTACAGTCTATGCCCTTACCCTATTAATATAATATTATCTCTATGAGGTTTTACTGTTCTAATATCCTGCAGGTGAGACTGTCCTAAGCTCCCAGACTTTGTGGCAGTGGAGCCTGTTCTTGTTGTGGGAAGGAAGGATGGTTGGTTTGAAGGCTGGCAGGTTACCCAGAAAAGGTGGCATTCCTCTTGGAAATCAGCAGCTTGGCTTTCTGTGATTCTCTAGACTTGGTTGAAGAAGTTCCTTGTGGCAGGAGCCAAGTTTGTCTCATTTTGACAGAATCCCCAGCTGTTGACTTTTTCTGCTATCCCGTGCATTTTTTCATCTCCAGAGATATCCTGAACTTTCCAGCTCTAAGCAAGAAAGCTTGGAACCAAATCACCCAATGTCTTCCTAAAACTCACAGGCCCAACCCCAGTTGAACATAGCAGAGGCCTCTGTACTACAGAAGGACTTCAAGGTCAAGTGCCAAGGTTCCTGCTTCATGGTATCTACATTTTACTTGCCCTTATCTTTAAAACAAAACAAAGTCCTAGCTTGAATCATCTCTGCACCTGATTGTCTGGGAGTTTTATGGAACCTGTGCATATTAATTAAACAGCTCATGCCTGTCACATGCCTGTCACGTTTGCTGGGAGCCTGTTTGTCACAGCTTTTGAAATGACACAGCCCAGATGCTATCGACCAGCTCAGTGTCTCTCAGAGAAACCCATGCTCAACTATATCCCCGTGGGTAGTAAACAGGATGGATGCCCCATCTCCTGATAAAATATTATCTGCAAATGTATAACTGAAAAGGAATTACCACCAATATTCTTTTAATTGGAAATATCTTTCTTTCTCCTAAGCAGATTCGTGCAAGTTCTTTCCTGCAGAAGCCATCTGCAGAAAAGGAACATGTGTGTGAAATTCAGCCTGTTTAATCTGTCCCTGTAATCAGCTTCCCCAAGCTGAATGCTGAGTCTATAGAAGTTGCAAGAGCAGGCTGCTTTTCTGCTCATTCCTGCTTGAGACTTGCTTGACCGGCCCAGACCCTTCTTCCTAATCTTAGCAATGGGACTCCTTGAAAAGCCAGCATTTTCTACCCCAAGTGAGATCTTCCATCAAAATCAGACGCCCTAGAAAAATAGAGCTTAGACGAAGCAGCTTTTCTGATCCCATTATTGATAAGCTCTTAGAGCTCATCAATGAAAATTAGAACTTGTTAATCCTGTACATTTCCCCCCTTGATTTTTAATTACAGAAGAAAGAAGTAATGGATAAGTTCTGGGGCTGCAGAGACACTGAGGCTGTCAAGAGAAAATTAAATTTACAGTCAGAGAGTTTTGTTTTCTCAAGTGTCCTTGTAAAATGCAAAAGAGGCTCCTGGCATCACCAAGGCAATTCAACTGGTTTCCTAAACTGGCAGGGTTTTCCTCGAAGAAGCCCTCCTTCGTTTGCCAAGAGAGTGTATTAATGACAAGGACTGGACCTAAAGGGAACTCATTCAGAAGAAAACTGCATTAAAAGAACATTAAGGGCGATGTTTTAAAGTCTGATTTAAACTCATGAAAGCAAGGAGATTTATTGTCGAAGCCAAATCGCCGCGCTGACGCGCCTTGCCTGGTAATGCATTCTGATTGGAGCACAGGGGATTGAATCTGTACAAAAACATCGTTCACTGTGGCCCAGGAGCTCCAGCTGGGGGAGATGGGAGATAGCTACAGGGGGATATGAGCTGGGGACAGGCACGTTTCTGAAAGCAGATGGGCTAACATCCCACAGGGACCAACTCACCAGGGAAGTAGGAGAAGGGCACTGCCAGCTGAGGTCAGCCTTAACATTAGCAGACAGCTTAGCAGCCTTTGAGCTACCCAGCATAGGCCTGGGGCTTCTGGGGAGATACTCCGTGGGAAACTGGAGGTTCAGCAGGAGGTCCCAACCCCTCTCCTCTGAATCTCCAGTCCCTCCTGCAAATCTTCTATTTGGTAGCCCCTCCCGCAAGCACATCGACTCCACAACAGAGTAGCTACTCCTCCTACTCCAACCGACCGCTCTATCTCACTTGACCGTACTCTGTGTTAGAGTAACACAGTGCAGGTCTCTACCTGTGCTGCAGTCCTGGACTCCAGCCAAAAAGCCAGCTGCTTGCCATCTTGCAAGTCAAGATCTGATTTCTAGATTAGAGATGTTAGTACCAGTGTTGGCAAGGCATAATGGAGTCACTCTGGAAAAATCAAAGAATGCAGCTTCAAGCGTTTGGTCCAGATCTGCTCCCCTCCTAGTGCAGCAGCATTGCCAGGGTATTTGTCACCTCTCCCAATGCAATTAATGTAGTTCAGCCTGCCATAGCATCATGTTCTATTCTGAGTAGCAACAACCCCTGCAGTATAGTTTAGTACTTTTTGCACCAGGCCTTGAAACTGATCCAATTTCATGCTTTTCTTGGTGTCCCAGTGCCTGGACAGATGTCCATTTCCCGGTGTCTCTGGGACTCGCAGAATCTTACGGGTTCTTTATCATGTATGGACATAGGGTTATCTATTCAAATGGTTGAATTTGGACAGCCAAGGGACAGTAAGGATGTGCATACAGGGTAATCCCTCACCAGAAGCGGAGGGGCTGAGAGCATCACATGGAGGGAGACACAAGTCTTCGGTGAAAGTAAATCCAGGAGTTTGAGACCAGGAGAGCCCCCTGGAGTAAGGGTGCAAATGAGATCCATAGAACAGAGTGGGCAGGAGGATCAAAGGTCCAGGTGATTACACAAGGGCTGTGCGTGCCTACTTATTCATATATTGAGTGCTTCACAATGTCACTGAGAAAGAAGCCATGCAAACAAACAAGTACAGTAAGATTTGATACAAAACATAATAGAAGAATGTGCAAACTATAAGCAGAAACAGCTGGGAAGAGGGTTGGGGAGGGCTTTCCAGAGGAGGTGGCAACTGAGTTGGATTTTGAAAGGAAAGTACGTTTGCCAAAAGGGGAAAGGGGGGTAGGGAGTGGGGGTTGGACGAGGTAAAGCTCAGAGCATGGCCTAAGTGGGAATGTGGTCAGTTACCTTGGGCAGGTGGGGAGGGATTACGGAAAACAAGACTGGAAATGTAGTTGGAGTTGTCATCACAGAGGTTCTCTGGGTCATGCTAAGAAACATTAACTCTCTCGTACAGTTAAAACAAAATCATTGAATAATTTTACAGTCAGTCTGAGGTAGCTGAAAACTCAGAACTAATCATATTGCTACCCTGCTTGGGTTAAAGGGATGAGCCTAGAAGTGGGGCCCACATTAGTTTGGGGGGCTTGTGACTCTGATGAAGGCTATAGACTCCCCTCCTCCCACAGAAAACTGCTCATATGCTCAAAATTTTGCATGTAATTTCATGGGTTTCATGGACTCCCTAAAGCCCATCCATAAACCTCAGTTTATAAGCCCTCACTCTAAAGATATTTGTGGGAAATAATTTGTTCTCTACGGAGAATTTTATAGTTCTTAGGAGATGAGTGCTGTAGTATTTAAAGATGATGTGTCACAGTGTCTGAGACTCACTTTCAAATGGTTTGCAACACACTTTTGAGAGAGAGAGAGAGAGAGTATTAGGGAGAGAGAGAAAGGAAAGAGAAAGAAGAAGTAATTGAGACAAAATGTTAACAATTGATGAATCTAGGGACATAGTGTATGGGTGTTCATCACAATTTCTTTTTAACTTTTCTGTTCATTTGAAATTTTTAAAAATAAAAGCAAAGCAAAACAAAACCCTCAGTCAAGGCAGAAGTAGCAGGAATGAATATAAAGTGATGAATTTTATTCATTTATATTCTTTTGCCATATACTGTGTGAATACCTACTATAGTTGTTCAATATTTAGTTGGAACAATCAATAGGACTTAGTGCCTGACGAAAGGTGGATGGGGGAGATGATGGAGGAGGTGCAGTTAAGGAGCCCAAAGTGGCTGATGTAAATGACCAGGAGTTCAATTAACACAGACCTTCAAATTTACATAAAATATATAACTGTCTATTCAATATCATCTGTTCCATCCAGGCACTTAGGACTCCAATAACAGCACATACAAAATTCAAATGGCTTATCTGTGGCAAATAGAAATCCCAGTTGTCCAAATATAGCTGTCCCAGCTATTCCCCAAATTTCAAGGTCCCTCCCGCACCCCTCCTACCTCTGTAACACACATGTGCACCTGTAGAGGACTGGCCTTCTAGTGTTACCTTTGAACTCATCTTGAAAGAAAAGTAGTTTTCCAAGAGGGAGGCAGATTATAAGCTAAATCATCTCAGTTACCCTCCTCTGCCTTCTTTCATGGAAATGGGTTTGAGAATTGAAGGAAACTCTATCAAATAGAATCTTAGTTTCTTCTAGACTGAGTCTGTACCAGGGCTGTTTATTTACCTCCCTGGTTTAGGGGCTTTGTTACAGGTCAGGGGATGTAGGTGAAAGCCCAGGAATTCCCTTCTGGAGGTGTCTGAACTCAGGCACCTTCAAGGTTTGGCAGAAGCCCCCCAAGTCTTATTGTGGTTTCAATTGTAAACTATGTCCCAAGAACAGTTGTAGCTGATTCCCTAGTTTCCCAAAGGAAGATATGAAAATTGCTTTAACACGTTCTCTGTAGCAAGGCTATATTGTTGTTGCCATTCTCTCCTCCTCAACATCTCCATGGCTGACATGCATTGAGTGCTTTCTCTGTGCCGGGCATCTTGTGTCTTCTTTATATGCATGCTCATAACAGCCCTATTCATGCAGGGCAGGTGAACCCAAAATTGGGGCTTTGTCCAGGAGGGTTCTTGGCTTTGTTCAGGAAATAATGCAACGGCCAGCTGGTGGTGTTAGACAGCAATTTTTCTTGAAGCAGCAGTGCACAGCAGCAGCAGAGGTACAGCTCCTTGCAGAGTATGGCTACCCATTGACTGTATGCCCAGAGGAGCGGTTCAGGAGCAGTTCTGTAGTCATATTTATACCCACTTTTAATTTCATGTAAACTAAGGGGTGAGTTATTCAGACTTTTTTAGAAAAAGGATAATACTTCTGGGTCATTGCCATAGAAAGGGGCAATAACTTCCAGGTGTTGCCATAGCCATGGCAAGTTCACATGGTACTGGTGGGCATGTCTTACGGAGAGGTGCTTACCCCTTTTCCTTGTTTCAGCTAGTCTTCAATCTGGTCCAGAGTAAAGTCTCCCACCTCCAAAGTTGAGGTAGGAGACCCTCCTACTTCACTACAAGGAAGAGCCTATGATTATCTTTTTTTTCCAGTTAGGGAAACTGAAACCTAGAGCTCTTAAAGCAATTTGTCCAAGGTCACACCACCAGGATATGGGAGACTAGGCGCTGGGATCCACATGGGATTGACTCTGGAACTCAAGTGCTTACAAGTCCACACAAGCCATACTGGCTTGTTTCTAAGGGCCTCGGTCTGAAAACAATAAACACTGACATAGTGCTACTGTGTTTCAGGCTTTGTTCTAAGAACTTCACATATATAAATTCCATGAACTTTAAAACAACCCTATAGGGCAAACACTATTACTATCTACTTTTTAAGTAATAAATGGAGGCACAGATTGGCTAAGTAACTGGCTTTAGGAAAGAATTTTAACTTAGGCAGCTGGTTTTTACTTATTATGCAATATCACTATACTTAAAAGAAAAGCATTAGGGTGGGTGCAGTGGCTCACGCCTGTAATCCCAACACTCTGGGAGGCCAAGGCAGGTGGATCACCTGAGGTCAGGAGTTCAAGACTAACCTGGCCAATGTGGCAAAACCCCACCTCAACTAAAACTACAAAAATTACCCAGGCATGATGGCACATGCCTGGAGTCCCAGCTACTTGGGAGGCTGAGGCAGGAGAATCGCTTGAGCCCAGGAGGCAGAGGTTGCAGTGAGCTGAGATTGAGCCACTGCACTGCAACCTGGGTGACAGAGTGATACTCCGTCTCAAAACAACAACAACAACAACAACAAAAACCAGGAAGAAGCCTGGCCAACATGGTGAAACCCTGTCTCCACTAAAAACACAAAAAATTAGCCAGGTGTGGTGGGGGGGCGCCTATGATCCCAGCTACTTGGGAGGCTGAGGCAGGAGAATCACCTGAACCTGGGAAGTAGAGGTTGCAGTGAGCCAAGATTGTCCCACTGCAGTCCAGCCTGGGCAACAGAGTGAGGCTCTGTCAAAAAGTTAAAAAACAGAGAGAGAGAGAGAGAGAGTGAGAAGGAAGTAAGGGAAAAAAAAGGAAAGGAAAGGAAAGGAAAGAAAAGAAGAGAAAAGAAAAAAGAAAAAACAAAGGAAAGGAAAGGAAAAGAAAAGAAAAGAAGAAAAGGCATTGACATACACAGGTATGACTTTCAAAGAAGGATCTTTTCAGGAATGAAACACTCCTGGCGTGGACTATGTCCAGGGCACCTCGCCTGGCTCTGTCCCCTAAACTGAGCTCAACAGCAGAGAAAATCTGAATGATCATCATGGATGCATCCATTTGCAGGCGTCCTTGTTTCTGGAATCTCACACACTGTGAGACTGGATTTATGACTATTTATTGAACTATAGGAAGGGCTTAATTTTCAAGTGTGAATAATGTACAATTCAGAAGAAACATATTCATACTGGGAAAATCTAGTAAGATAATAAGGTTTTTTTTAAAAAAATAGCGTAAGTACTCTCAAAGTTAGAAAAGAGAAAGTTTCTTGCTATTTGCATTTATAATAGTTTGTCTTATCTGAAACGTAAAGCATTTTGGTTTAGTACCCTCCTTTGCCCCCACCATTAGTGAAAAAGAGAATCACTGATTTGTATATAAAGAAAGGAAATAAGGGAGAGAGGGAAGAAAGATAGGAGGAAGAAGTAAATGGAGAAAGGAAAATGAAGTAGTTTTTTCTGAGAGTGAACTATGACAGCATGGAAATGGGAATATAACTGAGCACCTAAAATTGTCTGCCCTTGTTGATTACACAAACAATTCCCTTTTGTTAAGTGATTATTTTTACCTTTATAGAAAATGTTTGTTTTAAGATTTGCAGTAAATGTAAGTCTTAGAATGGTATGTTCTAGGGTGACCTTCAGAATTTGTTTGCAACCAGTTTGACCAGGGCCCCAATCAAGTGACAGCAGAATTTTCCTTAGTATATAGAATTCAGGCAAACTCACAGGATCTTATCCTGGGATGTCATTAATCTGGAATTTTAAAATGAGACCAATGGGAAAATAATATAGCAACATATCACTTCTCTCAGATCATTTTTTTCTAGAATTTAAATAATCTAAAACATGTCAAGAACCAGGAAGGCTCAGCAAAAAGACCACTGAGTAGCTAAAAGTACATAGAAGAAAGTCTCCGTATCAAAGTTCACACACTTTGCTCATAGAAGAGTTTATAAGAGATAGTCTATGCCAGTGGTTTTGACTTTAAAACCACTCTTAATGTTTGCCTTGTTTTCATCAATCAGCAGACTGGAAACTGCAAATTGAAACTACAGGGGAAAGGATTACTACTGGAGATAGTACTCAGTGATAACAGCAAAAAGAGGCAAGAAAACAAAAGAGTAGGAAAAAAACAACAACCAGACAGTAACTCTAAACACACAAGGATCTGGGGTCATTGGGTGCAGGGGCAGATAGCCCTGCACATCGCAATCAACCGCCTACAGGGCACAGCATCATTACAATTACACATACTAATGACTGCACCACCAAGAAAAGATGAATTTGTGTTTTGGGTAGAAAAGAAAAATCGGACAAGGAGGAATGCAATGAACACAAAAATTTTATATACAAACCAATTAAGTCGTTTTCTTCTGCCATCACCACCGCCATCTACTATTAAACCAATTAAAATTAAAAACAACAGCCACTCTAGGTAATCCCTAAAAGAATGGCTTGTTATGTATAAACGCCTCTTAGAATACGAAATAGATAATGTTATTACTGTGTTTATCAGTATGTTCACATATAAACAAGAATAGATTGTTCCACAGAATAAAGGAAATGGTACCATCTATGAGAATGTTGATTTTCAGCGAATTAATAATAATAATGTAGTAAGAGGGAGACTACTGTATTTTCCAAAATTCCAGGGAGGCTGAACAATCCAATCACTTAGGTCAAGCTGCTCTCCACCTAGAAGCGGTTGGAAAGACTGGGCTGCACTTTCCATTCCCATTCCAGGGATGGGGCTGCCTGGGTCGTGAGTTGCAGGTCCGCAAGCCTCGACTTTTGGAAGACAGCGAGGTCTGGGGCGGGGGCGGGGCAACAAAATGACGGAAGGCTGCGAGGGACAAGACCCCTTCTCTCGTCATTTGTGAGTCTCTAATCAATTTAACAGATTCACAATATTCTTGTGGGAGGTTGGGATTTTTTTAGGTGTAGAAAATGGTTAAGGACTTGAGGTCTGTGTACTAGCTGGCTGGGCACTAAATTAACCTGAGACTCTTGGATTTAGAAGAATTGGAAGAAATCATTAGGAAATAAGGTTATGAATTTGCAGGAAATATAAGAATAAGTGAGGGGGCTTCAGAATTTGGGGCTTTGAACAAATTTACCTAAATCTCTGAGGAAACCCAAGAGAAATCTGGATTTCTCTGTCTCTCCTATGTGTGTTTGCATGTACATACTTACATTTTTTTAATGACTAACAGTTATTGTGTACCTACTGAGTAATGTGTTATGCTGAGTGGTTTCACATTCATGATATTATTTAATCCTTAAACCAACTTTTGTGAGGTAGGAAGTTATGACAATGAGGAAATTGATGCTCAGAGAGGTTAATTAACTTACCTAATGTAAAAGTCACACAGACAAAAAAAAAAAAAAAAAAGCAGTTATTATAAAATATTCATCATATCAAGCCCCACGTGAATTTTCACGCACTAGGAAAAGCTGTTCTTATTTTCAAGCCTACATTCCCTCAAACAGCCAGGATGTCTGTCTTCTGGTTGTCAAGTTACCAAACCTTGACAACAATGAAGGAGAATTTTAACGTTCCAAGATTTCAATAGATCTGGAGTTTCTGTGGGAAATTGAAGGCGCAGTTTCCATGCAGGACAAGGAGGACAGCCGTATCTTGTAGATTTAAGGCATTTACCGTGTATATGTGTTAGGAGTCGTTTTCTTCTGCTATCACCACCGCCAGAGATAAAGAATGAATGATACCGAGTTTGCAGGGCTGATATCCATCTGCAGCGGTATGCATTCCAGCCTCATAGGAATAAATACAAGGATGTGCTGATAATTACACCTTGATACACGACAGAGGATATAAAAATGCTTTCTCAATTTGTCTAGCACACGGTGAATAATAATATTGTCCGTGTGTTTATAGGAGGCAGAGTACTTAAAGCTCTATTGTTATTTCCACAGGAAAACAACTTTGAGAAAAGCATGTTTTCTGTGTTAACCCGGGAATGTATGTTTATCTGACAGTGCCTTGCTTGCCTTTTCTTTTCTAACCTGCATAAATTCCTTGAATTTAAATTCGACAGAGACACTCTACCTTCACTTTGAAATGAGAGAGCTGCACAGAATGTCAAACAGAGCCAGCGTTTCCTGACTTCTGACCCAGCTCAGGGTGTTTTTTTTTTTTTTTTTTTTTTTTTTTAACATGACTCAGACAGGCTCTTGGAGGCCTAGAGATAAAAGGCCCTATTAGAAGTGCAAAATATGACTATTATTACCTCCTTTAATAAGGCTTCTTGCCAATTTTTCAAATGACTAGAGTCTGTTTGCTAATTATTACTCCACAGTTTCTGCATTCATTTTCTTTCCCTGAAGGAGCCTGATTCCAATGAAGATGAAGGAAAAGTGCTAAAAAGTGTGTTTACTGCCATCTATGGGATGCAGCTGGGCTACCAGGACAGCGGAGCTCCTTCCCATGTAACACACGGGAAACTGCAGTTCCAAAGCCACGTAGAAAAGCTCATGCATTGCAAACACTCCACGTGAAAATACCACTGGAAAATCATTTGTTTAAATTTTTCCAGAAATATAAGTTCATATTGCTACTTTAGGGAATGATGGAGTGAATTTTCCTGTATTTAAGGCAATTATGTTTATAGTAACATGTCAGCCCATGGGCCCTACTCACAACTAGGGCTTCCAGTCTATGATTAATCTCAAATGTTCTAGCAGGAATACTAGAAGTAAAAATTCATTGGCTAGACCACTCTGAATATTCTGAAGAAGGTCAAGAACCAGAAAATAAAGTCTCCTGAGTGACCAAATAGATGTGTAAAGTATATGTGCTGTGGTCTATGAATTTGACTCATGAATCAGTCAAATTTCCAGTCTATTATAGCAAATTTTATTGTTTTAGTATCAGAAACTCTTAGTATCAGAGGCATCAAATTACAAGAAGAGGGCAGAGACTTTGAAAGACAGATGCTTAAGAGAATGAAGAAGTGATGGTGTATATCCTAAACCCTGGGGAGAGAAGAGGGTACTATGAAAAAACAGATACAAAAGCTCAAAGGAGGAAAGCAGTTTGGACAATCGTGGTATAATGTAGCAATCTATGTTCACATTAACGACTCAATTCTCAAATAATGGTTAAATTTTGTTAGGTTTACCAAGTCATTAGTGTGAAAAGACCAAAGGATACATAGTGCACAGAAAGAGAAATATACATGGCCCTTAAAATCTGAAAAGATGCTCATAAACCTCACTCATATTAAGAGAGCTGCAAATTAAAAGTAAATGAGATAAAGACAAATTGCATACTGGGAGAAAATATTTGCAAAACCAAGATAAAGGACTTGTATTCAAAATAGACAAATAATTTAAAACTAAACAATAAGAAAATGAACAACATAATTAAAAGGTAGGCAAAAGATCTGGACACCTCACCAAAGTAGATGGCATATGAAAGGGTGCTCAGTGTCATCAGAAAAAATGCAAATTAAAATGTGCAGAGATAACAGTGAAATATCACTGCACATCTATCAGGAGAGCTAAAATCCAAAATGTTGACAGCACTAAATGCTGACAAGAATGTGAAGCAACAGGAACTCTCATTCAGGGCTGTTGGGAATTCAAAATGGTATAGCCACCTTGGAAAACAGTTTGGCAGTTTCTCACAAAGCTAAACATAGCTTTACCATACAATCCAGCAAACATGCTCCTAGATTTTTATCCAAATGAATTGAAAACTTACGTTCACAGAAAAAACTGCACATGAATGTTTATAACAGCTTTATTCATAATCACCCCAAATTGGAAGCAACCAAGATGTGCTTTAAAAGGTTAATGGATAAACCAACTGTGGTACATCTAGACAGTGGAATATTATTCAACACTAAAAAGAAATAACCTGTTAAGCCATGTAAAGGCATGGAGAAACTTAAATGTATATTACTAAGTGAAAGAAGCCAGTTTGAAAAGGCTCTATACTGTATGATTCTAACTATACAACATCTTGGAAAAGGCAAAACTATGGAGACAGTAAAAAGATCAGTGGTTGCCAGTGGTAGAGGAGAGTGCAAAGGAGGAGTGAAAAGGTGGAGCACAGGGGACTTTCAGAACAGCGAAGATACTCTGCATGCTACTGTAATGGTGGAAACATGTTATTATACTTCTCCAAACCCATAGAATGTATAATACCAACAGTGAACCCTACTGTAGTTAAAATAACATATCAACATTGGTTTATCAATGATAACAAGTGTGCCACACTAAAGAAAAGGGAAGATGGACAAAAAGTTACAAGAAAAATGAAAATGGCAAGAAAGAAAGCTGGCAAGAAAGCAAGCAAGCAAGCAAGCAAGTTTTACGATCCTCATGTCAGACAAAGTAAAATTCAAACCAAAGCATACTAGAAGCACAGAGAAGGACACTTTATAAAAGCCACGTTCCACAATAAAAATATATTTAAAAAAATTAAATGCACTAGTATCCTCTACTCACTGAGTGACAACAGTTTTAAAGAAAATTTGGTTGTGTATTGTGTTGATGATGGTATGGGGAAACAAGTCCTCTTATACAGTGATGACAAAAGAAAGAAATTGATGCAAACTATAAAAGGTTGTGTGATAATAGTTATCACAATGACAAAGATACATAACCCTTCTTGGAGCCAGCAATTCTCTTCTGGAAATTTAACATACAAACATATTAGAATGTATGCAAAATGGAGTAAATACAGAGATTAAAATTGTAGCATCTTTTTATAATAGCAAAAGATTGAAAATAACTAGATGCCCATCAGTAGGAGATTGCTTAATTAAATAATGCTGCATCCATACAATGGACCAGATGTTGCCTTTCTATAGAATGAAGCAGCTTTTAGTGTATTGATGAAAAATGATGATCAATCCATAAGTCCTTAAAAAACAAGGTGTAGTAGAGCACTATGGCATGTCACCTTTGGACCTGTATACATATAGACTATCACAGAAAGGATATGCCTGTAGCCTGGTAATGGTGACGCCAGTAGCCTCTGTTAGGGATGGGGAAGCGAGGGCCGTGGTGCTGGGATAGGGAGAAGACTTAATGATCACTCTCTACCCTTTTGTTTCTCTCCTGGAAAAAAATGCTAAAAAATAATTTTAAAATAAAGAAGGCAAGAGGGTGTATAATAAACTTTGGAATGTTTCCATTTACTCTTTTAAAAATGTTGATCTTTAAAATGTTGGTTAGCTCTAGTTATCTGGACAATTTAATTATGTGGAACACCTCATTTCCTGACAATGCTGAATGGATAAGGCATTACTCTAGTTTGCTGACTTATGCACAATTACAGAGTTAACATTATCATCATAGCACAAAAGAGATTGGAATTTAGAACAAAGGATGGGGCTACTTTTCAACAAAGGCATTAAGGCAGAAGGAGAGCGGAGAAAATGGAGAGTCTGTAATTCTCACACTGACGGAGGGATGGAGGCAGAATGAACAAAATCTATGAGCCTTGGTGAAGTGCTGTGCTTCTGCGCCTCACAGGCAAGGCTCTGTCCACACAACAGCAGAGCTGGCTGCTGCCTTCCTGGGAAGCAACCCTGACAAGGAGAAGAGGTGCTTTGGAGGGATTGTAAAGAAGGCAGGGAGCCTGAATCCTGGCATCAGCTGCAGGCACGCATAGGACTCAGGCACGTAAGCATGCCCACCATACACTAACTCAAGTGTCAAGCAACCGCCTTGACAGAATAGAGCAGAAGTTGACCATTAGGCTGATAGAGATTGCAGAATTATTCCTCCAGCATGTTTTTAAAACCTAGATTTTTCCTATAGCAATTCTTGTTTTTAGCTTTGTTTAAAAAATTGGAGAATCTAACAATATGAGGCCTACTTTCCTCGCATGTTAACAACACACTGGAGCAGAGGAGGGACTGTCTCCCTTTACATGGAACACCAGCTCAACAGGTAACCGTGGTCCCCAGCACTCCCTCTCACTCTACACATGGTTCACCTCCCTCAATTACTTGCTGGCCTCTATAGGCATTTTAATTTGCAAATCCTAGACTAGACTTGGAAAGGGTTGTTTTGGGAAATTGTCTCAGAAGTAGAAGATGCTTGAACAGATTTTGAAAGGCAGAAGATAGTGGTTTTGGGGACTGAGTATGCAAGGCGTTTTAGAATGAAGCTTCCTGGAAGACCAGAGTGTTTCCTCTTGTCCAAAAACTGGGCCAAGCACAGGGCACCTGTGGTTTGGGGAGATGATGGATGATGTTGAGTGAGCAAGGTTCTAGTGATCTTAGTAAAAATATTTACTGAGCTCCTACTCTGTGCCAGGAATTGTATAGCAGCACACCAGCGAACAAGACGAATGGTTTCCTACCCACAAGGCTTACAGTTTACTAGTGGAGGTAGCCAGTCAATCAGAAAACAAATTATTACATGTCAATTTACAAACTGTAGCTAGTACTATAAAAGACACAGACAGAATATTGTTGTCATAGAGAATTGTAGTGAAGGTGATCAGGGAAGGTGACATGGAGGCTGAGGCCTGAACAATGAACAGGCTCGGCTAGATGAGGAGTGTGATCAAGAGGATGCCAGGTGGAAGCAACAGTGTGTGCAAAGACCCCACCGTGGGAGGGGAATATTTCAGAGGTGGGAAAAACAACCAGAGTGTCTCCAGCCTAGTGAGTAAGGAGGGGAGTGGTATGGGATGACGCTGGAGAAGGAGCAAAGTCAGACCACGGCTTTCCTTTTTTTTTTTTTTTTTTTTTTGAGACAGAGTCTTACTCTGTTTCCCAGGCTGGAGTGCAGTGACATGATCTTGGTTCACTGCAACCTCCACCTCCCAGGTTCAAGAGATTCTCCTGCCTCAACCTTCTGAATAGCTAGGATTATAGGCAACCGCCAGCACACCCAGCTAATTTTTTTTGTATTTTTAGTAGAGACGGGGTTTTGCAATATTGGCCAGGCTTGTCTTGGCCAAGCGATCCACCCACCTTGGCCTCCCAAAGTGTTGGGATTACAGGCGTGAGCCACAGCGCCCAGCCAGACCACATCCTTCTAAGTAAAAAGAGCTGTACTCTACCCTGAGAGGAAGCTTCAGAGGAGTGTTAAGAATAGGAATGACATGATGCAATGCACATGTCTGAAGGACTGCAGCAGTAACCGCCAAGGAAAGACAAGGCAGAGCAACACAGAAGGGAGGCAGTGAGAGAGTTAGCACAGCCACCAGGGTCCGCTGCTCCATCCTTTCACCTGTCCACAACTAGCAGCAGAACCCTGGTCGTAGCTCCTCCCCTCTTGACATCCTGCCACCGCCCTCTCCTGTGTTTCTCTTTCATCTTCACCCTTGGTGCTCCTGTTTCAGAGCTCTGCCCTATAGTAGAATGTGGAGGGAGAGTGGCTGGCTCCCCTTATCTTTTCCTCCCTCTCCTGCAAACACACGCCTGCCCCTACACACATACCTCTGCGAGAGTGCTCACACACGGTGATTTCAGATAGCTGCATGGATAAGGATGGCTGTACAGGTGCAAAGAAGCAGGTGGAAGAGCTCTGCCTGGCTAGAGCGAAGCACATGGGCCTGAGCTGAGCGAGGCCGGCTGTTAGGTAAGGCAGCGCTAGTTGGTAGTGGGTCTTGAAGCCTGAGACTAGAGGAGTTTTAATATGATTTGGGAGACAACTGGGAGCCTTTATGGGCAAGCAAAGAGGAGAGCGATGTGATCTAAGTGACGCTGGAGGAAGATGATTCTCGATGATGTGTGTCCAATAGAGGAGAGGAGACCCCCAGGCTGGAGGAAGGGGAGCTAATTGGGAGGCAGGAGTCCAGGTGTGAAGTGATTATGGCTCCAACCGGAGCCGTGGGAAGGCTAAGGAAGACAGAAGAAGAAACGACAGGATTTAATGTTGAACTGAAAGTGCCTCTGGGGTTGTGCTGGGGTGGAAGATGTGCTGCAAAGATGAGGAAATAAGATACTTTAACATTAAATGGGAGCTAGAAAAGGATTTGGGCCAGCGAGATAGGAAGAACAAAGGTGGGAAGGCAGGGTGCCATTACACAGGAGTTGGAGCTAAAGCCAAGAGAAACATTTAACAGCCCACTCGATATGCCTATGGGAAGCTGTTCCTCCCCTCTGCTCTCTCCCACCTTGGATGGTCACTTTCTTCCATGTTTGATTCTGCTTCTATTCTTGTATCAAGCACAAATCTGTGTTGTAGTACATCTTTGTCTGTCTATGCCTGCTACTAATCTGTGAGCTCCCTGAAGACAGAGGCCCTATTTTACTCTCTTTCTGTTCCCAGGGCTTAGTTAGCACAGGGACCAGCCCTTAGCAAGCACTCATCACGTTTTGGTGAATGAGGAAATGAATGAATGGAAACTTTCCAGAGGCGTGCCTTTGAACCCCAGCCACCGCACAACACTGTAAAACTTACAAATTCTGTGGCAGCTGCAGCATCCCTCAAACACTTGTGGAGATCGGGTTACAGCTGAGAGCCTCACAAAGCCCCAGCCATTGCAGCAATTGACAGGTGGTCCTCGAAGTAAGACTAGGATTGGCAGACAGACGGGAGGCTGGAGTAGTTAAGATAGTGTTGGGGGTATTTGAGATCAAATTGCAGGGTTGTTTAAACACCTTAGGGTTACAAATGGGTTTTCACCCTTAAAATCCCATTTGCAAATATGTAGCCTTAAACTGTCCAAATAGTTATCTTAATGATGTTAAATCCCTGGGTTGGTAGAGGCCATAGGAAATGCCTTGCATATTTTCATCCTGTTCCTTTCACTGAAATTACATTTGTGTTACAATGAAATGTGAAAGCTGGAAAATACATGAAAACAAACCTTTCCCTGCCGCATGCTATGCCACCAGCCAATATCAACTAAATTTGCTAAACTTTCTAGATAGCTACCATTTATTCAGCTTTTACTAGGTGCCAATCACGGGGTTTTATACATCTTATAGTATAGCATTTAATATTTATAAGTGCATGATATAGGCACTACTGCTCCCATTTTATAGATGAGCAATCAGAGGCTTAGGGAAGTTAAATTAATTGCCTACTGGGTGTGTGATATAATGAGCTCATCATTTGGTTGTGCAGCCTTCCAGATGACAACAAGAGAGACAAGCCTGGGAAGGACTGAGAGGCAGGGCTGCAAAGATAGCTTGGGATTGTCGGGAAATGATCGCTAATGGGAACCATTGAGCAGCCTAGTCCTTCCAGAGAGCCCGTGCAGAGGGAGAGAGAGTGCTCCAGACCACACTTTAGAGTAGGACCCTGGGGAACACCTAGGGAAATAAAAGAGAAGACAGCATGGGGCCAAATAACTTTTCCAAGGAACAGTTGGGAGGTCCACTCAAAGATCACAAGAGTCCCTCTGCAGCCTCAGCACACTGGTAGCAGGGCCCCTAGCTTCTGCCTCTGTTTCTTCCCACCTATCCTTTTCCTATCCACTCTATCCCAATGTATAAATGGTTGGATTGGATGACAACAGTGTTTTCAATTCTATCTATGGAAAGCAGCTTGTGATTTTAAAGGGAACATGGACTTTGGTGTTTGCTATACTTGGATTCAGATCCCAGCTCCATTCTTTGCTGGCAGTGTGACCTTGGGGAGATACTCAGTTTTTTTGAAACTGCTTCCTTACCTACATCGTGAGGTTAATGAACCTGCCTCACTAGCTTTACATTTGACAAGAGGATTTGTTAACAAATGGGAGGACTTCTGTTTTCAGAAATATGGCAGGCTAGATATGCAGAAGCTGCTCCCAAGAAGTGACTCCCCAAGATCCTAGATGAAATGTAGTAAGTCCTTTTTAAAAGCATGGCTATTCTCGCAATAAAGTAAATAATGAAAGGCCAGAAGTGACAAAAAAGGAGAATTCCAAGAGAAAAGCTAATGATGAGTAACAGATTATCCTAAAACATGTGTATTAAAATGATAAACATTTATTATCTCCTAGTTTCTGTGGGTTGGAAATTTGGGAGCTGTTTGGTTGGGTGGGTTTGGCTCAGAGGCTGCAGTCAAGATATTGGCTATGGCTATGATCATCTGAAGGCTTTCTGGTGCTGGAAGATGTGCTTCCAAGATGGTACATGGTACACTCACATGGCTTTTGGCAGAAGGCCTCAGATCCATGCCATGGTGCCTCTCTATAAAGCTGATTGAGTGTCCTGACACTTTGGTAACTGGCTTCCCCCAGGATAAGCAATACAAGGAGAGCAAGGAGGAGGCCATAGTGTCTTGAAAGTCATGCACCATGACTTCCAGTATTTTCTATTCATTAGAAACAAGTCATCAAGTTCAGCTCACACTCTAGGGGAGTGGAATTTAGTTTCCACTTTTTGAAGGGAGAAGTACTAGAGAATACGAAGACATATTTTAAAACCAGTACAGCTAACATTTTCCCCAAATCCAAGGATTATCCTGGTGGCCTAGAGTCACATTCAGAGGGGACTAGAGACAAAGACTGGGGCTCTGAATAAAACATCACCCTTGAAGGGTTACACCCTCAGTAGGATAACTTGCCTCACAGAGTGACATTTGTCTGCCTGAACCTTTGCTTGGGGGATTTGGACACACATTTATGCTATCTCAATGGCCTAAAAACTCCACATGAACCATGTGGTTAAAAATAACTCCAGGTTGATGAGGCCTCTCTCTGAAGAACACAGTGCTCAAAAAATTATTATAAATAAAATTTCAGGGAATATGAGATGATGAACAAAAATTGCTAAAAACATGATAAAATGAGCAACATGAACAAGAGACAACAAAACAAGAAAAGACAGGCTACCTCCACAGGAACCATGATCAAATTGGCTGCCGACTTCTCAGGATCAACCCTGGAAACCAGCTTACAATAAATGTAGAAGTGTTTATTTCAGATGTTCTTTAGTCGGAACTTGGAGAAAGGCTGGAGTAAGTACAGTCCATCTAGAATCTGGACTCTAGATGAAAGCATAACAGGACTTCAGAAAAGTGTAAAATACGAAGGGATATAGCAGTGAAGGTGGTAAAAGGTAATTTATTTGCCTTCCAAGAAGCCAATGAAACCCCAAGAATGGCACAAAAAGAGCAAAACTGTACTTTCTTTTGCCATTTTGATGACAAGGGATGGTTTTGTCCATGTCCAGGGCACTTAGAAGCCTCCCACTACCCAAGGCCAACCAGGGCAACAGTAGTGAAACAATCAAGGGCAAAGAATTGCCCTTTAGCATGTGACTTTTCACACAGCGCCTGCAGAAATTCAAATGATGATTTTAAATTGAACTTTTCTAAAACTCAAAAGAGATATAGATGATTTATTTGATGGGAGCTGTTTTGTTGATGATAGTAGCGGTGAAAAGATCTTAGGAGACAACATAGTTCAAACTCCGAATTTTAAAGGCCAGGAAACTGATTCCCAGAGAGGAGAAGCAACTTGCTTATGGTGAGATTTACGCAGACCAGAAACCAAGTTTCTGGTATGTCCTGCTGGATTACTTCCCCCTATGAGACATAGGAGAGTTAAGTACCCAAATAAGAGCATTATCTTAGCCATGATCTCCAATGCAGTGATTTCTTGCTCCTTGTTCCTCACTCAAGTCCAGGCAGCTCAGGAGAATGCCTTGGATGAGCCAGTGGGAGCATCCTGGAAGCCTGCTCTTGGTTGGAAAACCTTGGTCAGCTAGGACTAAGATCAAGACCACCTACCTACCCAGGACTCTGTAGGAGTGATGAGGGAACTGGGTCTTATTTTTTATCATTTTTCAAGTTAATTATGTAAATGGGCATCTATTTAGTGCACTTGGCATTCAAATCAGATTTAATGGTAACAGCGATTTGGTTCCCATACTACTCAGTGAAGAGGAGATCATTTCCAATATCTTGCAAGAGTTACAAAGTATTCATACAAACAGGACATTCTCTTTCTTCCAAATCCCTTACATTTTCTTTACTTGGATTTGAAACTGTATGGAGCTAGACATGCCCTTTGTATACATCTCCCTATGTGTTTCATCCTAGAGTATGTGTTGAATATAACCTTGATACACTCATATACCAAGAAAATGTTAGCTGTGCCGGTTGTATGTTGAATATAACTTGATAAACTCCATACTCCCAGGTTTCACCTTCTCTGCCTGATTCTAGGAGATAGCCATTTTTTCACTAGGGAGCTAGACCCATGAAGCCAGGAGACCTGGTAATCGAGGGTTGCATGACGCACAAAGCACTGTCAGTTACCCTGATAAGTATCATACACCGTTTTAGGAACTTTCTCTAAGACAGAATCCTCCACCCCACATTGGGCTGCCCTCCAACTAACTGGAAAACTGCTTCATTTTGCTAATGATGACCTGGGTTTGGGTTTCTTATCATTTTTGTTTCCTGGAGGCCAGTAGCCACAGTTTCATATGAATCAAACAAGAAAAGAGGGCAAGTCAGGGTGGAATTTTCCCAGCCTCTGTTTTCCTTCCAAGTGCAGATTCCCTGGCTGGGGTGTAGCAGCCTGCAGAAATTTTGACCTGAATGAAAGAGGAAACATTGTGCTCAGAGGGACTGCATAGATATTCTCGGAGAAGGTGCTCTATAATAACCACAAAGCCCTCAGTATAAGGAGCTTATTAAAGCTCATGTCCTTTGAGGCAACCCTGGAACGGTTCTTCCCCAGCCTTTCTCTCATGTCCTCTCCCTTTCCCCTCTGGCAAGGACTTTCTGGGATAGAACATGCTCTGTTCTCCTAGAAACTGGTCAGAGCTTTTTCATTCTGAACATAGATTTGCATGGTTTAAAAAATAAATTCAAAAGAGTAAATTGGAATAGACCTTCCGGAGGGAAACTGCAATATGTATCAAATCCCAAAAAGCAATTACATTTGGGGAAAGTTATCCTGAAGAAACAATCAAGCTCATGCATAGAGGTCGAAGTGCAAAGATATTCATCTGGCCTTGTTCATGTGAAAGTAAAAACAATGGAATTCCAGAGTTTCTGCTGAGTGGGGTCAGGCAACACCTCTCCCACCTTAAATGCACCTGCATCCAGTTTAAGAGGCTAAACACAAGGCTAATTGAAGAGCTGAAGAGCCTCTTGGGATAAAATACTTAAAACCATTTCTCTTTTTTTTTTTTTTTTTTTTTTTTGAGGTTGAGATATAGGCATGCATGTCTGGTGAATGTGGCTCTGGTGTCTCTTGGGATAAAATACTTAAAACCATTTCTCTTTTTTCTTTTTTTTTTGAGGTTGAGATATAGGCATGCATGTCTGGTGAATGTGGCTCTGGTGTAAACCAGATGGGGGTAATCCTAAGGTGAATTTCATCAGAAAGGAGAAAGTAAGCCCCTCCCTTAGCAACAGGACCTCATCAATAGAAGGAAGCAATGGTTCCAAATACAAAGTGTTAGCTGATACCAGCACTTGAATTAACCCCTCTACTAGAGAGGCCAACTATTCAGATTTGCCTAGGATTGAGGAGTTTCCTGGGCCATGGGACTTACGGTGCTAAAACCAGAAAAGTCCCAGCAAACTGGTCATTCTGCCCTCTACTAGGGAGATGTGGGTGGTCACTCAAATAAAGTAGTTAAGTTAGAACTATAGAGTGTATAACAACAGTGGACACACTGGGCAGCAGGCAAGCTCACTGTGGGATCCTAGCTGAGCATAATGAAGACATCTTTTCCTTTTCACCTCATAGGGCTTATCATAGCAGAAGAGATTGGCAATTTTGAAACGCATTAGTGGACACGTTTGGAATGGTGGATTTTCAGAACATGGTGATGAGGTCAGTAGCACAGCAACAGGGGCACAGTGACCGACCAGAGCACGTCCTATGGAACTGTCAGGCTTGGGGATGCATTGCCTTGGTTCAGCTGGCCAGAGAAGCAAGCAACAGGAGTGATCCATGGACACATGTAAGCACTTGGGGATTCTTGGAAATATTGAAGGAGGCAAATTCTGAAAATGTTCGGAGTTGGGCCGTTAGAGATATTAAATATGAGGAACTAATGTTACTGTATTTGTACTTATTGGCTAGTAATGCCTGGGTCACATTTATGAGAAAAAAATTAAAACAACTGTTTGATAATAGGAAATTGATTAAATAAATTACAGTATTTATAGTCATTTCGGATGAAGATATAAATGGGTGTATACACACACACGTATGTATATATGAGAGAGAGATGTAAAGAGAATTATGATGTTATTGAATGGAATAAAATTAGCATGTTAAATATGGCCCTATTTTATTACAGGATGTCTACATTTTTAAATTTAGATGCACATATATGAATGCCCAAAAGAGTCCAGAAGATTAACAATTAAATAGACTCTGCATAGTGGCATTTTCTCTAAAAGAGCATGGATAACTTACATGACACACAAACACACACATACACACTTAAACTACTGGTGCATGCCAGACAGCTGCAGCTTTCTAACACCCTTTCATAAAAAAGGCGTATCTACAATTTTAAGATGTGTTCAGATTGAGCACTGATACTTTGAATAATATATTCAAAAAGAATAAATCACCTGTAGGCCTAAGCTAAGTAGTACATACCTTTTGAGGCATCGGGGGGATAAAAAGCATATATCTCAGTTCTCATGACCATCTAGGTTCAGGAATTGGCAAAGAAAGAAGTTAGAATTCCTTTTTCGTTTTGTTGGTAAAGGTTTCTTCCATGCCTGAAATTGCATGACTACCAGGCCTGGTGATCTGGATAAGAAGAGGTGGCACTCTAGCCTACATGGCATGCAAGGGAAGCCTAACAAGCTTGGCAAATAGTGAGGGGCTCTGGAAAGAGCATCGATGGAAGTAGGGGGTCCATGTGGGCTCTGCCTGTACAAGAGCCCTAATGTCTGTGATCTCAGAGCTTTGCAAAGCATGGATATGAAGCAGACCTTCCATATGTGCTAGTTACATTCATTAAACAGCACCAACAACCACCGGTTACCACAAGCACTTTATTGTGTTCCCTATGCTAGGGACTTTGCATGACATTTTATGTATATACATGTGTATATCACCTCTCTTTTTTACCACACCTTTAAAATGGCATTACTCCCATTTTAAAGGTAGGAAAATTGAGACTCGCCCCCCTTCCAGGGGCTTAATACTTTTATCACCCCTATGTGATCTGCTGATACTTACAATGTGACATTTATAATCCTAGATTTGCCAGCCTTTTATGTTCCTAGCCCAGAGAAGTAACCAAAGGAGGGTAGCCAAGTAGCTATTTTGGGAAAGGGCACGTGCAGGCAGTCTCTATTAGGATGCTGTGCCCCTGCTCACTGATGGTTCAGACAGTGGAAATTAGAGGACCCAAAAGCTCCTCTGTTTGTCGTCTGCAGCATGTCTTTACTGTTGATGAGCAGAATTCAGAGAGCCTAAGAATTGCATACTTAACAGAAGCTCATCCAAACCTATTTGGTCTGGATAATGGGCTAGAAATCAAGCTCTTGCTGAGAGTTTCTAGTTCAATCAAGTCAGAAAATTACATGAATCTCAATTTTTAAAATACATATTTTTTATAATATGATTGAAAGAGTACCTTGAACTTGAGTTTTTAACCAGCTAGCCCCCATTTCTCCAAATCTTACCTAGTATCAAAAAATTCACAGGGATTTATCCTACAAAATTTAATTGTATTCAAGCTGCCAAGAAAGGAATACTTGCTTAAGGTACTTGGTCCATCGGAGGGAATCAAAAGACAGGCTGACTTCATAGATATATAGAGAATTTTTATGTAAAAGTATGCCCACTAAACTATTTATTTTAATCTTGTTTTATCTTTTTTACTGCAGCACTTTATTTTTCCTTACACAATGACATGTTTCTGGGGCCTAATGTCCTCACATAACAGTAGAAAACAAAAATTTGTTTTCATCTTTTAAAGAATCTAGAATTGTGTACAAAAACTTTACATAAATTAAAAGGATGAATGCATTTACAGGTGCAAATGCAAACCACTTCTAACTCAAGGCAAGCCACAGTGTTCTGGCAGGAAAACATCAGGTAAGAAAGGAAACTGGGTCCTAAGGCTTGGACTTCTCCAACCCTCACAGATCGGAAAGACAGAAAGGACAACTGGTTCAGAAATTTTGTCAGCCTCTAGAGAAATCCTGAAGCACTCTGTTCTGGCACATTAATACCTGTGCTGATTGAGAGACTGCTGGTCACACAGACACACCAAGCCACAGACTTCTCCTCCAAAAGCATGTTTTCACCTCAGCCACGAAGTGATTGAGCCACATGTACTAAGGGTTTACATCAAAGATATGTACAGGGTGTTAAACAAATACCAAGGGAACAATTAACTTGAATACAAGGTCAAAATCAGCAACAAATTCTATAATCCAGTGCCAATATTGGATACAAGCCTCAAGGACCAATTTCTTTTCAAAGGCTTATTCCAATTTTGTGAGGTTAGCATGTGGTGTATACATTTGCCTGGAGCAAATTTATACTTCTGAATTAACTCATGCAGCAAATACTATACATCTGCTCACAGTCCATTTAGAAGCATTTGCAGTGGATGATGGAGGGGCCAGCTCATCACACTCCTGCTTGCTGATCTATATCAGCTGGAGGGAGGACAGCAAGGCCAGGATAAAGCTACCAATCCATTCCAAGTACTTGCCCTCAAGGGGAGTGGTGATCTTGATCTTCATGGTGCTCGGCGCCAGGGCAGTGACCTCCTTCTGCATCCTGTGAGTGATGCTCAGATATATGATAGTGTCACCAGACAGCACTGTGTTGGCAAACAGGTCCTTGCAGATGTTCACATTACACTTCATGATGAAGTTGAATGTGGTCTCATGGATGCCACAAGATTCCACACCCAGGAAGGAGGGCTAGACACTGAAACTGTTCATTGCCAGTGGTGATTACCTGGCTGTCTGGAAGCCCCTAGTTCTTCTCCAGGGAGGAGCTAGAGGTTGTGGTGGCCATCTTCTCTGGAAGTCCAGGGAGAGATAGCACAGCTTCTCCTTGATGTTGTGCATGATTTCTTGCTCGGCTATGGAGGTGAAGCTGTAGCCTTGCTCTGCGAGGTATTTGTGGGGTAGTCAGGTACCAGTTAGCCAGGTCAGATGCAGGATGGCATGCAAGAGGGCACAGCCCTGGTAGAGGGGCACCATGTTGGTGACCCTGTCACCAGAGTTCATCACAGTGCCAGTGGTGCCGCCAGACAAGTGCAATAGCACAACCTGGATGGCCACCTGCATGGCTGGGATGTTGAAAGTCTCCAACATGATCTGGGTCATCTTTTCATGAGTGGCCTAGGGGTTCAGGGAGGCCTTGGTCAGCAGAACCAGGTGCTCCCCAGAGGTGATGTGCAGCTAGAAGATGTGGAACCAGATCTTCTCCATGTCATTGTATTTTGTGATGATGTTATGCTCAATGCGGTGCTTCAGGGTCAGGCTTTCATGCTTGCTCTGGGCCTAGTCACCAATGTAGGAGTCCTTCTGGTCCATGCCCATCATCATGCCCTGGTATCAGGGGTGCCCAATGATGGAGAGGGAACATGGGTTGGGGGACGTTGTGTCCAGCAAAGCCAGCTTTGTACATGCTGGAGCCATTGTCAATGACCAGCCCATGATCTCTTCTTTCACTGCCTTGGCCAAGGAGCCAGGTGTCCTGGCTGGGAGAGAACATGGAGCATGGGCCAGGCCATTGGTGAGTGAGCCTATTAGAGTCTTTAAAAATACCGTTTGTAGAAACTACAAATTGAAACACAGAAGCTGCTGAAAGCAAAACCCTTCCCTTCCTTTCCCTAAAAAAGAAGGAAGGAAAAGGGAGGGAGAGAGGGAAGGAAGGAAGAAAGGAAGGAAGGAAGGAAGGAAGGAAGGAAGGAAGGAAGGAAGGAAGGAAAAGAAACAAGAATATTAAGAATGTAGTCAACCATATAAGTAGTGGCCCCTCTCATAACTCTAGATCATTTTTCTCCCTATCAAAGGTACTAAATTATGTGAAAAGCCATCTTGTCTACTATGTACAAAGGAAAAGGGAGTGTAAAATAGCAGAGATCATACTAGTAGTTCAAATTCCTTAAGTGATGAAGATTTCTGGAAATATCAGTAAACAGAATCATGTTCTCCAAAAGGCTGAGCTTTCAGTTCAAAAACCCTGTAAAAGTCTCTTTTGGATTACCTGGTGAAGAACTGCAACTTGAGTTGGAGTCAGCAGTTGGGAAGCCATAAAGTTTTCAATCTCAGCATTTTCCATTTTTTATGGACTAGTTGGTATGTCTAAGGAAATTTGCAAAATTACTTCTAGTCATTTAGTTTTCTGTATCTGCATGAACCACACTCACATTTACTTAGGCCAATATGTCTTAGCTCATATTGTTCTCTCATTATTTTTTCTATTTTTTAAAATTAACATTTACCTATAGGAAAGACAATGAGGTCTTCTCTTGCCCTGAATTCAAGTCCTTCAAGGCTCTCAGAGTGTTACAACAAGCAGAAATCTTAGCAATGAAGTTATTACAACCCCTCCATTTTACAGGAGAGGGAACTGGGGTCAGTCAGAGTAGGATGAGACTTACCTATAGTCACAGAATGATTTTCTGCAAAACATAAATCAGCATGGGTGGTGGAAAATGACAGGTCTCTGAAGTTAAACAGACTGTATAAGAGTCCCAGCTCTACCTGCTGCCTTTGTGGCCTCAGGTATAACCACATAACCATAATCTCTATAATGTAATCCATAAAATGGGGATAATAAAATAAATATTAGGAGTTGCATGGACTGGCTTAGGACAGGCTTTCAATAAATGCCCATTTTCTTTTTTTAAAAGACAAGACACCAAGACAAGTAAAATATCCAGGAGATTAAGATGGGCAAATTTCCCAACTTATTTTAGGCCACATGAAAATGAGGCAGAACTTCTATTCCTAGTTGATCTCTGTAATTTTTTTATTTTCTGAAAACCCTGTATCTCCACAGGAGTTCCCTGAAAAAAATATATTTCCACTAATGGGAGAACCTAGGGTTCTTACACTTCCCTTTTGGTGCCTGGGAAGTGGGTTTCCCTCATGCTGCGAGAGTGCAAGGACTCCTTGACATTGGCCTATCTTACTTAGGATGTTGCTCAAAATCCAGAGGATGAGTCCCCTCGAGTTTGATGAGCTTCATATAGTAATCATCAGAAATCAGGCTGAGCACTTGGTATGGAATCAGGAAAATTATCAGATGGATGGACTGGTGTGAATATGAAAAATAACCTGATTTTGGAAGTAAGGAAGAAGAAAAGAAAGATACTGGCAATAATTGCCCTGTAAACATCACTTCCAATCATAATTTTACACACACACACACACACATATATATATATGCACACACACACACATATACACACACACACACACATCTCTAAGTAGCAGGAGAGTGATGATATCAGTAACAATAAGTGACTTAGGCTTCAAAGAAACAAATCATTCCTGCACAATAGCTTTTTTTTTTGACAGAGTTATGATAGATGAAGGGGAAATGCAAGAGATGTAATATACCTTATGTTGGTAAAGATTTGATATGTCTCAGGAAATTTTATTTGCAAAATTAGCTACAAGATCACAAAGAAAGGTTATTGATAAATTGTAAAGTATCTGGTCGTAGGGAGCTGCAGAAATGGCTGTTGGGGATGTTCTTATTTAACGCCTTCATCATTAATTTGGAAGAGCGAGTGAATCTCTCCCTGTGTTCATGAAAATTGCAGTTTATACTAAATCAGGACGTGGTGTGAACACTGATTAGTCAGAGACTGACACAAAGGGGTCCCAAAAGGGGATAATTGGACAGACGCAAGAGCTAACTGAGGAAAGTGTTTTAAGGTGTGTTTTGATTTACCTTTCTTCACAGTGAACTGAGTTAGAATCTGACAGCAAAGCAGGGCCACACAGACTTGGAGGAAAAGAGGGACAATGGAAAATAATCTGTTAGGTAAAAACTCATGGGGACTAGTATTTGGCGGGAGCCCACCCTGTGCCAAGTTCTGCACTCAGATTTCCACAATCTGAGTGGGTGCTCAGAGGAGACTCAAAGAAGTTAAAAATCCCACAATAAAAAAGAAACTCAAAATTTTTCATAATCCATCCATCCCCCAGTAATTATAATTTGACATAAATTTGACTCCCTTGACTTCTAGTAATGATATGGTTGGGCTGTGTCCTCACCCAAATCTCAACTTTAATTGTATCTCCAAGAATTCTCATGTGTCATGGGAGGGAGCCAGGGGGAGGTAATTGAATCATGGGGGCCAGTCTTTCCCGTGCTATTCTCATGATAGTGAATAAGTCTCACGAGATCTGATAGGTTTATCAGGGATTTCTGCTTTTGCTTCTTCCTCATTCTCTCTTGCCACTACCATGTAAGAAGTGCCTTTCACCCTCCTCCATGATTGTGAGACCTTCCCCAGCCGCGCACAACTGTAAGTCCAATTAAACCTTTTTCTTTTGTAATTTCCCAGTCTCGGGTGTGTCTTTATCAGCATTGTGAAAACAGACTAATACACCCAGTAAGTACAATTTGACATAGATTTGACTACTTCTAGGAGCTTGGATTCCATAGTGGTACCAAAATCCCATGGCAGATGATCAATTGTGTACTGAGATATGTCTGTATACAAATAATATATACAAAAATAACTTTTTTCAATCTTTGTAATTAATATGGGGAAAATGAAGCAAAGTTCTACATGAATCGTGGCAGGTAACTCAAGGGAGAGATGGTGGAAAGTGTTCTTGTGACACAATTTGCAGCCACATTTGATTGAGAGAGTTCGTGAATTACATCAGAAGAGGCTAGCTGATGATCTGCTGTTGTACTGAAGTCCCACAGGATTCTGAAAACAAACCGAGAGAGTAGGTTTGTTTGTGATAGTGAAGAATGTGAAAGAGCAATGGACTTGGAGATAGTCCTGGCTGTTCCTCTGACCAAGCCAATTCAGGAAAATCGCTTCCCATCCTGGGCATTGATGATCTCATCTTTAAAATGAGAAAGGTGGGCTAGTCTTAAGATTCATAAACCCAAATTTCTTCAGGGTCCAGATAAATAATGTAAACGTGTAAAGTTTCCATAGGTAGTGATAGGTCTTGTGGGAACTGGAGAGCTATCACACCAATTTTGGGAGTTCAAAACTTGGAAAACTTTGTACTGTTTAAATAAAACACCTCTGTTCATGGGTGATGTGGTTTGCCTGTGTCTCCACCAAAATCTTATCTTGAATTGTAGCTCCCACAACTCCCGTGTGTCATGGTAATTACCTCCCAGTAATTGAATCATGGGGGTATGTCTTTCCCATGGTGTTCTCATGATAGTGAATAAGTCTCATGAGATCATATGGTTTTATAAAGGGGAGTTCCCCTACACAAGTCCACTCTTCCTTGCCACCATGTAAGATGTGACTTGGCTCCTTATTCACCTTCCACTATTATTGTGAGGCCTCCCCAGCCATGTGGAACTGTGAGTCAATTAAGCCTCTTTCTTTTGTAAATTACCCAGTCTTAGATATGTCTTTATTAGCAGTGTGAGAACGAACCAATACAGTGGCAAGATCATTATTTATTTATATTATTGTATTCCCAAGGAGATGAAGGGAAGAGAAAGTGGGAGTGGGTACAGAAAAACAGAGAGTGATGGAGAAAGCAGTATCCATGGTTCAGGAAGGAATGCCAGAACCCGAGTTTAGTCTGTTCCGAAGAGCTAAGAGTCAGAAACTTGGAAAAGCAGAGATGTCCAGTCACCACAGAACTTTACACCAGTGCTGTCCAGTAGGAACAAAACGTGAGCCACAAATGTAATTTAAAATTTTTCAGAAGTCACATTTAAAAAGTAAAAAGAAAAAGGTGAAGTAATTTAATGCTATATTGGATTTAATCCAATATATTAAAAATTTTATTTCGAACATAATTAATTTGCATATGACAATAAAACAGTTTACTTTTTTTTGTCCTAAGCCTTTAAAATCTGGTATGTATTTGACACATACAGCACATCTCCATTTGGACTAGCCACACTTAAAGTGCTTTATAGCCCCACATAGGTAGTGACTATAGTATTGCACAGTGCAGGTCTAGAAGGATCAGAAGAGAGAAAGGGAGGTGACCCAGAGGCTAATAAAAACATCCATGATTTGGAAGTCAGGTGTGTCAGAGAAGTACCAGAAAATGTGTTATTTGGAAAGATAGCAAAACCTACTGCATTTATTTTTAAAAACTTATTTTTAAATTTATATACAGTAAAAACCACTCTTTGTGGTATACAGTTCTACAGATTTTGACAAATGCAGAGTCACGTGGTAGATACATCACTCAGAATAATCAACACAAAACAGCTTCATAACACCAAAATATTCCCTCCTGCTGCTCCTTTGTAGTCAAACCCTCCCACAACTCCTAATCCCTAGCAACTACTGATCTGTTCTTTATGAGATAGCTTTGCCTTGTTCAGAATGTCATATAAGTGGAATCATACAATATATAATTATTGGGTCTATCTTCTTTCACTTAGCAAAATGCATTTGTGATTCATCAGTATCGTATGACTCATAGTTTGTTTATTATTATTGTAGGTAGTATTCCATTGTATGGATAGATTATAGTTTGTTTATGAACATTTGAATAGTTTTCAGCTCTTTTATAAAACCAAGTTTATAAATTTATTCTTTTTTTATAGATTGTGCTTCCGGTTTCTTATCTAAGAACTTTTTGCATAACACAAGAGCACAAAAATTTTCTCTTTTTTTAAAACAAATTATATAGAGGTGGGTCTAAGATACATGTTAAGTTTCATAAAAGGTGTAAGGTATGGGTCATTTTTTCTTCATATAGACATCCAGCCCCATCCAATACCCTGAATTGTCCTTCTACTTTTGTTAAAAATCAGTTGCCACATATTTATGAGTCTACTTCTGAAATCTTTAGTCTGTTCCATTGATCTATATGCTCATCCTTCTACCAATAACTTACTGTCTGGATTACTGTAGCTTTATAGTAAGTATTGAAATCAGCTAGTGTGAGTCCTGTAACTTCATTCTTTTTCTAAATTGTTTTGAATGTTTTAGTTCCTTTCCTATTTTATACAAATATTACAAATAGTTTATCAATAGCAATAAAAGATTCTCCTAGGATTTTCATTGGGATTTCTTTGAGTCTGTAGATCAATTTGGGGCAGAATTGCCATGTTAGCAATAGTTAGCCAATCCATAAACAGAGTTTCTCTCTCCATTTCTTTAAATCTTCTTTGATTTTTTTAAATAAGTATTTTGTGCTTTTTGAGATACAGATCCTGCACTTGGTGCTATTATAAATGACATTGCTGTTTTTAAAATATGAAACTCTAATTTTTCATTTTTATATATAAAAATAAAATTAATTTGTACATGATGATCCTGTACTTTGAAGTCTTGCTAAACTGACTTATTTGTTCTAGAACTTCTTTTGGAGACTATTTGGGATTTTATGTATAGACAATTATGCCATCTGTGAATAGTGCATTTTATCTCATTATTTCTAATTCATGTGCCTTCTGTTTTTTCTTTATTGTTTTGTTGTCCTAGCTAGCACTTCTAGTATGATGCTGACTAGGAATAGAAAGAGAGGAAATTCCTACCTTGTTGCCGATCTTAGGAGGAAAACATTCAGTTTTCATATATGTTGTTAGCTGTAGTCTCCTAGTAGATGCCTTTTATGTTGTTAAGAAATTTTCCAGTGATTCTAAGTTTGCTTGGAATTTTAAATCACAAATAGATGTCAAATTTTGTCCAAAAAAGTTAATTTATTTTGCGAATCCAATAATTATTTTGCTTTCAGTACTTACCTTTCAGAAGATTTAAAAGTAAGAAAATATAAATTTATTCCATTCCACAGCTCTCAGTTTTTATATATCCAAGTTTTATCTATTCCTTCTGCCTGAAAACCTTTAGAAAATTACTTCAGGGTAGATATGCTAGCAAAAATAATAAGTTTTTGTTCGTCAAATAAAATCTTTATTTCTCTTTCATTTTTAAGAGATATTTTTTCCAGGTGTAGAATTCTAGGTCTACTTCTTTTTCTTTTTCTTTCAGTTCTTTTGTCACTCCAATGCCTTTGGTTTATACAATTTCTGATAATAAGTTGGCTGTAATTCTTGTGTTTGTTTTTATATGAAATTTTGTTTCTCTCTCTCTCTCTCTCTCAGCTGCTTGTAAGGTTGTCTTTTTATACCCTTTGGTTTTGAGCAGTGTAGGTATGATATGCCTAGGTGTGTGGTATTTATCTTGCTTAGTCTTCTCCAAACTTCTTGAATCTGTGATTTCATACTGTCATTAATTTTAGAAAATTTTCAGCTATTGTTTCTTCTCTTCATTTCTCTCTTCTCTTTCTAGAATTCTAAGTACACATATGCTAAATCATTTGACATTTTCCGACAGCTCTTAGATGCTCTGTTCTTTTTTTTTCCGCCTATTAGTTTTCCTCTTTGTGTTTCAGTTTTGGTAATTAATGTATCTTTTGGCTATAGATCTATCTTCAAGTTCACCGATCCTTTTCTCAGCTGTATTGAGTCTACTAATGAGCCTATTGAAGGCATTCTTTATCTATTACTGTGGATTTATCATCTTAAGTGTTTCCATGTAACTTTTGCTTTTAGGTTCCATCCTTTTGCTAAAATTACCCATCTGGTCTTGCATATTACCCCCCTTTCTTTTTAGAACCTTTAACATATTAATCATAGTTATTTTAATTCCTGTCTGAAAGTTCCAACATCTGTGTCATATCTGAGTCTGGTTCTGTTGTTTACTTTGTCTCTTTGCAGTGTGTTTTTAGTCACTTTTTCACCTGCCTCATACTTTTTGCTGAAAGCTGTACATTTTGTGCAGAATAGCAGAGAGTGAGATAAATAGTTTTATGTCTAAAACTGGGTGTATCTTTCCTAGGCCTTTAATGTGGAATTTTAAATTAATCTAGTCTGAGTTGAGCTGCGTTTAGGGTTTGTTGTTGCTATGCTACTCACAGTGCACCACAGGCTTCAAATTCCTCTAGTAATGACTTGTGCTTAGGGTGGGGGCTGGATCAACATAGGGTTTTTCTCAATGTCTGCTTCAACCTTAGCATTAGGTCATCCCTATTTGCTGTACCTCAGAGAGGGTCTCTTTCCACATTCCTGCAATTCTCTAAAAAGAGCTGCACCATTCCTTAATATGTGTTAGCCTGATGATGATAACAGGGGTATTCTTGGTGGTTCAAACAATGTGTCAGACCTAGGTAATCATTGTGCCCCTGAGTCTCATGGGCTTTCATGGCTTTCTCAAAGCTTCTGCACCTCCCTTAAGTTTAGAAGGTTTATTTTTTTCTATTTTCTTTCCATCCTCAATGGGTTTTTTCAAAAGAACCTAAAGTGTTTGCTGCCCTTCTTCCCACAGTATAAGACTGTTGTTCCATAGGGGAGGTAGGGGAAAGGGATCAGGGAGAAGGGGATCCTCCCTTTCCATTCACCTCCTGCAAGCATGGCTTTGCCATTCAGCTCCTGCAAGCATGGCCTTCAAGGGATGCTTTCTGAAGACTCTCCCCATTATTTTTGCGTGCAAGTATATGGTAAGGTTAGTGGAAAAGTGGGTGAAAAACCCCCTTATATCTGTAGCCCTGGAGGTTCTGTGTTCTTTCCATTGCTAACCTACACACAAATTTTGCTAACCTATGCTCAGTTTTTACCAATTTGTTAACAAATTTAGCTAAGTTATTCTTACAAGTGTTCAGTTTCATACGTCCTAGGTAAGAAAATATTCTCACCTCATCTCTTTTCACAGGCAACTATCATTCCTTAGCTCTCTGACAGCGTAAATGGAAGTTGTAGATTTTTGGGGTTTTTTTGTTTGTTTGTCTTTGTTTTGGTGTGTTGTCGTCGTTGTTGTTGTACGTGTATAAGTGATGCTCTTTCCAACTTCATGCATCTCCAGTGGGATAAGAAGTCTCCCTCTTCACTTAGGATGAGACAACAATCAGTCTCTTCTGTATTTGAGACTGAATCCCTTTCTGTGCTTCCATGTGTTTATCTTTCCTTTGATAGCATTTACAGGGATTTGGAATTAAAGGTCCTGGAGGAAAACAGAAAAATATACTCTCGTTGAGGGTAAAATGATGCTACCTTCCATGTTGATTGGAATCTTTTGACATTTGCTATAGAGTCTATTTTGTATATTTTCCATTATTCTCCTTATCAAGTCAATAAAATCTTCAGAGATTCTCTTATGTTGAGAGAGTCTGAATTACATCATTACAAATTTATTTACCATTGATAACACTTCACAGGAGCTTTTCTAAATCACATTTCCCATTTCAAAAGTATAAAGCCAACAGGCTATTCTCTTATTTCAAGAAAGAACTCATTCAATTAGTAGTATGTCAGATGAAAGGGACACTTTGAATTGTGGCATTATTCTGAACGTATGAAGAGCAAAGTCTGCACCTGTCATAACTGTGGGATGAGACATGAATATTCTATACATTTCTGATTAATCAAAATCCATGCAAAAGTATCAGTCAGATCAGAAGAGTCAGAATTGATTAGACCACATTTAGCTTATCTGTATTGTCCGGGTATCACACAGATTAGAATAGAAGCCAATGCGATCGTGTGGGAACAAAAGACTTGTCAACCTGACACTATTTTCAACACAGAAACAAACGGGATCTTGCAAACGAATTCTGATTAACTCAATCTGACTGCCTTGAAAAACATAATGGTATTTTTATGATTTTAATATGGTTATCAGCACATCCCTTCTATTCTGAGGTATCTAGACACATAATCTTCAGGTAGTGGAAATAACATCTTCAATTTGAAAATAACATGGACTGCACTATGCCAGCCACATAAAGAAACCACAGGGCAAACTTATTTCTGGTGTGATTAAAAGCTCACTTGAAAGGACCCCTTTGCATGTGGAACTTTCCTGGGCAAAGGATAGAGGGCTTCTTTGTCTTCAAAGAGCTTCAAAAGATATACAGGAAAAAAGCATGTGTAAACTAGGAAATCAGATGTGTGAGGTAAGGAAGTATTAACATTGTACACTCAGATGATACCTAGCATCTCAAGTCCCTTCTCCTTGGCTTCTTCCTTTCAGAAAAACCCATTTAGGTAGAAAGGGGAAGAACAAGACCTGACCTGACTTCTTGTGTTGCTATTGTCCTTAGGGAAGCAAAAGACTTTGAAGTATTAGGTGTTCATAGCTGGTGGAGGAGGATGCAGAAGTCGGGGCAGCTGCAGGGGAAGATCCCCTAGTCAGGTTGTAGAAGGCATTGTGGTGGGAGGATGTGGCCATGCATCCTCAACCTGACTAAAATGCATTGTGGAAACAGCTTCTTTGTCATGCCTTTTACTGTCATATCACCCACTTGAAGATTAAACCTTATACACTTCTGAGATCAGAAAGGAAAGATGAACACACATAAGCATGCTACTGCTTTTCTTCTCCATTTTCTCTCTCTCCTGAAATTCAGTTCCATTTGGCTCCTACAGCCCATTCCTCATGGAACTGGCAGCCTCCTTCCTTCCAACAATGCACATCAGCATTTCTGATAGAAGCACCTGTGAATCTTCCCACCCTGGTTAGCAGAGGGTGAGGTGGTGAGCTGTTCAGCAGGGCGGTCTGTATGCTTTTTTTTTTTTTTAATTCCGTCTCTGCCAAAAGCTATTAATTACTTCAATAAAAACAATTCTCTCTTGTTTTTAAGAAGATAATAGCTTTGGGGACAACACAAAATTTAAAATCCACAGTTTATTCCATTCAAAACCTATTAGCAATCAGAGCAACACATAGGCTTTTTTCAGGCTTCCATAACATCAATATCACAATAGTTTTCCAAAGCTAGCCAAATTGAAATATTCTCACCTAGTATGTCTTCTGTTTTTAGTTAATTAAACCCCTCTCATTTCTCAATTTACTTTTTTAAATATTCACAAACATCATGCATTGGCAAGCAATGGAAAGAAGTGTGTGGTGTTATAGCATTTACAAAGCAGGGCCGATGCTTCTCATTTGAAGCTCATCGATCACTTCTGTATTTGAATTGGCAGTGGAATTTCACTTGATAAACCCACTGGTAGAATTTTGTTTAAGCTAAGATATTTTAGAGTCAAACTTACCACAAATTATCTGGATAAGAGAGCCATTTTAAAAATAATTTATCTAATTACAAACTGAAAAATCAACACTTAGATTCATAAGGGAAGTGAGGTCAAACTGCTCCTCACAAACTGGAAAGGCAGGCACATACAGATAATCACAACTTATGTGAAAAACCCTTCAGCAGAAAACCCTTCAGGAAGCAGTGCCAGGGTAGGAAAACCTTAACTGTAATTGATGAATTGCTGGAAGCTCAGTGTGGACAAGTCTGAGAGTTAAAAACTCCAGGGAAACCAAGTAATCAGAGGCCCCCATGCCTTTATAAGTTTTATTTCCTGGAGCTCTACCAGGTGAGAACACAGTTAATATTAGAGAAAAATCCCCTCATGCTTCCAGCAGAGGGAGGAGAAAAGGAACCATTGTGAAATATACCAGAGTATTCTGTTCTTCTTAACAAAGTCTGTCCTCAAGAGAAACTACTTAACCAGAGTTTAACATGCTGGGGTTTTATCAAAGTCTATTGGGCCTCAGAGAAGGGAAACACTCAACTCCAGCCCACTCTAGCCATCTATGTGAAAGAAGCAAAATATCCAACTCCAGCCTTCTCTAGCAATTCTGTCCCATCTAAGTAGGGGTGTGGGTAGGGAGGAAGACTGAGAAGCATTTGTAAAGTTTACAGTCCGAAGGCACAGTCTTATGAAAATACTGAAACCTAGTAATAGAATCCCTTCTCCAAAACCTGACCACTACATTACTAAAGGCCCATTTTTACAGTAGTTTTTTTTTTTTTAAATCCAGTACATCACGTCTTGTTATCAAGAAAAACTTATAGGGCATACTAAAGAACAAACAAACAGACAAAAAACAGAAAAACAGTTTGGAGAGAGAGAGAGTGAGCATCAGAATCAAATTCAGATATGGCCAGAATGTTGACAATTATCAGATTGGGAATTAAAAACAACTATGATTAATACACTAAGGACTTGGTATGGTTTGCATGTCTCCTCCTAAACTCATATTGAAATTTAATTGCCATTGTCATGGCATTAAGAGATGAGACCTTTAAAATGTGATTAGGCCAGGAGGGCTCTGCCTTCATGAATGAATTGATGCCATTATCATGGGAGTGGGTTAGTTATTACAGGAGTGGGCTTCTGGTAAAAGGTTACATTTGGCCCCCATTTTCTCTCTGTCTCATTTGCTTACTTGCCTTCCTGCCACAAGATGATGCAACAAGATGGCCCCCGCAGATGGCCAACACCATCCCCTTGTACTTCCCAACCTCTAGAACCATAAACCAAATAAAACTCTTTTATTTGTAAATTACCTAGTCTGATGTCTTCTGATATAGCAGCAGAAAATTGACTAAAATAGAAAATTGGTACCAAGAAGTAAGACTGTTGCTGTAACAGATACCTAAAAGTGAGGATGCAGCTTTGGAACTGGGTAATGGGTAGAGGCTGCAAGAATTTGGAGGAGTAGTTTACAAAATGCCTCTATTGCAGTAAATAGAGCATTAAAGGTGATTCTGATGAGGGCTTCAAAGGAAATCTGTGGGAAAACTGAAATTTCTTAGAGATTACTTAAGTGGTCATGATCAGGATGTGGAAATGTGGACAATAAAGACCGTTCTGATGAGATCTCAGATAGAAATAAGGAACAAGGTATTGCAAATTAGAATAAAAGCCATCCTTGTTACATAGTTGCAGAGAACTTGGAAGAAGTATATCCATGTCCTAGGACTTTATGGAATGTAGAACTTAAGAATGGTGAACTACAACACCTGGTGGAAAAAATATTTAAACAGCAAAGCATTCAGGCTGCTGCGTGGCTACTTTTAACCACATACAGTGAGATGCAAGACAAATGACTTAAAGATGGAATTTATAATTAAAAGGGAAGCAGAGCAGAAAGATTTGGAAAATTCATAGGCTGGCCATGCTAAGAGGGAAAAAGTGTGTTTAGCAGAGCAAATTAAGGGTGGGGCCAAGCAATAGCTTGCTAAGGAGATTGATCCAGAACTTAAAGTATAATAATAATAATAAAGAAATAAAGCAATTTAACTGTCAAAAAATAAGTCTACCTACCCTTCCACACACACCCCTACAAAAATAATATGAATAGAAGGAAACCAGATGCTATTCATCAAGACGATGGGGGAAATACCCTGAAGTCGTTTCAAAGATCTCAAAGGCTGCTTTTCCTCATCACAGGTCCAAAGTTCTAGGAGGACAGAATGGATTGAGAAAAGAAGCCGAGGGCACGCTCCAGGGATTCACTGCTGAAAGTTGCCTCTGGGCTCTGGTCCCTGCATTCCAGCGAAGTACTCCTTGGCCACCCCATTCATGTTTCAAGTGAGCCCAGGTATGATTCAGGCCACTACTCTGGAGGGTACAAGCAGTAAGCCATAGTGGCATTCACATGATGCTGGAACACTAACTAAGATAGTCCACATTCTGGGCCATAAAATATACCTTCATACATCTTCTCTCAAACCACAATGGAATTAAACCAGAAACCAATAACTGAAAGATAGCTGGAAAATCCCCAAATACTTGGAGATTAAACAACACACTTCTAAGTAACACATGGATTAAAGAAGAAATACCAAGAGAAGTTAAAACATTTTGAATTAAATGAAAATTTTTAAAGTACTTATCAAAATATATGGGATGCAGCAAAAGCAGTGCTTGAAGGGAAATTTAGAGCTTTGAATTCATATATCAGGAAATAAGCAAAATCTAAAACCAGTAATTTAAGCTTCCTTAGGAAACTTTAAAAGGAGGACTAAATTAAATCCAAATTCAACAACAACAAAAAAGTAATAAAAATGAGAGTACACATCAACGAATTTGGAAACAGGGACTCAATAGATAAAATCAACAAAATGATAGGCTGTTTCTTTGAAAAAATTAATAAAATTGGTAAGTTTTGAGCCAGGTTAAGGAAAAAGAGAAAGGACACAAATTACTAGTATCAGAAACAAAAGAGGGAACATCACTACAAATCCCATTGACAGTTAAAGAATAATAAGAGAATACTATGAACAACTCTGTGGTTACAAATTTGGTAATCTAGGTGAAATGAACCAATCCTTGAAAGACACAATCTTCCAAAACCTACACAAGAAGAAATAAGCAATTCGAATGTGCCTATATATAGTAAAGAAATTGAATCAGTAATTCATAACTTTCCAAAATAGAAAGCACCATGCCCATATGGATTCACAAGTGAGTCCTACCAAATATTTAAGGAAAAAAATACCAATTATCTATAATTTATTTCAGAAGCAGAGCAGAGGAAATATCTCCTAGCTCTCTATGAAGCCAGTATTACTTTAATACCAAAACCAGGCAGATGTTACAAGAAAAAAACAAAGACAAACCAGAAAAAAACTATAGACCAATATCTCTCATGAGCACAGATACAAAATATTAACAAAATGAATCCAACATAAAAAGAATTATACAACACACCAAGTAGAATTTATTCTAGGTATGCAAGGCTAATCCAACATTTGAAAATCAATTGATGTAATCTGTTACACAACAGGCTAAAGAAGAAAAATCACATAATCTTATCAATAGATGCAGAAAAAGCATTTGACAAAATCTATCACTGATTCGTGGTAAAAACTCTCAGTAAATTAGAAATAGAGGGGAACTTCCTGATAAGGAACACCTAAAAAAACCCCACAACTAACATCATATTTAATCATGAGAAACTAGAACCTTCCCCACTAAGACAGTAAGGATATCCTCTTTGCTATAGTTTGGATGTTTGCCCCTCTAAACCTCATGTTGAAATTATCCCAATTTTTGGAGGTGGGGCCTAAGGGGAGGTGTTTTGGTCATGGGGCCAGGTCCTTCATGAGATGGATTAATGTCACCCTGGGGAAGGAGGCAGTGAATGAGTTCTCACGCTATTAGATCCCATGAGAACTGGTTGTTAAAAGAAGCCTTGCACCTACCTTCTGTTTCTTGCTTCCTTTCATGGCATGTGACCTCTGCACATGCCAGCTCCCATTCACCTTCTGCCACGAGAGGAAGAAGTCTGAGGCCCTCACCAGATGCAGATGCCAGTGCCATGCTTCCTGTACAGCCTGCAGAAACATAAGCCAAATAAACTTGTTTTCTTCATAAATTACCTAGTCTCAGGTATTGCTTTATAGCAACACAAATGAACTAAATCATTCTCTCACAACTCCTTTGCAACATTCTATTGGAAATTTTAGCTACTGAATTAGACAAGAAAATAAAATAAAATGTATGCTGATTAGGAAGAAAAAAATAAAACTGTCTTTGTTCATAGATGACATGATTATCTAAACAGAAAATCTGAAAAAAAAAACTGACCAATAAAACCTCCTGAAAATAAGTAATCATATCAGGATACATGATTAATATACAAAATTCAATTGCTTTCTCTACATACCAACAATGAACAAGTGGAATTTGAAATTGAACACACATTATCATTTACATTAGCATCCCCCAAATAGAATCTAAATCTAAATCTAACAAAATGCCTACAGCATTTATATGAGGAAAACTACAAAACTCCGGTGTAAGAAATCAAATCAGAACTAAAGAAATTGAGATATGCTCCATGTTCATGGATAGAAAAACTCAATATTGTCAGGACATTGGTTCTTTCCAATTTGATCTATAAATTCAATGCAATCGCAATAAAAATCCCAGGAATTTATTTTGTGGATATTGACAAACTGATTCTAAAGTTTATGCAGAGAGGCAAAAGACCCAGAATAGCCGACACAATATTGAGGAGAAGAACAAAGTAGGAGGAATGACACTACCCAACTTCAAGATTTAATATAAAGCTATAGTAATCAAGACAGTATGGTACTGGCAAAAAAGAGATGACAAATAGATCAATGGAACAGAATTGGGAGCACAGAAATAGACCTAAATATAGCCTATTAATCTTGGACAAGGGAGCATTTTACAGACAAAGGCAATATAATGGAGGTTAGATAGTCTGTTCAACAAATGGTGCTGAAATGACTAGAAATCCACATTCAAAAAAATGAATCTAGACACAGATCTTACATTCTTCACAAAAATTAACTTAAAATGGATCACAAGACCTAAATGTAAAACACAAAACTATAAAACTCCCAGAAGATAACATAGAAGAATATCTAGATTACTTTGAGAATCATCTAGTCTTCCTCTTATAAATATTGTACACATTTTGCTAGATTTAGATTTAGATTCTATTTTTTGGGTGCTAATGTAAATGATACTGTGTTTTTAATTTTAAATTTCACTTGTTCATTGTTGGTATATAGAGAAAGCAATTGAATTTTGTATATTAACCATGTATCCTGATACAATTACTTGTTATTTCCAGGTTTTTTTTTTTTTTTTTGGCAATGACTTTTTAGACACAACACTAAAGTCACAATCCGTCAAAAAAAGAATTGATATGTGAAAGATTACTGTCAAGAGAATAAAAAGACAAACCATAGACTGGGAATAAATGTTTGCAAAAGCTTTAACTGATAAAGGACTATTATCTAAAATATAGACCTAATTCTTAAAACTCAACAGTAAGGAAAAGAACAACCCAATTAAAAGGTAGAAAGAAAATCTGAACAGATCACTCACCAGTGAAGATATACAGATGGCAAACAAGTATATCAAAGATGCTTTATATCATATGCCATCAGGGAAATTCATACTAAAAAAAACAATAAAATACTACTACACACATAGTAGAATGGCCCAAATCCAGAACACTGATAACACCAAATGCTGTCAAGGATGTGGAGCAATAATCCATTAATTCATTGCTAACTAGAAAGCGAAATGGTACAACCACTTTGGAAGACAGTTTGCAGTTTCTTATAAAACTAAACATACTCTTACCATACAATCCAGCAACCATGCTCCTTAGATACTCATCCAGTTTTGAATTGAAAGCTTGTGTCCACACAAAAACTTGCGCATAAATATTTATAGTAGCTTTATTTATAATTGCTAAAACTTGAAAGAAACCAAGATGTCCTTCAGTAGGTGACTGAATGAATAAACACTGTGGTACATCCAGACAATTGAATATTATTTGGCACTAAGAAGAAATGAACTATTAAGCCATGAAAAGACATTGAAGAAACTTAAGTGCCTGTTTCTAAGTTAAATAAACCAATATAAAGGCTACATACTGATTCCAACTATGCTGCATTCTGGGAAATGGAGACTAAAATAATGGACATTTAAAGATATCTGGGAAATTGAGACTAAAACAATGGAGAAGAAAAAGTACTAGTGGCTGTTTTGGTGAGGAAGGCATGAATAGGTGTAACAGAAAATTTTTAGGATAGTGAAACTACTCTCTATGATACTAGAATGGTGGATACATGTTATTATACATTTTTCCAAACCCGTAGAATATATAACACTAAGAGTGAATCCTAAGGTAGCCTATGGACTCTGTATTACAATAATGTGTCAATGTAGGTTCAGCACTCTAATGGGGGATGTTGATAATGGGGGAGGCTATACATGTATGGGGTTAGGAGTGTATGGGAAATTTCTGTACCTTCTATTAATTTTTGCGGTCAACCTAAATATGCTCTATAAAATAAAGTTTTTAAAAATATATATATTTTAATAATGTTCTTATAACTCGAACTAAATCTGCTTTAGTGCATATTCTAGAACGTATGTCCTGTTCTGAGCGGGGAAAAGGTCAATTTATAAATGGATAGTGTGTTAATACATTTTTGCGTTGCTATTGGGAAATATCTGAAGCTGGGTAATTTATAAAGAAAAGGGGTTTATTTTAGCTTACAATTCTGCAGGCTGTACAAGCATGGCACCAGTATCTGCTCAGATTCTGGTGAGGGCCTCCGGAAGCTTATGACCGTGGCAGAAAGCAAAGGGGAAGCCAGCATATCGCATGATGAGAGAGAAATCAAGAGAGACGGAGGAGGTGCCAGGCTCTTTTAGGCAGGGTATTTTAATGTAAGAAATTTAAGTAATTGACAGGAAAACATGAGGCACATCGTGGGAGGGTGTATAGAGAGAGAATAGAAAAAGAAAGAGAAGGGGAAGAAGAGGCGCAGAGAGAAAGTGAAGATGAAGGTTTCTGCACAAGGAATTTGTTTGTTGTTTTGTAACTTATGCATACCAGAAGTAACAATGAAATAAGATGGACAAATATAAAATTCCTATTTCAGGACTAAGAAAGAATGTATCTTGAGTGAAATCATGAACATAAAATCGAATTAAAGTATTATGTCTTAGTGCGGAAAGGTTGTAATTTACTGTAGCAAGAAATGGCATTTATTTACTGAGTAGGGAGATCCACTTTGGAAACTGTCAGCTCAGTTCCATTCAGAGGTTAAACATTAGTCTATGTTTCCTATTAAGTGTAGTGGGCATTGTTGGTGTCCTACCCAGCATCCCACTCTGCTACCACTTTGCCAACAGATCTCTGAGTTTGTTCAGATACCTCTCAGGCCTTCACACACCTGATGAGACTTGGGGAACCTTGACCCCACTGCACATCCCAGAAGAGTGGGCTACCCTGTTCTTGCAGACCAGGGGTCAGCAAACTTTCCCTGTAAATAATTAGACTATAAATATTTCAGGCTTTGTGATCATACAGTCTCTGTCAAAACTACTCTGCCATTGTAGTGTGAAAGCAGCAGACAATACGCAAATGAATAAGCATGGCTGGGTTCCAATAAAACTTTATTTGTGGACATGAAAATTTGAATTTCATAAAATTTTCATATCATGAAATACCATGCTTCTTTTGATTTTTTTCTGGCCATTGAAAAATGTAAAACCCACATTAGTTAGTAGGCTATATATAGATACTAGGTGGAATTTGGCCTGTGGGCTATAGTTTGTTAGCCCTGCTTTAGACCAACTTGGTCCAATAGTATTTTCTGGAATGGTGGCAATGTTCTGTAAGTCTGCCAAATGTGGTTGTGCAGTACTTGAAATGTGTCCATTGTGACTGGGGAACAGAATTGTTAAGTTTTATTTAATGTTAATTAACTTAATTATAAGCAACCCCATTTGGCAAGTGTATGGAGTAGTCTCACTCTATTTTTTGATGTTTGACTGATGGCAACTTTTAAGTCTTGCTACTCTCTCTTTCCCCTTGTGCCCCACATCTGTACAGGCTGATAAGAAAGCCTGGGTACTCACTCCTTTGGCACTGATGGGAAATGCAAACAACAGAAGCCCTTCCCCACACCCATGAGCACTCATGCTAACCCCACACCTAACTACAATAAAAAACCAGGTCAATTCCCTTTCCCAGCTCTCTCAAGGCATTTCGGACCTACTTGAGAGGCCTGCCCTGCTTCTCCAGAGATCTCTATTACATAAGCAATGAAACCTTTCATACGCTCTTGGTGTGCATGTGGTGTCATCAGTTTCAACATCTGAACTAAATTTTGGGTGGGAGTCCATCTGTCTCTCCAGGTAACCACAACAGCAAGTCATGACTGAATTAGACAACATAGATACAGACAGCAGTTCAAGGATGGGCAGATGACTCAGTTTGGACTTAGACTGTTGAGAACATAATAGGAAATTTGCTAGGGAGAGCTGGAAAATTTCTTTTTGATTTTTTAGAAATAACCCTTTGCTTTTGACTTGATGAGAACTCTAGCCCATTTCCTGCTGGCATCTGTGTTTTACCAGGAAGGGAAACCAGCCTTGGTATGAAGTTGATCCTGTGATAGGAGAGTGGGTCCTTAATGAAAATATTGATTTCTGAATCAGTCTCTTCCTGAAGCCAGTCCTTTGTATTGGTTTCTAGGTATGTGATCCAATGCATTTGTGAATCAAGTTTCTGTTGATTACAGTCCAAAGCAGTACAACATATACCAATGATACTAAAAAATCTATTTTTCCCCAATTTAAAAATCTCTAAATTTGGGATGAGTTTTATGATCTATAACTTATATGGTAGAATCTGTTCCTTTCTTTAGGGTACATGAAATAATGGCATGTCTTATAATAAGTGGTATCTTATCTGATAAAATGCTTCAGATTTGATGAATACTTTAGGCTTTGGGGTTTGGTTTCTGTCTTTTTTTTTTCTTTTTCATGCTTTTTTTTTTTTTTTTTTTTTTTTTTTTTTTTTTTTTGGTACTTATGGTTGCTGAACTTTCTAAGTAAGCTTCTTTTCCGAGATAGGTTTTTCTTTGATTTTTATATATCCCCCTGGATTATAAAGCAGCATTTTCATGTCAGCATGTATTCAGAGCATGCCTGACTGAATTTTAGTACCAGAATAAGATTTTATTACTTGAAGAATACATTCTGTTTTGTGAACTAAAGGCAATATGCAAAACATCATTCAAATTTAGAAAGATCATTTGGGAATATCAACTAAATTAAAGAAGATTGTTAAGGAGCTGACATATTCTGGTAAGGCCTAGGCACTGAGTGAACCGGCCTTAGATAAAATAAAAAGACGGGCATCTGCCTAATTGTACACTTACTGAACTGCATCATCTGCAGCTACTGAAGGACAATTTAATTATGAATTACATTTCTGTTATTATTAGATGTTTAACATTTTTTGTTTTATCATAATATTTTAGCATAACGCATATTATTATGGATTCTAAGTCAAGAAACACCAAGAATTGCCATTAATTCAAAGATACAGAAATCCAAATTAAAACCCACTTTCATGAGCCAAAACTCCCAATTCACTTCAAATTCTCTTATTAAAAAAAAAACTCTTCTTGAATTATTCCTTCTTCTCCACCCCCAAAACTCTCTCAAAATGAGAATAAGAAACTGCAATGAAAAATAGAGTCCCATTTTATAATTTCAACAAAAACGACAAAATATCTAGGGAAGCGATGTGACCTTTTTTGTAGAACACTAGAAAAAGTTGAGATATATAGAAGAAGTCTTGAATAAATGGTAAATTAGTATAATGTTTTTGCATTGGAAAGTGATACCAATCTTTCACAAAATGCTTAATAGACCTATGGAATCTTCATTAAAAACCTAAGATAGATGGGAAGATGGGGATGTGACAAAGTGATTTTAAAGATAAAGGGCAAAAACAGTCAATGCTATATTGAAAGTAAAGACTAATGGAAGAAACTTACCCTACCAGATAATACAACTTCAATAATTAAAGTGGTGTGCTACTGACAAAAGAATTGACAGGCAGATCAGTGTAATGGATTTGATAGCCCAGAAATCGACCCCAGTGTAGATGCGAACTTAGTATGTATTAAAGGTGGCATCACAAATCAGTGAGAAAAATAAAGATTATTGAATAAATGGTCTGGGACAAATGGTTAACTATTGGAAAAACAAAGTTAAATTATCACTCTAAAATAAATTGCAATTGGTGACCTTTACCCATTAAATACTAGAGGTAAATATAGAATAAAAAGTCCTCTTTAAATGTAAAGGAATGGGATGAAATCACAAAGCAAGATTAGATCACAACAGAAGATGAAGTATATGTGTCTCTGTCCCCTCCTGTTCCCAATGCCTATGGAAATAATAGAAAGAGTAGCTTGAAAGAATAAAACCTGCCCCAAAACAAATAAAATAGTGTACCAGAAATTCATAAAGTACAAGAAAATGGAAAGTGGGGAAGAAACTATAGCTCAAAGCAAAAATGAGAAAAGCTACTCTACAGATAAAACCTGTTCTTCACAATAAAACTCTAAAGCAGGCATTCCTAAAGGGTGGTTCCTGGACCAACCGTAGCATCATTACCTGGGAACCTGATGGAAATGCAAATTCTTGAATCCCACTCCTGACCCACAAATCTGAAATTCTGGGGGTGGGACCCAAGGATGCAGATTTTTACAAGCCTTCCAGATGATTCTGATGCACATAAAATTTGAGAACTCCTGTTCTGGGGAAACTCCATGTTTGTAGTCAAGTACAGATACTAAAGGGATTCTAGGACAGTCATCAGGATAATTAAATAAAGGTTTACATTCCAAGGAGCTGGGCCAGTAGACCTTCTATCCACTGTCCTCAACACTGAGCAGGGGGTAGCCAGGGCATATACCCTCAGAATAAGGTCCAAGAAATTACTTTCAAAATAAATAAACTTTCTGTGTGGGAAGGCTCCTAAGGTGAATGTTGGGGCCAGAAGGAAAGGCAGCAGAATGTGAGCATTTCCTATTCTCTAAATGATAGCTAGCAAAGACAAAAGGGAAAAAGAAGAGCTGTTTTCTCCCTAGAATGATTTATGTACAATAGGGTACTCTGAAATAGTAGTTCTGACAAGGACGACTTCTAGAATTGCCTTGGGGCTGAGGAAACAGGCATGTGTCCCAAATTACTGCCATCAGGTGGAAACTGAGTCTACTCATTCAGAAGTTAAAACATCTGCTTTGTCTTCTGTCCTCGTCTTGCCTGCTCCACTCACCTATATTCAGAAATTTATTTACCAACAAGTAAATGCCATCCTATTTGGCTGTGAATATTTTGTATTTAATTTACAGCAGCCATTTTTTTCTGTGAAGAGTTAGAGTAAATACTTTTGGCTTTGCAGTTCAATTTCCTGTTGCAACTACTCAATTCCACCACTGTAGCACAAAAGTAGCCATAGAAAAGTGACCATAGACAATATATAAAAGAATGAGTGTAGTTGTGTTCCAATAAGGCTTTATTTATTTACAGATCACTCAGAACTTGCCAATAGTGGCGATGATGGCAACACGTCTATGGCATTCGCAGCCCTGAGGCAGGAAGGCGGAGATCACTCCCAAAGAACTGAAATCATAACAAACAATCTCTCAGACCACAGCACAACCAAATTAGAAATAAAGACTAAGAGATTCACTCAAAATTGTACAATTACATGGAAATAGAATAACCTGCTCTTGAACAACTTTTGGGTAAATGATGAAATTAAGGCAGAAATCAAGAAGTTCTTTGAGACTAATGAGAACAAAGAAACAACATAACAGAATCTCTGAGACACAGCTAAAACCATGTTAAGAGGGAAATTTATAGCACTAGATACTCACATCAAAAAGTTAGAAAGATCTTAATTTAATGACCTAATATCACAAATAAAAGAACTAGAGAACCAGGAGAAAACCAACCCTAAAGTTATCAGATGACAATATATATATGTTATTAAATACAAAGTATTTGTACAAAGTGTTCAGTGGTTCAAGTAGAAAAAAGAGCAAAGAACATGATGAGATGATTTACACAAGGATAAACAGAAATTACTAGTTACCTTCCATCAGGTATCATGACCATAGCCAATGGAATTTGACAGTCTTACCATTTGGAGACATATCATTTATTCCCCACCCTGAAAGGCCACAAAACTTAGTGTTTGTAATATGGAAGAATACCAGTTGCTAAAATAGATTTCTTTCTTTCACTTGCCATAGCGTCGGGAATGTATATCATGGAAAGGATGATCTCTCATGCAACAGCAGAAGTCAGTGGTTCTCAAACCCTAGTGTGCATCCAAATCACCTGGAAGGGTTATTAAAATTCAGATTCCTGGGGATGTTGGTCAGAGGTTACAAACTTTAAGTTGTAAGTGAAGAAGTTCTGGGGGCTGAATGTAGAGCATGGGTGGGGATAGATGTGTTAATTAATTTGATTGTGATAATCATTATACAATGTACATGTGTATCAAATCATATTGTACACCTAAATATGTACAATCTTTGTCAATTAAATATCTAAAAATTTTAAAAATTCAGATTATTGCAGATGTTGATCAAAGGGTAAACATTTTCAGTTATAAGATGAAAAAATTTTGGGGACCTAGTGTATAGCATGTGTGGTGATGGGTGTGTTAATGATTATGATAATCATTATACAATGTATATACAGATAAAATCATCATGCTATTTACCTTTAATGTACAATCTTTACTAATTATTTTTAAATAATTAATTTTAAAAATCAGATTGCTAGACTCCGCCCTCAGAGTTTCTGCTTTTCTTTCTTTTTTTGAGACAGGGTCTCATTCTGTCACCCAGGTTGGAGTGCAGTGGTACAATCTCAGTTCACTGCAACCTCCACCTCCCAGGTTCAAGCAATTCTCCCACCTCAGCCTCTTGAGTAGCTGGGACTACAGGCATGTGACACTACACCCAGCTAATTTTTGTATTTTTAATAGAGAGGGGGTTTGCCATATTGGCCAGGCTGGTCTTGAACTCCTGAGTTCAAGCAAGCCACCCACCCTGGCCTCCCAAAGTGCTGGATTATAGGAGTAAGCCACTACACTCACCCCCAGTACTCAGAGTTTCTGATTAAGTAGGTCTAGGGTGGGGCCTGAGAATTGGAGTTTCTAACAAGTTTCCAGGTGATTCTGATGTTGCTGTTCTAAGGAACCACACTTTGAAAACCAAAAATGTAGGTCAGGAGTTGGCAAGCTTTTTCTGTAAAGGACCAGGTAGTAAATATTTTAGACTTTTTGGGGGCATGCCATCTTTGATACAAATATTCTGCTGTTGTAATATGATAGCAGCCATGCCACAGACAATATGCAATGTTGTAGGCTACATTCCAATGAGGCCTTATTTATAAAAACACTGTAGACCAGATTTGGCCTTCATGCCAACTTCTAATATAGATAAACAGAATGCAAGCAAGAGGACACACATCTATAAAAATGAAAATTGAAAGCATGGGTTCTAAACCTAAGTTCAATGAATGGACTTACTAATCATCAATTGTCCTTTCCAAGACACACTTGTAACAACAATAGAGATGAAATGGCTTTCCTCAGAAACTGAACAATGAAATGAAGAAAACCAGGAAGCCGGGCAGTGGACAAGGAGCCTCAGAGTGCACTGGAGAGATATTCTCAAAGCCACAGAAGAGGTGGCAGTTTGGGTTGAGGAAGCATCTAGCTAAATGGTTCTCATGGAAACCAAGCGTACCAATTGCATGAGAGATAGCTGAAGGGCCTAGGAAGAGGGCTGCTTGATCCTGACAGGTAGCTGGTAATTAGCAATCAAAACCTAATTGAGATTAACAGCTGTTTTTCTAGTATAGTTACTAACAGGGAGGCAGAAATGGTATGAAGATCATTCAAGCTCTACAAGCTGCTTTTAACATCAGAAAACTATGAGAATAGAGCAATATGCCAAGCAAGCAAGGAGATGAAAGCGAGCCGTGTACACAGAGCTGAGCTGACGGGCCAAAGAGGGCTGGATCCAGAGGACCAATTAGGACATCTACAGGGGTGCTGGAGGCAGATTAAAGGGGCAGGATGCAAACAACACTAGAGAGTCTATTCACTGGCTGGTGTGGTTGAACCACTGCCTGATTCTCGTGGAGAGAAGGGCACATTGGTGCAGCTCTCTTAGCTGTCATGGGGGCCCTGGGGTTAGACTGGAAATTCTTTCAAACGCACTCTTTGAGGGCCTTGCCAGCATTACTACTGCCGGTAGAAATATCTACTGTCACACCATGGGGCTGAACTTGTGACATTTCCATCAGGTGAAGCATATCAAATGGTTAATCTCTCTGTCTTTGACATCTTTTCAGTGGGTTTTCTTTTTCCAAGGCAGTTTCAGTGGCTCTGAATGGGCTCTCTTAATTAGCAGCACTAGGAAAACTGGTGGCTGCCACCAGGAGTATGGCACAGGACCTAGGAGAAACTAAAAGACTGGGTAAGACTCAATCAATGTGGCTTGAAGCTGGTAGGCATATGACTGCCTTGAAGGTTGGAACTTACTGAAAACCAGAGGAATATAATGTAGCACCTACTATGTGCCTGGCATTGGTCTAAATGCTTAACATTCTTACTCATGTAGTCCTCACAGCATACCTAGGGAGCACCTGTATGCTGCTGTCATCCCCATCTCACAGATGACAAAACTGAGAGAGATTAATTAATGGGCCCTGGTTTACACAGATTCAAGTGTTGGAAGTAGAATTTGAACTCAGGTGCTCTGACACCGCATCTACAACCCAGCAATATTCTCCTCTCCTGGAAATGCAGTAGAAATGCAGAAGCTCCAACACTACCCCAGACCTGCTGAAATAGAACCTGCAGTTGACAAGATTCCCAGGTGATTCCTATTCACATTAAGTTTTGAGGAATTCTGCAGTATGCTATATGCTCTTTTTTTTTTTTTTACTGTAAAAGATCTTTTTTTAAAATTATTATTATTATACTTTAAGTTCTAGGGTACATGTGCATAATGTGCAGGTTTGTTACATATGTATACTTGTGCCATGTTGGTGTGCTGCACCCATCAACTCTTCAGCACCCATCAACTTGTCATTTACATCAGGTAAAACTCAGAATACAATCCCTCCCCCCTCCCCCCTCCCCATAATAGGCCCCAGTGTGTGATGCTCCCCTTCCCAAGTCCAAGTGATCTCATTGTTCAGTTCCCACCTATGAGTGAGAACATGCGGTGTTTGGTTTTCTGTTCTTGTGATAGTTTGCTGAGAATGATGGTTTCCAGCTGCATCCATGTCCCTACAAAGGACACAAACTCATCCTTTTTTATGGCTGTATAGTATTCCATGGTGTATATGTGCCACATTTTCTTAATCCAGTCTGTCACTGATGGACATTTGGGTTGATTCCAAGTCTTTGCTATTGTGAATAGTGCCACAATGAACATACATGTGCAAGTGTCTTTATAGCAGCATGATTTATAATCCTTTGGGTATATACTGAATAATAGGATGGCTGGGTCATATGGTACTTCTAGTTCTAGATCCTTAAGGAATCGCTATACTGTTTTTCATAATGGTTGAACTAGTTTACAGTCCCACCAACAGTGTAAAAGTGTTCCTATTTCTCCACATCCTCTCCAGCACCTGTTGTTTCCTGACTTTTTAATGATTGCCATTCTAACTGGTGTGAGATGGTATCTCATTGTGGTTTTGATTTGCATTTCTCTGATGGCCAGAGATGACAAGCATTTTTTCATGTGTCTGTTGGCTGTACGCATGTCTTCTTTTGAGAAATGTCTGTTCATATCCCTTGCCCACTTTTTGATGGGGTTGTTTGTTTTTTTCTTGTAAATTTGTTTGAGTTCTTTGTAGGTTCTGGATATTAGCCCTTTGTATATGCTCTTACCTAGATATATGCCGTGTGTGTGTGTGTGTGTGTGTGTGTGTGTGTGTGTGTGTGTGTGTGTGTAGAGAGAGAGAGAGTTCATCAATTTTAAGAACATAAGCCACTTCTCAATAACAAGGACACACTGCAGTTAGATTAATACAAAAAACAAGAGAGAAAATGTCCTGTATGGAACACTTTTCTCTCTTTAGACATCAATTCTGTTTTTCCTAAATGTTGGCTCGTTTATTAAACAAGGGTTGTTTATTTTCCTTCCAACTCTCCCTGCCACAGGCCTTTTTTATAGCTTATAATTCCTTTTATTTCAGCAAACATTTGCTGCTGTTTTAAAGTGATAATGGTTGGGATTAGAAGCATTTCCGATTTGGGGTTTTTGCATATATATATAAAATGAGATATCTTAGGGATGAGACTCAACTCTAAACATGAAATTCATTTGTTTCATATACACCTTATACACATAACCATAACCTGAAGGTAATTTTATACATTATTTTAAATAATTTTGTGCATGAAACAAAGTTTGTGTACACTGAACCATTGGAAAGCAAATGTGTCACTAGCCACCCATGTGGACAATCTGTGATTGGCATCACCATTATTCATAACTCTGAATGTATATGCTATTGATAAGCAATAATTTTCTTACACTTATTCACACATAAGTACTTAGCACTAAAAGACAGGACACACCGTTAATATGGTGAAAAAATAATGCTTCAGAATAACTAAACAGCACAGTAGCATCACTGGAATATCTTGCTGTTAAACAGCAGCAACAAACAACAGCAGGCTTTCAGTCTTCATCTATGAAACTGTGTTTTGAGGAAAAGGTTACCATACACTGTATTTTCTTTTCTTAGGTGAGACAAAGCATCAGAACCAGTTGAAAGACCAGGAAGTGGGTCGCCTAGGAACGAGAAAGGAGTAAAAACTCCTCCTCTACTGGAGGAGTTTTAAAGCTGTTGCCTCCAGAGTCATCTGCTTCATCCACAATTTTTTTGTCTTAGAAGTCTCTCTGATTTTATAAACTGACATAGTTTCTTGTTGTTATGAATGCATGCTGCTCTAATGCTAAGCCAATCACACGTTTTTATCAGGTTCATTATAGGCAGTTTTTCTGCAGTGTTCACAATGTCATTTTTGTCATCATTATTATCACAATCACCTTGATTCAGAACCATTTTGGAGGCTATTTCACCATTTGTCAATGAATGAGTGATTGGAATCTCATCAATGTTAAAAACTTCTATATCCACTTCTTCCAGCTTACTGATGGACTCTGAAGGTATATTTTTTGCATATGTAAGAAGAACAGACATCATTTTTTCTCACCTGACATATGGAATTCTTTGAAGTCACCACCTTATTCATCATCATCACTGAACATAATTGTAGGCCAGAGGTTATGCCAGGCATGGAAAACTCTATCTTTAGTCACTGTGTTCCAAGTGTTGACAACAGCATAATATGGTATTCTTCATGCTAAACTCTTTTTGAAAACCTTCTACACCCATGCCTCTATTCCCTTCTGTAGACTTGTTCAAGAAAGTGTTTTTACATTTACTCTTCATTGATATAAATATACAAGTAGCTGAATTAATGAAGTTAAATTTTGGGGAAAGTACATGGCACAAACATTATTTCTGGTGAGAATTTTAGCTGGAGGGTGAGCAGAATAGTTGTCAAGATATAACAAAATGTTCTAGCATCATGCATTCCAGCTTCCCCGCAGCTAGTACAAGCGGCTGGTACAAAATGTTTGTGAAACCAATCAGAAAAGATATCCTTGGTGATCCATGCCTTTTTGTTAGCATAATAATGGACTGATAAGAAATTCACTCCTTGAAAACAGTAAAGACATAAGCTTTTGCCTATCACAAGTTTATACTTATGTATGCCTGCTGCATTAGCACACCCCAGCACAATTATTCTGTCCTTGATATTCTTAATTCCTGTAGGGGCTGTCTCATCAACTGTAGTCAGTGTCTTTCTGGAGCAATAACACCAAAACAGTGATGCTTTATTAGCATTATAGACTTGTTGAGGCATCAGATTTTCATCAGCAATGACCTTGGCAAACTTTTCAATGAATTTCTCCACTGCTTCATGATCAGCAGATGCTTTATCACCACAAATCTTTAAAAATTTAATGCCATGCCTTTTCTTAAATTTCAGCAACCAATTTGTTGAATATTCACCGTTCCCTTCAATCTTCAATATATGATGATCTTTGCTTGTTTCATGATCAGCATACCATTAAGTGGCACATGCTCTTTGCAACACTCACATATCCACTGTTTCAATACATGATCGAGATCTTCATCAATAACTTTATGCAAATGTTTTTCTATTTTTCATTAACTTCTGTTTATCCTTTTTGGCATAGAACTTCAACAGTATATCCTTCTGTTTTCAGATCATATATGATGGTCATTCTAACACAACACTCTTCTGTAGGATGTTTCACACTTACACTACTATCCAGTTTCTCTAGCAGCTTGACTTTCTGTGGTATGGATAAACATAAATTCTTCCTCTTTTTGTTTTAATCAACTGTTACCCATAGGGATTTCTGCAGGCCTTTTTGAGGTTTGCAACAATATCCTTACACCACACAGAGTAAATAATATAGCAAAAAACAAAAAAACAAAAAGAAAAAAACAGTGAGTAATGTACGTAGGTCTTGGCCCCCATGTGGGGCATCATGGGGAACCTGCCATTGGTGAACCTGCCATTGGTGTATCCCGCCTGCACTCCTTTTCTTACCCTTTGTGAGTGCGCTTGCATTGAGGAATCTGTGTGTGTGCAGAAAAAAATGTATCATAGATGAAGGGGGCTAGGAAGGTCTTTTCTCCCTTGGGATACTAAATGAACTGTGCATTGTGCACCTGTGTTTTGACTGTGACCTATCACTTGAGGTAAAGTGTGGAATATTCCACCTTCCCTCTGATATGTGGTGCCATATCAGAGCTCTAAAAGTTTCAGACTTGGGAATATTTTGGGTTTCAGATTTTGGATTAGGGATGTTCAAACTGTTTTACCCTAGAGAAACAAAAACTATCTTGACAGAAAAGCCAGTACACTAATGTTTATAGCAGCTGTATTAATAATTATCAAAATCGAGAAACAATTCGGATGCTCTTCAATGAACGAATGTATAAACAAATTGCGGCACATTCATACAATGGAATAATGAGCAATAAAAAGGAATGAAATACTATGACACTTGGCAACATGGATGAATATTCAAAGCAATATGCTAAGTGAAAAAAACACAAACGACTACTTCCTGTATGATTCCATTTATATGAAACGCTAAAAGAGACAAAAGATATAGTAATAGAAAGTAGATCAGTGGTTTCCAGGACAAAGAGCACAAGAAAACATTTGGGGATGATAAAAATGTCTATCATGATTGTGGTCATGGTTACACTACCTTTTGCATTTGTCAAAACTCCATCAAATTTCCCTTTTAAAGTTAGTGAATCTCACTGTATGTAAATTACACCTTAGTAAAACTAATCAAAAATAGAATTTGAGATTCATTGTGGGTTGAAGAGGAAAAAGAGGAAAGAGCATTAGATCCACTGAAGCAGCTGGTGGTCATCACCACATGATGAACTAATAAAAGGAACAGCCATTCAAATCCCTAACACTGGTAGAGGTGTAGTCTGCTCTCTGGAATAGTCTGACTAAATTCAGTACTTAAAGAAAGCACATTCTAAACATGTTTTCAGTATCCTGAGGCTTTACAATCTGAAATGAGTTCTGTATAGATACCATAAACATCTTGTAATTAAAGAGATGCTAAATGTCAGTTGCATTAATGCTAACAAAATATAAATGCTACATTAGTGTGAGCCATTGAGAATCAGTATCTCTTGAGTTGATTAAAATTCCAATCTCAATGGACTCCAGCTCTCCCTTTCCTTGACAAGAGGAAGATGCTTTCTGTAGAATTCTCCTCCTGAAATATTTCTGGGAATTCCAAGGCTATGCCTATATGTGTGTGCAAACTGGCGTGATACCTAGTCAACCCCTGAGTCTGGACTGGCTAGCCCAGCCTCCTGTTTCCACAGACAGGCCACTCTAAGGCTGTGGGCCTCTCTTACATGGCCATTGAATCCAACATCATTTATAAGAGAGATTTGTCCCACCCATCTGGAAAATACTGGGCAGGCATCAGTATGCTTTGGGCTCACAGTTTCATCATATCTCAGACAAACTGAGAAGAAAAACACTCTTGCAGTCCCATCACTTTGGGGATTCCCAACCAGGATTGCTTGAGCCCCAAAGCATTAGTGTGCTTAGCAAAGCAGCCCTTTAAATTCCCAATTGTTCTTTTCTTCCTGATGCACAGACTAGCCTGGGATCATTTTCAGTACTAGCTGCCATGAAGTGCCATGAACTAAAACTTTCTCTCACAATGAGGCCCTGCTGTTGAGTGTGGTGTGCTGGGTCAGTCCTCTTTTTTTCCCTTGCAGTCCTTGTTCATGAACAAATAGGAACATCACCCTCCACTCTGCAATCTGGCTTTCACCAGAGCTATCGCAGTTCACCGTCTGTCTGTACATCTCTGAATCTTAGTTATGAATAGAGTTTAGCCTAAGAGTCTCTTTGGCCTCTCCAAAAATCAGTGGCAATTAATAGATGCCTAAAGTGCACATGCCAGAAGCACCGAGTTCCAACTCCTGCTCAGCCATGGACTCCTATAATTCAAACCAAACTCTTCTCCAAAGAAATTTGTTCTTTATAACAAACTAAATGCTTTACATGTCTGTGAACTCTATTCTAGAATTGAAAAGACAGCTGAATAATTAGGTTCTGGAAAGGCAAGAACTTGAACAGCTCTGGAGCTCTAAGGAGCATATGTAAATGTATAGTCATATTTCAAACCTAAGGAACAAGTATAGGAAACTTGTAGTGAACAACTGTATCTATTACCCAGCATTACCAAATCACACATATAGCTGTTGCTATACTTGTTTAAATAGTATATTATATACTCATTGGGAACTCCCATTATCTATTGGGATCTCTATTATCTATTGCATAATAGATACAGCAACTGTGGATGCAAATTCTTTGCAGCTCTTCCATCAAGAGTCTATTTCTCCATCCCTTGACTCTGGACTAACCTCATCACTGCTTTAAACAACAGGATGTGGTAGAACAACATTATATGACTTCTAGGCCATGGTCTTCAGGGAGAAGCCTCACAACTTCCTCTCTCATTCTCTTGGAATGTTGTAATTTTGTGAACAAGCCCAGTCTGGTCTCTTTGAGGATGAGAGGGTTCGTGGGGAGAGACCTCATAGAAAGGGAGAGATCTAACCATCAAAGCCAAGGACCAAGACCTGTGAGGGAGGACATCCAGGTACAACAAGCCCCAGACGACAAACCAAGTGGCCTAAGACGTATGAGTGATTATAGCTAACATCACGTGGAACAAAAATGAGTCATCCTAACCAGGCCCTGTCCAGTTGCCAACCCACAGAATCACGAGCAAACACATAGTTGTGGCTTTAAAGCCATTAATTCTGGAGTGGCCTGTTACACAGCAACAGATAATGGAGATACCTTGTGTACTCTCCTCAAACCCATTCTTCCATATCCCTCCCTCTGAAAAGATAAATATGATCTATCATTCCAATGTGTGCTTGTAGAATTTCACTACCAATTTGTGTTTCCTTTTAAGAATATATAGTATTGTTTTATAGTGTTTTTAACCTTATATGAATGGTATTAAACACTACTATTTTATGACTTCCTTTATGTACATTATTGTATTGAGATGTACACAGGTTGATTGTCTTAGCTTTAACTTATTCAGTTTTGTTACTGTGTAGTATAGCATTGTCTAAATAAAGTACAATATACGATTTCCTTCCATCCTTCCTTCCTTCCTTCCTTCCCTTCTTCCTTCCTTCTTTCCTCCCTTCCTCCCCCCCGCCTCCCTCCCTCTCTCCCTCCCTCCCTTCCTTCCGTTTTTCTTTTCTTTCTTCCCTCCTCTTTCCCTCTCTCTGATGGATATGATGGTTTGACACACAACATCAGTTTCATCCTCCTTGTAGCATGCCTTCCTGTAATACTGAGATTTAAAAGCTAAAAACTACATTTCCAAGATTCCCTTGGAGATAGTGATGAGGATGAAATTTAGGTCTGGCTAATCAGGTGCACTTGTATGAGGTTTGGAAGGAGTGATCTCAGTCATGGCTATGGTCTTGCTGCTTCCACTGTTCCTGTTGTTAAGCAGAAACATGGAGGGGTCTGGTTTTCTGCAGTAGTGATAGAGACCCAGTGTTCAAACACTGGTTGGTAGGTATGGAGAAGCAGGGCATGGGGCCTCTTCTTCTGGGACCATCATTGCAGGTGCAGCAGGGTTCTGGGGACAGCAGCAGCAGTGACTGAAGTATCCTGGGTCTAGAAGTTTACTGAACCTGCTGGCTTCCTGATTACAGAATTGGAGTCAGTGGTGTGCTGATCACAGAAGAGGCTGCAGTTCCCTCAGTGACCCAGTTCTGCAGCATAATGTTCCATTTTGACTAAAAGTTACTCCAACCATTTTCAGTGTTGTGGCACTTCACTCGAGATTCAAGTTGCAGACCTGGAACTTGGCTGCTTTCAGCTGGGCTTGGCTGCACAGCTCTGATTCAAGCTGCGGGTACGGCCAGGTTTAGATTCTAGGGTCTGGCTCACTTCGTGTCTCCTCCGTGTGTGTTCATTCAAGGCCCAGCCTGAGAAGGTAGCAGCTGCCTAGGGAGAAGTTCATCATGGCAATGGCAGAAGAGCAAAAGCACCAAGATTTTTTTTTTTTTTAGGTTAAAAACACTTTTTAATAGATTGTTTTTGATCTTTTTCAAAAATTAAATTTAATTTTAAGTTCTGGGATACATGTGCAGGACATGCAGGTTTGTTACATAGATAAACGTGTGCCATGGTGATTTGCTGCACCCATCAACCCATCACTTAGGTATTAAGCCCCATATGCATTAGCTATTTATCCTGATGCTCTCTTTCCCCGCACCACCACAGGTCCCAGTGTGTGTCATTCCCCTCCCTGTGCCCCTGTGTTCTCATTGTTCAGTTCCCACTTATAAGTGAGAACATGGGAGAAAACACTTTTTAAAATTTTGAAACAAATATATAGAAAACTTGCAAATTCACAATTAAGAAATTTTTTTCTCTGAACCACTTGAAAGTAAATTGTCAAACATATTTCATCATATCACCCCTCAACTTTAATGCGTATTTCTACAAACAAGGACATTCTCCAGATAAACAGGAATCAACCATCAAAATCAGGAAGTCTGCATGGATTCATTAGAGTCTGAGGACTCTAATCCTCAGACTTTATTTGCATTTAGCCGGTTGTCCCAACAATGTTCTTTATAGCAAATGGACCCAGTTTGAATGCACGTCAGTTGCTATACCTCTTTAGTCTCCTTCTGTCTGGAATAGTTCCTAGTCTTTCCTTAACTCTCATGACTTGTTTGAAAGTTTCGACATGTTTGAAGACTACCGGCAGGTTATTTTGCAGAATGTCCATCAATTCACATTTGTCTGATGTTTCCTGATGATTAGATTCCAGTTAAGCATCTTAGATGTAAATCTCACAGAAGTGAGGCTGTGCTCTCCTTGCAGTCTATCAGATGGCACAATATCTCAATTTGACCTGTTGCTGGTGATGTTCATTTGGATTGCTTGATAAAGTGGCATTGGCCAAGCTTTTCTTTGTAAAGTTATTCTTTGTTCCTTTGCAGTTAGTAAGCATTTTTGTGGGGAGGTATTGCATAAATATCCTCTTCCTCACCAAACTTTCTCAATTAATTTGTCTATCTATGTATTTGTATGAACTCTAAATTGCCTATGCTATGCAATGGTTAAAATCACTTATTATCGTTGATCATGTTGATCTTAACTTGTTGCCATTTTTGCCAATGGAAGCCACTTCAGGATCACCTCTTGCCACTGTGACATGTTCTGCATGAGCACTTCTTTGCTTTCTGGCACAGCAGATGCCAGTTTCATCTTATACTTCCCTTCCCACAGTCCTGGAGTCTGCTATTTCTGTTGGTTTCTTTTGGGAAAGAATGCTACTTAAAAGCCAACTTTGTGTTAGGTGTGTTCATTGCTGTTGAACTCTTGCTGTTCCCAGGCCTTTTCACCCCCCTCAGTAGACAGAGCTATGGAACACGTGTGTGAAACTATATTATATGTACATGCACACTTATACCTATGTTTGTTTCTATTAATATATATACTTTTGTATATGCACTCCATATCTTCAATTCCAATGCAAAACCAGAGGGTTCATTCTAATGTTCTCCCTTTCCGTATCTGTAAAGTCCATCTCTCAAAGGGAGCAGTCCAGTTCCCCTTATTCTCAGTATATTTACTTCTTTGATCCGTCTTCCTGAATGGGAGAAATCTTCCATGCCATGGCTGTCTCGCCTCATCACGTATGCCCTGCCCAGCTTGGTCTGAACCATGCAGGTGGCCTCCTCAACCCATTTCTGCTCCTTCATGGCCCCTTTCCTCACCCTATGGGGACCCGGATCCCCCAGCAGTGCCCTCCTCAGCCTGCTTGGGCGGTGTCTGTCTGCTCCAGCAGCCTCCCTCCTTCTCCTCCCCCTCCACCTCCTTGAGTTCCTACACCTGGCACTGCCTGCCCTCACCACCCCTTCCCAGGCTCTGGATGAAGGAGAAGAACAGAAAGGGTGAAGTAAAGGAAGGAGACAGGGAACCCACTGTGTATTTATTCCTCTCCCTTCTCTCTTTTTGGAAACTTGATTGATCACTTTCTCTTCCTGTATAAGGGCCTATTTGTGTTCTATTCCTCTGTGTTGCATTCTCCCTTCAGGCTACTCTTATCCTAAAATCATCTTCCCTCAAACTTCTATTCACCTAAAGCTCTCATTCCAGACACATTTCATAGCCAAATTTCTACAGAGGAGACTCTCTGGTTACCTCCACAGCAGTCTGGCATCTTCCTCTCAAACCTATTGTCCTCTCCAAAGTCACAAACAACGTGCTCATGACTACATCTGGAAGCTTCCTTATAGGGTTTGCCCGCCTCCATCTGCTATCATAGACTACATTCTCTACCTTGAGAGTCCACCCTACTCCTCCTAGGGGAGCACTCCTGACTTTCACCTCTTCCGTGCCCTCTCCATCTTTCTCTGTCCCTTCTGGCAGTTCATCCTCTTCGCATGTTCCCCAAGGATCTGCCATTGGGTGTCTTCTCTTTTTTTGTCAATATTTGCTCTCTGTGCAATTTTCTTTTGTCAGTTCCTTGACGAAATGACTCTAAAATTGACATAAGGTTGACCTCTCTTCTGAACTGAAGGGTATTTCTCCATGGTTACCATGAACTAATTAATTCTCTGTCCTCGCAGGTACCTCAAATAGAAAATTTATTCAGTGCCTCAAATTACCAGGCTTGTGCTAGATACTATGAATACATAGGTTAATAAAGCATAGTTTGCAAGAAGAGGACTTATCCAAGCGGGAAACTACAGTCATTTTTAATACCTCTCTGTCCTCACTCCCAGTCTCCCACTTATCATTCATATCACTAATCATTAGCTTTCTAAGGCACAATTCTGATCATACTACTTCCTAACCTAGAAACTTTCAATATCTTCCCATTGTCCATGGTTAAAAAAAATGCAGCCTGGATTAGTCCATTTTTCATACTGCTGGTAAAGACATACCTGAGAATGGGCAATTTACAAAAGAAAGATTTAGTGGACTTACTGTTTCACGTGACTGGGGAGGTCTCACAATCATGGAAGAAAGAAAAGGAGGAGCAAATCACATCTTACAGGCAAAGAGAGAGCTTGTGCAGGGAAACTCTTCCTGATAAAACCCTCAGATCTCATGAGATTTATTCACTGTCATGAGAACAGTATAGGAAAGACCTGCCCACATGATTCAATTGCCTCCCACTTAGGTCCCTTACACAACATGTAGCACTTCCTAGATACAATGGGGATACAGGCATTGGGTAAATACAGCCATTCCAAATGGGAGAAATTGGTCAAAGCAAAGGGGCTACAGACCCCATGCACTTCTGAAATCCAGCAGGGCAGTCAAATCTTAAAGCTCCAAAATGATCTCCTTAGACTCCATGTCTCACATCCAGGTCATGCTGATGCAAGAGGTGGGTTCCCATGTTCCTGGACAGCTCCACCCCTGTGACTTTGCAGGTACAGCCTCCATCCCAGCTGCTTTCATGCCCTGGCATTGAATGTCTGCAGCTTTTTCAGGCACACGTGCAAACTGTCAGTACCATTCTGGGGTCTGGAGGACAGTGGCCCTCTTCTCACAGCTCCAGTAGGGACTCTGTGTGGGATCTGAACCCCCCCCCCCGCATTTCCATTCTGCACTGCCCTAGCAGAGGTTCTCCATGACAGCTCCGCCCCTGCAGCAAACTTCTGCCTGGGCATCCAGGCATTTTCATACATCCTCTGAAATCTAGGCAGAGGTTCCCAAAACCCAATTCTTTGACTTCTGTGCACTGACAGGCTCAACACCACGTGGAAACTGCCAAGGCCTGGGGCTTGCACCCTTTCAAGCCACAGCCTAAGCAGTACCTTGGCCGCATTTAGTCACGACTGAAGTGGCTGAAATGCAGGGCACCAAGCCCCTAGAATGCACACAGCAGAGGGACCCTAGGCCCAGCCCTCAAGACCATAATTTCTTCCTAGGCCTCCGGGCCTGTGATGGAAGGAGCTGCCACAAAGGTCTCTGACATGCCCTGGAGACATTTTACCAATTGTCTTGGTGGTTGACATTCAGCTCCTCATTACTTATGCAAATTTCTGCAGCCAGCTTGAATTTCTCCTCAGAAAATGGAATTTTCTTTTCTATAACATTGTCAGGCTGCAAATTTTCTCAACTTTTGTGCTCTGTTTCTCTTTTAAAACCGAATGCCCTTAACAGCATCCAAGTCACCTCTTGAATGCTTTGCTGCTTAGAAATTTCTTCTGCCAGATACCCTAATTCACCTCTCTCAAGTTCAAAGTTCCACAAATCTTTAGGGCAGGGACAAAAGACCCCCAGTCTCTTTCCTAAAACATAACAAGAGTCACCTTTGCTCCAGTTCCCAACAAGTTCCTTATCTTCATCTGAGACCACCTCAACCTGGATTTCATTGTCCATTTCCTGATCAGCATTCTGGTCACAGCCATTCAACAAGTCTCTAGGAAGTTCTAAACTTCTCCACATTTTCCTGTCTTCTTCTGAGCCCTTCAAACTGTTCCAACCTCTGCCTGTTACCCAGTTCCAAAGTCAATTCCACATTTTCAGATATCTTTTCAGAGTGCCCCACTCTACTGGTACCAATTTACTGTATTAGTCCATTTTCATGCTGTTGATAAAGACATACCTGAGACTGGGCAATTTACAAAAGAAAGAGGTTTAATGGACTTATAGTTCCATGTGGCTGGGGAGGCCTCACAATAATGGTGGAAGGCAAGGAGGAGCAAGTCACATCTTACACAGATGGTAGCTGGCAAGGAGAGAGCTTGTGCAGGGATACTCTCCCTCATACAACCCTTGGATCTTGTGAGACTTATTCACTATCATGATAACAGCACTTGAAACAGCCCCTGTGATTCAATTACCTCCCACAGAGTCCCTCTCACAACACATGGGAATTCTAGATGAGGTTTGGGTGGGGACACAGCCAAATCATATCACAGCCCTTTCAATATGGTCATCTCCTGCCACTCCTTGCCTTTCCTGTTTCCAGCCAGCTAGACTCCTTCTCACAAACCAAATAAAATATTCATTTTATGCCTTTAAGCCATTGTTCATACTGTTCCCTCACAGAAGAATGTTCTTCCTTTCTTTCCTACCTATTGAAATCTTACTTTTCATTTAAAAAAGGCTAAACTGAGTGGCACTTTGATTCTCCCTTTTCTGCTTCTAACAGAAGGACACATGAAAATTCCTAGGTCTTTGAATTTTGTCTACATTTTGGTTATGGCAAATATCCTAGTTTACTTTTAACAGTGGTTAGCAGTACGTATGTCTCTCTGAGCAAGTGGAAGGCAGAGAGTTGGTCTCATTTAAATTAGTTTCCCTCTAAGAAAGTCATTGCCAAATTTTTGGTTCATGGTTCCCTTAACATGTTAGCAATTTTTTTCGTTGTGCCTGTAGGCCAAAAGAAATGCTTGATGGTTCTATTTATTAAATAGTCCATGCCCAACGTCCCCCCCCCCAAATTTATGTCCTAAAAATTCAGTAGTCTTTTAGAAAAAAATTCACATTGAAGGTAAAAATAATATATTTATTTCATTGCTAAATAACTACAGTTAATTACTAGTGGGATATGTGTGCTTGTCGGGCATTGCACAACTTCTTTAACCTTGGAATCAGATGGAAATCCATGACTGTCATTTCCTGCTCCATGTTGATTTTCATGCGGTACTTCCTTTTTATCACGGCTAATGCCAGAACCCAGATTTACAAAGTCATGATATCTCTGGAAAGGATGTAGTGTGATCTACCATGAACTTGTGAACTATGTTGAGCTAGTAGTTCTCATGGGATCTGACATATGTTGCCGCCCCATGAGTTTGCATCCCCATCTCGAGCTCTCTGCACAGTTTAGGAGCTGCAACACCAGAACCAGGCACTATGCCAACTATACATTGAATCCTAGGTGGATTGAATTAGGTCCTGTTATGCTTATGGATTATTAGATAGAGATTCACCTCCCATCTTCATAACTTTTATGAAGAAAACAAAATTATTTACAGAATATGTAGGACTAGGAAAATTATCATAATATCAAACTTAACCAAGGACCAAATAACATTATGTTGATATACTCTTTTGTTTTTTTCTTTTTTAAGTTGCAGTCTCACTCTGTTGCCCAGGCAGGAGTGCACTGGCATGATCTCAGCTCACTGCGACCTCCACTTCCTGGGTTCAAGTGATTCTTCTTCCTCAACTTCCTGAGTAGCTGGGACTACAGGCATGCACCATCATGCCCAGCTAATTTTTGTATTTTTAGCAGAGATGGGGTTTCACCACATTAACCAGGTTGGTCTCGAACTCCTGACCTCGTGATCCACCCTCCTCAGCCTCCTAAAGTGCTGGGATTACAGGCATGAGCCACCGTGCCCAGCCTACATTGATATATTCTTAAGAGCCATATTTTCACTCATCTAGCTACTGCAAATGAAAGCCTCATTTGAATTGCTACTTTAAGCCATAGAATGGATTCTTATAGCCAGTGATGTTAACTTGGAGACCATTTATGCAATATCTTTATTGATTTGAAGTTTGTATATTCTCCTGAGGACAGTGTATGTAGCTTTTATGAAATCCTCAAAGTGGTCTGTGATCAAAACAGTAAAATTTGATCTATAACATTAAACAAAATAAAATTTTAAGACATGTTACTATCAACCCCAATAATGACATTTGCCAAAGAAGATCTTGTTGGTAGAAAGCAGTTTTAAGGGTTTTCTTTTCCCAGAATTAACCATTTTTCAGTGTCAGAATGAAACAAAGATGGTTCACTGCTTTCTTATTTTATTATTCTTTCATTCATTTCTCTGTGCTTTATAAATATTCCCCTACTTACTAGACATAATTTAGAACATTTGTAATTCACTTCCAAAATGCGCAAAATAATTTTTTGTCTCCTATTGTTTTGCAGATCTTAATTTTTCTGATACCCAGCCTTAAATAAAAATTTATTTGGAAAATGACATTTTCCAAAATACGTATCCTGTGTGATCTATCATCTCCATATGGGATCCTAGCTAAATTGATGGCACTTAATATTCTCTCTTGCTTGGATAGAGATTGAAAACCCTAGTCTGAAAAACAAGCCAAATGCTGAAGCTGTTACTATGGAATATCAAATTCCCAGATTAAAGAAAAACTCACAACTCATAATTTACTAGTTTATTACAAAATATTCCCGTGTTATTGTGTAGAACTAACACCTAAATAACTGCTTTAATGAATACAAGTGTCTCAGATTAAATAACCTCTGTTAATAATCAGTATGTAAACAGAGTTTGATTAACTTGCCTATTCTTCACTCTTCTGAACAATAATATTCTTGTCTTCCTCTCCAGCTCAGCTCACGTCCCAGATTCTCACTATCCCTGGCTTCACCAGTTCAGAGGGGACGCTTCCTTCCTTAAATTATTATACACTTCTAATCTGTCATGGAAAGTATAAGACCTCACCCCACCTCCACCCAGCCCCAAATTCCATGTATTACTTTTAAAGAAACCACCTTCTTCTCAGCCTGAAATTTAGATTTATCTTCCATCTCCCTTACACCAATACTCCATATACATTCAGCAGGCAAGACCTAGAGAGTTCACTTTTGTTACATATTTGAAAAATAACTTCTTTTCCCCATCCTACTGTCTATCCTGGTTCAAGCTCTTATTTTCTGTTTTCTAATACATTTGTAATAAACCCTCCTTAACTAATTTTCCTGCCTGTTTTCTTCTCATTCTAATCTGCTTGACACAACTTTCTAATTTATTCTCAATACCAGATAGCACAGTTACGTTGTTCTGTTTTTTTAAAATCCCATTGTGGCACCCATTGCCCAAGAAACTTTACAGCCTCACCTACTACCAGTTCCTTAAAATTCACAAAAATTATTTTATCTGCCCCCGAACCTGTAATCCTAGTGCTCAATTTGTAGCATCTTCTCTACTTCTATACTTTTATAGCACTGTGCATTGTGGTCATTTTCTACCTAACATTTTATATATAAACATATATACTTGTCCTACCAGTTTCCTGTATTGTAAGTTTTTGCCATACAGTAAAATTCTTTCATTTTTATTTTTATTATTTATTTATTTTTTTTGAGACGGAGTCTTGCTCTGTAGCCCAGGCTGGAGTGCAGTGGCTGGATCTCAGCTCACTGCAAGCTCTGCCTCCCGGGTTTACGCCATTCTCCTGCCTCAGCCTCCCGAGTAGCTGGGACTACAGGCGCCCGCCACCTCGCCCGGCCAGTTTTTTGTAGTTTTTAGTAGAGACGGGGTTTCACCGTGTTAGCCAGGATGGTCTTGATCTCCTGACCTCGTGATCCGCCCATCTCGGCCTCCCAAAGTGCTGGGATTACAGGCTTGAGCCACCGAGTTCATCTATAATTTATTGTTTACCTGCTAACCTTGTGGCTATTCTGTAGGTCCAGGGTTTCAATGAACAAGATGGGTCTGCCTAAGCCCTGCGTATAGTTAGTGCCCCGAAAACATTTGCTGAATTAAGTTTCTAATGGGTTTTGTTCATATACATATATAAAGCAAATTTTTTGTTGAATTGAATTCTACTTTGTATTCTTTTAAATTGACTTTATGCTAGTCTGATATCTTCAAGAAGGGGGAACCCTGTCTTATTCGTTCTTTGTGATCCTCAGGTCATATGCTACATGTAGGTCTACAATGGATTTTTAATAAATCCATTTTGATTGAATGATGAATGCTTTGTTTCTTCCATATATGTGATGCAGTGTGACCTGAGCCCATCATGCATGATAGGCAAGTGTGACTGACTGTGGAAGTGGGGGAACCTGAGTTTATTATGCACTTTAATACAGGCAGAGCGTTTGATAGTATTTTATTTTTACTTGCTGTTTGAGTTTTCTGAAACCAAAGGAGTATTTAGAGTGAGTTAGCCTGTCACCTGATCCTTTAAATAGCTCAAATATTGGTTTAGTTCTTGTTTTGTTATCAAGACATCCAAATATTGGATGAAGACATATCTAAATGGAAGAAATTATTCCAAAATGCCTGTATACATTTGAATAATGTTCAATATTAACTTAGTTTTTATAAGATTCCTTTATATGATTGTGTATGAATAGAGATGAATTGATACAAATATTTAAAATTGAGATTATATATTCAAGCCAACAGCATTTACCAAGTAGCCAATATGTTAAAATGCTAGATTCAGTGGGAGAATACTGCCCACATGGAGGTCATGTATTAATGCACCAGTCGGGTGTTTTGTTCTTGTGCATTATTGTGAGTATATTCAGGGAAATGTAAATTAAACTGTCTGAAACCAAAGAAATTACAGATTTGTCATAACTGTTGCTAATCCCTACTCCAAATGAAATTATTCCTGTAAAGCACCTTACATGGTGACTACCTCATAGTACATACTGAATAAACATTCATTACCTTTCCCCTATGGGGTTAGAATAGAATTAATCAATTATTTATAATGGAGTGGAGTGCATGAGAAATTCACCATGGAAACTTGCATTTATCCAGAAGGACCCAAATTTTTACTGTGCTTTAATAGAATTTATCAGCTAGCTGTTTAATTCATTACTTCCTCTGCATGAACACAGAACTAGCTATATAATGTGAAAGAAATACAATGAAAGAGAAAGAAAGAAAACTTTAAAATATAAAGTGTTGAAACTATTGTGAAAATTGTAAGGCACCTAAAACAGAAAATAAAATGCTAAAAGAAAGAAGAAAACATAAATGGCCCTCTTCTGAAGATAAACTAAAGCTCCAACCTTGATGTAGACACAGCAGATTCACAGTAAATACGCAGAGGCTGCTCGATATTGTAGTGTAACTCGTTTGCCTACTGAACATGCCGGTAATATTTAATCATAAAGAAATTAGAATGTGCTAAAATTCTAGAAGAAAGCAGGATTGCACAGCATCTTTGCAAGATGACTTGAGCTTTGCCTGATGATCCATGGGGACTCTTCCATTCGGTGCCTTTCAGAGAGGTCGGTTTGTGGGGAGCAGGAGCACAGGCCACAAGCAGTGGTCTGAATGGCTGGAAAATCCACCCCGAGACCTGGCACTCCTGAGCTGCTCCATTCTGCCAGGAAACTGCCCAGCTGGATAGAAACAGACAGGGAGTTGTTCTTCTGGTCCTCAGAGGAAAGGAAGGACAGTGATGTCAGCAATGACCGCCACTGACATCTCTACCTGGTCAAATAGCCAAACTGTCCCACAGGAGAGCCTTGGTAAGCACCCATGGGGAGAAGAAAATTATGTTCAAGCAACAGGGTGGTCCTCAGAATGGTGAGAACACATCACACCGGACATACTCGATTGCTGTTTGTGTTAAAATTACAAAAACACGATCGGTTGTTGGTAAAACCGTAGATATGTGTCTAGATTTATCAAAGTAATAAGGAATCTGCTCTCTAGTCGCATGACATTTTATTGGCAAATTCTGCTGAAACTAGTTTGGATCTGATTGTAATCATTGTGTAGGCTGAAAACTGGCTGGAACATATTAAAAACAGAGCTTCCTGATCCTACAGAAATCAGGCAGGTGCCCTCAGGGTAAATAGCAGGTCTTAATGTGGCTTCTTTTCCAAATCTGCAGCCTCTAAAAGCAGTTCCATAATAACTACAGCTTGGGTTCCTCAACTAACTCTGACCAAGGTACTTAGACAATTACTCCACTAACCCTATATCTGTCCACCTTGATTTTGACAAGAAAGTTCTAGAAAGCAGACATTGTTTCTGTTTTTCCTGCATGTACCGTCTGGACCCTGGGATCTACTGGCAAGGTCTGAGAGGAGTGAGATGATGATGCTGCTTAATTGTTATCTACCAGGCCCTCTGTTAAACACTGTTTATACAGTATCTCATCATATTATCTCATCAGTTATATGTGGTGAGCATTATCCTTTATCATTTTATGAATGAGGAAACAGGTCCAGAGAGGCTTAGAATTTGCCTGAGTTCACAGCAAATGAGTTTGCCTCATTCCAGAACCCAAACTGTCCATCAATCCCATGTCCTGCTGCCTATATAGAACAACGAAGATGTTCTTTGTTGTAAACAGAGCTTTCTGTGTTCTAAACAGAGGAAGGTAATTGTTTTTGTCACCTCCCTAAAGAACTCAGAGTTGGAGTGCACCTAGAGGAGATGTTGCTGCTAATTTGAGAATGGGTTTGGTCTGATGGTGTCTGGGCCTTCCAGAGTTCTGAAACAGGTATAAAGTTTATCTTTCTTATCCCCTCCTATCTTTTTTTTCATTTTAATAAGCTTTAATTTTTAGAACAATTTTAGATTAACAAATTGGGAAAACCGTACAGAGAGTTTCTATAAACAAACCCACATGCAGTTTCCTGTATTATTATCATCAATATTAATGTGGTACGTTTGTCACTGATGAACCAGTGTTGACTTTAGTATTATTATTATTGTTATTATTATTATTATGAGACAGGGTCTTGCTCTGTCATCCAGGCTGGAGTGCAATGGCACAATCTTGGCTCACAGCAACCTCTGTCTCCCTGGTTCAAGTAATTCTTGTGCCTCAGCTTCCTGGGTAGCTGGGAATACAGGCAGGCGCCACTACACCCGGCTAATATTTGTATTTTTAGTAGAGATAGGGTTTCAACATGTTGGCCAGGCTGGTCTCAAACCTGACCTCAAGCGATCCGCCTGCCTCAGCCTCCCAAAGTGCTGGTATTAGAGGCATGAGTCACCACACCCGGCCTTCAATGTTGACATATTATTATTAACTAATGTCAATACTTTATTCAGATTTCCTTAGTTTGTATCTAATGTTCTTTTTTGTCCCAGAATGCCACATTACATTTAGTTATCATTTCTCCTTAGGTTCCTCTTGGCTGTGACAATTTATCAGACTTCTGGTTTTTTATGACCTTGACAGTTTTGAGGAGTATAAGTCAGGACCCAAGAAATACACAAGGTGAACCTTGATGTTCCCTCAATTTGGCTTTGTCTGATGTAATTCTCAAAATTACACTGGCATTATGAATTTTGGGGAGGAAGACCCCAGAAGTAAAGTACCATTTTTATCACATTGTATCAAGGGTACACACCATTAATATGAACTTTATTACTTACCAATTACACTGCTAACGTTGATCTTGATTATCTGGCAAAGGTAGTGTTTTTCATCTTTCTTCACTATAAAGCTACCATTTTTTTCCCTCTTATCATTACTGCTCACTTAGGAATTCACTATTCACAGCCCATACTCCCCTCTCCTTAAGGGTAAAATATCTACATAATTTATCTGGAATTCTTCTGCAGGAGAAATTTGTCTCTTCTCCTCTATTAATTTATTTATTCAATCATTTACTTATATCAGCATGAACTCGTGGAATTTATCTTGTACTTTGAGTTATAATCCAATACTACTTTATTTATTTTGTTGTTCAAATCGTTCCAGCTTTGGTCATTGGAAACTCTTTCAAGTTGGTTCCTGTGTCCCTTTGACATACCCCCATTATTGTAGCCTTTTTTTTTTTTTTTTTTTAGCATTTTATTACTTTCTAGCATTATAAGATGCTCCAGGTTCATCTTGTGTATGTCCCCAGTCCTGGAGTTAGCTATTCCTTCAAGGAGTTCTCCTATCCTTTTTAGGTAAGGAAATCCAAAAGATCTTGAGGGCAAAGGGATATTATGAATAATATTAGGCAGACAAGTAAAATTGTCTGATCAGATTTTCATTTTAGAAGGATCGTCTCTGGCTGGATAAGTCTGGAACTAAAGGCAGAAAGTCAGACCAGAGAGGAGGCTACTGTTGCAGTCCATGTAAAAAGGAAAAAAAAAAAAAAAAAGCAACAGAGAAGGACAGACATTTGGGAAGCACCTTAGCTTACATTCCTGACAGAGCCATGGTAGTCTGGTCCTGGGATTCAGTCTACCCTGCCACAAAGCGCACAGAAACTTTCTCAATGGAGGAGAAGGATAATTAGAGTAATAGCCAATGTTTATTGAGCACTTACTATATTCCAGGCACTGCTCTAAACACTTAATATGTAACAACTCATTTAGTCTTCACAACAACCCTTTATGCTAAGTACTATTATTATTCTAATTTTACAGTTGCAGAAATCGAGCAGTGAGAGAATAAGTGGCCCAGAGTTTCACAGTGAGTAGGCAGCAGCCGGAGACACCAGCCCAGGGGTGCCCAGCCCCACACTCTTTAATACGGTGCTATAGTGCCTCATGCTGAAAGGTGGCTTCGATGTTGAGAGCCCTCACTGCTAGAGCCTCAGCGTGGCTGCCTGGACCAACTGGCAGGATTCTAATCCTCAGCTGCCTGCAACACCTCTGTTCCCTCTGATTCCTAGCTTATCCTCCAAAGCCAATTCAGACTGGCCAACCTTCGTGCCTGGCTTGATGTCTGCATTTGGATCTTCCCAGGCCCTGCTGCCCATTTGATGTGACTCCCTTGCTAATTTTCAATGTCAAAAGCACCTCTATTGCCTGACACTGTCATAGGTGCTGGAATATGGATGGTGTAAGTGATATTCCCGTCTTCAAGGGGCTCACAGTGTGCACATGTGTGTGTGTGTAAAAATAGTGTCATATCTAGCTCTGCTTACTCTGTAACTCCTAACCATGGTGTCTGTGCCTCAGTGCTGAGCTGCCCACTTGACCTTAGACCATCTTCAGACTCACAGCATCCAGGTTTATGCCCAGTCCTATCCCCTCCTAGGTCTGTCACGACTCTGCTTGCTGCTTGTCTGTGGGGCTTCCAGTCCATGCTCTCGCTCACCCACACCTCCGCCACTAGGAGCCACGCGGCCAGCTTCCTCTCTCCCCTGCTGTGAATGGAGTCAGCTGGGGAATGTGCCCGGCCAACCCAGTCTTCCAGACTGCTCTGCTCTGACTCATGCTAATTTTGTTTCCAGAATTTGTTTTCATTCACAGCACTATGAGTGCTTCAGTCTCTTCTTTTGCTCCAGAAGAAGTAGGAGGTGAATTAGAGATGATTAGCAGTCAAATTTCTTCCACTACTCTCCTCAGGGCCATCTGGACTTTTCTATTTGACTATTTGCTGATTTGAGCCTGAGTCATTCTTGCACCAAATAGTGAGACCATTTAAATATTTTTCATTGTTTGATGCTTCAAGTTTCAAAATCCATCTCATACACATTAATGTCTCCCAAAGGGATACTGCTACTGCCTGCTTGGTTTGGGGAAACACCTTTACTAAGTCTGACCTAGTGAGACCATTGCCATGATGGTGCAGGGAGATGCACGAGATAGGTAGTCTCTTGTGAAACTTTTTTAAAAGGATGCTAACAGTTCTCTCTCCATTCTCTCCAAAGATTCCAAAAATATTATGCAGCTAAGTTATGTGACATAATGTTCAGTTAAGTAACACACTTAAGACTCATATTTTCTTCATCAGCTTATTTCTAGACATCTTAAAGACATCTTTTATTTTTATTTTCCCAGTTAGAAACAAAGAGCCTTCTTAATCCTTTCTCTGGCCTTTCTACATTTGTGGAAGGGAAAATCTAGATCAAAGAGTATGGGTGAGGGTGGAAAGGAAGGAAAAGTAGAAAAATTCTATCTTATTCTCTTGTTAGACACATGACTCTCCTTTCACCACCCCCCCACCATGTCACTCACTCTCTGGGACAGTTTCCTCATTGTGCTCCCATAATCCACTGTCAGAAGTTGCTTTGTGAATTATTTGCAGCAAATAAATACCAAAGTGAGAAAATAATGATTTTAATACATGATTGTGAATTCAAAGTTAAAGCTAAGATAGTGTGACTCACATTCTCTTACATAACGATCCACTTTCTTGAGTGGGAAGGAAGGTGGAGGAGTTTCAGTGTGTGCAGCGGTCGCACCTAACCCACTGCAGTGTGTGTCTTGTGCATGCTTCATGGAGACATGATTGACAAACACAGACCAGGGTATCTTTTTCACAAGGGGCATCTATTCACTCCTCCAGGGCAAGAGCTTTCTGATATTTTCAGTGGATTCTGCTGACAGCTGTGAGGTAAGTCCTGACCCCAAATAGAGACCCTCATCCACTTGTCCTGTCTGCAGGGTAGAAGCTCTGTTAGTAGCTTCTGGTCATTTCTGGCTACCCTAAGCCCCCACCAGAAAACTCTCAAAGCCATAGTAAGGTGAGAATTAGCAGGACACTGTGAAGATCAGCTGTGCAATGGGCAGTGAGTGGACAACCGCTGCTTGGACACATTCTGTGGACACGGTCTCTCTGATGGGCATCCCCATGCCTGGGAATGGCTGGATATGGCATGTAGCGAGTGACACATTCAGCTGCTTTGAATGAGTTGAGAAGGAGGAGAGGAAAGAAGAGTTCATTTTCTAATTGGAGGAAGTAGATCAGGTCCATAGCTGCCTGCAGGGACTGGAGATAGTCTTCTAAAGGTCTGTGTTTTTAGCGGTGGAGAGAAGAGTAGCCAAGAGTGTTGTGTTTGTTGCTTGTTTCCTTTTCCTTTCTTTGCTTTTTGAAGAGGAACCGCACCACCTGTTCTTCCCCTGCTTCTACCCATCAAACAAGCCCAAATGGACGTTTCCACGCAGATCCTTTCCATACAGACAATAAGCATCAAAGAAGACTTTGGAACAGCTGAAGCAGAGCCTTTGCAGAAGCCCCTTTGTACCTCAGGCCCTCTGTCGAGTCTCCCGCTCTGCAGTCAGGAAGCCTCTATGTTAGGCCAAAGTGTTCATCAAGAAAGCTGCAACCAGAGACTAAGGCTGGGGAGGACAACAGAATGTTTTTGGCAAATGCTTTGCCTCTGTCCTCCCTTTCTGCCAGTAGCCACAGGAGACCCACAGTCAAGCAAATTCTGCCATTAGTTCCTGTATCTGTTTCAGAAATCAATATTAGCCAGTTCTTCCTCCACACCTTGTAAACTGCAGGCGCGGCTGCCAGCTGCACTCTGTGCTCCCTGAGAGTGAGCCATCAGAGGGCTCCCCCAGGGCTGGGGAAGGGAAGGGAGGCCAGTTCTTCTGTCTTGCTTGCCTTCATTTTTTAAAGTGCATTTTCAAACAGTTTGAAAAGACTGCTGGCTGCTGCTGGGCTCTGTGTCTGGCTGGTTGCATCTGATCTGCTAGATAAATGTTGCCTCTAGCAGGAATCACGGTGTGTGTTCAGAAACATAAAGTTGTTGCTTAATGAGACCAAGGAGGTGGCAGGGCCAGCTTTAGCATGAAAGAATGCTGAGGAGGAATCACACCTATTGGGTGTGATTCAAGTCCCCTGGACAGGACTGGAAGTTCTCATCACCTTAATTCCATGGTGATACATTCTAGCTTCCTGAATGCAGCTCACACAGTAGCATGGAGGAAGTAATAATGATAATAATAACATTATAGTACTTTAAGGCTTAAAAAATGCTTTTATATCATTGTATTTTTGTGGGATGGTCCCCACTTGTTTTTCCTAGAAGCATCCACACAATTTTATCTGAAACTTGCCCTCCCCAGCCTTAGTCTCTGGCTGCAGCTTTCTTGATGAACACTTTGGCCTAACATAGAGGCTTCCTGACTGCAGAGCGGGAGACTCGACAGAGGGCCTGAGGTACAAAGGGGCTTCTGCAAAGGCTCTGCTTAGCTGTTCCAAATTCTTCTTTGATGCTTAGTGTCAAGCTTCAGATAAAATTGTGTGGGTGCTTCTAGGAAAACCTCTCCCTCATTGTCCTACTCTTAAAACTATTTCTCTGAGTGGTTTGCATGGTGAAAAAGGAGCCTATCAGGAGAAAGTATTTGTTATCAATGTCTCTGGGAGGCAAGGCAGGTGACATAGGAGAGGTCAAGATGTTAGAGACGCTGTGACCTGTCACCACCCAGCCCCACAAACCAGTCTTTGGGTCACTGATGGAGGAGATGGGAAGTTGCTATTTTTCTCTGGGGCTGGAACTGGTGGTCCACACAATGCTCTTTGAGATCCAAATGACTTTCCAAATAGCACAGAAGAACTCCAAATAAAACATGTAGATACCCCACTGCAGGGGGTGGAGCTTAACTCCCCTCCCACAGAATGTAGGCTGGACTTACTAAATTGTTTCCAAAACATAAAGTATGGAAAGGCAAAAGAGTGCAGAGTGGAGAAAGCTGGTTAGCACCAGCAGTGATACGCTATGTTGATATCAGGGACCCTCTGATCAGGCCATATCACCTCTAGGTTTTCTTCCCAGCATCTGAAAATCCTATCTTAATCATGAGAAAATATCAAACAAACATAAATTGAGGAACATTCTACAAAATCACTGAAGAGTAGTCTTTGAACTGAAAGGTCACACACACACACACAAATAAACACACACACACACACACACACACGAAAAGAATGAGAAACTGTCACAGATTGGAGAAGACTAAGGAAACATGACGACTAAAGGTAACGTATTATCCTGGACTGGATCTTGGAACAGAAAAATGACATTAGTGGAAAAACTGGTGAAATCCAAATAAAGTCTGTACTCCAGTTAATAGTATTTTACCAACATTAATTTCTTAGTTTTGACAAGGGTACTGTGGTTATGTAAGATGTTAATGTTAGGGAAAGCTGCGTGAAAAATATGCAGGAACACTCTGTTCTATCTTTATAACTTTTCTGAAAATCTAAATTAAAAGTTTTTTAATATTTTAAATTACTAGGAAGCCAGAATACAAAGACAACTGAATAATACACATGTATAATAAATAAGCTGAGAATAATGGAAAGTTGGATGAGAGAATTGACATTCCACAAAGGTTTGACTTCTCCAGACAGTTGTTCAGATCATCTCGGGTCATCTGGATTTTGGCCATTTCGTCACAGAAAAAGCGAGCAAAGAGTAACAGTGATCTGTGTGTGTGTGATGGGGTGGTGGCAGGGCAAAGGGGAGATCAGAAATTCCATCGAAAAGTTTGGTGTTGGGGAGATATGTTTATCCATGCATTGGGGAACTAAGTTTAAAACTAGTTCTTCGGGAATGTCTTAGAAGACCAATCTAGATCAATTTTTTAAAACTGAGTTAATGATGTTTTTATCTACCATTTTTCTCTAAGGTCCTGAGGCTTTGTTATCAGAGAGGTTTGGATTCTCATTTGTTGAAGGCATTTTGCTCTGGCATTGTGCCAACAGTATAGGAAAATCTAGGAACCTTCCTATATATTTTCAAAAGATGATACCCACTTGTACATTTCTGTTGGGGCCAAAGCTAGCCTTTCAAGTATATGTGGGTAATGGCTTAAAGGTTATCTCCATCCCACACTGATCTATTACTTTAAAATCCTCTATTAACAGTTTCTTTTTTATGTTAAGCATACCTCTTGCCAGCCTTTGTATCTTTTCCTCTGTATTTGACGGTGTGAATATGGTGGGTCATATATTGGATGCCCTAGAAAACAGACTTAAAGTCTCTTAGGTTTGCATGCAAAAGGTTTATTTTGGTGTGCTTTTGGAATTAACACCTTTGAGGGGTGAGGAAAGCAGAATTTAGCAGAGAGAAAAGTTGAACCATAATGCAGCTTCAGTAGAGGTCTCAGACAAACCTACTGATAATGTTGGAGCTGAGATAGCCCTTTATATCTGAACATACTGAGGAAAGAGTAGGGACCCAACCCACAACTAATTATTAGTTATATGCCAGGCAGTGGTGTAAACTTGGGTAAGGTATCTCCCTTTGGCAGAGGGAAATTGCTGGAGAGGTATTTGGGTATAAGCTGTCAACAAGCAACATTCTGCAGCTAGAAAAAATAAGTACCTTGATCCTGAAAGGGGATCTCAGAGGCATATCAAAGCATCCCCTACAGTCCTACCATTGCAACACTTGAGTATTCTTCCAGAGGGAGTTAAACACATGTGGAAATAGCCTCTCAGGATTTTGGTTGGTTTATCTTTAAGTGAAAACTTACCATATTAAGGTAATAGAGTGAACTATAGCCCCACCACTATAGCTGATCTCAAAGCCAAAACTAGTATACCTCATCTTCTGTCGTTACCCATTCTAGATCCTTTTCACTCTCTGTGATATCTCTGATAGTCTTGGTGGCTAAGCTGAGAGGGCAATCAGTCTTTATTCTTGAGGGTTGAATGAGGTACTGGTCACCATGCCCATCTCAGGCAATAGCTGCTATTTGAGTACATTTACTGAAGGTTGGCCAGAGGAATACCAAGAGATGCTCCAGTGAATCAACTGTGTGTCATAGTATTCCCTGTCCTCATTGTGTAACTTCCCCAAGATCTGGATCAATTACTACTGCCAACATGGTGACTCCTTTCCTTGCCTGCTAGTTTCTTGGTGTAAGAAGAACAAAGTGACTGGGTCACAATGATAGCTTACAGTTTAATAGGATTCTTGCTTTATCTCCTGGTGAAAATAATCACAACTTTTGGATCCAGCACCTTTAAACCTACAGAGCCTAGAGTTGCCGAAACAGAATGCAGAAATTCCTTCAATCACTGCAAGTAATGCTATCCCCAACCCTGGGTTCTTAGACTTGTTCCTGGGGAATATGTTATTGACTTTGGGTACAAGTTACATCCTGGAGGATGAAATCTGATTCTGTTAGGGTATCTTCTTTAAGATGTCAAAATCAAAAGTTCTTCCCTGTCAAAACGTTGTTACAGAAGTTCATTATATCTGGAAGGTGAGGAATATGATAACACTAGTGAATCCTAGGGTTACAAATTGGTGGCACAGAAGTAAGCTAGCTCCATGCCTCACAACAGAAAACCGAAAACAAATATACAACACTGAGATTATCACCTGCAATATCCCAGAGCTCAAATATGATAAGGGGAAATTTCCTGGGGCCACAGAGAAGTGAAAAAAGTCCAAGAAGATAGAAAAGGAATTGGATGTCCACAAGCCAGAAGAGAGTGGGGTCCACTCCTATTCAACATAGTGTTGGAAGTTCTGGCCAGGGCAATCAGGTAGGTGAAAGAAACAAAGTGCATTCAATTAGGAAAAGAGGAAGTCAAATTGTCCCTCTTTGCAAATGACATGATTGTATATTTAGAAAACCCCATCATCGTAGCCCAAAAGCTCCTTAAGCTGATAAGCAACTTCAGCAAAGTCTCAGGATACAAAATCAATGTGCAAAAATCACTGGCATTCCTATACACCATTAACAGACAAACAGAGAGCAAAATCAGGAGTGAACTCCCATTCACAATTACTTCAAAGAGAATAAAATACCTAGGAATGCAACTTACAAGGGAAGAGAAGGACCTTTTAAAGGAGAACTACAAACCACTGCTCAATGAAATAACAGAGGACACAAACAAATGGAAGAACATTCCATGCTCATGGATAGGTAGAATCAATATCGTGAAAATGGCCATACTGCCCAAGGTAATTTATAGATTCAATGTCATCCCCATCAAGCTACCAATGGGTTTCTTCACAGAATTGGAAAAAACTACTTTAAAGTTCATATGGAACCAAAAAAGAGCCCTCATTGCCAAGACAATGCTAAGCAAAAGAAAAAAGCTGGAGGCATCACACTACCTGACTTCAAACTATACTAGAAGGCTACATTAACCAAAACAGCATGGTACTGGTACCAGAACAGAGATATAGACCAATGGAACAGAACAGAGCCCTCAGAAATAATACCGCACATCTACAGCAATCTGATCTTTGACAAACCTGAGAAAAACAAGAAATGGGGAAAGGATTCTCTATTTAATAAATGGTGCTGGGAAAACTGGCTAGCCATATGTAGAAAGCTGAAACTCGATCCCTTCCTTATACCTTACATGAAAATTAATTCAAGATGGATTAGAGACTTAAATGTTAGACCTAAAACCATAAAAACCCTAGAAGAAAACCTAGGCAATGCCTTTCAGGACATAGGCATGGGCAAGGACTTCATGTCTAAAACACCAAAAGCAATGGCAACAAAAGCCAAAATTGACAAATGGGATCTACTTAAACTAAAGAGCTTCTGCACAGCAAAAGAAACTACCATCAGAGTGAACAGGCAACCCTACAGAATGGGAGAAAATTTTTACAATCTACCCATCTGACAAAGGGCTAATATCCAGAATCTACAAAGAACTTAAACAGATTTACAAGAAAAAATCAAAGAACCCCATCAAAAAGTGGGCAAAGGATATGAACAGACACTTCTCAAAAGATGGCGTTTATGCAGCCAACAGACACATGAAAAAATGTTCATCATCACTCACCATCAGAGAAATGCAAATCAAAACCACGATGAGATACTGCCTCACATTAGTTAGAATGGTGATCATTAAAAAGTCAGGAAGCAACAGATGCTGGACAGGATGTGGAGAAATAGGAACACTTTTACACTGTTGGTGGGACTGTAAACTAGTTCAACCATTGTGGAAGACAGTGTGGCGATTACTCAAGGATCTAGAACTAGAAATACCATTTGACCCAGCCATCCCATTACTGGGTATATACCCAAAGGATTATAAATCATGCTACTATAAAGACACATACACACATATGTTTATTGTGGCACTATTCACAATAGCAAAGACTTGGAACCAAGCCAAATGTCCATCAGTGATAGACTGGATTAAGAAATGTGGCACATATACACCATGAAATACTATGCAGCCATAAAAAAGGATGAGTTCTGAAGCTGGAAACCATCATTCTGAGCAAACTATCGCAAGGACAGAAAACCAAACACTGCATATTCTCACTCATAGGTGGAAATCGAACAATGAGAACACTTGGACATAGGGTGGGGAACTTCACACACCGGGGCCTGTCATGGGGTGGGGGGAGGAGGGAGAGGTAGCATTAGGAGAAATACCTAATGTAAATGACAAGTTAATGGTGCAGCACACCAACATGGCACATGTATACATATGTAACAAACCAGCACATTGTGCACATGTACCCTAGAACTTAAGGTACAATAAAAAAATGTTTTTGCAAGCTTTATATTAACTACAATACTAAAACCTGTAAAAGATTCACTAAAAACAAAAATAAATGAATTAAAACATACTACCAGAGAAAATCAATTAACCACAAAGAAGACAGTAAGAAAGGAAAAGACAGAGAAGTTACACAATAATCAGAAAACCAGCAATGAAATGGCGGTAGCAAGTCCTTACTTATCAATAATAACACTGAATGTAAATGGACTCAATTCTCAAATTAAAAGGCACAGAGTAGCCGAATGAACAAAAAAACAAAACCCAACTATACGCTGCCTACCAGAAATCCACTTTACCTATAAAAACACATAAACTGAAAGTTAAGGGTTAGAAAAAGATGCAACTGGAAACCAAAAATTAGCAGGTGTAGCTATAATTATTATATTAGATAAAATAGACTACAAATAAAAGATTGTAAAAAAATACAAAGAAGCTCACTATATAATAATAAAGGGGTTGTTCAGCAAAAGGACATAACAATTATAAATATCTATGCACCCAACCCTGGAGCTCCCAACAATGTAAAGTTAACGTTAATAGATCTAAATGGAGAGATAGACTGCAATACAATAATAGTAGAGGGCTTCAATATCCCACTCTCAGTAATGAACAGAACACACAGAAAATCAATAAAGGAACATCAGAATTAAACTATACATTAGATCAAACAGACCTGACTGATATTTATAAAACACTTCACCCAATGGTTGCAGGATGCACATTCTTTTCATTAGTACATGGAACAGTCTAGAACAGATGATATCTTAGGTCACAAAATAAGTCTCAATAAATTCAAAAGAGTAAAAATCATATAAAGTAACTTTTCTGATTTTAATGGAATAAAAGTAGAAATCAATAGCAAGAAGAACCTTGGAAAATATACAACACACGGAAATTAGACAACATGCTTCTGAATGACCAATGGGTCAATGAAGAAATTAAGAAAGAATTTTTTTAAAAAGCTCTTTAAACAAATGAAAACGGAAATACAACATACCAAAATCTATGGGATACAGCAAAAGTAATACTAAGAGGGAAGATTATAGCAATAAATGCATATATCAAAAAAAAATAGAAAAACCTCAAATAAACAATCTAATGATGCACCTCAAGGAACTTGAAAACCAAGAACAAACCAAACCCAAAATTAGTAGAAGAAATGAAACAATAAAGATTAGGGCAGAAATCAATGAAATTGATACTAAAAATCAATGAAGACAAAATTTGGTTTTTTGAAAGGATAAACAAAATCAAGAAAATTTTAGCTAGATTAAGACAAAAAAGAGAAAACCCAAATATAATCAGAAACCAAAAAAATAGACAAAACAGTTGAGACCACAGAAATGCGAAGAATCACTAAAGACTATTATGAACAACTATATGCCAACAAGTGGGAAAACCTGGAAGAATTGGATAAATTCCTGGCCGTGAATAACCTACTGAACCTTGAAGAAATAGTAAAACCTCAACAAACTAATAATGAACACTGAGACTGATACTGTAATAAAAAGTCTTCCATCAAAGAAAAGCCCAGGACCTCATGGCTTCATTGCTGAATTCTACCATACACTTAACGAACTAATGTTGCTGGGCGCAGTGGCTCCTGCCTGTAATCCCAGCACTTTGGGAGGCTGAGGTGGGTGGATCATGAGGTCAGGAGATCAAGACCATCCTGGCTAACAAGGTGAAACCCCGTCTCTACTAAAAATACAAAAATTAGCTGGGCATGGTGGTGGGCACCTGTAGTCCCAGCTACTCGGGAGGCTGAGGCAGGAGAATGGCATGAACCCAGGAGGCGGAGCTTGCAGTGAGCTGAGATTGTACCACTACACTCCAGCCTAGGCAACAGAGCAAAACTCCATCTCAAAAAAATAAATAAATAAAATAAAATAAAGTAAAATAAAATAAAATAAAATAAAAAGAACTAATGTCAATCTTACTCAAACTCTTCAAAACAATCGAAGAGGAGGAAATACTCCTAAACTCATGCTACAAGTCCAGCATTACCCTCATGCCAGAATCTGGAAAGGACACAACAACAAAAGAAAACTACAGGCTAATATCGCTGATAAACATAAATGCAAAAAATATCAACAAAATACTAGCAAACCGAATTCAACAATGTATTAAAAAGGTCATTCGCCATGATCAACTGGGATTTATTCCAGGGTGTGAGGAATGGTTCAACATATTCAAATCAATAAACATGATACCTCACATGAACAGAACCAAGAACAAAAACCATATAATCATTTCAATAGATGCTGAAGTTGCATTCAATAAAATTCAACACCCCTTTATGATACAAATCCTCAACAAACTGCATACAGAAGGAACATACCTCAAAATAATAAAGGCCATATATGACAAACACACAGCTAACATGGTACTGAACAGGGAGATATTTAAAGCCTTTCCTCTAAAATGTGGAACAAGACAAAAATGCCCACTTTCACCACTTTATTTGACGTATTTTGATGTTATGATGGAACTCCTGACTAGAGCAATTAAGCAAGAGAAAGAAATAAAGAGCACTGGAAGAAGAAAGGAAGTCAAATTAACCTTGTTTGCAGATGACCTGATCTTATACTTAGAAAATCCTGGCCGGGCGCGGTGGCTCAAGCCTGTAATCCCAGCACTTTGGGAGGCCGAGACGGGTGGATCACGAGGTCAGGAGATCGAGACCATCCTGGCCAACACCGTGAAACCCCGTCTCTACTAAAAAATACAAAAAAAAAACACTAGCCGGGCGAGGTGGCGGGCGCCTGTAGTCCCAGCTACTCGGGAGGCTGAGGCAGGAGAATGGCGTAAACCCGGGAGGCGGAGCTTGCAGTGAGCTGAGATCCGGCCACTGCACTCCAGCCTGGGCTACAGAGCGAGACTCCGTCTCAAAAAAAAAAAAAAAAAAAAAAAAAAAAAAAATAGAAAATCCTAAAGACTCCACCAAAAAACTGGTAGAACTGATAAACAAATTCAGTAAATTTACAGTATGCAAAACAACATACAAAAATCTGTAGCATTTATATACGTGAACAGTGAATAATCTGAGAAAGAAATAAAAAAAGCAATCCCATTTACAATAGCTACAAAAAATAGAAAATACCTAGGAATGAATTTAACCAAAGAAGTGGAAGATATACAAGGAAAACTATAAAACACTCATGAAACAAACAAAAGAGGACACAAAATATGGAAAGACACTACTTGCTCATAGATTAGAAGAATGAGTATTGTTAAAGTGACAATACTATCCAAAGCAATTTATATATTTAATACAATCCCTATCAAAATACCAATGACATTCTTCACAGAAATAGAAAAAATAATCCTAAAATTTACATGAAACAGCAAAAGGCTCCAAATAACCAAGGAAATAGTGAGCAAAAAGAACAAAACTGGAGGCATCACACTACCTGACTTCAAAAATATAATACAAAACCATAGTAACCAAATCAGCACGGTACTGGCATAACAACAGACACATAGACTAATGGAAAAGAATTGAGTACCCGAGTATAAATTCATGCATTTACAGTCAACTCATTTTTGACAAAAGTACCAAGAACATACAATGAGGATAGGACAGTCCCCTCAATAAATGGTGCTGGGAAAGCTGTATGACCAGAAAAAATGAAACTAGGCCCCTCTCTCTCAACACATACAAAAATCAAATAGAAATGGATTAAAAACTTAAATGTAATACCTGAAAATATGAAACTACTAGAAGAAAATACTGGGGAGATGCTCTAAGACATTGGTCTGGGCATAGACAATTTTTGTGTAAGACCTCAAAAGCACAGGCAACCAAGGCAAAAATAGAAAAATTGGATAACATCAAGCTAAGAATCTTCTGAATGGCAAAGGAAATAATCAGAATGAAAAGACTGCTCACAGAGTGGGAGAAAATACTTGCAAATGATCCACCTGACAAGGGATTAATAACCAGACTATATAAGGATCTCAAGCAGCTCAACAGAAACAAAAAGGAAATAAATCAATTAAAAGTTGACAAAAGGTCCGCATAGGCATTTCTTAAAAGAAGACATACAAATGGCCAAGAGGTACATGAAAAAAAAAAGCCCAATATCGCTAATTATCAGATAAATGCAAATTAAAACCACAATAAGAGAGCATCTCACTCCAGTTAAAATGGCTTTTATTTTAAAAAGTAGAAAATAGAGAAAGGGGAACCCTCCTGCACTTTTGGTGGGAACGTAAATTGGTATAACCACTATGGAAAACAGAATGGAGATTCCCCAAAAAACTAAAAATGAACTACCATATAATCCAGCAATTCCATTGCTATGTATATAGCCAAAAGAAAAGAAATCAATATATCAAAGAGATGTCTGCACTCCCGTGTTTATTGCAGCACTATTCACAATAGCCAAAATATGTAAGCAACCAAAGTGCCCATTAATGGATGAATGGATAAAGAAAATGTGATTATATGCACAATGGAATGTTGTACATTTAAATTTAAAAATAAAAAGGATAAAACTCTGTCATTTGCAGCAACATGGATGAAACTAGAGGTCTTTATATTAGGCAAAATAAAACAAGTACAGGAAGACAAATATTATGTATTCTCACTTATATGTGGAAACTAAAAAAGTGGATCTCATGATAGAGAGTAGATTGGTGGTTACCAGGGGCTGGAAAGGGTAGTGGGAAAAGAAGGATTAAGATAGGCTTATTAACAGGTACAAGTATACAGTTTGATAGAAGAAATAAGACCTAGTGTTTGATACATTTGTAGGTTGACTATAGTTCACAATTATATATTGTACATTTCAAAATAACTAAAAGAGAATAACTTGAATGTTTCTCACATAAAGAAGATGCAAATATTTAAGATAATGAATTTCACTGATTTTATCCTGCAAATTATATGAATGTATTAAGTTATTACATGTATCCCCAAAATATGTACAACAATCATGTATCATTTTTTAAAAATGCATCCTATGGTCATGTTCATACCATTGTATCTCCTTTGTAGGAAAGTGGGTCCCATGGTCAAATGTGATGTAATGTACAATCCTGTGTTGGTAAATCAAACACTCTATAAGGTAAACTGATACTCAGAATGTGTGCCAGTTTCAATCAAGATAAACAGTTGCCCCTTCCAAGTTAGAAGGGAGTTCAATTTAATCAACTGTGACCAAGTAGCTGGTTAATTTCTTCATGGCATGGTATCAGAGAATTGTATTATATATCTTAAAATTATCACAGTCTACCTTCAAATGATAGTATATCACTCCATGTATAGTATAAAAGTCTTTCAGCAGTATGCTTCCTTTCTCCCTTTCTGTCCACTGTACTATTGTTGTTATACATTTAATTTCTATAGATGCCATAAAGTGCACACTACACTGTTATTGTTTTTTGTTTAAGCAAGCAATTATGCTTCTAAGAAATTTAGATAAGAAAATGTCTATATTTACCCAATTACCATTCTCAAGTCTTAATTCCAAATTATCTTCTAATATCATTTTACTTCTGCCTTAAGAACTTTATTTACATTTCTTATAATGCAGATCTGCAGGGGATAGATTATTTAAACTTTTGTATATATGAAAAATCCTTTCTTTTGTCTTAATTTTTGAAATCTATTTTTGCTGGGTTATGAATTTCAGGTTTAAAGTTAGGTTTTTAAAAAAAGTTTCCTTTCAATGCATTTTAAATGTTGCTCCATTGTCTTCTTGCTCACATTGTTTCTAGGGAGAAATCTGCTGTCATGCCTGTATGTGTTCCTCTGGACTTACCTTTTTTATCTATCTGCTTTAAAATTTTTATCTTTGTCACTAGTTTTAAGAAATTTTATTATGATGTGCCTTAGAGTTGTTTTCTTTTTCTTTCTTTCTTTTTTTTCTTGGAGTTTTCTGAGCTTCTTGTAGCTGTGAATTTGTGGTGTTCATTAAATTTGGAAAAATTTTGGCCATTATTTACTCAAATGTTTTTTCCATATCTCCCTCACTCATCCAGAGACTCCAATGTGCCATTAATCTCATCCAGCATATTTTTCATCTCAGACATTTTAGAAGTTCTATTTGTGTCTTCTTAATATTTTGCCATGGGTCTATTCAACATGGTCAGTCTTTTCTCTAGCATTCTTCTAGATCTCACCTTATTTGTTTGTTGTCTCTTGGTAATCACCGTCCTTCATTCCCTGGTGTCAAATGTCATGAAAATCATTGGGTCACATTTTTTTCTGGGTTTTCAGATGAGAAAGTAAATCATGTCCCTGTTATTTCATCTTGGCAGCAAATTTAAGATAGTCTAGGTTCTTTTAAAAATCTCTATCTTTTAAATGTAAATTTTGTCATAAAGAATGACCAACTAAATTCCTAGCACCTCATGACAGATATTTATGGTTGCCCACTTAATAACTATTATCCCTCTTTCCTTGCTAACAGAGCCAATTTTGCTTCAATTTGATGATTCCAATCCTCAGGGAATGCAATAGTTTGTTCCATGCCACTGGAAAAAAAGGAGGCAGTTTTATTATTCCTTGTTGGTGATTTGGTCAAGGTGTAGGTATGTGACCCAGTCTGCTGGGGGATTTCTGGAAAAGATTTTCTTCCAGATAAAACTTAGAGCTGAAGATAAAACAAAGCTTTCTCTTGCCCCCTTTCATTCTTTCATTTGAAGATTTTTGTGAGAGGATTTGATGCTTGGATGTGTCAATCAACTTACATCCATATGGCAACAATCTAGAGTAATATTGTCAAACACAGAAAGTAAAGAGAGGAGAATCAGAGAGAGGCTAACCCCTACATTAAACCACAGAACTATCCCTGGGCTCACCTACTTTTAAATTTCCTATTAAGTGAGATAATACACATTCTCAATACGTAAGCCACTATTTTTTCAGGTTTTCTATGGCTTGCAGCCAAATACATCCCACTTGATGTATTTTATCATGGCTCAGTTTCTCAGATTTATCCAGCTGCTTTCTTTGTCCCACAATCAGAAAGATGATGTTCTGAGAATGAAGGCTGCCATCAGAGGAGGTGGAATCTCAATGGCATAAAAACTACTTCACAATTTTTTAAAGGAGTAGCATTGTGTAGCCATAATCCTAGGCAGTCAGAACCCTGTAGGCTTTGCCTCGTAATGTTAGAGTCATTTAACAGACAACGGCTATGCAGAAGTTGCAATGATAGGGAACTTGATGGTGATGTCCCCAGGAGACCTGTATTGATTCTTGAGTGGAATACCAACTTCTAATGACCAAAATCCACAAGAAAAAAAAGCCCTAGCCAAAGATACTTGAAATAATATATATTAATACGGTTCCATCATAAATAATACATACTATTAATATGGTTTTAAATAATGCATAATGCTAGATTTGCATAATAAATAATACATAAATATGTAATCAGCCCGTGAAGTCATATGAAATTAGTAATCATGAAGGAAACAACCTAGTAACATGCTATGAGAGGAAAGGAGGCCTTAATCAGTGCTGCTGTGTCATCTTGTGGCTAAGAGAAACACCAACCTTGTATAAAGAATTTGATCTATATATTTTACTAGTGAAGAACAGTAGCTAGTAACAGACTTCAGTTATAGCTAATAGACTTCCTTTTGGCCTGTAAAGATAACATCACTTTTTATTAGAAAAAAATATCTAATCTATCACTGATTGAAAGGGTATAGAAGAGTTGTTTCCGAAAATGGATGCAACACAAACCATTATCATTGACCCTTTCAAATCCTTCCATTTTTTTTTTCAGGAATTCACTTCTGTTATCTTATTTAATCTGTCTAGTAACCCTATGTGATGAACAATGTTTTTCTCATTTTCCAGCTCAGGAAATGATGGATGAGGGAGGTTAAGTAGTAAGTTACTTAACTTACCCAAGGTTACACAGCTAGTTGATGGCAGAGACAGGTACTCAGCTCTTCTGAAACTAAAGCCTATTGTTTTTCCACTATATTACCCTGTCTATCATTTTTAATGTATCTCTTCTCTGTGGATTAAGATCCTGGATATTTCATAATTCAAATTTAGCAAACCTTTGAAGAATCTCTTCTGTGTGCTTGACATGTTAGACATCTCATGTAGGTGACATCATTTGTCCCCCACAATAACCCTATTGGGTATTTGTATCTTCATGTTACAGAGTAGGAAATAGAGGATTAGAAAAATGAAGAGACTTGTCCAAAGCCTCAGAGTGTGAACCAAAAGTTGAGCCCTGTTTCTCCATACCACACGACACTAAATCTCTGGTGAAAGGTGATGAAATGTGACCCCTTGTTTTAACACCAGGTTCCCAAGGAATTCTCCAAAGAGCAGACCCAAGGTCCAGGCTCCTTTAGAGTGTTGACTCCTGCCCAGCAATATTAATTACTTTCTTCTGGAATAAGAAAGGTAATGTTCTAGGAGTGGAGGTTGCTGCCAAAAGATTGGTGGGGGTGGGTACCAACTGCAAACTTTCTTCACAGATTCATAAAGGGCTGACACTATGAGCAGCCTCAGTCAAGCCCACTCAAGGTACTTTAACAAACACTCAAATTCTTGAGTCCCTCATGTTCATGTTCCACTCCTCCACAATATGTAGTTGGCAAAAATTCCCTACTCTTCTGGTAATAGCATTCTTGGAAATTGTGCTTTGAGATCAGTTCTTCTGGGAAAGACATAACCTGCTGAAGAAGTACTGAGAAAGGTTGAAACTGTAAATGTCAAGTCTACTCAGGAGAGTAAATATAAACTGCTTGCATCTTTCTGGCTGACTTATAGCTTATCAAGCACACATTAAACCTTTAAACCCTTTTTTTTCTTAAGTAAGAATAAATCTAAGTTGACTATTCCAGCGTATGTATTTGTTTTCCCTACACTGTCTATAAACCACGTCCAAGGTGAGTATTTATAAGCCTGAACAAAACTAGACAAACAATTCTGAGAATAAGTGACAACTGTAACAGTTCATGATAAGACAGTCACAACAAAGGAAATGCTATGCATTAAGTGATTTTTCTTGCAAATCCTTTATACATATGTCAAGTTGTGTGCTGGCAGAGTGAAAGAATAAATCAAAGAGAATGCCCATGTAAGAAAGGATTTTTAGGCAAATGCTGTCTTGTATGCATAAATCAAATAGTGATTGTAAAAAATTGGAGGAATAGCATAGGTTTCTATGGAATTTTAAACAATGAAGTTATTTAGCAATTGTACAACAATTTATATTTATGGAGTAGCTTACAAGTATTTGCTTGTTAAATCTTATGCCATTTCTGGCAAGTACACCCACACCATTAGTTAATTTTATAGACAAGATAACTGAAGCAAGGAATTGTTAAGTAACTTTCCCAAGGTCACATACCAGGTATGGGCTGGGCAAGGACTTAACTTCAGAACTCTTGCCTTCACAATCCCAAGTTGCAGGTCAGGGTAGTGGTGCAGCTGCCTCTTAGCTCTCTCTTCAATGAGGGACAGGTCTTTGGAGCATGCCTAGACGTGTGGGGTTGGGTGATAAAGGCAAAGACTTCTGGCAGTAAATCTGGAAGTGCCAATGATTAGTGTTACCATTAGCATTTCAGCTGGACCATGAACCCCATCAGCATGCCTATGAGAGGCAAACACCCATCTATAATACAGCTTAGAGTGAGATGATCATGACAGCAGATCTACAGCTGTAGTTCTCAGTTCAGGCTGCAATACCAGGAGGGGCTTTAAAACCAATGCCCCAGGATCAATTAAATCCAAATCTCTGAGACTGGGGCTTGGACAGGGACATTTTCAAAAAGTTACCCAGGTTTTTCTGACATGTGGTCAGAGTTGAAAACCACTGGTGTAAAGATCCTTCCATGTTTGCTGGATGTGGTTGGGCAGGTTGTTCATTGCACAAGGACACCTAACTAAAGAAGCCAGAGAGGACCGAAATTCAGTCCATACACAGTGTGCCCTAATTTGGGGGTAGCATTTGTTTCAGAAAGATCACTTTTTATCTGATTCCCACAAAGAAGGCCCTGGATCACTCACTCCCTATTCTTAGGTATGCATTGCTGCATATGCTAAAAATTCTATTTTTAGTTTATTTATTATGCATTCATTAAAATTATATTAGCATCTATTATATGCTGGGCACTGGACACATATTGGGGGTGCAACTACAAAATGATCACAGCTCTAGTCTTATTGAATCCCCATTTTTAGGCAGGACAAGTGATTACACAGGGAGTTACACAACAATGTGGAAAGTGCTCCATTGCAGATGACTACAGGAAGCTGGAGAAGATCTAGAAAGGGTGCTCCACCCAGCCACTTTGGGGCTAAGCGACCTCATAGTGGAAGTGGTGTAAAAGCTGAGACTGGAGGAGTCATTGGCAAGATAAAAGGAAGAGGTGGCATTTGAAGCTGAGTGACAGCATTTGAAGAAACTTGGAGTCAAGAGAATGTGGGTTATTGGGGAACTGACAGTGGTTCAGCCTGTCTGCCTGGAGCATGGAGGGAATGAAGGTAGCGGGAAGGGGGCTGGGACTCTGCCCATCTTCCAAGGGTTGGATTGGCCACTTGCAAGCTTAATCTCTGTGCCTTGCTCCTCAGTCCTACAACCCTCATTCCATCTTACCATTCTCTTTCCCTCCCTCCCTTCTTCTTTTCAGATATGGTTATTTATTAAAGCAGAAAACACCTAAAACACTTGTAGTCAACTTCCTAGAATCTATAACTCTAAGCACTAGAAAGAAACAAAAAGTTTGGAAGCAGAAAAGGGACAAACAAGCACGAGATACAGATACAGATGCCACCTCTTTACTTGGTGCCAACTGGTACATCCTCACAATTGGCACAGATTCCTCCTTGCCCACTGCTCTCCTTCCTGGATATGGCTAATTTCACTTTCAAAATTACCATCTCAATCCCAGGCCAGTGGGGATGCAGCAGGGTGGGGAAATGGGGTGGTATAAGTGAAACGAGCTTGGTCATGAGCTAATAAAATTATTGAAGCTGGGTGATCAATCCCTCTATTTCTTATTATAATTGAGATTTTTCCATTATGAAAAGGAGAAAAACAAAAACAAACTTAAGATCCTCTGCTACTTCTTTTCTTCTTTCATTTTGCTTACCATTGCTTCCAGTGATACTCTGTTTTTTTGTTTGTTTGTTTTGTTTTGTCTTAATCTGGTTTGATTTGACTCAGGTTCCTTTTTTTTTTTTTTTTTTTTTTTTTTACTTTAAAATTGTATGTTTTGGTTTTATTCATAGGACTATTTTAATGAGCCAAATTTCCCAGTCCATTAAAATTATGATGTGGCTGATCGACATTCACTTCACTCCCTAAAGTTTAGGAGAGTATTGTACAATATGCTCATCCATTTGCCTCCTATTTGGCCCCTCACAATTCTGATAGATAGCTTTCCTTCCCTTCCTACTGGAGTCATGGCAACTTCCAGCATGAGAGATTCAGTCAGGCCAGTCCTCCGTTTATGTGTTCCTTGTGAGATCAGAAATGTTTCTCCACTTACAGGTGGATAACCTGCAGTGGGAATGGAGAAGATGGACATATTGAGCTTTTAAGGAATTTCAAACCCTGTACCTCCAAGACTCTTGGATCCCATTTCCATACATTAGCCTGCAGCAAATACAGAACACCCAAGTCTCTACTTACTAGAGGGTAAGAACTTATACTTGTAAACTAGAATGGAACTTTATGCAGCCCTCCAAGCCAAAAAGTCATTCACTTTGTTTTATAACATCTGTCCACAGCCACGTCCTAGAGTAATGTAAACATGTTTGCCAAGAACTGTGACCTCTTCTGGACAACTAAGTTACCTTGTACACACATCTACTATCCACAGGTATCACAGTGGGTTCTACACACTTTCTATATGTTCTTCCCCATAGATGGAGCTCCTTGAGGACAGGGCCAGACAGACTTTTCTAAATCCCCAGTACCTGGTGTTCTATTTGACCATAGGTGATCCATGTGTGTTTGCTAAGTGAATGAATTATGCTGAAATTTAAGCCTATTTCCTCTAATTCAGAAGAAAATTATTTGAAAATACTGTATTTGGAAATAAAGAATATGAACATCTCATATTCAAGTTCTGCAGGCAAACATGGCTATGTTATACCCATCTTCTGAGGGCCTCTGCTTCCTATACATGTGAGCTATGGCTTGGCTTCCTGAGGCTGAGTGTGTCTGACAGAACACAGTCATTCTGCCCCAGCTCCTACTTCCTCCAAATCAGTCACTTTAACCAAAAAGAGAGAAAGAAGAAAATCTAACTTTTTGTGCTTTTTTCAAAATTAAACAACCAGCTTATTGATGAAACATTTCTATTATTACAACTAGTGTCTATAGTTTCATATGGCTACAACTAAAGTCTTTATGGCTCTTGTGTATTTACAAAGGCCAGTTAATATCCCTCTGTGCTGTTATTGCCAAGGGACATGATATGTCTTACATCTGTGTCTCTGCCCAAATCTCATGTCAAATTGTAATTCCCAATGTTGGAGGTGGGGTCTGGTGGGAAGTGATTGGATCATGGGGGCAGTTTCTCATGGCTTAACACCATCCCCCTTGGTATTATCGTGGCAAGAGTGAGTTATCACAAGATCTGGTCCCTTAAAAGTATTTAGCCCCTCTCCCTGCTCTTGTTCCTGCTTTGGCCAGGTAAGACGTGCCTGTTTCTCCTTCACCTCTGCCATGATTATAAATTTCCTGAGGCTTTCCCAGAAGCGGAAGCCACTGTGCTTCCTGTATAGCCTGCAGAACCATGAGCTAATTAAACCTCTTTTCTTTATAAATTACCCCGTTTCAGGTATTTCTTTATAGCAGTGCAAAAATGCTATAGGACCCAAGAATGACGTTGATGAGAATATAAAGGAAGAACCTTCTCTACATCGGGGAAATGGGTGTAGGTTTGCTCCACCTCTGCTCATTGGTTTCATCGCCAGAACACATCAGAAATAAATGAAAAACTTGCAACCCATTAGGGAGGCACCCCTACGTTGCACTGCTGTGCACCTAGAGAGAAACAGGATGGAGAATCAGCAGGCTCCACCTTGCCATGCTATTGAAAAGTTACTAGATCACACAGTCATCCAGTTGTACATTTCCTTCCACCACCATAAAACACACAAATATGACAGAACTGAGCATGTGCTAAAGCCAAATGTGTATATTGTGATTCTTTTGTAATCTCCTCAGCCAAATCCTAAAATGAAAATTTCATAGTTTTTCCCCTCATTTGAAACCTTACTGGGCCTGAAAGGTGGGGGAGTCTTGGACAGCTGTAGCGGAAGCATCCCTCTTCTCATTTCCTCTCCCCTTCCTGTGTTCAGTGCCCTCTGACCTCCAGCCAGGTGGAAGGAGCCGCACAGACACTGGCTTTACCACTCCCCAGCCGCTCAGTGGAGTTCACTTTACAGCTGAGAAACTGAGGCATGCAGAAGTTGACACCACTTCCCTCACAGCATTACTTGAGTATCTGATGTGCTCACCAATAAAAAGGCCATTAGCCTAGGCTGCCGTGTGCAAGGCACTCAGTAAACGAGAGGCATTTCCTCCTCCAGGTTGCCCTCGCTGATGTGCTGCTTCTCCAGTATTTTGCAGACACATCTCCACTCTTTTCTCTGCCTCTGTCATTGCCCTAGCTGCTCCTCAAGGCCAGGGCCTGTATCTCCTCTTTGTCTCGTGGCACTCTCTCATTAGACACTCAATAAATGCTGTTGACAGACCGGCTGGCTGCCTGGCTAAGATGCCATCTTTCCACCAAGGGCAAGTGTCCTTCACTGCCTTTATTTATTGCTTGATGTCAAATCAGCATGAATTCATTTTCCTGAAATGCACATCAGGATTAATGAGAGAGTTAAAGAATTCAAAATTATTGGAGGGTATTGGCACTAATTAGTATCATAGCACTGGTAACAGGGCTTGAGTAATGTCTTCCAGGTGTAGAAAGCTTTAGGGTTAAACATGTCAATCTAACCCTGATTTTTATCTAAACATCCCCACTTTTTATGACATCATTTGTATGTATATCAGCAAATTTTCAACTGTGTGGTTACTTCCTATTACTTTAACTTTGGGAGACAAAAATTAAGTATAAGAACCACATTTTATGTTGTTTAACAGTTGTTAAGAATGAACACACCAAATCATTCCTTTTTTAAAAAAAAATTGAAGATCCTCTTTCCTTTCAGCACTTTGTCAGCAGGCCTTGGAATCAAAATGAAGGCATCTTGGTCCCAAGCCATATTCATCAACATTCTTGCTTATGTGATCTGCAAGAAGAGAGAGAAAACATATTGAAGTTCTATTAGGTTCTTGAACATTTTTTTCCTTAGTAAAACATAAAATAAACACTCTTCCCCCCAAGAACATAGAAAATCCAGTTTTATAAGGCTTATGAAATGGTTCTGAATTTTAAAATAGCTCATCCATTTGTCACTTCCCCTTACCTGACATTCTTTTAAAACCTCCATCGCCATTGCTTTCACAAACACTCTCCAAATGCTGTCAGATGGGTTATCATTGCCTTGCACTTTTGTTCTGTTGTTAATTTTGGAGAAAGTCCTAGAATGTAGCACTATTATTGAACTCATTTCTGCTTAGGTCTCAAGTTTCCATAGCTCCTCTGTTACCAAGTGGCAGTGCACCCTATAGGCACAATAAATAAATAATACAACACTGAAGCTATAACAAATCACAAAATGCATTATTAAAAAATTAAGAAATAAATATCCTCCTCTTACTTAAATAGAGATTGATTTTATAATGTGGAATGCTGAGGAGAGCTGCTCCAAGATATATTAAAGCCTGGGGATAGGGAGAATACACTGTAATGGGCATTTTGCTCCCTCAGCCAGAGGAAAAAAATCCTCAGAGTGAATGGATGTATTTGTGAAATGGAAGCTGCTATTCTCTGTTTGTTCACAAGCCAGGTATGATGCACTGCTAGCTTCGTCATGTGAGGGTAGAAAGACCTGCAGGACACATCTGTCTTTCCTAAGCACAAACTGTTAGTCTGGATGAGGGTGATGAAGACAAATGCTTTCCTGGAACTGAAGTTGGAGAAGCACTGTTTCTTTCCTTTAGCTTTAAATCACAATTCTGGCTTCCAAAAAGATGTTCTCAAACCAGGATTCTGCCAAGCATCCTCCAAGGTGTCTTATCTAACGGAGGATATGGCACAGATCTCTCCACAAGGTGTACCCTTCAAGAGGAAATATTACATAGGATCACTTCTCCAGAAACTTGAAGATTTTATTTTCCTTTTTTTCTTTTTCTTTTCTTTTTTTTTTTTTTTCTTTTGGCCACTCTGTGGCCCAGCCTGGACAGCAGTGGCATAATCATAGCTCACTGCAGCCTTGACTTTCTGGGCCCAAGCCATCCTCCCAATTCAGCCTTCCAAGTAGCTAGGAGTACAGGCATGTAACACCACTTCCAGAAAATTTTTATTTTTTGTACATATGGTGCCTCACTACATTACCCAGCCTGGTCTGGGACCCCTGGCCTCATTTCATCTAAATTTTTGACTGGGGAAGGATCTGCTTTCAAGCCCACTCATGTGGTTGTCAGCAGGATTCAGTTCCTCAAGGGCTATTGGACTTGCAGCCTCAATTCCTTGCTGCTGGTTGGCCAGGGGCTGCCCTTAGTTTCTTGCCATATTGGTCTTTCCAGCTTGCTTCACCAGAAACAGCACACATGAAGAACCAGACAGAGGCTAGCAGGATGGAGTCACAGTGACATACCATCACTTTTACATATTCTATTTGTTAGAAGCAAGTCACTTGATCCAGTCCACATCAAAAGTCAAGAGATTACAAAAGGACATGAATACCAGAAGACAAGGATCTTTGGGAGCCACGTCAGAAGCTCCCTACCAGTGTGATAAGAAGTAAACCTCTCTTGTATTAAGCTACGGAGCTTTCAGAGTTGATTTGCCACAGCAGCTAATACCTTGAGTAACACAAGGCAGAAGAGCAGCAGATGGTTCTGGTAAAGTGGAGTCATGGCAGGCCAGGTCCTGCAATGCCTTATAAGCTCTGATTAAAACAAAAACAAACAAACAAACAAAAAAGGGCATTTATTCCAAGTGCAATGAGAGGTCATCAAAAGATTTAAGCATAAGAGAATGAACTGGGGTTTTAGGATTATTCTGGCTACTGCTTTTAAATGCATTGAGAGGAAACAAGTAGAAGCAGAGAGACTTGTCAGGAGGCTATTTTCATCTCTTTCAGGATTGGGTAATAAAGAAAACAGAGGTTGGGTAGTTAATTTTATGTGTCAACTTGACTGGGCCATGGTGCCTAGATATGTTGTAAAACATTGTTGGAGGTGTTTCCATGAGAGTTTTTTTTTTTTTAAATGAGATCAGCATTTAAATATGTAGATTTTGAGTATAGCTGATTGCCTTTAAAGTGTTGATGGGCCTCATCCAATCAGTTGAAGGCCTGAATAGAATAAAAAGAATGATATTCCCCAAGCAAGAGTGATTTATACAGATAACCTTCAGACTTGAACTGCAACATTGGCCTGTCCTTGGGTCTCCAGCCTGATGACCAACCCTGCAGATTTTGCACTTACCAAGCTCCATAATTGTATGAGCCAATTTCTTAAAATAAATCTCCCTCTCTGTCTCCCTCTCCACACAAACACACAAACACACACACACACACACGCATGCACACATATGTGCACATGCACATACACGTACACCCTATTGGTTCCATTTCTCTGGGGAACCCTGACTAATGCAGCTGGCTTAAGCCCACCCAATACCCAGCAGTAGTAGCAGCTGTGCCAATAGATTCTGCTGTTTGTTAAGTACCTATTCTGTGTTCCAGGCACTCTGCTAGATATTTTGTATGCATCATCTCATCCAATCATCTGACAAATATAGATTTTTACCCCCATTTTACCAATGAGGAAATCAAGACTCAGAGAGCTAGGTGAATTACCCAAGGTCACAAACCTTGTGGCACAACTGCCAGATCAATTTGTCAGGAGCCCATTTTTTTCAAATGATTGAATGAAAAAAAATAAAAATAACAAATAAAAAGTTTTGTGCTTGAAATCTGAAATGTCATTTTGCTGATGGTCAAAGCAAATTCATTAAATCCAGTACAATTTCCTTATGTATTAAAATAATATTTGCAATCTGTGAGGGGCCTTTCTTTTCACTAATGCATGGCAATTATATTTTTACACTGCAACTGCAAATCTGGTTTTTAGTTTCCCCATTTGTTTCCATACGCATACTTTTACAGACAATTGTTAACGGATTAACAACTTTGGGTGAAATCCACCAGTCTGCTCTGGTTTGCCTCTATGGCTGGGAAAGTCTGTTGACAAGGACAGAGCACAGAGGAGCTGGCTCTAGCTTGAGCAGGCCAAATAGAACATTAGTTCCCTTGATAAACATTTGTGCTTCTGCTACGTTCCAGAAACTGTGCTGTGTATTCTGGACGCTGCCTCATAAGCAGCAAGGAGTCTTTCTGAATCTTCTGGGTTACCAGAATATAAAAAATGACCTCTTTAGGAAATCAGCACATCTAAATAGCAAAATGTTTAGTCTCAGAAATACACGCCATTTTATGTGTCCAAAATTTCTCCTTTCTATCAGTCTACCTAGTTATCTATCTAGCTATCCATTGAACCATCTACTCATTTATCTTAATAGTTTCTATGCAATGATCTCTCAATGGCTGTATTTTGAAATAATCAACAAAATGGTAACATCTAAAACCCATTCTCTGTAGAACTTTTTTCTGTAACCTATAGATTCCAAGAAAGTCACTCAAGAGCTGCAGTCATTTGAAAGGTGAGAATTGTTAATCCCCAGGATTTAACCCTCTGCCCCGCCAACCCACCTCCTGCATAGCTGCACTCCAGCTTCTGGGGCCAGGAAGTCAGAAACAAATATTCACATTTAGTTTTTTCCCAACTGGGAAGGATGGATGGAGAAAGTCAGATGGTATAAACACAGCAGGTTTTTATTCTTATAGTTCAAATAGATTTAAAAAGCAGAATGTATTGGAAGAAGGAAAACACAAAGACATTTCCCAAAATACAAAGTTAGAATCCTCCTTGAGACCATTAGACCTCCACTATGATACACGCAAGTCACCATCATGACCTAAAAGATGGCATAAAAGAATTCAGTAACAAAAGCCTAAGAAAGCAAAGAGCAAATCATGTTTAACTCCAGCTGCAGAAGCCAGGTAAGGTCGGAAGACTTAGAAAGGACTGAGATTGGATTATAGGAAGCTGCCATAGAGTAGAGGACTTTTGAGTAATCTAGAAGAGAGTACTCTGCAACATTGTTTTCTGTGCATAAAACCTTTCACCCTATACCGTGGTCAGAGTTTTACAGGAGGGTGTATTCACAGACAGTGGCATTTTGGAGGGAGCATGTGTCCCAAGTCATTGGCAGAATACATTTGTCATCTGAAGACAACACATGGAGAGTTTCACCTCCAGCTCTTCAGTGTTGTTAAGAATTGTGCAGTCGCCAACAGGAACAGAAAAGGCTAGAAAAGAAATGCCAATGATGCGGTCTGCATAGTTCAAAAGGGAACTCTTTATTCCAAGACTGAATTTCAAGAATTACAGACAGAAAGACTTGAGATATCCAGGCTAGTGCATCCTCTTTAGTACAAGAAGGTGGCCTTTCAGGTGGGGACCAACACAGATTGACATCAGAGGTAGGCAATGCAGATCAGCAGGCAGAAGTGGAGTCAAGGGCAATGGAGAACCTGGAGATGGCAAAGGCTTGCTTCATCTATAATAAGAGTGTTTGGGGGCATGGGAAACAGACAAGGAACAGAAAAAGTCACTCTACATAGATCTTGCAGGGTGAGCAGGATTTCACCAGACTGATGGAAGAAAGCAGGAAACATTCTAAGCAAAATGCAAAAGCACAGAAATAAAAAACAGTATGGTTCATTCACTAGTGAATAGGGATGAGGGATAGTAATAATAATAATTACACTTATTGAATACTTTTACATTCATTCAGTATCTCATTTAATTCTCCTAACAGATCTAGGAAATCAGCATAATTACTTTCATTTTACAAATGAGAAAACCAAGGCAGGGAAGCCAAGAACTTGTTAAAGGTAATATATTAGTCAGTGATTGAGCTAGAATTCAAACCTAATTCTACTCTATACTGCATATTGTTTCAGTTTACAATAAAAAATTTATGCTTAAACAAACTGTGTATGATCCATTTAATAAACCCTTCCTAGATTTCTCAAAGAACTAAAAATAGAACCACCATTCAACCCAGCAATCCTGCCACTGGGTATCTACCCAAAGGAAAAGAAATTGTTATATCAAAAAGACACCTGCACACATATCTTTATTGCAGCATTATTCACAATAGCAAAATCACAAAATCAACCTAAGTGTCCATCAACAGATGATTGGATAAACAAAATGGAATATATATGGGAGTGTATTAACTATTAACTTACACGATCACAAGGTCCCACAATAGGCTGTCTGCAAGCTTGAAGAGCAAGAAGAGCCAGTCTGAGTCTCAAAACTGAAGAATGTGGAGTCTGACGTTTGAAGGCAGGAAACATCCAGCACGGGAGAAAGATGTAGGCTGGGAGACTAGACCACTCTTTCTTCTTCACGTTTTTCTGCCTGCTTTATATTTGCTGGCAGCTGATTGTGCCCACCAGATTAAGGACGGGTATGCCTTCCCCCAAGCCCACTGACTCAAATGTTAATCTCCTTTGACAACATCCTCACAGACATACCCAGGAACAATAATTGCATCCTCCAATCAAGTTGACACTCAGTATTAGCTATCACAAGTCCACCGCTTGTCAGCTTGAACCCATATACAACTCCTGAGATGATACATAATCTTCAAATAAAGACAATAATGAGGTCATAATTATGCCTAACATAATATAACTATCCTTGGTACAACTGGAAACACAGCAACCCCCAACCCAAATACTATTACACAAAGTTAACAATACTTAAAGGCTGATATGAACTCAATAAATCTTATTTAATATGATAAAGGAAAAGGAAATAAAATGAAGATATTTTTTTCATACAGGTGTACACATACACAAACATGTTTTAAACAAAAGTGGAAGGAAATACTCATGACAGTTACAGTCCTCGTTTCTGCTGTTGGTCACATGGTCATAGCTGGTACTGATGACTACCTTCCTCTATTACCCATTCTGTATTCCCTTTGCCTTTGGCAAGCACCTCAGCAGGTCATGGTTTTATTACTGGTGGAGTGACCTAAGCTTTCATTCCTGAGGGGTCTGGACCATTTGTAGTCCTGCCTCGATTGTGCTGTTGTAGTTTCCCATTGACCTTAATCACAGGACATGGTAATATTAAGAGACGTCCTAATGGATCTCCTGTATTCCATGCATGCCCTTCCTTACCTCTGTCACGGAGTAGTAGACTGATTTCATCTTGATAGTTGGGTCAGTCACTCCAGCCAACACTGTAACTCCCTTCTTACCCTGTTGACTTAAAGGTAAGAGGAGCCCAAAGTGTCCAGGTGGCAATCTTAACTTCCAGTTTAATGGAATCATTGTTGTGTCTCCTGGTGGCAGTGTTCCTCCCTCTGGAACTAAGACCTCTAGGCCAGCAGAACGCAATGTCACGGAAACAGGAAGCAAAATTTTGCTACTGGATAACTAGGGGTAACGGTGAGTGGTGCCACTTTCACTTCCACCCCTTGATTCCTGGACCCGTGAATTCTGGCTATAGGAGAAAGAGTACCATATATTGGACGCTGATTCAGAGCATACATGGCCTTCTGGAGAACTTTAGTGCAGCCCTGCAAAATATTATCACCTAGTTGGCATTGTAATTGTGACTCCAAAAGGCCATTCCACTGTTTTATCAATCCAGCTGCTTCAGCATGATGGGGAACATGGCAACACCAGTGAATTCCATGAGCATGAGCCCACTACTGAACTTCTTTAGCTGTAGTGAGTGCTTTGGTCAGAGGCAATGCTGTGTGGAATACCATGATGGTGGAAAAGGCGTTCTGTGAGTCTACTAATGGTAGTTTTGGCAGAAGCACTGTGTGCTGGATAGGCAAACCCATATCTGGAATAAGCATCTGTTCCAGTGAGGACAAACCTCTGCCCTTTCCATGATGGAAAAGGTCCAATATAATCAACCGGCCACCAGGTAGCTGATCACCCCAAGGAATGGTGCCGTATTGAGGGCTCAGTGTTGGTCTCTGCTGCTGGCAAACTGGGCACTCAGCAGTGGCCATAGCCAGGTCAGCTTTGGTAAGTGGAAGTCCATGTTGCTGAGCCCAGGCATAACTTCTGCCCCTGCCACCATGGTGACCTTGTTCATGGGCCCGTTGGGCAAGGACAGCTGTGGCTGGGGAAAGAGGTTGAGTGGTATTCACAGTACAGGTCATCCTATCGACTTGATTATTAAAATCTTCCTCTGCTGAGGTCACCCATTGGTGAGCACTCACATGGGATACAAATATCTTCACAGTTTTTGACCACTCAAGAGAGGTCCATCCACAAACCTCTTCCGCAAATTTCTGTGTCACCAATTTTCCAATCATGATTCTTCCAAGTCCCTGACCATCCAGCCAAACCATTGGCTACAACCCATGAGTCAGTTCATAATCACACATCTGGCCATTTCTCCTTCCTTGCAAAGTACACAGCCAGGTGCACTGCTTGAAGTTCTGCCCACTGGGAAGATTTCCCTTCACCACAGTCCTTCAGGGATGTCCTAGAAACGGGCTGTAGTACTGCAGCCGTCCACTTTTGGGCGGTGCTTGCATATCATGCAGAATCACCTGTGAACCAGGCCCTAATCTTCTCTTCCTCTGTCAGCTGATCATACGGAATTCCCCATGAGGCCATTGGTGCAGGCTGGGGGAGAGAAGGCGGGGTGGCAGGAGTGGAGTCCTTGGGCATTTGAGCCACTTCCTCATGTAATTACTTGTGCCTTCACGACTTGCTCAAGCCCAGTCACGTACATACCACTTCCATTTGATGATGGAATGCTGCTGTGCATAACCCACTTTATATGACTAGATGGGTCAGAAAGCATCCAGTTCATGATAAGCAATTCAGGTTGCATGGTGACTTGATGACTCATAGTCAAACGTTCAGTTTACACCAAACCCCCATAACAGTCCAAGGGCTGTCTCTCAAAAGGAGAGTACTTATCTGCAGAAGATAGCAGGGCCTTGCTCCAAAATCCTAGAGGCCTCTGCTGTGATTCACCTATGGGGGCCTGCCAAAGGCTCCAAACTGCATCCCTATCTGCCACTGACACCTCAAGCAGCATTGGGTCTGCTGGGTCATATGGCCCAAGTGGCAGAGCAGCTTGCATGGCAGCCTGGACCTGTTGCAGAGCCTTCTCTTATTCTGGACCCCACTCAAAACTGGCAGCCTTTTGGGTAACTGGATAAATAGGCCAGAGTAACACACCCAAATGAGGAATGTGTTGCCTCCAAAATTCAAACAGGTCCGCTAGGCATTGTCCCTCTTTCTTGGTTGTAGGAGGGGCCAAATGCAGCAACTTATCCTTCACCTTAGAAGGAATATCTCAACAGGCCCCACACCACTGGGCCCCTAGAAATTTAACTGAGGTAGAAGGTCCCTGAATTTTAGTAGGATTTATTTCTCATCCTCTGGAACACAAATGTCTCACCAATAAATCCAATGTGTTTGCTACTTCTTGCTTACCAGATCCAATCAGCATAATGTCATCAATGTATTGGACCAGTGTGATATCTTGCAGAAGCAAAATTGATCAAGGTCTCCCTGAATAATATTATGACACAAAGCCAGTGAGTTGATATACCCCTGGGGTAGGACAGTAAAGGTATATTGCTGGCCTTGCCAAGTGAAGACAAATTGCTTCTGGTGGGCCTTGTGGACAGGAATGGAGAAAAAAGCATTTGCCAAGTCAATGACTGCATACCAGGTACCAGGAGATGCGTTAATTTGCTCAAACAATGAAACCACATCTGGTAAAGCAGCTGCAGTTGTAGTCACCACTTGGTTAAGCTTACAAGAATCCACTGCCATTCTCTGAGATCCATCTGTCTTATGCACAGACCAAATGGGGATATGGTGGAAATCACCACCCCTGAGTCTTTCAAGTCCTTGATGGTGACCCTAATCTCCACAATCCCTCCAGGAATGCAATATTGTTTTTGATTTACTATTTTTCTAGGTACAGGCAGCTCTAATGGCTTCCCTTTGGCCTTTACCACCTGAATATCCCTTACCCTACCAGACAGGGAGCCAATGTGGGGGTTCTGCCAGCTGCTAAGTATGTTTATGCCAATTATGCATTCTGGCACTGGAGAAATGACCATAGGATAAGTCCTAGGACCCACTGCACCCACTGTAAGTCAGACCTGAGCTAAACTTCCATCAATTATCTGACCTCTATAAGCCCCTACTTTAACTGGAGAACCACAATGATGTTTTGTGTCTCCTAGAACTAACGTCCACTCAGAGCCAGTGTTCAGTAGCCCCCAAAATGTCTAATAATTTCTCTTTCCCCAATGCACAGTTACCCTGGTAAAAGGCCAGAGGTGTCCTTGGGGAAGGATAGGTGAAAGATTCACCACGTAAATTGTCAGTAATGTAGTAGGGTCCTTCCTCACGGGAACCTGGCTTCCCCTTCATTCAAGGGGTTCTGGGTCTGTAGACAGACTCAAGTCTGGAAATTGATTGACAGGCCATGATTCTCTGTTTTCATAATTCAAATTAGTCTTTTGTCCATTCAACCTAGAAGTTTTGTCCTTATATAAATTAAATAGGAATGCAGTAGGCTTCCTATCAACTTTACTTCTAGGAACACCGTGATTAACTAGCCAATGCCACAGTTCTACACAAATCAGACTATTCTAATTGCTGCTTTGTCTCTGCTGTCCATTACAGTAGCTACGACCACCTTGCCTTTGACTGTTAAGTGCTGTCACTTGGCCCCTGCCACCTCAAGATCCAATTATTCCCATTGTCTTGTAGTTGAGTGACTGCAGTTCCCACTGTTAGATCTGACATACAGAGAACAGCAATTACAGGGTTCTTCAAAGATGCAGGTACTGCCCTCACAAATCTATTTCACAAGTCATTGGTTAAGGGTATATCTTCCGAACACTCCAGCTGGGATGAGTAGGTCTAAAGTGACTAATCCACTCCATCATCCCAATCTCCCTAAGCCTTTGGATCTCTTCCTCTACATTAAACCAAGGGAGATCGGGCATTTCCAGCTCACTCACAAGGGTCATCACCCTGGCACCTGGCTTTCTGAATACTTCAGAGGTCCCCTGAAGTGTCCAGAAAACAGACGTAAACAGGATTAGTTGACATGTTTAGGTACATGGGATTGCTAAAATGATGCTCCATCTTCTTTAGGTTATATGTTTGTGACTAACACTAATATATGTTCCAAAATTGCATGGGATTTTCTGAAATTCTAATGTCTGAATATATGCTATCAATAATAATCAAGGCTTTTATGTTAAGTTATTGTAAACCACGGAGATAACCAGTCTTCTTTGTCAATCGTGTTTCTAACTGGAACTACCTTGGACATTTTGTTATTCACAGGCAATTGTTGTCTTGTTTTAATCCTTTTCAAAGATGGTTTATAATGAGCTATAGAACTTTAGCAGGTGCTCTCAAATACAGGCTTCTGATAACTTTAAAATTGCGACATTGGAATAAAGGAAAATGTGCAGTACTCATAAAGAGCTGGAATGTTCATGATATCAAGCAAAACAAGTTAACTAATGGACTGAACTCAGGAAGCTGAAGCAAATATTTGTGACTTTTGCTTGGAATATTGCTGATCCTTGTTTTGTTTTTCAGAGTCAAGGAAACTTATTTTGAACTATTTATGGCATTTAATAATTAATTAAGGTATACTCCTGGGATCAAAATTTGGAGCATGTTTGTTTCTCTCTGCCTGGTTCCTCCAGAATTTGGAAACTGTCTGTATTCGTAACTTTATGGCAATATAGTTGTTTGCATCAATGCAATAAGCATCCATTTTTCATTTGCAACAGGATACAATTGGAGAAAGTGGTTATTTTACCAAGGCTTTGACTGGAAGGGTATGCTTCCCTTTAAAGAGTCAAGCTTGACTTACAGAGCCGATAGAAGCCCAGTGGGGAAACTGGCCTCATACCCTTGTCTACGCAGTCCCTGTACAGGGTTCCTGACTTGTGGTCAGTAAAGAATGTCACTTTCTAACAGGTCCAGGAGCTCCAAGTTTATTATGGGACCTTAAGAGGAAAAGATCATCCAACTCACAGGTGTTTGAGGATACAAACCCATGGTTGGGCTTGGCTTTAAAAGGTCTTATTTGAAATTCCTTGTGGAACTGAATTCCATCGAAGCCAATCCAAAAGGCCTATGTAGAAATAATTATTCTTGCTATTTGTACTTTATGCAAATAATCAGGTCAAGTATAAAACTACAGTCTATTTTGCAAACTACCAGTCCTATGATGATTTATTTTTTAACAAACATGAGGACTGGAGAGCAAGAAATCATGTTTCAAAACTTATATTTGTCATTAAATTCTAAACTCACCAGTTGTTTTTAAGTTTTCACCTACAGTTTAGACTAACCCTACTTGTTCCTGTGAACCAACCAGCAGTCCCTGCCCGCAGCTCAGAAAGAACAAAAAGGATGGGTTATGTAGAAATCTGGATCAATATTCTAGTTTTGAGCAATTATCCTGCAAATCCTGCCAGGTGATAGAATAAATAAGGTATAAATAAGGTGCCCATCATCCGGAGGTTTCCTTTTGGGGAAATTAAAAACAAGGGAACTAACAAAAGCCAAGCAACATGGAACCAAATCCTAGCAAGCATAACAATAGCTACCAGTTATCTGGATGTGTCACAAGACGTCCTTTCCTCTCCCGTGCTGGAGGAGGACTCAGTTCCACAGTTTCACCTTAGCATTTGGCTTATAAGAAGTCCATGCAACTCTCTCCGCAAGATACATTTTTGTCACAAACTCAATTCCAAGCTTCAAGTCAAAGCCCTAAGAAAAAAAACTGGACAAGAGGGATCCAGAAGCAGATGATAACGGAAGTTAAAAGGCACAGTGCAGGTGAATGTGACTGATTTCTCCCGATTAAGCCAACCCCAAGCTTCCTGTTTCATGGAGGAAGGCCACATAAATATCCATGGCATAAATGAGGTGTAGGGAACTTCAAGACTACTGACAACAGGGGAGATAGGGCATACGTGGATAAGAATGGATGATTCCCACCCCCTAGGACCCCCTGCTTCATGGGTGCAAGTCACTTTAATACTCATGGCCAGTTCTGCCAAGGTCGCCAGAACTCAGGGATGCAAGGACAGAAGATGGAAAGAAGACCTTCCCTCTCTCCCTCACATACCCCGGGTATCTGCTAGGAAGAAAAAGGAACCATGGATGCCTGCTCCCCTCTTTCTAGAGGGGTAGCCATTCATCTTCAGTCTGTACCGCTTTCAAATGCATCCTGAACCCCTGGGACCCTTTTGAAAAAATGGCTTGTTTTTTTCTCTCTCCTCCTCTGTCCTCTCTTCACTGATAGGTAATTGTGTCTCTGTACTATGGGACACTCCTCTCAGATGCATCTTCCAAACTGGGAAGAGTTAATTTCTCAAACCTTAAACTGGTTGGCTTAGGATTGGGCTCAGGGGAAGGGAACTCAGAAGCCCAACATGCTGGCAAAAGGGTGAAGTTTTTTAGCAGTTGGGTTTTTGCCCTCCCTCTCCCCATGCAAACTGGTAAAAGACCTCAGAATTTTTTAGCTATTCTTACCTGCCCCCGCCCTTTGTTTTGTTTTGATACACATTTTCTAATAACCTGGTTTGTCTGTTCTTGACTTCAGGCCATCAAACTCCAAATGGTCATGCAACCAGAGCCTCTGATGACAACCCCTTCTTCTGGGAACCTTAGATTGGCCTCTGAGGGAGCTCTGATTGCCAGTTCCCCAAAACAGTGCCCCATCAGCAGGAAGCAGTTAAGATCGGTCTTCGTCCTTATACTTAACCTAAAGGCAGTTGGATGTACTTCTTTCGAGAGAGGAATGAGACAGCCTGGTGGGACGAGGTCCCTGGTGAAACTCCAACCAGCCTGCCCACTGGGGTGGAGACTTGGGAAGTTCATGCGCTTTGCAGCAGGGAGGATCCTGGCCCTTCCTCCTCCTGTGTCGAACCTGGGATTTGAAAGGCAGGTGGGAAGCACTCTAGCAGGGGACTCTGGCCTTGCAGAGGATCCCTGTTTCCCCGTTTTTTCCCTTTTCACCCAATAAAACCCTGCTTTACTCACCCTTTAAACTGTCTGCGAGCCTAAATTTTGGTGGCCGTGGGACGGACAAGAACCCTGTCTTTAGCTGAACTAAGGAAAGTCCTGCAACACTAGTAGGGTGCTCTTTAACAATTACAAGCAATTTTCTATCTCTATCAGTAAAGACATCAAATTACCTTTGGAAAACACTTCATTTTAGGAAAATAATTGGAAAGGATCCTCTTCTGACCCAAAAGTAAAGCAAATACGCGCATCATTTTTGAAGAAAATTGTCACCAATTAATCTAGATGTAAATGCCTCAAACTGACATATTACACATTTTGTTTATAAGTACAAATTGGTATATATTTAGCAAGATTGTGCCCCTACAAAGATTTTTGTTTCCTAAATTTGGTTTTTAAAATATGTTGTCTCTGCACATCATTCTTTGATCTTGGGATGCATGTATGTATGTATGCATGCGCACACACATACACAAGCGCACACACACACAAACACATGCACAAGTTCCATCTTAAAATTACTCATCAAAGATCAGGAGCAAAAATCAGATGATGAGAGGATGGACAGGGAGATATATCTTTACCATAAGCTGGGGGTAGGGATCTAAAAGAAACCAGATGGGACATGCCAAAGTCTGCCCTGGACCAAAAACCCACATGTGGTGTTATTTCAGGTGGTATACTCTAGACCTTGGGAAATCTACTGTCAGATTTTGATTGCCCTGTCTGAGCTCACAGAGCCAGACCACACACTGTGAGTGAGAGTAGTTTGCTCCTGAAGAAAATGGCTGTAAAGCTGAAGGAGGGAAGTTCTTATCTTTTGAGTGCCAGGAGCCCATCTGTCCTCTTGAGAGGGAGGGACATGGAAAGGCTGAGGAGCCCAAGACAAGGATCAGAGCCAGAAGGAAACCAGCTCTTAAAAGGCAAGACCTAGAAGCACGAGTGGAGCTAACCTCTCAATTCTCCTCTTCTGTGTTGTAGTTCTCTTGCAGTATGCCCAAGCTGTCTGAAGAAATTTTTCAGATACTGCTATCTGGTCTTACGCATGCTCTGTAAGGTTAAAGGAAATCTATGTGTCCATGCCGGAATAGCAGAATGGAATGTAGAGAGCTGATGTAGTTCAGAGAAGTTAAGTGTGAGCTGGCAAGAGCTGGCTTACCTGGTGGTTATGAAGAAGCCATCTGGAGAAAGGAGGGCTGGTAGAGGTGACAAGTGACATCCAGGAGAGAGTGGTACAACAAGTGAGCAAGACTGAGGAATTCCCAGAAATTACTTGGCAAGGAGAATCCAGTAGATAAATGAAATTCCAATGGCCTGTGGAGTGAGGGCTCAGACTTTATTAGCTGCATATTAAATGAGCTAATCCATGAGTAACAGAGACTGGAACATTCAGCAAATATTTCATGCACTCCTCAACATTTGCTAGCACCTGTGTAGACTAGGGCCATGTGACTACTAGTACTGTGTAGGCAGTGGGAGGAATCCAGGCATAATTTTGCAGGCACTCCTCTTATTTGAATGATGAATGTCTGTGATAAAGACAGTCATAGAAAGAACAACATGTCTGTTCTTGACTCTCTTTTACAGGTCTTTATTTGAATAAAACTAGGGAGGAATAATGTTTTAGCTATATCTAAACATAGAGAGAGGACACTGGAAGCTAGAATCTGAAAACCTGAGTTGGTAACTGGTAAAATGGCAACTTCATTTCTGGTGTCACGGGCAAGACCCAAATCTCTCTGAGCCTCCACCTCCTTTTGTAAAGGGAAAAGTAACACATACTTCACAGTGCTGTTCTGAGTATGTCAGTTAGCCTTGTAAATGCATTGCATACAGGTAAGTTACGATTACAAATGAGCAGCCCTTTAAGTCCTCAGCTGGTTTTCTGCCCCAATCAGAATGAAATTGGCATGAAACACAAAGGTGAAGAGGCCTCTTTCACTGCATTCAGCCCTTGCCACTCCATGTTTTTGCCTTGTCTTTCTAAGGATTTATTCATACGCATTTACACCAGTTTAACAATGGAAATTTCCTTTGTAGAGGCCCAAGTGTAGCTAGAAAACCCTCAAACATCAATCAACTTAGCCCATAACACATAGCTTGCTTCTTTTGATCAACATATAGGCAAACAACCAACATATATGTATTTTTTTGAGACGGAGTTTTGCTCTTGTTGCCCAGGCTGGAGTGCAATGGCACGACCTTGGCTTACCACAACCTCCGCCTCCTGGGTTCAAGCAACTCTCTCGCCTGAGTCTCCCAAGTAGCTGGGATTATAGGCATGTGCCACAACGTCCAGCTAATTTTGTATTTTTAGTAGAGACAGATCTTCTCCATGTTGGTCAGTCTGGTCTCAAACTCCCGACCTCAGGAGTTCTGCCCACCTCAGCCTCCCTAAGTGCTGGGATTACAGGCATGAGCCACCATGCCCGGCCTCAAACAACATATTTTAAAATAGGGAAACAGAACCAAATTTTAAACCAATATAATCACCTTGGTTTCCTATAATAGACTAGAATGGACTGGATTTATAACAAGATATAGGTGATCACAGGAATTCTTTGCAATCATGTAACAGTTCCAATGGTGGAAAAGACATTTATTTTTATGGACATCTCTTTTTTCCCTTTCAAAGATGAGAGTGGTGATAATACATTCAGCACTCTGTCTGAGCAAGTGGACTCAGGGCTGCCAGCTTTTCAACACTGTGTGTGTATATATGGCTTCTGTTTTCGGGGTAGCAGTTTCAGCTCCTATTTCAAGGACCTTTCCATGTTGACAGTACTTTGTTACCTGAACTACAAGGCACCTTTGCCCCGAGTGAGTAGGTCTGCTCATTTATCTATTGCTGTAATTTCCCAGCAATCAGCAGTTCCAGCTCCTTCTCTAATGATGACTGTGTTTTTTATTTGCCAGGCAGCAGGCAGTATTTATCAATTTCCCTGCTGCTTGCTTTTAAGTGATCACTGATCTATAATTCCTCTTTAGTTTATCACTCAGATCTACTTTATAAGATGACTATTTATGAGGCAATATGAATGTTGGCTGGCCTTGGACAGTTACAGCAACAGTTCTTTTCAAGTGTCCCATTGTTATAAATACATTTTGCTCTCAACTCAACTCATCACAAAGTGGAAATAAATAGAACAATATATTTTCTCCATAGCTTTTCAGTTCTGTGAGCTTGTCTTATCTGGGTTTTTACTTCCCTGTCAGCCTGCAAGTAAACTCTCACCTTATAAGACACCTTAGAAATCATTACTGGTTCTTTCTGAGATTCCAAACATTAGGATGAAAAGCATTCAGTGGGTATGACTCAAAAACGTATGAAATGTCTAGCGGGCATGTATTCAAATACGAGGATTAAATTTCAGTGCTGCAAAAATAAACATTTATAAGATTTTTCAAATACACTTTGTCTTTTTTCCACCAAATATAATTTGCATTTGCTAAATTTCTTTTGTGTTTTTTTAAACATCTTGACATTTGAATCTCATGAGAGTCTATTAGGTATTCCTTAATAAATTATTCTAAATCTCATTAATTTCTTATCTTCAAGGTGCTTCTTTTAACGAAAGAGCATTGAATTGTAAATCCTTTTCAAGGTATTTATTAGGAGATACTGCTTTGTGACCTTTATGGCCATTATTTTGGCAGAACTGTTAAAAAAATAAACTTAGTTCCAAGAGTGTTTAAACAAGAAGAATGTACTTCGGCTAACTTTCCATCTAAAATTATCCAAAATATACTCCAAGGATAGAGAAGAGCCATTTTGTTTAGAAAGTCAATCTTTTTAATTCTGCTTTTTTTTTTTTTTTTTCTGGGTAGACTAAACAAATAAGTCACCACAGGCACTGTGCATTTTTTTCTATTCCTTTCTCTTGGGATGAAATATGAAATAATCTACAAAGTAATTTGATCCAGCAATTAAAAACAAGGACATGAATTACACTAACAACTGTCACATAGAAAGAATTAATTCCCTCATAACACTGCTTGATGTTACAGACCCTGGGTGATTACAAACAGATTGTAATTGGAAAAGAGCCAAACCAATTCAGGTATCTCCAAAACACAGGCATAAGCCTCAACTCGCAAATAGAGAACATTTTTTACTACCCACAGGAGTATCTTTTTGCAATTGGTGCTCGGATGTTTACCTAGCGATTACTCAAGGCACCCAGTGATGCAGCCGTCCAAGGTACTGTATGTGGCAATGCCACTGATCCTTGCTAGAAAGCGTAACAGCCTTCTGGAGGCTGTGTTTTTAGAAATGATGTCTGCTGAGTGCGGACTGCTGGTTGGTTGTGTTTAGTTGTGCAGTTTGTCATTCTAAATAACGGACATTAGCTGGTAGATGTGTCATTGGACAAAAGAGGTAGAAGATACTGATGCCTGATGATTAGTGGTAGAAATTTCATTTTCTTAATGGCATGCAGGTTTCATGGCCCCTTTCTGATACTTCATCATTTCCGGTTTAAGGCAAGATAGCAAAGCTCCTTACTGAAGAGAACTGTTGTATTCTGGTATTGTGGAAATAACTTAATTTGGGAAGTTAAAAAATCTAGGGTGTTCCTCCCCTATTTATAAAATGGGTACTACGTAATTGGGGTTTTTAAGCATAACAAAAGATAAGGAAGAAAACAAAAATCCTCCATAATTAATCTACCAAGGGCAACCACCATTAAATTTTTAGCGTATATTTTTTCCCAGTCTTTTTCACATTTTTTGAGGTTGGGATTCTTCTTCATAAACAATTTCATATCTTGTTTTACTTTATTGTGTTTGCTTAAAATTTGTCAGATGTATTTTACCATTTCATTGAAAACCCTCCTGACATATAATTTATAACAACTGCATAATGGTCTATCTTTTATGCTCCAAAATTTCTTTAAACAGTCTCCTGGTGTTGTTTTCATTTCTAACCACATATTTGTATACAAATCTTTGTCTACATTTTTGCCTTTTTCTTTGGATGATGTTCTAAATGGGGAATTAGGGGTCAAAGGATATGAGCATTTTTTGCAAATTTCTTCCTTTTGAAAGACAATTTTGTTTTTTTATGGCAATATAAACTCTGCAAAAACAAACAAACTCTGACATTTAAAGAAGAAAACAAAATCACCACTATTTGTCTCTGCATACACACAATTCCTTCTTTCTCTTCTTCCTTCCATCATTCCTTCCTTTCCTTCTTTCTAAAAAATCAGGGATCGTATTATAAAAAATTATTTCACAATTTGCTTTTTCCACCTAGTAACATACTGAGGACCCAATGGACATAATATTTTTAGGGCTCTTGATATAGGTCAAATTGATACACAGGAAGACCACACCCATGCCGACTCTCATCAGTAGGATCTGAAGTATGCATTAACACCGGGCAACCACCATTAACATTTTGGCATGCTTTTTCTAGCCATTTTTACATTTTTTTGAGGTTGGGATCACTTTACTATTGCCATCACCAAATATTGCCTCTATTATAATCTTCGCTATTTAGTGGTAACTTATTATAGCTTTACTTTGTATTTATTTGCACATTTGTGAAGTTAAATCCTTTTTTCACTTTGGACCCTTGAGTTTTCTCTTTTCTAATTTGTCTTCTCCCTTTGCTTATTTATTGCTGTCTTGTTTGCATATTGATTTGAATGAGCTCTTTATATAATAAACAGTTTATACTTTTTCATTATTGTGACAAATGTTTTTGTTTCTTATCTCTTTTAAATCCAATTTAAAATATTAGTCAAATTTATTTTCTTTCTCTATATCATTTTTCTCTTGTTTCCAAATGTAGACAATCCTTTCTCCATACAGAGAATAGCTAAATATTCACCTTTTGTTTTTTATGATTTTTATTTCAATGATTTTTATTTTAATCTATCTGGAATAGATAGCAAAACACAGCAGAAGATTAGAATCTACATTGAACCCTGCTTTCAAATGTTCAATATTTCCTGCTAAATTATTATACTCTTTTATCAGATATAAAGGTCTTATATACACAAAGGTCTATTTCTGAATTGTGTCTTTCCTTCTAGACCATAAGCTACATGCAGGTAGGCAAATTTATTGTAACAACTCATGCTTATCATATACTATTCTCTGTTCAGCCGAAAGCAACTGAAGGGAGAAAAGGAGAATTGAAAATCCTGTAGGGAAATGAAAAGCAGCCCACACTAAACTTGGAAAAACTTATTCTTCCTTCCCTAAAATGCTACAGGTATGAATAAAATCTTATACACCATGTTGGAAAGACAAAGAAGACAGACAGAAATGTCAAATCTATGACATGCAACTGTATATTGAAAAAAAGAAGTCTATTTGAAATCTGATTGAATTTTAAGTACATGATACTTCCCTAATGAATAACCATGACCTTTAAATTTTATGTTAAATGCTTAATCATAGGGTTTTAATTCTCCTTATTATGGTTTAAAAAGAAAATGCAAATGTTACACATACTGGCCATGCAAATAGTTGGGAGAATACATTTAAGGTCACATTTCTCTAGAAAGAGAGGCTGCTTCACTTCGGTTTCCCAAGTAAAAGTTCAAAAGCACTATTTGTTTAAAGGTTTTGATTTCTCAAATCGTAAAGCAATAAAGCAATTTTGGGTTTTAATTCTCTGAGTCTCTCTCCCTTTAATCAAACATTAGAGAGGCTACAATAATATTGGTAGAATATTTAGAGATAGGTCAGAGGTCTGTGAAGAAATAAGCTCTTTCATTTCCAAGGTACTTCTAAGATGACGACGCCTGCTTCGAGGACGGGGAGATGGGTTGTGGGGCAGGAATTTGTCCCAGGAAAAGTACAGTCATGAGCTACCAGGTTTGCTTAAAGAGATTATGTCAGAACTGTGCTGGCAGTCAATATGTGAAAAGAGAAAATAAAAAGTGCTTAAGCCTAGGTCACAACATCATTTGGGGTTAACATATTCTGGTAATTCACAATTCACTCTTGCTTATTATCACAGAGTTAGTAGATTTCTTCTGAAATCTCAACCAGCCATGATAAGACAGTACAGCTAATGCCTTACTCTGATGTTATTAAAACCTCTAATTCATAGTTTGGATTACCTAGCCATGCCACGTGCAGCAGTATTAATGCAGAGTGGGAAACATTTGGACCCAAATTTCCTGCATCATGAAAATTCAAAACAAGAACAACATTGCTGTCGATCAAATCGGCAAAGCCATTCTGATTCAAAGACCAGATTTCCTGATTAAAAATTTGCAATCAGATCAGGTCTTGGAGGATGCAAAGCTACATGGGGCAAGCATTATTAGACATTGCAAAGTTCCAGTATAACCACTCAGGGTTTTCCACTGTGGCTTCTGCTTTCAGTCACCTTTGAAGTGTTTGAAGCTGTGAGTCTCAGTTGCTTATTATTGGGACACATTTGCCTTCATTGAACAGTATAGTACAAAGCTTCTAAAAATATGCATCTGAATGACACTGCAGGTACATGACTGCATGTACTAACTCTCTCCCCAAATTGACACTGGGTCGACGAACAAGTATATTTATAATATGAGTAAAAGATACTGTAAAAGATTATCTAGTTCTAAACACATACTTGAAGCAATACCCTTTTGAAAGTCACCCCAGGAAAAAATGTGGCTATCCCTGTTTAAAACCTTGACCCCCTAGCAGCAATGACAGAAAACACCAAATAATTCTTTATGCAAAATACGTTGGGTTTGTTTTGTTTTGTTTGCAAAAAGCAAAATTTTCTTTTATAACCACAACTGCTTCAACTGAGTTTTCCTTGGGCACCAGACCTAAAGGTGATCTGCTAGTGATGGAAGCATGTCAGTGTATGTTCCCAGTAATAAAAATCTTCCTGGTATCTAACTTAAATCTCCTTTGTTCCTGCAAGGTAAGTTCATTCACCACTTCCCTGAGGCTATTCTATGTCCAGAGATGGCAGTGCTGCTAGAGATGAGAATATGGTCTAGCTTTATCTTTAGAGCATCTTTAAAATATAGATTACAAGAGAGAGGCTGACTACAAAGTGCTGCAGTGTGATATTTAGAGAGCACCCTGCTCTGCAGACCGAAGCCTGCCACTATATTAATTCATCTCACACCATTTTCTGTTCTCATTATAATTTTATCTTAGGAATTAATACATTCTGCCATTTTCTATTCTGGCTACAATCTAGAGAAATCCGTGAGGCTGAATACATTTTGTACCACTTTGTTCTGCTTATAATGTTAAGATGTTTTCAAGAATGGATTAGTTCAATGCCACTTTCCCTACTTTATCTTGAGAATGAGAACTTAAACAGTTAGAAAACTTCATCTAGTACAAAGATTGTACAAAGAAGAGAAAATAGGCAAATAGTTTCATTTGCCTTTGTTTTAAAAGATTCTTTGACCTCCCATAAATTTTAAAGAGACTATACACAGGGCATATGTGAATAGTGTTAGCCATGTAACAAAGGTCTTTAGAAAGAAAGAGAAGTTTTCCACGAGTCGCTCTCCCAATCAAAGCAAATGGAAATCCCTCCATCAGAATTCCATTTAAAAAACTCTAACAATTGAAAAGATACAGAAATTCTAACAAAGATTAAAATTTAGCATAAAATGTGAAAATATCTTCTCAATACAATGATTACCAAAACGGCTAAGTCATTTTGAAGACTCATGGAATAACCGAGTTCCTTTGGTCACCAAAATCAAACCGGTAAAAGTGATTTTTTTACATGGGATTAGGGGTGGTAGCACACAAAATCGTGGAAAAACTGCACAGTTGGGGTAATGTGACAATTTTACCTCGTTAAATTATGGGACGAGTTCTTATTTTGACAGAAAGACAAAGTTTAGTGATGCTGTGCTTCAAATACAAGATGAAACTAATGATTTGCCAGGAGGAGATGTACATATTGAATATCATCTTGAGCCATTTTCCATTCTTTACCTGCTGCCTCTCCCTCCCAAATGCTCTAGAGCCTTCCATAGCTTCTCATCTGCTTCCTTCTTTTGTTCAACAGCACACCTTTGTGACATTAGTTGAGGGTACATGCCATGCTTGGGAAACAAAGTACAGTTAATTGGCTTCAGTATCTTCAGTGCAATTACTTTATTCAGCCACAGACATGACTCAGGTAAAGGCCTTACCTCCACCTATCTAGTCTGTCTAGTTAGTTTCCTCTCCCATTGCCCTTAGTGGTTATTGCAGATTTTGACCTTTTAAGAACATTCCTCATTTCCAGTTCCTCTCTTATTCTCTGCAGAAAACCATAACTTCTCTTTGCTGGAAAAAAAAAAATTGTAGGACTCTCCCTCTTCTATCCTATCCCACAAATGTATGTAAATCAATTCCTACATTTGTTTCCCTCGCACCAACCCAGGCATTGGGGTAGGCATTCCTTCTTGCCTCTGGAGGTCCTCCATCCATCTGGTCACAGGTTCACCACCTCCAGGACCTTGCTCCCTTGGTCCCTGACTCTCTTTCCTATACATTCGATCTCTCCTCCTGATACACAGGCTAGACTCCTTAGAATAAATATAATCAATCTCAGCCCTCTCAATTCTTTAAAACATAAGAAATGGGATTTTAACCTCAAATACCATTCCAATTACCTCCCTTTTCCTTAATTCCCTTCACAGCCAAATTTTCTTTCCTCCCACTAATTTCTAACACTTTGCAGTGTGGCTTCTGCTCCAAGATGCCACAACACTGCTTTCCTGACCCTAGAGTCACAACACATTCACATGCTTATCTTACTTCTCAGTAGTATTGACACTATAGGCCACTTCTTCCTGCTTAAAACGGTTTTTCTGCTTGTTTGTTTGTTTGTTTTGAGACAGAGTCTCGCTCTGTTGCCCAGGCTGGAGTGCACTGGTACTATCTTGGCTCACTGCAACCTCTGCCTCCTGGGTTCAAGCAATTCTCACCTCAGCCTGCCAAGTAGGTGGGATTACAGGCACACACCACCATGTCCAGCTAATTGTTGTATTTTCAGTAGAGACGAGGTTTCACCATGTTGGCCAGGCTTGTCTTGAACTCCTGACCTCAAGTGATCCACCCGCCTCGGCCTCCCAAAATGCTGGGATAACAGCTGTGAGCCACCCCACCTCGCTTGAAACTGTTTCTTTTGATTTAGGGACACTTTGTCTTCCTGGTGGCTGCTCCTTCTCTTCATTCACCCTTTTGCTCTCCCTTGAAATGCAGCTGTGCCCCAGGGAACCACTATCAGTCATCTGATCTTCCTTTCTATGTTCTTCATGGACAAACTTGCCCAAACATATGGCTTCTTTATCTCTCATAACTGTATACCTTCCAAATCCAAGCTTTCCCTCCAACCTTGCCTGCTGAGTTCCTGAATTACTCCCTTCTATGTATCTGTTTGAGTATCTTGGTGTGATGGTTTGTGTGTCAACTTGGACAGGGCTAAGGAATGCTCAGATAGCTGGTAGAACATTGTTTCTGGGTGGTCTGTAAAGGTGTTTCTGGAAGAGACTAGCATTTGGATCAGTAGCCTAAGTAAAGAAGATTCCTCCTCACCAATGTGGGTAGGCATCATCCAATCCACTGAGTAACATCCACCATCTCCTATCCTTGGACATCAGAACTGGTTCTCAGGCCTTAAGACTCTAAAAGTTACAACTGTGTTCTCTCTTCCTCTTGGTTCTCAGGTCTTCAGACTCAGACTGAATTATATCACCAGCTTTCCTGATTCTCCAACCTGCAGATGGCAGATGGTGGAACTTCTCAGTCTACATAAGCATATGAGCCAATTGCCATAATAAATATACTCATAGATAGATAGATAGATAGATAGATAGATAGATAGATAGACAGACAGACAGATAGATAGATAGATAGATAGATAGATAGATAGATAGATAGATAATTATCCTATTAATTCTGTTTCTCTGTAAGACCCTAACTAAAGCACTTAGGATCAGCATAATTTCTCTCATTGAAATCACCACATCTCCCTTAAGTTCCAGCCAGTTTCACCCTGGTTGGATGTGTTGAGGGTAAGATATGGGAGCTCATGTCACTTGTAAACTGTGCTCCAAGTGATGACTTTGCTTTTCGCAACTGACCAATTTCAAAACAAACAAATAAACAAACAAACACCTGAATGACTCAATTGCTACTATTTCTCAAGCTCTTGTACCAGAACACATTGTGATTTACCCAGTTATATCAGGCTGTCTTACAAAATTAATATGATCAACAAGTACGTTACCACATCACAAAATCCCACCCATCCCACTCCTACTACCTGACTACTTTCAAACTCTGCGTCTTTGGTTCTTGGATTCTTGAATTCATAGCCAGAATTTCTCACTGGTAGGAGTTCACTCCAGTAACAGTAGAACAAGAACAGGAGACACAATCAAGGAATGATTCCAAAGATCAGGAGGAAATGGTTAGCATAACAGTAATCTTTTTAAAGAATTTTCCAGTAACACTAGTTTTGCCTGTCAGGAGAGCAAATAATTAAACATCTTAAAATCAACTCTCAAGACACTTAACATCCATTTTATACATAAGGAAGATTTCAACCAGCTACAAGTGTATAATTTAAAAATTCAGCTTATTCAGCAGAGTGAATATGGAGAAGGTAATTGCATGTCACCAATTTAGAAACATCAATCGGAAGAGAAGTTGTCCACAATCTTTCGTGGTGTTTTGCAGGATAAGGTTAAAGTGAAGGAAACATCTTTTATAAATATGTGAAGAAAAGAGGTTAGGATTATTTCTATCCACTATTTATATTTAAATTTGCCTTTTGTTCTTTTTTTTTTTTTTTTTTTTTTTTTTAAGATGGAGTCTTGTTCTGTCACCCAGGCTGGAGTGCAGTGGCACGATCTCAGCTCAACGCAACCTCTGTCTCCAGGGTTCAAGTGATTCTCCTGCCTCAGCCTTCTAAGTAGCTGGATCTACAGGTGCACACCACCACGCTCAGTTAATTTTTTTTTTTTTTTTTTTTTTGTATTTTTAGTAGAAACGGGGTTTCACCATATTGGCCAGGCTGGTCTCAAACTCCTGACCTCACGTGATCTGTCCACCTCAGCCTCCCAAAGTACTGGGATTACAGGCATGAATCCAGCCTGTGTCCAGCCACCCCTTTTATTCTGAAACTACACCACTGTTGCTATTTGAGCCTTAAATATAACCTACAATAAACAAGGAAATGGACAAACCATTTCTCTAAAATGTCCAAATACAGTTTTAAAAGAGTCTCCAGTGAAGGCACTTTTGAAGAGCCAGCATTGATTTCTTGTTGACCAAATAAGTAATTGTTAAAGTAAATCTACCATCTTAAAGAACTCAGACTCAATGGAACCCTTTGAAAAAGATACTTGATTCTCATTAGAAGTAGAATAGCTGATTTTCCATTCCCTCTTTTATGGTTAGAACACAGATGAGACTTTAATCAAACATAATTTGAAATGACACCTGCTATTAAAACATTATTCTATGTGAAAAGCAAGACTTTGTGACTGAACATATGAACAGACACTTTCATGTCTTCCGTTCATTTTTCTCTAAATTTCCAAAACACGTTTTTTATCACCCTGGGAGAAGAACAGTTCTTAGCTGCTCAGGGACTACCTTTAGCAGTACGGGCAAAGTAGTTCACTCTCCCATCTCATTCAATCCCTGTTCTTGGCTGTAATAGTGACAATTAACTTTAATTGTAATGGCAGCCCATCTGATGAAGACTGTGGACTGTTAGGGACAGAGCTGAAACCACTATACACTCATTTCCCCAAAGACCATGGACCTTCAGGGGGTAATGACTTTGTGTCATTATATCCTGAGCCAAAATTCAGCTGATAGACTAAAGGTTAACAGTTCTATTTCTCATTACCCAGAAGCCCAGGCTAGTGGTTCCTATTCATGTTGTGATAGTCTCCAATAAGCTTCTTATTAAATTTCTTACTGCTTGAAGCTTAGAAGACTTTCTCTTTAGTCGTATACTACATTTTATCAGGAAGGTATATTTTAGAAAAGGTAAAAAAAAAAAAAAAGAATATGAAGGGTACATCAGAGCAAGACTAATAGATGGTAAGACACTTCTTTGATATATTTAAATGAGAAAAAGAAAAACATAAATATATGTCAGCTCCAGCAAAGAAACAAAAGCCAACATTCTTGCTTTTTTCTACTATATTACAGCTTATGTCAGTAGCTAGAAAGATTATAATTTTTTTTTTTTTTTGCATTTCAACCACTCTTTCAAACAGTATATGTAAAGCACAGGCATAAACATATTGTTTATTTAAAACTAAGCATTCAGGTATAGTCCAGAGATCACTATAGAAAGTTGGTAAGTGGATCCTGAGGCAATGGAAACCAGATTTTTTCTGTCCCCATAAGACTCACTTCCAAACCCTGTGGGGGTTTATCAAGCCCAGTTTCAAGTGTCCTGATCCTTTCAGACTCCAATTAACTTGTGCTGTTATGCTGGTTTTAATTCAGGCCTGTGTTGCTCATCTCCAGCGAGGAAAAACCAACATAGGAAATGAGGTTAAGCAAAGTAGTGGTTGGGAATTTGCAAGGGAAAAAAAAAAGTCCCCAAGAGAGAGAAAACACATTCTAAGCTACCTTGACTATTATAAACAGAGTCTCTGATAACCTCATACTGCCTGGTCTAAGGGTTGACAACAAAGGTAGGCACCTACCCAATGGCTCTGACAGAATCAGAGATCATGTTTAGCAGGCCTGCTAGAGGCAAACATCTTTTATTTTTAACTTTATTTTTTTTTATTTCAATAGGTTTTGGGGGAATAGGTGGTGTTTGGTTACATGAATAAGTTCAAATTATTTAGTGGTGATTTCTGAGATTTTAGTGCACCCATCACTCAAGCAGTGTCCACTGTACCCAATCTGTAGTTGTTTATCCCTTGCCACCTCCCACCCAGAGTCCCCAAAGTCCAATGTGTCATTCTTATGCCTTTGCATCCTCATAGCTTAGCTCCCACATATGAGTGAGAATATACGATGTTTGTTTTTTCCATTCCTGAGTTACTTCACTTATAATACTAGTCTCCAGATTGGGCGCAGTGGCTCATGCCTGTAATCCCAGCACTTTGGGAAGCTAAGGCAGGTGGATCACTTGAGGTCAGGAGTTCAAGACCAACCTGGTCAATGTGGTGAAACCTGTCTCTACTAAAAATACGAAAATTAGCTGGGTGTGGTGGCATGTGCCTGTAGTCCCAGTTACACAGGAAGCTGAGCCAGAAGAATTGCTTGAACCTGAGAGGCAGAGGTTGCAATGAGCCAAGATCCCGCCACTGCTGCAGTCCAGCCTGAGACTCTGTCTCAATTAAAAAAAATATAGAGAGAGAAAACAATAACAACCTCCAATTCCATCCAGGTTGCTGCGAATGCCATTATTTTGTTCCATTTTATGGTATGTGTGTGTGTGTGTGTGTGTGTGTGTGTATGGTATGTGTGTATGTGTGTGTGTGTGTACATATATATATCATATATATATATATATCACATTTTCTTTATCCACTCGTTGATTGATGGGAATTTGGGCTGGTTCCATATTTTTACAACTGCAAATTGTGCTGCTACAAACATGAGTGTGCAAGTATCTGTTTTGTACAATGACTTCTTTTCCTCTGGGCAGATACCTAGTAGTAGAATTGCTGGGTCAAACGGTAGATCTACTTTTAGTTCTTTAATGAATCTTCACACTATTTTCCATAGTGGTTGTACTAGTTTACATTCCCATCAACAGTGTAAAAGTTTCCCCTTTTTGCCACATCCACACCAACATCTATTATTTATTCATTTTTTGATTATGGCCATTCTTACAAGAATGAGGTGGTATCACATTGCGGTTTTGATTTGCATTTCCCTGATCATTAGTGATGCTGAGCATTTCTCCATATGCTTGTAGGCAATTTGTGTATCTTCTTTGGAGAATTGTCTACTCATGTCCTTAGCCCACTTTTTGATGGGATTGTTTGGTTTCTTTTCTTGCTCACTTGAGTTCCTTGTAGATTCTGGATATTAGTCCTTTGTTTGATGTACAGATTGTGAAGATTTTCTCCCACTTTGTGGGTTGTCTGTTAACTCTGCTGCTGATTATTATTATTTTGCTGTGCAGAAGCTCTTTAGTTTAATTAAGTCCCATCTATTTATCTTTGATTTTGTTGCATTTGCTTTTGGGTTCTCGGTCATAAAGTCTCGAGACAAACAGATATTTACAGCACACATCAGGGACTGGGGAGGGCCTGGGGAGGGCCTGGGGAGGGCCTGGGGAGGGCTGGCTTTCTCTACTGTGCCCCCCTCCTTTTTCCTGTCTTACATACATGTCTCTCTCATTTCATTCCTGTGAGTCAATTCTGAAACTGTTGAAAGAGGATTGGCTATACTTCTCATCAGCGAATTGAAACTGTTGAAAGAGGATTGGCTATACTTCCCATCAGCCACCTGGCAGCCCTCAACCACAACCAGCTTTTCTTAAACTCATGGCTGACTTCAAAAGAGAAAACAAGGAGAAAAAGAGAAAGAGAAAAAGAGAGAGAAAAAAGGTAGACAACATCCAGACAGCAGGGAGGCAGTTCTGAGGCTTTTGCATGGAAGATAGTGATTCCACATCAGCAAGCCAAATAGGCACTTTGAAGAGTGCCTAGACTTGAGTCAGTCATGGGTAACAATCTTTGAATAGGATGACTACAGCTGGTCATATACTTAAGCAAGGTTTAGACTAAACAATGTGGCCTGTGTGCCTTTTATAGTGTTTATTTCATTCCATTTGCAGAAATCCCCATGACATTAAAAAAAAAACTTCTATGGATGCAAATTTGTACTATATTATTTCCATGCATGTAAATGCTTATATGGCAATAATAATATTAGCTAACATATATTCATGCGTGCTGTGGTCACATATTCAGTATTGCACTAAGCACTTTGCTAGTCTTATCTCAGTTTATTTTTACAACAAACCCTATAAGAAAAGGTCCCTTCAGGAGGCTTATCTGTGAAATACTGTACAATCCCCACACTTGACTGATGAGAAGACTGAGGTCACATAGCCAACAAGTAGTAGAATTGTTGGGACTCAAACCAAGGTATTTCTGGCCCCAAAGCCATTTTGTTAATCCTTACCCAACACTGCTCTGAGAGCAAATCTCAGATCTCATTTATCTGAGCCTCAGATTCCCCAGTTTAGTGAGAGGACTGAATGATACTATCTGCCAGTTCTGAAATGCTCTGTTAAATGAAGCCTTGCTAACTTTGCAGGAAAAAAAAGCCATTGAGTCAAGATTTACAATCAGAGCTCTCTTTTGGTCAGAACTTCAGGTATGTTTCTGAATAAGTGTTTCCACAGTTTCCTGCTGTGTGTGGTGAGTCTGAGAATGTCATCCTTTGTTAAAAAATAAATAAATAAAAAAGAGAGAGAGAGAGAATCTTCCCCTAGATTCCACATATCAGTTGTAAACTTTCTCTTTGCCCCTTTTATAACCAACACCTCATAATAGTGGTCCACACTTGCTGTCAACCCTTCTTCATTGTCCATTCTTGCCATCCTGCTCCAGTGGGGCTTTTGCCCAAGAATCCACAGAAACCCCTCTTATCAAGGTCTCCTTCAGCCTCCATAATGATCTTCACATGGAAGGAAACTATAGTTCCATGATACAGAAGAACAGGCAAAAGAAAAAAAAAGGCATCTACAGAACAAAACAACAATTTGTGAACTATCTTCCCTGAAGCTCTTAAGCTAAGTACAAAATGCAAATACACATCATTAGACATACATACATTATTTTGCATAAAATATCTTAGTACCAGAAGAGTTTCTTTTCCTTATTACACTGGTATTGTGTTCAGGAAAACTGTTAAATAGTTTAGATTTTATTTGAACAAATAACCTATTTTGCTATCACTATATATCACCTTAGCATACACTAAGATTATATTTGTTGAGGCTGCCTAAACTAAAGAAAATTTCAATATTTTGTAGCCATAGGAGCTCATCTGAATTGCCTTCCTTAGGCTTAGGTAGGAAAACAGGGTAAAGGTTTCATGACTCGCCTAATGTCACACAACTCATATTGGTAGACCTGGAGCTAGAAGCCAAATCTCAGAATTCAAAACGAGAATCGTGCCGTAATACCATTCTCTCTTGATATATTTCAAAAGAGTAGTGGATTTCACACAGTGAGATATGCTTTTTACTAGTCAATAAGTGATAAGACAGTACTTAAAAAGAAGAATTCTGAATCTCTCCTTTCTAATCTGCCTATTCCCAACCTGTTCTCAATATGTCCGTTGGCCCCTCGGGAAGTGGTCCCAAATCATTGTTTAGTCATGATTAGCTACAGTAATTAGATTTGCAAATGTTTAATCACTTACAAAATTAGATTCAAAGTTATATCAATAACAACACCATTTTTATTCATTTTCACTCCAATATGCTTTTCGGAGTAGAAAATAATATGGGAGGTACAGTTAAACCTAGTGCACCAGGAACTTGGCCTGACATGCAGGCTGTCTTAGGGATGCCTCAGCCTGTCATCTGGGTTCTACCATAGGAATGGGAATGCCTGTGTACAATTGTCGTCGCCATCATGTATGGCAAAGCAGTGGTTTCAAGATGGCCAAAAGCCAGCTCAAATGTTTGGTATGAGACATTCTCCCATTGCTTCACTTTCTTGTTACTAAACATACTACGTATTGGGGAGATAATTCTTTAGAACAGAAAAGTTTGCAAACAAATATTCCTAGATGTTCATGGTTGGAGGACCAGTAGAGGACATAGCTCTCCAACCAAATCCCATTCCATCTGGTCATGAGCCAGATGAACCAGCCACTGGCTAGGCAAATAGCATTGATGAGATGAAAAGATATCCCCTTTAGACTGAAGAGATTGGTTTCATAAGAAACCAACCTTGACAAACTTTTTTGTATTTCTTTAAAACACAATACTACATTTAAAATGGAGTTGGCCTATGTATCTTTGACCAAATCTTGTTTTCACTTCTGAAATTAGCAGCGACAAGGGAGTTGGGGGGAAAAGCCACCCTCCTCCATCTCCCTGAAGGCCAGAACAGCAGGTGTGCCTATTTTCAGAGGTAAGCGAAATATTTGCCAAATCATTTGGCACATTTCAACACAAAATGTGCCAAATTACCTGTCAAGGCTAAACAGTCTTTTTAGAAGAAAGATAAATGGCCTTCCATACACATTTGCATGGACCCACAGTGCCATCCAGTGGCTCATTATATCGGTCACAAGTGTGCAGGGCTCCACTTGTCTCCCAGGGTTTGGTTCCAAGCTGACCATCCTTGTCATGGCATTGGTTTCTTTGGTACCCAGAGCCTCTGGGACTTGGTAAGGTGCAATGCATGCATTTGAAATGAGCTGGGTTGGAGGAGAGTTGGTGTCAAGGCTTGGATGTCTTGCCTATTGTGTCTTGGTGAGAGTGCAAGTTTTAGAGATTTTCCAACTAGCAAACATCCATGTACCTTCTTGCATTGAATCAATACCAAGAACAACTTACTAAACATGTCTAAACATACCAGATCTTTGTGTTTAGTCTCTAGGCATTGTCACCTTATGGAGACTGGGCCAGCCAGAGTATAGCAATCAACTTCCTTTTACTTCCACTTGGTAAACAATTTTTAAATTCTCTACTTGTCCAAATTTTCCTTTACAATGCTTTTCTTAAGGGATTGAATTTCTTTTTACAGAGAATTCCAGGAGTGCTGGGCCATATAAGTTGATGAAAAGTAAGTAAAGAGGAAGGAAGTTAGGAAATAAAAGAGGGAGGAAGGAGAAACAGAGAAGACAGACTTGATTTTCTTCTTTTCAGATAACTGAAGGGTCAAGCTGACACTATCTCTTCAAATGTCAGTTTCTATAAACTGTAGAGCAAACAGGGCTTTTTAAAGGAAAATAGATGGTATGGTAACAGCAGCAGCTGTATGTTCCCATAAAGAGGTAGATTCCTTTTCAGATAGTAGCTGTGCAATGCTTGTAACAAAACACAGAACTGGACCAATCAAAAGAACTGAGAACTGCTTCACACACTCACCAGGTTGGTTCTGAAGGGGTCAGAGTTCTCACTGGGGGAACATTCTGGGAAGGAAACAAGAATCTGAACAGGAATTACAGATCGCTACAAAAAGGTTGATTCTTTTCCCATTGGCTTTCCCAGCATAGCTGGACAGTGACCTGTGACATGGTTTAGCTCTAAATTATCTGAACCTATCAGACTAGATTTATACATTTCAGTTTGTCACTTTTTCATCTTTTTTTAAAAGTCCCATCAAGCAAATCCACTGCTCTGATCAGCAGCCTGTTTCCTTCCCAAATAAATTAAATCCACGTGGTTCTAATCTTGACAGACCTGGGTAGACCATACCCACTGGGGCTATAGCTGCCATTTTCCATTTGCTATTTAATTTAATTTAATTTTAATACATTGTTTGAAGTAATCAGAAATGAAGGAAACATAGAGACTATTAACTAGGTTAATATCACCATTTTACAGACATGAAAACTGAGGCCCATCTTCCAGTCTACCTTTTCTAAATGAATACAAATCTTTGGCCTACAGTAAGAAGATATAACAGAAAAAGAGTCAGTTACTTTCACATTTTTTACATTAAGGAAATATCTCCAAACTTGGTATCATCAACAAATACAATCTAAGAGTTTGGTGAAAAGATTAAGAGAATAGTGTAACTATATTTGTGTCCCCTCCTGCTACATTTCAGGAGAGGATGTGGAATCTTCAGTGATACGTGGAATGACACACCCATTTGTGCTCTGGAAACAGAGATTCTGGGTTGCCCAGTTCTGGTGTCACTAACAGTCGGGCTGACTCATTTGGACTTTGAAGCCTTGTAATGGAGAAATTGTGGTTTTCTGGATTATTCCATCTGAGATGAAAAAAGGCTTAAAAAACAAGTTCTGTAAACACAGTGTCTGATCAAAGACTTGGGAGAATGATATTATATAAATGCCTGTCTGAACAGTAGAAGCTCAATTAGGAAAGGACATGGGAAAAAACTATTTAAAGGAATCATGATTAGGCTACTGGCTGCCAAGAATGTCTTGCTTAACAGATTACAAATGATTCCCTATTGGAAGAAGGCTTCCTAAAGCACTGGCCATAGGACGGAATGATGGAGAACTGCAGGCCAGAGCATTTGCTTAGCTGAGATTCAGAGGAGAGGCCTTAAAGTGAAAATCAGTACTGTGTATTCTCTTTTAGAGTCTCTGTCACATCAAGATTCAAGATCTTCTGGTTACAGTACAGAAATACCCACTCTAACCAGTTCAAGTTAAAAAATAAAAACAATCCCAAAAAGATGAGTCAGTGATTGATAGAGTGCATTTGACAATCAGACACCCATGGGCATAAAGCAAAGTCCAGGTGGATGTCTCATAGGGCCTCAAACTTGGAACTCAAGAGTCTGTAACTGAGTACTGATAGAGATATCTCTCTCCCCTTCCTTCCCTATCAACAGATACTTAGGGACACCTATATTAATAAGTAAAATATACAAAGATTTCATCCTTGTGTAGCTTTGCATTCTAACTTTCCTGCCCCATCCCCATTTCTACACCTCCCTGCCATCTGTCATTTGTTCCATTCTTCTCTTTACAAATGAGCTCTCCTGACTTACTCTTAGTCTCAGCTCCCTTATAACTTCAGCAGGGATTGACTTTTACTATGTTACAGAATCCATCTCTGATTCTCTAATCTTCCATCTGTAGAGTTTTCCAACTAAATGCTTACAGTTAGCCAGCTCAGCCATTGGCTGGCTTTGAGTAAGAAGTCATCCCTGATGAAAGTTACAAGGTATAAACATGGTGGCCTAGGCAAATCTCTTGGTCTCAAGTCACTAATGGATGCTGTCATTGATGGGGTCCTTGATGGACAAAGTTCTCAGAAAAAAAATGAGCTGTTGTTGAGGTAGACATCCTAAAATACATCTACTATTTAATTATATATTTGCCTAAGTTTATATGAATCTTCTTTAATAAATTTTAGAATATGTCCCTGACTATACTAGACTACTAAATCTTCCTTTCATAGCACCAATTTCAAGATGATGTGGTCAATTTATGCCAAAATGTCTATCACTTTCCCATTACTAGCCAGTTCTTCTTTGTTGGTCAGGATTTAGAATCAAGTAGAAATTTGCCTAATTGCTTACTCTAACTTCTAAACTATGAAATTATCAACAAGACAATTCAACAATTTACCAGATGCTCCGCTTTTAGCAGAATGACACTTGCAGCATATGTCCAACTAGAGTAATGAGGTATTTCAGCAATCTTGTTTCTGTGCCAAATTTAAAAAAAGAAATCATCCATTTTATTGTCTAAGATTCTTCAAGTCTATGTCTAGTTTTGAGGCTATGGCAGTGGTTATGACAATCATTATATTACTTTGATGTCTCTTTTCTTTTGTCCTCTAGCAAGTTCTTTGCCAGGTCTTATCCTTAACTCTCAACAGGGTGACTTTGTGGAAAAACTCATGTAAATATCAATATATACATTTAATCATTTAGGAACAAGTAACAGATATGATATTATAAGACCTCAGCAGTGATTTTCTATTTGCTCTTGGAACTGCCCATTTTAAGAGGTTTTGCCTGGACTTGTTATGAGCCATGTAAAATCCTTTCCACTGCATTTCTGCTCCAGAAAGCTATCTTGTGACACCTCAGTGACAGTGATAAAAAGGTCCAAAATTGGGTGAAGCTCAATTGTGCCCTCAGATATATGCAGAAAGTGAGGTAATGTGTTCAGCCTTGGGATACCATGCTCAGGAGTCTCTGTGAGCATCAGTAGTGTGAGCATCTTGTTGGGTATATGAAGGATGAATGGGATCATTCTGAAATGAAACTAGAGCTAATTTGTTGAGCAGAATCACAGACAACTGACAACAAGCTTTACAATATTAAGAGTCTTCCATTTGAACTTCACAAAACAGGTTCGCAGACATCCACCATGACAACCAACTTGTCACATACTGGTACTGCTGTTATACATCTGTCTGGTTCCTGGCAGAATAATTTTCTTCATCAAATTTGTCAAAATGGGAAATCCATATGTTGGCTGATGACAGTAGGAACTTTCTTTGCAAGGTGAAGTATAGGATTATCAGAAGGTTGCCAATAATTTGGGAAAGTTTAGGGCCTTAGAAATAAATGATTTCTGCTGATACTGTCACTCTTGAATGAGCAATACTCTAGAAGACTGAGCTGAGAAGCTTTTTCTATGAGATGTCTTCATCAAAATGCCTGCTTTTACATAATAGGACAAAGTTTATTTTGCCTGTAATTGTATCAGCCATAACCTACTGAGTTTTAAATTGACTTCTGCTTTTTAAATAGCTTCTATGTAAAGATATCACTGAGTCCCCACAATAACCCTCTGAAATAGTTAGAGCACTTCATAATGCTTTCATTTAGTATATGAGGATACCGAAAGGCATGACAAATTATACAGCTTGCTCAAAGTCTCTAGAAATTGCATGGCTTTCTCAAAGTCATATGTCCTTGTTAGTGAGCAAAGTGACTAGAACATTCTAGATATTCTGACTCCTGGCCCAACACTCTTCACCACAACGCTGCATTTTCTTTTCTTTCACATCGAGCAAATCTCATCCAGTGGTTATTCTTTTGGCCCAAAATGGCTGCCTCAGCTCCTACCTTCACTTTGCCTCTCAGCCATAAAAGTAAGATATGAGAAATCTACTTAACTTCCACTGATTGAAATTTAGCCATATGGCCACATACAGCCATAGGTCACCTGTAAAATTTAGTCTTTTTTATGAACAACATGTGCCCTGCAAAAATTCAGGGAAAGTCTATTACTAAAAAAAGAAAGAAAGAATAAATTTGAGGAGACAAGTGCCTGCTACAAGTGTCTAAAGAGAACACCAAGTAAAAATGGCTCCACTTACATCTTGTTTGGGGTGATATAATTTTTTTTTTTTTTTTTTTTTTTTTTTTGAGACGGAGTCTTGCTCTGTCACCCAGGCTGGAGTGCAGTGGCCGGATCTCAGCTCACTGCAAGCTCCGCCTCCCGGGTTTACGCCATTCTCCTGCCTCAGCCTCCCGAGTAGCTGGGACTACAGGCGCCCGCCACCGCGCCCGGCTAGTTTTTTTTTTTTGTATTTTTAGTAGAGACGGGGTTTCACCGTGTTAGCCAGGATGGTCTCGATCTCCTGACCTCGTGATCCGCCCGCCTCGGCCTCCCAAAGTGCTGGGATTACAGGCTTGAGCCACCGCGCCCGGCTTGGGGTGATATAATTTTAAGAGCAATGTTTTCTGGGTTGAAATGGGGCCTTCTAAATGGCTCTCAGAATGTCATCAAGCAATTGCTTTCCTGGACCACTCAGTTCCCAAAGAATTTTAGTATAGGAGACTCAGGCACAGTTGTAGACAGCACTTTGCAATTTACGAAATTATATCACAATCATTTGATCAACATTTTAGCAAAGTACATAATCCAATTTCAATATAGAATGAACAGGCTCACATTAAAATGGAAAGGGTGGGCCATGAGAAGGAGTGGATGTTGTGCTGAAGCCCATCCCTCAAAAAATAATTAAAGAGCCTTAGTTCTATAATGTTTTCTCATACCTCTAATAATGGTTCCCCAAAAGAGTTGTATTTGAGGCCCTTGGTCTTGGTTCTGATTGTGAAATAAGGATGGATTCTAGAGCCTTCATCATTTTTCCACTGGGAGAGCAGTTTCAAAAGAGGAATCCAATAGGCCAAAAGAGAAAGTCTGATGAATAATGAAGCACAAAGAACGGAGAAGCTGAGAAAATGGTTTCATGGAGGAGCTCAGTATAAGAAGGGGAAATGCACAGTAAATGGCGGTGGATGACAGATACAATTATTTCTGTGGCTACTTTCACCTTTCTTTGAGATTTTTGTTTATCTCATTCTACTTACATTTACCCTTCCTCTCATCGTGATTTCTGTCTTATCAGTGGATTTTGAATAATCTAACCATCCATCTCTTAAATATGACTGTATCAGTAGCTCCTCTGTAGCAACTTTGTGTGTGGGTGCATATAAAAGAAAGTCCTATGGCATCTCAAAAGGTAATGACTGGATTCATTCAATTAGAGTCAAGAATATTATGTTTCTCTTTTGGGAATTGCTCTGGCAACCCCAGTGATAAAGCAAAGGGAGCAATGGGTGAGATGAAATTCCTTCTTTTGCTAAACCACAAGAGCCTTAGCTTGCCATTTCACAAGGCATTGCCTTTTCTACTCACCAGAGTAAAGCAACAGCCCCCAGAGCAATCTTGTAATTATACACAGCTTTGCTCTTACAAGGTGATATGCAGATTGAGCTCATTTATCAACTCTTCACTTATCAAGGATGATTATTTTAAAGATAGTAAAATTTGCTACCTTTTAAAAACCTGGGGGATAGTTTATCCACTGATAGTTTCTTCTGAATAAAGTTACATTGGAGTATACAACTCAGCCTCTAGGCAGAAATAAGTGCTTTTCATCAGCCCCGTCTTTGTCATCCTGGAGCATAGCTATCATTTGTTTCTAGTGTGTTCTTGAAGATGAGCCACCCCTGCTTATCATTTCAGCACTGGAATCCTTTGGAATGTTCAATCTCCTGGGTTTCAAATGCACTGGAAAGCCCACTGTTCATCTCCTTACAGGAAAAATGATGCCAAAAACAATGAGCTGTAGAGATTATGGGCTTCCAGATCATATCTGGACTCCTGATGCTTCAGTCCCTCCACAGCTCTCCCCTATGCCCCTGTCTCTTTCAGATGGACTGCGAATTTAAAGCTCCTCCTCTCAGACCTGGGACCTATGCTCAGCCATGGCTGCTGGCTTCCAATATTGGCCTCCTGTGGGGCCCCTTTTTGCAGAACAGCTCAAAATAATGCAGTGTTCTCAAGGAGCTCTGGGTGTCTGGCGTGTTCCGGACTCCTGGTTGCTCACCTTCTACCCCTACCTACCACAATGGTACAGCACCAGCAACAGGCTTCAGGTTGAGGCCTTCTCCTTAGTTTTGACAATTCCCCATCACTGATGCCCTTGTAAGATGAGACCATTATTGAACCCTTCGTTGGCAGGAAACTGGTACTTCATTGGCAGGAAATTGGTATGCTGTGTCATCCTCCTGCCAGTCTTCAGGGCTGGGATCTTGTCACTTAAATACAGATTCTCTAGAGAACAATAGCCCACCCTCTTGGCTACTGAATCTCAATTGCCAAAATAGGAAAAATAGCCATTACTGTTGAATGCACACACCAGGCCCTGAGCTAAGCTGGGATTTGTTCTCTTATGGCAGAGAGTCTCATACATGTTGACTTTAATCTTCAACCTCTTAAAAACATGAATTGCAGTCAAGGGATATCATATATTTATTTAATTTAGATAATTCAAGTATGCATGCTCCCTCAAAAATTAAAAAGTAAAATATTTCTCACACATAATTTTATATACTTTATGTAATCTATATGTTTACTCTATATTATACTTTTATAAATACATATTATGATACAATGCAAATCCCAGGCGCAAGGCCAATCACTGATAAATAGCAGGCAATCTCTTTGGACCGTCAAACCAGCCGTGTCAGAACCTCACTCTACTTCGTTAGCCTGAACCACCAAGCAAATGGGTCCCCAAGTCCCTGCTCAGCCCCCTTCCTACCAAATCCATAGTACTAAGGACGCATGATGCCTGAGTTGCCAGAAGCTTTGTCAGCTGACAGCATACCAGCAGGGCCATCATCTTATTCATTGCACTGAGTAGAGCGAAGCACACTTAGAGCAGTTGGTTTGGACGCCACTTGTTTCTACTGACTCTGGAAAGAGGGAAATATTTAGCATTTTGCAGCTAACCACAAAGAGGCACTATTTGAATGCTGTACTTGGGAGAGGAAGAATATTCATGACTGTCATTTCCCACCCCTTTCTGGATTCTCATCCCAGCTGTACCTATAATTAATTGTCAGGAGCTAGAGCAAATCATTTAACTCTTCCAGGCCTAGGTTTCCTTATCTGCATAATAAGATGGTTGAGCCACTTGTTCTTCCTTGTTCCTTCCACCGCTGACATTTTGTAGTTTCTTTCACACACACACACACACAAAATATTTTTCCCATCAGACACCAGGGTCCTGTGGTTTCCCTAAAACAGAGCTTGAAACTTGCTAAAGAGCCCCAGAGCATGGCTTGATGGAATGTCTTCCAGCCCAGACTTGGTGGTTTGTCCACATCAGAGCCTTAGGTGTTATCTGATATGTACCTGTGAAGTCAGGGGGCTTCCTCACTGTGGGGAGATCCTGTCCAGGATGAAAGCTACTGTGGTCACATTGGGGAAGATGATTTCTTTCCTGTCAAGGGCAATGGCATGGCTATTATTAATATCTTTCATTCATTTATTTCACATCTTTTTGCACAAAGCCAAAATAAAGGAGGAAGGGAGAGAGTAAGGAAGGGAAGGAAAGAAAGGGAAGGGAAGGAAAATGGAGGGGAGAGCAGGGAGAAGAAGGGAGGGAGGGACGGGAGGGGAGGGAAGGGAGAAGAGAGGGTGGGCAAGCAGGCCCAAAAGAAGAGTAAATCTTATTGAAAGTCAACTTGAATTTGTTTCTGGGTGTAAGATGGCTTCACAAATGGAAAAATTATTATCTATGAGTACAGCTTTTCAACTTTAAGAGAGTCAGACAACTTAAGGCCAGAGACTCTGCACAGCAAAGAGCTCTTGCATCCAGGCTTTCTGTCCCAGTAACTTCTATCCAGGTGTTTTGAATGAATCTGAAGGCAAAATTTGATTGGATCATTTACTTGCTTTTCTGCACCCAAGCCACTCTGGGACCTTTCCAACTTCTCTGAATTAACGCATCTCATCAAGCCAACTTGATGTGCTGCTCTGCCCAGCCTTCAGCAGCCCATCTCCTGGGACTACCTAAAAGCAGATTACCCTCTTGCTCCTTTTGAATTTGCATCCAGATGAAATCCAGTTCAAGGAAACAGCAAAGGCAGCCTTAAAAGGGGAAAGCAAAGGAGATTTTGCAAGACAGCAAACAGCTCTCTGAAGAGCAGAGAGAAAAGAGAGGGAATTGATCTCTGCTTTGGTTGACATTAATTGACTTCCCAGGAGTCTATAAGGCCAACTGACCATCTTCTGCCCATATCCAGTCCAGGTGTCATTTCCCCCATCAGTTCTCTTTGGATGCCTACCTTCTTCCCCATCCTCTTGGAGACTAGAAATACTCTTTCTCTCTCCCCTCCTCCACATTCTTAGAGCACTTACTATACCCTACTGTGTAGACTTACTAGTATAATAATATCCCCCTTCTAGATGGTGAGCTCCTTTAAGGGCAGAGATTACTTGAGAATCTAATTTGTAACTAAATATCATTTATATAGTTATATAGCAGTTATAGATATAGAAATACTTTCCACAGTGCCTGGGCACAGCAGGGACTGGATAACTATTTGGCAAAATAAAAATGAAAGAATATATAATAAATTCATTGAGCCTGTTTCTGACCCCCTTGCTGTTCTCTCATCATATGAGCTTTTGTCTTCCTTAAAGAGATAATTTACCAAAGAGGAAAAGAAGAAAGTCTAAAATAAGGGATCTACAACTTCTCAACCCGTTTTTGACCAAGCCTGGGAGCGGTCTCACTGTCAATTCCTTGCTTCTCCTCCTCTGCTCATCTTTGCATTTGAGAAGGCAAATACAACAAGCAGGAGAGGGACAAATTTACCTCCCTCCGTTGCATGCTCTTTGCAGCAATTACCCTCGCGAATATCTCTCCACTGGCAGATTAGAAGTTCAAAAAGCCTCGCCTCATTGCTGACCTGAATAGAATTGTGGCAGCTGATAAGGCCAGGCAGCTCTGGGGTCTGCAGCTGGAGGCTGGCTAGAGAAGGGCCAGGAGCCACCCCTGCTTCCCCAGCATCCCTGGGCACACAGTCTGATGGATTATTGACAATGCTGAGTGATGTGGATGGCATTTATTAGTTTTCAATAGTTGCTATAAAATGAACTTCACGCCATCTGCAAAATTAGGATTCAGAAGCAGCCCTGGATATTAAAATATTTGTAGCTGCTTCTGCTATTATATAAGATTTTACATTTTATGACTCCCTGTGGGACTCAAAGTATAAATTAAGATACATATTTAGAAGGCAGTAAATAAACTTAGGAAAGCAGCAGCACAATTAATAAATGGACAAAAAATTGCATATGGGAGGAGAAATAGTTTTTCTACACAGAGAGTCAAAAGCTAAATGGGATTTAAACATTCTCCTGACACTATCGTTAAGACATAAATATCAAAAATAACATACTAGAATTCATAAGGAAGATTTTTTAGCAAAGTGAATAAACAACTCTATGTATAACAGAGAGATCCAGAGAGTAATCGGCTTCCTCTTCCTTACCATCCCACTGGACTCTGGAACTTGTCTAATTATTCAAAAGCCTTGTATAGTATTATCTCCAACAGAGCAAATGTTTTGATCAAAAGAATTCCATGGAAAGCATTCCAAGGCCTTATTCTAATGCCACCCAATTTTCTAGGATAATTACCATAGTGTGTCACTTTCTCTTTACCCAACATTCCTAATGAAGACACAATCACAGTATGATTCGAAGATGTAATGGCAAATCAGTCAATCACTGTTAGTTCCCTAGGCATTCCAGTTTGACTTGCAGATCCCTCGTGGGCAGAACCATCACCCTTTGGAATGAGGGGTGCTCACTGTGGTGTTGGCCCTGGGGTAAGACTGGCTGCAGAGGGACAAGTCCCTGCCTGTGGTAGGATTTTAAAAAAGAAAAAAGAATAACAGTAGTTTCAGTATTTGTCTAGAAAGTTCTGTTCAACATTCCTTCCATGTGCCCTTTGAGGTAGCACAGGTAACACAGAGGAAAGTTGGTCTCTCATCTTCTCTAGCAATGCAATAATGTGTCGGTCCATGTTCATCCATGATGGCTGTGATCATGTCTGATACCTCAAAACAAATGCATGTTAGGGTGCACATCCCCATGAGACCAGCCTCGCAACAAAGCCTGGGAGCCCAACTGGCAGGGAAACAGGCAACAGTGGGTCACAAGAGAATAACTGACTGCATGGATATTTTCACACTGTGGCTGCCCAGGACAAGGCCACCACCCATGCCCTCACTCTCTCTCCCAATCTGCTCTTTCCTTCCGGTTGCATTTCCATTCCACATCAATCAAGCCCCAGCCTCAGGAGGCTGGCCTCTCCTGATTTGCCTCTGAAATGCTGCTGGTACTAATGGCGGTTGGAGCCTTAGGAAACCATTCCCTGAAGTATCACTCACCTGAAACATAATCCAGAGATGGAAAAGGTTCTGGCCTGCTGCTTTATATTAGAACAAAAATAATCATGGTAATAGCTTGCATTCTCCTTGATACCTTTCATTCAATAATGTCAAGCAATTTGTACGCAAGTAATTAAAAAAACGCTCCTTTGTGGTAAGTTACTAATTTAGCTCCCATTTTAAAGAGAGACAGAAAGACTTAATGATGTTCCCCATGGGAGAGCAGAGTAGGTAGCAGAAGCATTGGGTATGCAGTGATTTGTGGCATAAGATCTCTCATGTTCGACTCTAATCCCCAATATTGGGCTCACAAAATTGCTTCAGAGTGGGAGTTGGTCTTGAGTCTCTAGGGTGGTATTGTGTTCTATTCAAGAGCTGCCTGGTTTTGCTGTGGGGGCAGCTGCATTTCATAGCTCTTGGTGCATATTTCTGTACTCTCCTTTCATCACATGATGTATATCATTCCCCTCACTGGCATTTCCAATCACTGAGAGCAGCAGAACCAAGGAATGAATTGGAGCACTGTAATTTTTCCCCTTCATTGATTTGGCAGGAGGAAGAGAAGTGCTGGGGAGGGGAATGCGTAAGGTGAAATGTTCTTTCAAATCTCCCACCCGCATCACAATTCTGTGTTTCTTGTACCTCAGGACTGTTCATTCAGGCTCCCCTCATCTTCCCATTCCACCAGCCTCTACCAGGCTTCCTACAAGGCCAAAACTGCTTCAGTCCTCAGACCTCTGGGGGTGTTGGCCCAGAGGGTACCATGCAACCCAGGGCCCGGCTGCTGCCTGCCTGCCTGCACCCTTGTCCCCCTCCTTCTCATAAACTTGGCTGTTTGTCAGAAAGAAGTTTAGATTTAGTGTAGGAAATGACATTTCATATTAGAAATAGCATTATTTGATGGTGGTGGTCATTATATGTAATTATCCTTTTCATGTTGATATGCCATGTATTTTGAGGCTGTTGTTACTGGAAGATAGGCCATTAAACTTCTATTTCATTCATATGAAATTTAAGCTGACAAAGGGAAAAAGACAATTATTAGATTGCTTTTAAATGCATGTTTTCACTCCGAGGCCAACCAAGAACTTGGAGAAAATTGGGTGGAGGTATAAAAATCCTTTTGTGAAGTAGACAGAACTTGGAGAGGGAAAATGGGATTTATAGTTGCTATTAAAATGGTTGTTGGTGTTCTTGAAGGTAACTATGAGCTCTCTTCTTAAATAACCTCAATAATTTTAGCACTAATTAGCACAGCTAGGCACACATGAAAGTGTAACATGCAAGTAGATAAATATACTGGCCACTGTATCGATAAAGCACTCTGCAAACATAAACTGCTATATAAAATGGGAATTAATTACATAAGTAGGCATACAGGATGGGATGGTTATTCATATTACTGCAAAGATAAACAGTATCCTCAAACAGGCAAAGCATGCTTTTGAGAACCAAGTTTCTCCACACCTCCCATCTCCCCAGCCTCCCTTAGTAGTAAGTAAACTGTCAGGGAAAATGGAGGCTCTGGCCCTCTGTGGTCCAGTCTGATAGCCACTGGTCACATGTACGTGAAAAGCCCTCCAAATTTTGCAAGTCCCAAATGAAACGTGAAAGAGTGCAAAATAGACACCAGATCTGGGGGTGGCTCTTTGGTGTGAGACAGGGAAGAGAATGTAGGCTACCTCACTGATAATTTTTATATTGATTACAAATGGAAACGATAATATTTTACATATCTTGGGTTAAACAAAGTCTATTATTAAAATAGATTTTACCTGTTTCTTTTTTACTTTTTTAATAAGGCTACTAGAAAATTTAGAAATATGTTTGTGGCTTACAGTACATTTTTGTTGGACAACATGCTCTGGATTCATGAACTTAAGTTTGTGGGAGCTGTAGAAGAAGTCAAAGATAAGGAGCACCACTCAGCTCCCTAGGCTATGTTCTGCCTTGTAACCTCCTGCCTGCGAAATATAAGGGAGGATAAACCAAGGCTGTTTCTCCATGCTGTGAAGGTTGGTGGTGAACAAAATGGTCAGGCAATCCTCATCTGTCTGGGATGTGCAACTTTTGGCACCACACACATACTAAAATAAAGCAGCCAGGGGCATGACTGGCTATTTGGGCTTCTTACCTGGGAAGGTGGAAGAAAGAAAACTTCAGGTTTATCATGCCTGCATTTTGGCAGACTCCTGTCTGACTGTCAGGCATGCCAGCTATTAGTTATTCATAAGCAGAGAACAGGGTTGGGGCAGATGTGAGGGAGACTGACCTGGGAGTGGGAGATGGAAGTGCTGGTTCAGTGTAGCTGCTGGAAGAGGTTTGCCTCAGAAGTCACCACACACTGGCCTTCAGGGCACCTATTTGTGCCAAATGAAGAGGACTTACAAGAATACATTTATGTGTCACCTGACACAGTGTTTAATTGTTAGATAAATGTTGGTAATTGTGAAGCAAACTCTAGTTATGGTGCTAACTATAACTCAGGTTATGGTGCTCTAGTCCTCTTTGAGTGGGTTATTGAAAGCACTTGAATTCTTATTTGCATGTTATTTGTGTAAATGCATGTACTAAGTTCAAAAGGCTGTAACTCCAAGAAAGCACAATTCAAGTAGATTAACTTAATCAGAACAATACCCTACAATTGTGTGCAAATCTCATATTCGAAGACCAATGCATTTGAAGAATATAACAGATTTGTAAACCACTGGATCCCATTCCAACTCATACACCACAATACGCAACCTACACATAGCTGACAACGGGTGCCCTTTTTCTGACATCATGTCTACTGTGGGCCATCAGGCATGGGAGAATATTTTTAAATGGTCTACCTTTCTCAGAAATGTTTACCTTCTAAGGCAGTTAATGTTCATCCAGTCCAATCTCTCCCTGATCCCGAGTGACCAATGAGGGATCTAAGCCCCAGAGAAAAAATGAATTTGTCCAAGATGACATAACCACCAGAGGCTGGCCCAGGACCAGAAAATGTCCCCTGGCCAGGCCCGCTTCTAATAATGGTGATGCAGGGGCTGGAATGGAACACTGGAGGAGGTTCGCACACCCCAGGGATAGCCATCCAAATGTCACAACTCCCATTCTCCTCCCTCAACAATATACCTTCCTAACATCCCAGTAGGTCAGGTTCAATGCTACAAATCTTGCATTTCACGGGGTATTCAGAATGTGATCCAGCCATAGGGGCATTGCAGGTGGCCCTGTAGATTCCTGTCGCCATGTGAGAGACACAGCCAGAAGAGTGCCAGAGTGAGGTCCTCCAAAGTGCAGCCTGAGCAGGGCCCTTGCATCCAGCATTGAAAGGGGTTTCTTCTCTGGTCCTGACTCCCAGTCCTGCACGTCTTTGCTATCTTACAACACACCCTTCCATACAATTCAGTGCACAGATGACTCTGTTTTACTCCGATACTAATTATTATTCCTGACAAGGGAAAGAGTTCTTGGATCTCAGAAAACAGAAAAAAAAAGAGTAAGTTCTGATTCCCTTGGTGCATTCAGGTCTCAGTTCTTCCCTACATCTTCTCCTCTGTCACCGTGCAACCACAGGCACATGCACACAGACACACACACTGAGACACACACATGCACACACCTGGACGACCCTATAAGTAGGGTCAAGAATCCTCCAAGAGGCACAGGAATCACTCTTTCCTGCCATTTGTTTGTTTGTTTGTTTGGATTCCCCAAAACTATACTGATTTGCATGTTGTTTTCATAAATTTGCATAGCACATTCAAGAGGCCCTCTCTCTTCCGCATCCCACACTGCTGTGGAAATGTGGCCAGTTTTCCCTGTGTTGCAAAGGCATACAAAGAAAAGCTTTATTTTTGCAAACATTTATTACAATGAACCTTTTAAATGATACAGAATATAGAAGGATTTTCTTTTAATTAAAGTACCAGTGTGAGGAGTTTTTATAAAGCCATCCTTTTCTTACTGTGGTCATTGGGCAGCTTGGCAGCATGAGAGTGGGTGGCCAAGGGAGGTGCAGAATGTCCTGCTCTGGGAGGGATGCATTTAAATGATCCATCTGGAATAGTCTCTAGAAATCATCTCAGCCTTTTCTGTCCTCTGAGCCTCTGAAATCCTGCCTGCCCTGTGGTTTGTGCCCCAGAACTCCCACGGTAATGTTGCCAGCAATGCTGGGCACCCCTGCCCATCTGGCTTGGCTCGGGGCTCCCTGGTCTACAAGTGAGGCTTGGAAAACTGTGTGAACTGTTGATGTGCCTTTTAGGTTTCATTTTTGGAATAATAAACACACTGTGCAGGACCACCTGATTCCAATCATTCAAAAGAAGTAGGAAAAAGGATTTTTTTCAGCCTCATATATGAATGTGATATTATAACTCTTGTTGAAAATAAGTCATATGTGTACAGCCCTCATAGTCTCTTCCATAACAGCCTTGCATGTGTGCAGTCCTTCCCTCCCTACTCCAGCCTAATAAGTCATCCATTCACCTTTGCTGCATTCCTCTTACCTTTTAACAATGAACCATTCATTGAATAGAAAGTCAAGAGAAAGGGGTAGAGGTTGTACAACCCAATTCCTCATAGTTCTCCAGCTCTTGCACAAGGAATGGCCAAAAAAAGAAATGGAAGAGACCCAGTGCAGTGCCTCACACCTGTAATCCTAGCACTTTGGGAGGCTGAGGCAGGAAGGAAGATCACTTGAGCCCAGGAGTTCAAGACCAGGGAGGCAACATAGGGAGGCGCTGTCTCTACAAATAATACAAGAAAAATGGCTGGGCACAGTGGCACATGCCTGTAGTCCCAACTTCTCCAGAGGCTGAGATGGGAGGACCACTTGAGCCTGGGAGGTAGAGGCTTCAGCAAGCCATGATTGCCACTGCATGCCAGCCTGGGTGACAGAGTGAGAGTCTATCTCAAAAAATAATAATAATAATTGAAGAAATGAAAGGTTTACCCACAGAAAGGGGGAAAGAACTGAAAAGAGAAGAAAACCAAAGAGAGTGACCTTCCCCCAGGCCATGGCTATGAGAGCTGATATGGCTTGAGGTCATGAATCACGGTTTATTTCCAGTGGAGGAGTAGGTAGACCACGGGCCTTCAAGCTGCCCTGGGGAACTCCTGGCACTGCCACTGAGTGGCTGTGTGATCTTGGCCAACTTATTCAGTCTTTCAATCTGAATTTCTGGATCTCTAAAGCTGGCGTGATAATACTGCAACATCTCTGCTCGCTCCACAGAGTAACAGAAAGGATTCGTTTATTTAATGTGTTATTTTTGACAGAAACCTGTGTTGGGCTTTCATGAGACTGCTTCCTTCATCCTTTACACTGCTTGTCACAAATAACTATAAAAGAAGCTTGTATTCCAGTGCATTTTTTGTTTCTTTTTTTTTTAAAGTCAATCCACAAACATTTCTGGACATTCTATTGTGTGTTCAACCTGCACCATGTAAACTATGATATACAAAGGTACCAAATGTTCTCCATTCTAGGTGTCCCCAGGCCCAACTGCCCTCCTCCACAGCCTGCGGCTAAGGTCCCAGCAGGCTTCAAGGTTGAGACCATTGTGAGCAAACGTTAAGAGTGGAACACTCATGTTCAAGTTAGTCACGTGAATTTTTCTTTTTTCTTTTCTTTCTTTTTTTTTTTTTTTTGAGACTGAGTCTCACTCTGTGGCCCAGGCTGGAGTATGGTGGTGCAATCTCGGCTCACTGCAACCTCTGCCTCCCAGGTCCAAGCCATTCTCCTGCCTCAGCCTCCCGAGTAGCTGGGATTACAAGCATGCACCACTACACCCAGCTAATATTTGTATTTTTAGTACAGATAGGGTTTCACCATGTTGGCCAGGCTGGTCTCAAACCTGGCCTCAAGCGATCCGCCTGCCTCCATCTCCCAAAGTGCTGGGATTACAGGCGTAAGTCACCACTCCCCACCTCAAGTCATTCATGTGAATGTTTAAAGTTTGTGAATGCAAGCAAATCCATATACATTTCAACATACCATTTTCAATACCTAGACAATGATTTAAGTGCTCTTGCCTGGTCTCCAACCATCACCGTCCATGTGACCAGATTCAATGAACACTTCTCTGCTCTCATCTTATTTGGCTGCTCAACCAATTTGTCCACTTCCACTTTCGTGGAACACTCTCTTGGCTTTTCTCACACTGCTCTCTCCCTTTCTTCACCTCAATGCATTTTTCCTTTTTCTCTCTCCTCTCTTGTCTTTACCCACCCCCACCCTCAGTTTTCATTGCCTATCACAAAGTGACTGTAAAAGGACCTTGAACTTGAGTCTATCCCCTGAAGAGCTGATACTCCCCAGGGCTTAGTCCTGCCCTCCTTCGTCCCTCCCTCCTTCCCTCCCTCCTTTCCACTCTTTCTCCTTCCCTTCTTTTCCTGTCTATACTTTTCCTCTATGTAATCTCATCATTCCCAATGTTTAATTCCATGATATACTAATGAGTGCCCAGTTTATAACTTCAGCTCATACTTGTCAGAGATCCATATTTACATATCCAATCACGTAGATGACGTTCTTCACCTATCTCAGAAATTTCTCAGATTTAACATTTTCAACATTTTCAAAATAGAGATCTTGGTTTCTGGTTCCCAAACCTGCCTTTGCTCCTCCACGTATCTTCCATATACACCCAGCACCTGGAGCCAAACCATGGGATCACGTTTTATTCTCCATGTCCCTCCATATCCAGCATCTGACCTATCAGCAAGTGCTTTCAAGTCAACCTGAAATACGTGCTGTGAATCTGCCTCTCTCCACCACCACCATGCCGGTGCAAACCACCATCATTTCTCACCTGCTCCACTTTAACACTTCCCAACTTGTGTCTCTACTTCCACTGTGCTCCCCACACAACTCAGTCCACTCTCCACACAGCAGGACAGTAAGTTATAACACAAATCAGATCGACATCAAACATAAATCGGATCGTGCCATTCCCCTGCTTCAAACTTTTAATGGCTTTCTAGTTCATGTGAATAAAATACAGTGTCTTTACCATAAGCCCAGTATGATCTGGTCTCCACCTATCTCCCCAACCTTATCTCATGCCAAGCTTTCCCCTTATTCAATGATTTCTAGTCACACTAATCTTCTCTTAGTTCCCCAAACACATCCGACTCATTCCTGATTCAGGGTCTTTGTATGCAGCAGTTTTTCCTACCTGTAGCACTTCCCCCTTAAATTAGAATGCCATATCCTCAAGAGGCCTTCTCATAGAACCCTACCTAAAGACAATATCCCTCACACTTTCATTACTTTCTGCACTGGCTCATTGTTCCTTCATTAAGCTTGTCATAAATTTAATTGTTTTTATTGAACAAGGTTCTGATAAAACTTGTTTCTTCCGTGTCCTTCAGTAAAATGTGAGCCCCATAGGGGCAAGAATGAATCATGTCTAACTTGTTCCCCATTATGGTATCCTCACTGCTTAGCATGGAGGAAATGAATGAAGTAATGAAGATCAGATAATATTATCAAAGTTTTCATAATCCTGTTCTTCAAGCTACAATACCAGTTTGGGACATACTTTAGCCATCTATTCCTGTGGAAACTTCTAAATAGCTGTCCTTGGTAGACATAAGTCTCTTACAGACCACAGTCTTAAACAGACAAAAATTAGACATCCTGGAAAATGACTAAAGTTGAAATGATACATGATATCTAATTTGACTTTTTCAGGGAAACAGTGTTCTCAAACAGCTTTTCATAGAGATAATCATCAGTCCAACATTTAATTAACTTAAACAGAATAACTATTGTCTAAACCAGGTTGCTTCTAAGAGTGAAAAGGTTTACTTTTCACTTTAAATGATTTAGGAACCATAGGCATAAATTAAGACTATTCTAGACAAATCAGGACAAGATGCCCTAACATTTAAAAATATCCTCATTGACTGTGTGGTTCAAATCTTCCTAGAGCTTGCAATTAAACAAGTTAATATACTGGCTAATGATAAAATTATATTCAGATAATATGGCCTAATAACCTACTCCACAAAGTTCCTGCCGTTTTCTCCACAATGATGATCTATTTTGTATGACAACAAATTACCAGGTAAGGGAATACATTTTTAAATATGTTGGGATCCAAAAGAGTTTCTTTGGGGAGAATTTGATAGGCATCTCTGAGGGAATATTTGAAAGAGATTTGCAGTCTCTTGACAAATGACTTTTTGATAAATCAATAAATATTAAATATTTAGTAATTTTAGTAAATTTAGTCAAAAACCAGAACCACAACACAATTCTCCTGATGCCCCATTCTGTATGCAGTGATGTAGAAATAAAATTCAGAATACAGTATCTTCAGAACAAAAATAATAGTTAATATTTACTGAGCCCTCATCATATGCCATATCTAATGTAAAATACACCTTATATTTCCAGGAAAATGAGTACTCAGAACAATATTCAAGGGTACCTAGTATTAATCTCATTTTGCATTTAAGGACTCCAAGGTTCAGAGGTTTTAACTAATTGCCCAAGATCACAAAATAGCAGCAAAGCCAGGATCACCCCCAGATATGCCCTTCTCCAAAGCCCAGATTCTTAGCCGTTGTTTACCTCTAAGACTGTTTATATTCCTGACTTCCTTTTCCACTGCATTTCAGCGGTCTGGCTCCCATTCACACTGGGGTGCTCTTCTTCCACTTGGCAGGGTGCTCCTTTACATTCTATGATGAAACACTAACAAGGGTGTCTTTGACGAGTGCTCAAGGATTGCTACAGGTTGAGTCCTGCCAGTCTTGTACCTGCCTAGAGGAAATGAACCACACACACAGTGTTACAGTTGAAAGGAATCTTGGATATCCCCTGGTTCCACCTCCTGATTTTACATGTGAGAAAATGAGAGAAGTGAATGGACTTGCCTAAGGTCACATAGGCTTGTTGTCAAAAGCCAGAACCACAACGCAGTACTCCTGATGCGCAGTTCAGTATGCAGTGATGTAGATATAAAATTCAGAATACAGTATCTTTAGAACAATCATCTCATGTAAATATTTTATAGACTGTATAGTACATAATATATATTTAGAAAAACGTATAAATATTTTATAGACTGTGACATAATTGTCAAGTTTGGGATTAAAACTATGATTCCAAAGCAATGCCGCACATGTATGGTACAAAACAATATGCTGAGGTCTGAGCAGCTATCCCTAAACTGTGTCTGCATTTTCCTAGAGTGGCAGAATTCAGACTGCATAGCCAGCTCCAAATTTGCACAACTGCCAGGGGAGTGCAGCCTGTGGAAAAAGAGCTGAGCAAAGGGATTGCACATCCCTAGGAGTTTGGGGCTACCAAGAGGGTGAAGCTGTGGTCACACTAAAGGACCCAGAGTGAAAAGTAAGCTGTGGCCAGATCTCCCAGGCCACTCTGGGATGCTATAGTCTCACCAGTGGCCAACTAGAAGCTGCTCCTTTAACCCAGAGTGAAGGTAAAGGTAACCATGCTGCAGCATTGGAGAAAGACCTGATGGCTCAGAACTGCTTGGGAGTATTCTTTTTTTTAATCTTTTTTAAAATTTTTGTGGGTACATACTAGTTGTATATATTTACAGAGTACATGAGATATTTTGATACAGGCATGTAATGAGAAACAATGACATCACGGAAACTGGGGTATCCAACCCCTCAAGCATTTATCCTTTGCATTATAAACAATCCATTTACATTCTTTTAGTTATTTTTAAATGTATGTTTCAGTTATTATTGACTGTAGTTGCCCTGTTGTGCTATTAATTAGGTCTTATTCATTATTTTTATCTTTTTGCACCTATTAAGCATCCCCACCTCCCCACCAGTCCTCTACTCCCCTTTCAGCCTGTGATAACTATCAGAAATTTTTGTCTAGACCAATGTCCTGGAGATTTTCCACAATGTTTATTGTAGAAGTTTCATAGTTTGAAGTCTTAGCTTTAAGTCTTCAATCCATTTTGATTTGAGTTTACTACATGTCAAGAGATAGAGGTCTAGTTTCATTCTTCTGCATGTGGATATCCAGTTTTCCAAGTACCGTTTATTGAAGAGACTGTCTTTTCCCCAGTTAATGCTCTTGGCACTTTTATCGAAAATGGATTCACTGTAGGTGTGTGCTTTTGTTCCAGGGTTCTCTATACTGTTCTGTTGATATATGTGTCTGTTTTTATGCCTAATGCCATGCTGTTTTGGTTACTATAGCTCTGTAGTATAATTTGAAGTCAGGTAGTGTGATTCCTCCCATTCTGTTCTTTTTGCTCAGGATAGTTTCAGCTATTCTAGGTCTTTTATGGTTCCATATGAATTTTAGGATTTTTTTTCTACTTCTGTGAAGAATGCCATTAGTATTTTGATAGGGATTACATCAAATCTGTAATAAAACCCATATATGACAGACCTACAGCTAGTATCATATCAAACGGGGAAAAATTGAAAGCTTTTCCTTTAAGATCTGGAACACGACAAGGATGCTCACTGTTACCACTGCTATTCAACATAGTACTGGAAGTCCTATGCTTTGGGTAGTATGTGTTTCCTCAACACAGATATTTTGAATTCTGAAAGGTCACATATCTCTGTTTCTACACGATTAGTCACTGGCACCTTATTTAATTCATTTGGGGAGGTCATGTTTTCCCTGGATAGTGTTGATGCTTGTGATGTTCTTCAGTATCTAGGCATTGAAGAGTTAAGTATTCAGTGTAGTCGTCACTGTCTGGAATTGTTTGTACCCAGATCTCTTGGGAAGGCTTTCCAGGTATTTGAAAACACTTCGGCGTTGTGATCTAAGCTGTGTTTGCCTTAGGTGGAACCCCAAGTCCAGTAATGCTGTGGTTCTTGCAGACTCATAGAGGCACCTCCTTGGTGGTCTTAGACAAGATCTGGAGAATTCTCTGGATTACCAGACTCTTGTTCTCTTCCCTTACTTTCTCTTAAATAAATGAGGTCTCCTTTTTTCTAAGCCACCTGAAGCTGGGGGTGGAGTAACACAAGCACCCCTATGGCCATCAGCACTATGACTGTGCTGGGTCAGACCTGAAGCCAGCACAGCACTGGGACTCACCCAAGGCCTGCTATAACCACTGCCTGGCTATTGCCTTTGTTTGCTCCAGGCCCTAGGACTCTCCAATTGGCAGGTGGCAAAGCCAGCCAGGCTTGCATTCTTCCCTTCATGGCAGCAAAGTCCTGTAAGCTCTGGGTGGGTCCAGAGTGCTGTCTGGAAGTCAGGGTCTACAGTCAAAAATCTTAGACATGTACCTGGTGTCCCAAAAGCAATGGCAACAAAAGCCAGAACTGACAAATGGGATCTAATTAAACTAAAGAGCTTCTGCACTGCAAAATAGTGAACAGGCAACCTACAGAATGGGAGAAAATTTTTGCAATCTATCCATTTGACAAAGGGCTAATATCCAGAACCTACAAAGAACTTAAACAAATTTACAAAAAATAAAAATAAAAACAACCCCATCAAAAAGTGGGCAAAGGATATGAACAGACACCTCTCAAAAGAAGAAATTTATGCAGCCAACAGACACATGAAAAAATGCTCATCATCACTGGTCATTAGAGAAATGCAAACCAAAACCACAATGAGATACCATCTCACACCAGTTAGAATGGCAATCATTAAAAAATCAGGAAACAACAGGTGCTGGATAGGATGTGGAGAAATAGGAACACTTTTACACTGTTGGTGGGATTGTAAACTAGTTCAACCATTGTGGAAGACAGTGTGGTGATTCCTCAAGGATCTAGAACTAGAAGTACCATTTGACCCAGCCATCCCATTACTGGGTATATACCCAAAGGATTATAAAACATGCTGCTATAAAGACACATGCACACGTATGTTTATGGCAGCACTATTCACAATAGCAAAGACTTGGAACCAACCCAAATGTCCATCAATGATAGACTGGATTAAGAAAATGTTGCACATATACACCATGGAATACTATGCAGTCATAAAAAAGGATGAGTTCATGTTCTTTGTAGGGACATGGATGAAGCTGGAAACCATCATTCTCAGCAAACTATCGCAAAGACAGAAAACCAAACACCGCATGTTCTCACTCATAGGTGGGAATTGAACAATGAGAACACTTGGACACAGGGTGGGGAACGTTACACATTGGGGCCTGTCATGGAATGGGGGAATGGGGGAGGGATAGCATTAGGAGAAATACCTAATGTAAATGACAAGTTAATGGGTGAAGCACACCAACATGGCACACGTATACATATGTAACAAACCTGCACATTGTGCACGTGTACCCTAGAACTTAAAGTATAATAAAAAAAAAACATAAAAAAAAGAAAATGTGGCGATATACACCATGGAATACTACGCAGCCATAAAAAAGGATGAGTTCATGTCCTTTGCAGGACATGATAAAGCCAGAAACCATCATTCTTAGCAAACTAACACAAGAACAGAAAACCAAACACCACATGTTCTCACTCATAAGTGGGAGTTGAACAATGAGAACACATGGACACAGGGAGGGGAATATCACATACCGGGGCCTGTCTTGGGGTGGGGGTCTAGGGGAGGGAGAGTATTAGGACAAATACCTAATGTAGGTGACGGATTGATGGATTCAGCAAACCACCATGGCACGTGTATACCTATGTAACAAAACTGCACATTCTGCACATGTACCCCAGAACTTAAAGTATAATTAAAAAATAAAAAAGAGGTGTACCTGGTATTCTATTGTATTGCAGCTGAGCTGGCACTCAAACCACAAGACACAGTCCTTCCCACTCTTCCCTCCTCTTTCCAAAGGCAGAGGAGCCTCACCCCATAGCCACCACCGCCACAGGCCACAGGGAGTACTGCCAGACTACCGCTGATGTTCCCTTAAGGCCCAAGGGCTCTTCAGTCAGCTTGTGGTGAATGCTACCTAGCCTGGGACTCACCCTTCAGGGCAGTGACTCCCCTCTGGTCCAGGGCAGGTCCAGAAATGCCATCTAAGAGCCAATCCTGGAATCAGGGACCCCAAAAAACTACTTAGTACTCTACTCCCCTGTGCTTGTGTTGGTACCTAAGGTGTAAGGCAAAGTTGCCTTTACTTTTCCTTGTACTTTTCTCAAGCATAAGAAGTTTCACCCCATAGTCACCAAAGCTGGTAATGTGCTGAGTCTCACCTGAAGCCAGCAAGTCTCAGAGGCTCACCCAAGGCCTTCAACATAGTACCTGGGTATCGCTGCTGGCTATTCAGGAGCCAAGGGTTCTTCAGTTAGCAAGTGATGGATGTTGCCAGGACTGGGTCCTTTCCTTCAAGGCAGCACATTTCCTTCTGGCTCAGGGTGTGTCTAGAAATGTCATCCATGAGCTAGGTCCTGGAACGGGGGCCTCATGACTCTGACCAGTGCCCTATCCTGCTGTGGCTGAGCTGGTATCCAAGATGCAGGACAAAGTCCTCCCCACTATTCCCTCTTGTCTCCTCAACCAGAAGGAAGGGGCCTCTTTTGGAGTCACAAGCTGTGCAGCCTGGGGTTAGGGGAGGGGTAATGCCAGCATTCCCTTAGCCACCCAAGCTGGTGTCTCAATAGATTGTTTGCCCCCACCACCCCCCATTCTACTGTCTCTGGGCCTAGTTCAGCACTAGGACTTACTTAAGAGTTACAGTCCTTGTGGGCCAGACTGCTTTCAAGTTTACTTAAAGACCCAGAGTACTTTAGCCCTTGGTGGCAAGGTTTGTGGGAAATGAAATTCTGACCGCTGGGATCCACAATTCCCTTCCTGCTAGGGCTGGTTTAAATGCTCCCCCCGTGGGTGGGCATCAGCTGAGTTTGGTCCAGTTTTCCTTTCTGCTGTAACAGGGCTGCACTAACTTCAGTGCCTCACGATTGCTTTGCTCCCCCTCCGCTAACGTCCAGAGATGTTCTCTGAACCACTCTGTCACTGCTGAGTGCGGGGGGGGAGGGGGCGGTATCAGAGATTCAGGACTGTGTTTTCTACCATTTCAGTGCCTCTTTCAATGATATGAACTTAAAACAGGTACTATGAGGGCTCACCTGATTTTTGGTTCTTATGAAGGTAATTTTTCACGTAGGTAGTTGTTAACTTGGTGTCCTTGCTGTGGGGATGATCAGTGGAGCTTTCTATTCTGCCATCTTGCTCTGCCTGGCTCCTTCTGGGTGTATTCTTACTCGGGAAGAAATTCCTTTTCCTTTCTTGTCCTTTACACAGATCTTCTTTCTCTCTCATTCCTACTGTACTGATCATTTCTCCACTGTTATAATGTTGGAGGGAAGTGGCCAACAGGCACAGAGAAATGGCCTTCAACAAAGAAAACAGTGTTTTATTGCTATTAACAATTTGCAACTGAGTTCACCCTAGAATGGTAAAATGTATATCAAAAGTAACAGTAGAAACTTTTAATGACTGACAACCAGTCTGTCTCCTCCCCAAGTCCATATCACACTTCCTTCCTTGGCTTTCACATTATTTCATCTTTTAACCATTGAAAGGGTATTCCTGTGGCCTGTACCCCTACCCAGCTCCTGGTTCCCCATCTCCTTCTACTCTCAGCTGAGTCTTCAAACCACTCCCCTAAGAAACACCAGGCAATCTCAGGCTGTGAAACAAGCTGGTCCCTTCCCATCAGACATGGGAAGTCCAGGTAGAACGCACAGAGCCCAATGACATAAGCCCTGCTAATCCCCAAGTTTTAAGCCCAGTCCATGCTGGTGGCTTGGCCTCTGCCCTCTTCCTGAGACCAAGATCTTGCCTCCTACTCCTACTTCAGGAACCAAGCCCCTGTCTTGATCTTCATGGCTGGGTCTCTCTTGATAAACCATCATTAGGAACAGACCTAGGAATTTTTAGAGGCCTTAAGCACTCTAAATAGCATGTAATTCCCTTACTTCCCCATCCAATTTAAAATTCAAAATAAAAAATACTATATCATAAAGTTTTTGAAATGACAGAAAATTTACATATATACTAAAAATTTACATATATACTGATGTTATGTGTGTGTGTGTGTGTATGTGTGTATATATATACTTCTTCCTAGAGTTTCTGTCTTTCTCTCTCTCTCTGTGTAAGTATGTGTGTGCATGCACCCAGATACTTTGCTGTATGCTTTGCTGGGCCAGACTGGGGCCCATCTCACCGGTCCTTACCCCTAAACCAGTTTTCTTTCTAAACCCCAGAAACAAGGTCAAGCATTGTGACAGTGACAGTATGCATGCTTCCTGATCTGCCTCCTGCCTCCTGTGACAGAGATTGGGCTATTCAAAACATATGCTTCCCAAAGTTGTAAGTGGAAAGTGGCTGCTTGTTCCAGGATGCTTGCATACAGCTGTGGCCATGTAACTAGTTCTCCCCATCAGAATATGTGAATGCCATGTGTCTCTTCCAGGCCAAATACATAAAAACAGGTGCACTTTCTCTGTTCTCTCTTTCTTCTTCCATTGGTTACATAAAGACAATAATAAGGCCTTGGAGAGTAAGGGAGCCATAGATGGAGTGTCTTGGTCCCCAAATCACCCAATATAGGAAAGCTTTAGCTGATGGGGAGAACCCAGTTTGCTCTGAGGTGTGGGATGTGAATATCTATTGTGTTTGAGCCATTACCTATTTGAGGGTGCATTAGTTACAACACTTTAGCCTACCCTTACACTGTCTAAACCTACACCTATCACCTGCTTTTAGACTTCTTTTTGCTTTGCTCCACAGTAATTACTTCTCAGAATGTTGTGCAAGCAGTACCACCTTTGGAATCAGGCAAATCTGGTGCTAGTACCTTCCCATTAAATGCTTCCCCAGCTATTTCAGAGACTATTTCCCTATAAGTGATGTGGTCTAGGCATCTCCCCTTAGAGGATTTAGCCCAGAATCCTGCAGAGTAGCTTTGCCATGAGTTCTGAGGCACAGTGCCTCAGTGAACTTCTATACCATTCAATGAACCTGAGCTCTGCCCTCACCAATGAAGTCTGGATATCAGCTTTATGGGGAAGGAGTGCCTCTCTCTGGGGCACTGTATCCCAGCTCTAGAAATAGTAGTACTTCATATATGTTACCCTTATATTCCTTAGCATTCTTTTTACCTCTTATTAAATAGACCCTCATTTCTCCAATCCCCTCTTGGTAATTCTTTATATTGAACTTTCATTATTCAAATTACTGTATGTTTTCTGTCTCATGATTAGACCCTGATGGATATAAAATTGGTTCTAGGAAAAGTTCCAACATATAGGCCAGAAAAGATGGGATGTGGGTATTTATTTGGTCATGTCCTCAGACTTGAGTGTAGTAGTGAGCTCCTTGCCAAGGGAAATGGAATGTTAAGTAAAATGCAGCATGAAGTGAAATCATAACCAGTTAAATTAACACCTGTGGTTGACTGGGATGGAGTGCCAATTAAAACAAGTGCCTTGGGAGCTCAGCTGGCTGCTACATTTGATCACAATGGCAGCAATGATGACTACAAGGACTGTGGTGCAGGAAGAGTATTTTTAAGTGTGCTTGAGCAGTTACAGAAAGAAAACAACAAGCTCAGATTCTTTAAGCCCCAGTTCAAGTTACAATCTGAGAACTAGAAAGCCTTCATGATATAATCCTTGAAGCCATGGGACCAACAGTGCTGAATGGCAAACAAAATTTAGTTGTTCATATTTCTTAATTACAACAATAATTCATAGTCTCATCAAGTATCTCGTGAAAGTCAGGGAATCTAATGAGAAAGATGGGACATGGAACTTGGAATAGGGATATCTGGTTGGACCCAGATGAAACTGACAATCCTGAACTCCCAAGTTCCTTGAGCCACCCTTATCAGTGGAAGTAGCTTGCCCTCTGGTGTTTGAGAAAACTGGCCTTTCTTTGCTTAAAATCATGTGCTAACTTCACTTGAGGCAGACACCTTGAAAAGGGATCCTCATTCTCTTCAAGACCCACCACGGACCCCCTCAGTTGTCATTAGAGCCACAACTGGGGTTAAATCTCAGCATGTTCCAGAGGTACAGATCCACACTGTGACCCATGAAGAAATAGTTTGCATATAAAAATAATTACAATAATGTTCAATCATATATGGGAATGTATTTAAAAACATGTGTGGGTATGCATTACAAGGATGTTTGACCAGAAGGATGGCATACCTCACTAGGACAGGTTAAATTCATTGATATGACTGAATTTGCTAAAGATTCCAGATTTGTAACGTATGTTTTTGTGCTGAAAGTAGGTATAACACCTTGCTTCATTGGTCAACCGAAATATCGGTTCAGCAGTGCCCTACAGTTGATAATATTGAGATGCCAGAGCTGCCCTAGCATGATGTAGAAGACGGAATTCAAACACTTCAGGAGATAAGAATGTTAGGTAGCATTTATCATGCATACCTACTCCCAACTGTATTCCACAAGAAGGCCAAGGAAGCACTTTCTTCACTAACAATGAGAAATAAATTAGTAAAGGGAGCATCCACATCATTGAAAAGCTGTATGGTTTCTGTTCTGTAGGCCAGGTAGGACTGTGTAGATGCCATCACTGAGATGAGTTCCTTGATTTCAATAGGGATGATGAGATCCTGGAGTAGCAATTGCCAAAGACAAATTGGGTCCATCTTCCATAAAGGGCTGCAGGGACACAATGGTACTCAGAATGTTTTGACCCACAGAGATCTTTGGAGATAGCTAGTTATCACAATGTCCCGAGGAAGGAAATAGGTGAGAAGTCCATTAGATTATTGCTTGAGCTATGTAACTGGAAAAAAATCTAAGTCTGGCACCCAAAATCTTGATTGTGATGCCAAAATGGTGAGCCACAGCCTTACTCCCAGATCACATAGCTAATTCAGCTCACAAATCCACAGCCCCTTGATTGAAGGAGAAGTTAGATCCCCTTGAAGGACTCTGTGCTATTACCACAAATATATACCATAAATCTTCATACAAGCCTTCCCCCGAAAGATTGCTGCCATTTGCCAGAGTGATTACTCACAGGGAAAAGTCAATACCCAGACCTTTTAGGGACTGCTAGATACTAGCTAGCAGTATCTGATGCTAATTCTTGGTGACTCAAAATGCCACCATGTCCCTGTAAGTTAAGCCTTGCAGCAGTCAGGTGACAGATGGAGTCTAAGCTCCAATCTGACCCACTTGTGGGCCCCACACTGTGGTTATTTTTCCACGTCTTAAGTGCATAATTAGGGAAGGCGTATTTGTCAACTATGAAAAACTCTACCTAGGTTCTCTTATCCATGACATGAAGGCCATAATACTGAAGGGCTAAGGGGAAGCCCTTGAAACTTCTCCTTCCTACCAAGATAGTAAACCAGAAGTAATACTGCATCCCTGGGAAAGGTGCAGAGATAAATACCACCATTAAAAACTTGAAAGAGGCAGAAGTGGTGGTACCCAACATATCCCCACACTTTGGCCCTTGGAAGTCTAACAGAACATGAAGAAAGACTGTGGACTATTGTTCACTTAACCAGGTGATGACCCTAATTGCAACTGTTATCTAAAACATCCTTTTTATTATTAATATAAAAATATTATTATTATTCAAAATGTGATATATTTGCTTGAACAAACCAATTCAGACTCTGGCACTTGATACACAGCTATTGGCCTTTCTATTTTTTCCTCAAATGTTGCATGTGATGCCTGGAGGTATGGCAGCTATTTTGAAATCCTGAAGATAAAAGCAACAGTAAGGAAAGCAGAACAGGAAGGTTAACAGAGCCTGGGTTTTTGATCATGCCATTTATCCACCATACTAGCCCTGATTGGCTCAACCCCTCAACTTCTCGTTGCATTAAGCAAATAAACCTATTACTTGCATATAGTTGTTTTCTATTACTTGATGGTGAATGCAATTATAACTGACACAAAACTTCAAGAACACAAGGTGAAGAGAGATTTATCAAACTAAAAGGAAGATGGCATGACAATTTGCAGGTTCTATCAGTATCAGATACACACACTTAGCTCTTTCCCACAGCTCCAGAAAGATAGAAAGATCTCTGGAGGAATACTTCCCATATTAATCCCAAACATGACAAGGATTCAAGTGCTTAACACAGAAGCAGATAAGCTATTTGCCTTTAAGAGGCTATGAGGTTTAGACAAGGAATACATTAGCTAGATGACAATTATTTATGGAATACTTAGGTGGCCAGTATAGACTAAGGACCAGAAGACCTTCGCTGATGTTCCACACTGCCTGGGACCCATGGGGTCTTAAATGTCCACTGAGAAGGAAGGAGGGAGCTCCAATGGGGATGGAATTTTCTCAGAGGAGTAGGATGAGGGCTCAAATTCAGAATTAGAAAACTAAAGACATGTTATGTTTATTGCACAGCTGAACATGTGGAATAAAATTCATAACTATTATGCCCATAAAGTAAAAATATAAATTCCTATTTATCTTTAATTCCCATTTCTGATGAAATACTTCTAGTTTTTTTCTGTTTGACAGGATCAAGAAATCATTAAAATATAGTCCTCAGAATCCTAGAAATTAAGCTTTATGTGGAGCACTTGAAACTATCAAGCCTTATAGAAATTTTAAGTTTCAAAAAGATCTTTGCTGCAGCCTCCTATATCCCTGAAACTTGTCACTCAGCACAAGCTGCAAGGAGATAAGTTATGAGATCTTAGTATTCTACTCTTCACCTATAATAATTCTGAAATAAACCATAACACAGTTGCATCTTACTTTTACATATCAGTATAATTTAAATATGTATTTATGCCAACAAACTACATGTTATTCAGAAGTCACTCAAATACACTTCAGAGTTGAGAGGAATTCCACAGGTCTTGGCAGCTTCATCTTTTGGGGGTCACCATTCCCTCCCCTTCCTTGGGTGAGTAATGCCTTTTCTGGTCTCTGTAGTGCAGTCAACTCTTGGTTTGTATCCAGAATTAACTAGTTTGTAGATTAATGATGGGAAAAAAAATTACAACTAGTAGATTAATTTTTAAAATGCAGCAATGTATGTCAACAAAAATATCTACATTTCAGAAGAGGTCAACTGTTTGACACTACATACTAACAACGCAGGGCCACTCCTATCCCAGCCAACTGTAAACAGTCTCATCTGCTTGAAACCCCATGTTTACATCCTGCACCTGGGAGGAAGAAGTACAAAGTCCTACCAGCAATCTTGAGAGTTCTGGTCAGTTTTAAACACATTGGTGCACAGTCCCTTTCTTTTGACTTTTTAGGGCAGCCAGAGGGTTCTTAACCTGCTCCTCAAATTTTATATGATTTTACTCTAGGATTAGAGACAAAGGGTGGGGGGGCATGCTTTTCAGAACAAAACTCAAAGTTTTTTGCAAAAAATCCAGGACCTGAAGCTTTTAATTTAGTGCAGGCACATGGAGGGACCAACGTTGCAAAGAGCGAGGGGGCACATGAAGAATGGGAAGGAAAAGCCGTTGAAGGAGCTGACATTAAGAAGGTGGGTAATTTAACTTCAGAGCTGTGTGGCTTGACGGTGATGCATGTGACCTGGGGTGTGAGACACTGAGGAATGACAAGACGGTGAGGTCGCCTGGTGGAGAGGAGGTGAGTGATTGCAGCAGTGCAGGGTAGAGGCTGCTAGCAAAACACTAACACGCTAGGGCTGCACTTTATCACCTAGACCATCTGCTGGATGCTTTAGAAAGCAGAGGACCATTTGCTAAATGACAAACTGATGTCACTTTATTCTAATATTCAACAAAAGAAGAACTCCGCCAAGCAGCAGACAGTAACAACAGACTATTTTGCCACTTTTCATCAAGCAATTTGTGTGATGTTTTGAGTCCCTTAAGTATTATTCTTGCATTATGTTTATACTTTGATAACATCTGTAGAACAGGAAATGTGTCCCTAAATATTAGATGTCATTTTAAGCAAATTGTCGTTCATTAAATCCATTGTTGGCACTATTTTGCCTGAATTTGCTTTAGCTGCTTCTGAGGCTTCTCCACAACTCCTCCCACCTCTCTTGTTCTTATCCTCTCATGCACGTTATCATAAACACCCGACAACTGACAGACCATGAGTACATCTCACGGCAGTGCCCGTGACTTTGACTTCACATTACAGCTGGGCACCTGGAGCTTCAGACTGGTGGTCTGCACACCTCAAAACAGAAGCCAAGTCCTTAGTAATTCCACAGGACTTGTACATGCCTGTATTTTTTGTCTTGGAGAAATAAATATATGCTGACTCTGCTATAAATGAAGAATATTGCTTCAGGAGAGGACGGCTTTTCCTCAGTATTCTGATTGATATTGCTGTTGATCACACATATTTTTACACCACACACACACATACACTTCCGCATTTCTAAATGGTAATTTCTTATGCAAGATTCTTTGCCCTGACCTTCTCTACTTTTACTATTGTCTTTGTCACTGAAACATCTATGTGTAGCTTATAATAGCAGATTTATAACTGATTTAAAGATAAAATGTTATGTTTAAGCAAACGCACACGTCTTTTCTTAAAATTTAGATTTCTAGTTCTCAAGCAAATTGGTACAACTGTTAGATCTTGTTGAGATTAATGCAATTAACAACTTCCTGCAGACAGACTATTCAAACATTATACTGCTTTGAGACAGACTCCTGGCTGTGTGGACTATTGGACACTTGTGCTTTCTTATGGAAAGCTCCATGATGGGGCCACACTGCACCTGCACCACACAGCCCAGCAACATCATGGTAACACCATGGTGAAGACAGCAGAGATTGGCCTTGGAAAAAGTGCTGCAAAAACTATATTTACTGATTATTGAGAAAGGACACCCAGAGCCAACTCCCACCAAGCACACCAAGCACAGGCTGAGAATCCCTGCAAATGCCACCCAGTCCCAAGACAGCCTTCTCTGACCTGCTGAGAAAACCACAGCTCTAGGAACACAGGACTTATTGATTTCTGAATGATCAATCAAGTTCCTTGATTTTAGGAGATATATTGTTTTAACAGTTCCTGGACTTCATTCTAGTGGGTTGTGGCAAGCCTACTTTTTCAAAGATAGCCCTTTTAACTTAACCAATACCTTATACCCTTGTATCTATAGGTCTTCTACAACCTGGCCAGGCCAGAGCCTGGGGTCTGAACAGATCTACAGAAAATTCCTGTGTTCTACTGACTGCGCACTAGACTGTGAGTTCCATGAGTTCAAGGACTGGTTTATTCATCTTTGTATTCAGACACAAATATAGTATATGTGTATACTACAAAATACAGTATATGTATATGGTATATAGTAAATTCTCAGTAAGTATTTGCACAAGTTAAATGTTGGCTCTCTTGGCAAGAACTTTATACCTGGGAATTACTGTTGAGCAATTAAGTTAGAAGTGACTTGTAACAATATATCAATTTTAATTCACCCAACGTCAGTTATGTTCAAATTTGTGTGTTAGAACCTGGTTATACAGTATGATTAAAATTAGCTCTGGTCCTAAACACTATGATTCACTTGAGGAATGTGTCATCTTACCTAGTCAAATTCATGGGCATCGTAGTAAGTAGCAAATATGAGTACCACAAGTGTGAGCAACATGAGGGAGGGACACTTAGCTATTGAGGCCAAATAGATGCCATTTCGGTGAGTCAGAAAGTGCTGGTGAAGTGTGCTTCATTATGAATACCATTTGCGTGAAGATCTTGCAATATGTCATCTAAAATTCCCCAATTCCGATTTTGAAACGCTAACAATAGCTAATATTCTTTGAGCCCATTCTGCAAGTCAGGTATCATGCTAGGCTGCTTTTGGGGCACATGTTACTAACCCCCCAGAGAATCCCTATGAGGGAGATATTATCATGATTTTCATTTTACAGATGGAGAAGGTAGATAACGGAGGGATTAATGAACATGCCCAGTGTTACATAGCTAGCAAGTGGCTGAACTGGAATTTAAATTTAGTGACCTAACTTCCGTACCAATGTGCTCACAGTTACTAGGCAGGCCTCCTACAGAGCTCTGCAATATCCTTGAATAGCCTGGCTTCATCAGGCTTTTGATTTCATTTACAAGATTTAGATTATTGAGTGATGAGTTTTAGGACTGGTAAAAAGCTGAATTCCAACAACCTTACTTATGCAGTGTCTTAGCTTTAGAAGAAGTAGGAATATGGGAAGATAGGATGATGGTAACTTCTACAAAGTGCTGTCAGCTGAAAGCCTGAATAGGTCTCCTACTCCCTCTGCTTCTGCCTACTTCCAGAGAAACCTCTTAGCTTAAGAACTACAGGGATCAGTAAAAAGATAAAACTGTTCCAACTGCCACAAGTGTGGGTCTGTTTCAGGACCAAGGTCTGGTCTGTATTCCGTTGCTTACCAGTAATCCTCTAAAGTGGATTTACCCTAACTGTGGTTGTTTGGTTCCTCATTCTCTGTGCTAGATACTTATCTGGGGGAAGAGATCCTCAACAAAACTATTCTTTATTGCACAGGTCAGCAAACTTTCCTATAAAGAAGCATATAGTAAATATTCTAGGCATTGTAGTCCATGAGGTCTCTGTTGTAACTACTCAACTCTGCAGTTATAAAGCAAAAGCAGCCATAGACAATTTGTAAACAGATGAGCTTGAGGGCTGGTTCTAATGAAACTTCATGTATGAAAACTGCATTTTGAATATCATACACTTTTCAGGTGTTCTGAATTACTACTCTTTTTTTGGATTTTTCTCCAGCCATTCAAAAATGTAAAAGTCATTCTTAGCATGTTGGCCATACCAACCATCCCAAGGTTTCAGAATACCAGCAATTTATTTATGCACATGGGAACCCCCCTTTGCAAAGTCTATTCAGCTCTCCCAAAGACCATATAACCCATCTTGAGGCATAATGTTTGGCACATAGGGCATGCTGGAGGAGGAGGAACTTATCATCACTCTTCTTTCTGTGTTACAATGAGCATCTCTTTATAAGAGGGGACATCCTGGACTGAGGTGAGCAGAGTAGAGTTTGTGGTAGGAAGAAATGCTCCCCCCACCAATCACTGTAGTTAGTATCCCTGACAGTAGGAATCACAGGGTTACTCATCTGTCAGACTAGGTTTCCATGAATCACAGATGATATTAACGAGCATCTTTGCAAAAGCTCCCTGTACTATTTGCCAAGAAATAACCTTCACCCTGACAATAGTAATTAGCAATAAATATTCTTTCTCCTTCCTTTTAAAAAATTGGGGTTTGAAACTTATGTTTTATAGGTTAGCTATCTTTTTCTGAAAACAAAGGTAGATGTGGGTGATCTATATGTTCATCTCAAGTTTTTCTTTACAGTCTCTGAGAACTCCACCCTATGTTTTCAGGTGGTTGTTTCTCCCTTCTTAGTAAGAGCCAAAGAGATAAGGTTCAAAAGCATTAGAGAGAGGCTATTAACTGTTGGTGCCCACACATAGGCCCATCCTTACCAACTTAGGGCATGAAACCAGCTGATTTTCAACTGCCAGGACTGACCTCTCTTTTTCTGAGGGGTCTCCTTGGTACCCTGGCACTGAAGCATTTTGTCCACCATTGCAGCAGACTGGAAATGCTAGAGAATCATTGCCCTCCCAGAAACAGCCTTCGACCAACTAGCAGGGATTGATGTATAAATATCCCAACTTCCTCATTCCTTGGATGGGATAATGCTGAGGCCAATGTCCTACACTGGCACCCAGGGTAAAGTTTCCATTGCCCCGGATGATAACTGGATTGATGGTGCACCCTTTATTGGCTGTCTTCCCTCTCCTCTTCCCTTCCCCAGTCCCCTACATTGCCTTCTTCATCTCCCCAGTTAATTACTGGTATTCAAATCCCTGAATCAGGATCTGGTTCTGGGGTACCAAATCTGAGATAGACTCTAACACTATAATCAGCCTACTTGTTGGTTGTGAAATGTGGCCAAGGACAGGCTTCCTGAGTCCACTTCACGACATCCCAACATATGAGGGGAAGGAGTAACAAAGAAATCCTAAATGTCCAGAAAACCTTCTAGAGAAGGATGTATATTCTGCACAAAACCCACAAGGCCCAACACAATCTGAGCCTCCATATCCTCTCTAACCTCATCTCCTCTGGCTCTTTACTTGGATGTCTCCATTCCAGCCATTCTGTCTTTCTGGCTGTTCCCAAAATACGCATGGCACAGTCCTGACCCAGGGCTTTTGTTCTTGCTGTTGCCCTGTCTAGAACACCCTATCCCAGATATCAGCGTGGCTACCTCCCTCACCTCCTTCCACAAGGCTTTGTTCCAATGTGGCCCTCTTACTGAGGCCTTCCTGGATCACCTACATAAAATTGCTACCATCCCAACCTACCCTAACACCCCCATTCTTCCGCTCAGCTTCATTTTTCTCCACGGCACTTACTGCTGTCCAGTGTGGCCTGCCCCAGGCTTGTCTCAGAAATTTGCTGGACAGTGAGAAGAGCTTATATTTAGTGGGTTTCCATTGGCTTTTTGTTTTTAACTTTCACTAATTCTACACTATTTTAGCTTCAGGCTTTTAATTGCCTGTTTAATTCAATACATTTATACACAGAGAAACTACCTTGAAATTGTTCTAGGAGATTCTTTACAGGAAAGTTTAGACTCTAGTAGAACCATTTACATTTGTAACCTGTGTTTGAGTCCCAGACACTTAGTAATGTGTGGACTTGAGCAAGTTCCTGACTCTCAGTTTCTGTATCTTTAAAATGGGGGCACTAATACTCACTTTGCAGTATTTTGTAAAGATTAAATGAGATACAATAGTAAAGTGTGCTTAGCAAGTGGGCACATAGCAGGCGCCCACTCAACAGCAGCTATTTTTGTTATTGTCTAAAGTCATTTTGAAAAGGTGGCCCTGGCCTTTGAAACTCTGCTGTCTCTTGAAGATCACCTTGGGACACAGCAGAGAGTTCAAATCTCTTCTCAAATCCTAAAGTCTTGGCAAGAACCACTGAGCATTCTTTTACTTCTAAAAAACTATCAACCTAGGTGTCCAATAACAGATGAATGTATAAAAAACTGTGGGATAAATACACAATGGAATACTCTTCAGCTATTTAAAAAAAAAAAAGGAATGCACTTTGGGAGGCCGAGACAGGCAGATCACAAGGTCAGAAAATCGAGACCATCCTGGCTAACACGGTGAAACCCCATCTCTACTAAAAATACAAAAAATTAGCCAGGTGTGGTGGTGGGCGCCTGTAGTCCCAGCTACTTGGGAGGCTGAGGCAGAAGAATGGCGTGAACCCGGGAGGAAGAGCTTGCAGTGAGCTGAGATCGTGCCACTGCACTCCAGCCTGGGCGACAGAGCAAGACTCCGTCTCAAAAAAAAAAAAAAAAAAAGAATGAAATCCTGTCATTCACAGCAACATGGATGGAACTGGAAGACATTATGTTAAGTGAAATAAGCCAGGAACAGAAAGTTAAACACTGCATGTTCTCACTCATATGTGGAAACTGAAAAAAGTTGATCTCATACAAGTGAAAAGTAGAACAGAGGATGCTAGGGGCTGGGAAGAGTGGAGGGAGGAAGGGATAGGGAGAGACTTATTTAAAGGACACAAAATTATAGATAGGAAGAGTAAGTTTCAGGGTTCCATAGCACTGTAGGATGACTATAGTTAACAATAATATATTAGATGGTTTCTAATAGCTAAAAGGAGGATATCGAATGTCCCCAACACAAAGAAACGATAAATGTTTGAGATGATAGATATGCTAATTACTCTGATCTGATCACTATACATTATATGATCAAACCATCACTATACTATGTACCCCATGAATAATAGTACAATTGTATTTCAATTAAAAAATTAAAAAAAATTTAAAGACTATCAATACAATTGTGATAAAGAGAGTCACGCAAAATAGGGCAACATCCAGGGTTAAACTCTGTGGTGTGGATCCTCATGGGCTGCCTGGTAGCTCAGCAGAGAGGAAGCTTGAGAGAGCTGGAGCACCCACAGAAGATATTAAACAAGAGGGAGGATTTGCTTTGGGTCTTAAAAGATGGGCCAGACTTCATGGCAAAGAACAGTGTAGATGACATCCCAGCTGAGGCAGGAGTGAGCATAATGAACTCAGGACAGGCAGTGTGGGGGTCAAGGATGCAGGGACCCCAAGGTTGAATCCATAGGACTGGAGAGGACCCAGGTGGTCAGAAATAGGAGTTTGTGACCAACTGAGTGGTGATTTGAGGTCAAAATCCATTTGAATAATGCAAATCAGATAGCTGAAATGGACCCAATTTGCCATCTGCCATTGTATCAAGGAATTTTTGGCCTTTCAAGCACCAAATTCTCCCTCTTTTGCCACTTCCTTCCCACGTCCACTTTCTCTTTCTCTCTCCCACCCCCAGCCACCATGAAGCCTATAGTTGAAACAATGTGTACTGATTTGGTAAGATTCATTTATTTCCCCGTTTTTACTCATCAGAAATGCTGAGTTGTCCATTATGGCTTTGGGTAAACATGAGATGATCAGTGTTTTTGTATCAAGGTAATATACTTGTAACCAGGAGCCTCTAGGAGGCTGCACGGAACCCACCTCAGAGTTGTCCCACCCCAAAGGGTGAGGAAATTGGAATATTTATCTACCTGCTTTCCTCTGTCATTCATGAGGGCTGTTTCTAGGGGTGTTCACTTCTGGTCTTTTCCAGGTGGGCTGAGAAAGTTCCCAACCTGTGAATGCTCAATGGCAGTTGCAGGCGCCTGCAAAAGAAAGCTGCTGCTGTGCAAGGGAGTGGTGAAGGCCAAGCAATATGAACAGGACGTCAGAAGCTCCTACTATTCCTGGCATCTCTAACAGTTTGACTTTTCCCAGCATTGTCACCTTGGAGCCATAGTAATGTCCCATCAGAAGAGCCCAATCAAAGGAACACCAGTGCAAAGCTCACAAGCAGTACTGCCAAGCTCAGAAGGAACGTTTAAGTCTGGACTGCTCCCGGCTCCATGTTCCTGCTCAACCTTCAGGTCTTCCTGATGCTTGCTTTCTGTGGCTTCTTGTTTGTTGCCACTCCTGAAGCCATGCTTCCTTTTTAAATGGCATTTTAACACCAATGTCCCAAGATAGCCATGGTACGCCCCTCTGCTGGAAAATGCAGGGTATATGGGGTGGAAAATGGTTGCAACTTAAATTAGAAGCATGAAAACAATGCAGGAATATTCCATCTGAGGCTGTGTCTCTTGCTTGGTAGAAATTTCAGCTTTCAGAAGAACTGATGCTCGTTTTGGTGAGCCAGTGGTGGCAAAGGTTTCACTCTGATTTCACTTTCATTGCCTCTGGAAGGTCTTAGTTAGCATCTCACCTCTGCTCGAAGACTCAAACCAAGAGTAAGTGTGATGAGGGTTAACTGCCGAGGGTCATATTTGTGTCACAACAGATCAATGAGCTTATGGTTAATTCGTTGACTATCTGTTTCAAGCAGCCCTTTGGTTCATCTGTTCCACTCTACCAGCCAGGCTCTGCCTTGCTTCTCCTACGACAGTTACTTAGACTCTGGTTTCGACTGCAGATCATGATGAGGAGTCTAGTACAGATGATTCTCTGGCTGTTCCATATGCATTTGTTATTATTATTCAATCACATTACTGTTTACTTTTACTCTCCATTTACTTAACTCAGGTGAATTGGGAGAGGTTAATAGGGCATCCACAAAGTTATTGCCATCCCCACCTATCGCCCTTTCTTGGCTAGGCAAGTGATCTTTGATATCTAATTTATACCATTAAATACATGAAAGTAGAAAAATGAAATAAAACCAGTATTTATATATTCCATTCAATATTCTACCTACAAGAATTTTAAAAGTCTGAAACACAAATATATCTAAGAGACAACGATACTATTTTGAAATGTCTTTATAATTTAATAAATTATGGGCTTCAATAGCTTACCTGAGATATGCACTCCTCCCTAATTCCTTCTATTTTCTATATGTCCTGTCCCAGAAATGCCACCCCAGTGATACTACTATGTTCGATTCCTCCCATGCTTTGCCTGCATGTTACCGAGGTCTTTAAGTCACCTCTTCTAACTTGAATACCTACTCCCAACTTGACTCCTCAGTGTGGCCTCCTGATTCACAACACTTCTATCTAATCTCTAGGCAGGCAACAGTTCTAATTTTTTCATCTTTGGCATTAAATCAAAGATCTTACTTATTTTAGTTGTGAATGTAAACAAAAAGTTAATATCATAAAATAGGTGCTCTGCCAGGCATCACTTGAGAGGAATTTGTATACTTCATGCTAAAAAGAATCAGTTTCCAGAGCAAGTGTTGGTCTTACTGATCATGTGCCTTGTCTTTACTTATTCCCGAAATCCCAATCAATTGACGGTTTAAGAATAAAAGGTTATACAACTTACATGGAATATATATACACACATATATATACACACACACACACATACACATACATACACATATATGTATGTGTATATAAATATATATATATAAATATATATACATATATACATATATATGGGCATAACTAGTCTGGACAGAACTAGTCTAGACCACAAGAGGTTCAGTATCTACAAGCAATACTAGAAAAACTTGGGTAGGCTAGGCCACTCACTAGGATACCATACAGCCAGCAAAGGAGGAAGAGACCTGTTTGCTTCAGAAACTCCTGCTCCCTAAGGAACTACCAAGCCGAGGTGAAGAAAACCACAGGTGTGTGTAGCAATAGCATGGTAATGAATCTAGCCTTTGACACTGACCTCAGATTTGTGGAATAGCTGAGGTTATGAGCCCCTCTGGGTTCCTTCTTGAGCCTGGTTCTGGGTTTTCCTACCATAAAGGTCTTCAGAGCATCCATTGCACCACCTGACACTATTTTTCATGGAGGCCCTAATCTGTAGTCAGAGATGCAACAACTCCACCATCTATTGAGGCCCTATTGGTTGCAATGAATTGTACAGGTGCTTATGTAAAATTATGGTTCTTATCATTTTCACATCATGATCTAAGTAGAAAGTGGTCATATTTTCACAGCACTCTGATATAAATGGATGAAGCTGCCTGGCTGGAGGAGACTGGCTCAGAGTTCCAGCCAGTCTAGGTAGGAGTTTTGAAGGCTGAAAGGACATCTCAACTCACCTTCTTCCCTTGTACAATAAAAAAGTATGTCATGGTTCTGATAGAGTACCTTATTTACTCCCCACAGTAACACTTGGAGGCAAATGTTATTATCTATGAGTTGCTTCTCAAGTTCACATATTTAGTAAATGGTAAAGCCAGGATATGAATCCGATTTGCTTGATTCCAGGCTGCATTGCCTCTATCACGAATTGACCTGCTTTTATAGCTGCCAATGCTGACCCAGGCAGTCTTGGAGATGTGGATGATAGTCTGAATAAATTGGGGGAGGACATGGGTTTTGAGAGCCAGGATAGTTTCTAGGTCAGGCATCAACGAGACCTTAGCCAAAAAGTAAATGCCACTGCTTTTTATGGAGGGCCACGGTCTTTCAGGGGCAGAAAGAAAACAAATAAAAGAACAGATATCCAGTGTTAAAATTATTTGTCCCTAATTACTCAATATTGCCCAGAAGTCATTAGAGTGACTTCATCTAATGCCCATGTCAAAACAGCATGTGCCATCACCTGTCAATCAGCATCCTAATATCCCAGTGTCCCAGACACCTTGATAATCTTGTAGCTCAGAATGACTGAAAAAAAAAAAAAAAAGTGTATTGGTAAAAACTTGCAGCCATTCGTGTGTTTAACCTTGGATGTGTTTGGGAATAATCTGGTATGCTTCTGGTTTTATAATTTTTTAACCCAAAGTATAAATATACAGTTTTAATTGGCAACAAAAAAGTAATGAACCTCATCCACATTCTCCCCCAGCCAGCTGAAAAGAGAATACCAAATATTAGATCTTTTTATTTGACTTCTGGGATTATTTATGCATGGCATAATTACCATGATGTATGATTCTGAGTCTTTTAAGGGCACCTCTCCCATAGCCATAATTTCTTTCCTCCTTGTGGCTGGGGTACAGCTAACACAATTAACTGGGCACTGACTGGTGCTCCCTAGGGCGATTTCAATCCCTGCCTGGCTTCATTCTCTGTTGGAGAGCTTGTCAGGGCCATTCATATCTGACTTGGGGTGAGCCTCTCTTCACTTACACTTCTTCAGGGGGAAATTGAATTTCTTCTGGAGCAGGTTTGCTGGTTGTGTAGAGAGATATGGGTAAGGCACAAGCAAGTGCACATTTCTCCCTGAACTTTAAAAAAAGCCATAGATTTCAAAAGAAAATGTGCTATTATTATTAATTTTTAGATGGAGTCCCACTCTTTCACCCAGGCTGGAGTGCACTGGTGCGATCTTGCCTCACTGCAAACTCTGACTCCAGGGTTCAAGCAATTCTCCTGCCTCAGCCTCCCAAGTAGCTTGGATTACAGGCTTGCACCACCATGCCCGGCTAATTTTTTTTTTTTTTTTTTTGTATTTTTAGTAGAGATGGGGTTTCACTATGTTGGCCAGGCTGGTCTCAAACTCCTGACCTCAGGTGATCTGCCCACCTTGGCCTCCCAAAGTGCTAAGATTACAGGTGTGAGCCACCGCGCCTGGCCGAAAATGTGTCTTTTAATCCCTCTACAGCTAGTCTCCCTTTTAGTAAATAACTGGCATTTAAAAGAAACCATTATTGGACATGCCTTTGAAACCCTTTTGTAATTGTTAACAAGACCTTCTCCTCAGAAGATAAGTTCCATTGTGAGTATTTAAGCAGAAGTAAGTTTTAGTCAAAATAGGCAATTATTTTTATTTCCTCTTAAGCTTTGCTCACCAGAAGAAAATTCGACATTATGCCAAAATGCATTGAGAAGCACCAGTCAGTTTCAGGCTTTGAGCACTCCTGTCAGAATCCGTTTACGGGAAAGTGGTCCAGAGAGCATTAGAGAGACCACCCGTCAGCACCTGCCAGTGCAGAGAGCAGGAGATGAAGTTCAAAGGATCCCAGCACTCATCTTCACCATAACCAGTTAGTTGGCACCAAAGGGAAAATTATATCAGTAACAAAACTGAACCAGAGAAAGGAAAATACAGGTACTGATGAATAACTCAAAAAGAAATATATCAAGAAAACTATCAAAGTTTACTGAGAAATATAAACAAAGGCTTAAATATAAATACCGCACATAGTACTTCTAAGTGGTAAGCCTGAATAGAGCAAAAATGTCAATTCTTTCTTCTTTCATATTTACATTTATGTGATTTTAATTAAAATAGCAATAATGTGATAGAATTAAGAGGTAAAAAATAAAAATAGCAATAAGATTGATGGGGTAGGGGTTTACAGGAGAGAGAGAGTTTAACAAAACTACACCAAAGTTTATTCAGAGAAATAGCTGAGAAAATGTGAAAGTGAACTATTCTGTCTCATCCAGTATCAAATCAGCTAACGAAGTCACAACAATCAAAACTGTGTGGGGCCAACACAAGATGCAACAGAGAGAGTAGACTTGAATAGACAGCCCTAAAACTGAAGTCAATGTAAGACAACTTTTCAATAATGGTGTTGTGAGAATTGGCTATTTTTTTAAAAATTCCAATGCTATCTTCACATCTTACCATACACCAGAATAAATTTCACCTGTAAAAACATTAAAAAGAAAATATACATGAGCATTTGGCTGATAGATTCAGGACTTCTGATGCAAAAACAAAAACAAAAAAAAAGTATAAACAAGCATATTATTTTGACTATATACAAATTTTAAAATTTTACAGGTCAAAGTCTCCTCATTACCATGCTCCTGTACCTAAAGTTCTATTCTTTATTTCAGAATAAGGCATATTTTAAAATAAGAACAAGAATGCAGGAGTGTTCTGTTAAAATATAAAACCTTCAAGAGTTAGAGAAGCAGCACCATGAGGTGGTATCAGTCGTCGATGTATTGAAGCACTTCTAACTCACAAAGAGCAACCTACTCCGAGACCCCTCCAGCACCTTCTCTATGCCATCTAACCCACACCAGTCCTTCCCACAACTCCCCCTGACTACCCCAAGAGCCAGCAACTAAACGAGTAACACCTGGTACAAAAGGGCCATCCAAACACAGAGCCTCCACCAGTGTCCATTCCGATTCGTCCATGCCTGTGCCAAGTCAATTATTAGACCTTTGGACTACTACCTCTGCTAAGAGGTATTCCAAATGGAGCCACTCTCAAGGTTTGGTTAATGTAGTAACTGCCATGTTGGAAAGAAGGTAGGGTCCTGAGAGCAGAGGTAAAAAGTAGACACATTTTGGCCAGGTGCGGTGGCTCACACCTGTAATCCTAGCACTTTGGGAGGCTGAGGCGGGTGGATTGCCTGAGTTCAGGAGTTCGAGACCAGCCTGGGCAACACAGTGAAACCCTGTCTCTACTAAAAATACAAAAAATTAACCAGGCGTGGTTGTGTGCGCCTGTAGTCCCAGCTACTCAGGAGGCTGAGGCAGGTGAGTTGCTTGAACCTGGGAGGTGAAGGTTGCAATGAGCTGAGATCGCACCACTGCACTCCAGCCTAGGCTAAAGAGCAAGGTTGCCAAAAAAAAAAAAGTAGATACATTTTGATGAGTGCCTGGAGAAAAAGCAGATCTCAGCCAGAGACTTCTAGGAGTGCGGGGGGCATCCAAAGAGCAACCAGGTAGTTCAGGATTTGTAGGAAAGCCTGCAGAAAAGGAAAAAATTGTGAAAAAGGAATGCTAAAGACTCCTGAAGATAGACTCCTCAATGTCATCATTTTACCAATGGCTAACAAGGTAACTGGGTCAACTTATAGCCTCCCTACTCCAGCATTTCATTCTGGGTCAATTAAAATTTCAACAAGTCTGGAGGCCATAGTCTTTTTGGAAAATACGCCTTTGGAAAAAGATACAAAGTGTGGAGCCTGACCTTACCCCAGTTTGTGGGGGGAGGAGAGAGGGCAGGTAACAGGTGCATGGGCACCAGGAATGCTAAATGTATGCCATGCTTGGCACAGGGCACCCTGCACAGAGAAAACTGTCCCACCAAAATGTCATTATCACTCCCACTGAGAAGCATGGAGACGGAAGTTTAATACTATTTTGCCTTTATACACCTCGATGGCTGAGGTTTGGCATTTCTTTTCTGTTGGGGTAAGGGAGAAGCATCCCTTTCATACAAAATAATAGAGTTTGAAAAGTTGGGGTTTTTTTTTTAAGTAAAAGCATTTTTTTTTTTACTTTCTTTGATGTTGAAAGAAAAAGATTCTAATAATGACATTTTGTGCCAAGAGTCATTAGACTAAAGTATCTGCTTGAAGCAAAATTTTACGGCCAAGTTATGAACCTGCAAACAGAACTTTAACTATTGTGATAGGAGCTGACTGTGGTCATAAAAATGAATTTGTTAAATAAAATATGTTTATAATTCACTAGGCTCAGAATCAGGTAAGTGGGAAGAAACCTCCAGTGAGTCGTTATGATTTTGCAAAATAGTCAAAAGAGCAGTTCACTCTGTAGGTAGGTAGAGGAGTGCACGCCCTATTGTCATTATTGTGGTGTATGATTTCATTTATTCATGGGGTGCCAGGGATGCATGGCCCTTCTGAGCAGCTAAAACACAGTGGGCAAGAGCAAGAAAATGAAATGAAATCCTGGTCTTAAAGAGACTGCAATTGAAATGTGTGAGCCAGTCCAGTTTGGTGGATGACAAGAAACATTGGGAGAACATTAATGTAATTAGCTTTTGCAGATCCTAGTGAGGTTTAGCAACAAGTTTGAAGGAGGACAGAAAGGAGAGGACATAGATTCATTTGGAATGTGAAAGAAAACAAGCCTGGCCAGGAAATAAGAATCTCACTGGGGCATAAAGACTAGAACCAAACAAAAGAAGGGAAAAGGCTTCACCTTGCACACAGAGCATAGAATCTAAATGTTATTTTACTACAGAAAAAAAATCTTGGCTAGTGTAGAAGAAAAGCTAGCTCTGGCTTTTCCTGGAAATGGATGGCCCGTATAATCACCATCAATAAGTGAAATGAGGATCAAACTCAGGGGAAAAGGGCATAGAAAAGAGAATCAAAACTTAGGCAAGCTTGTGCTCCAAACAAGCCCAGATATTTCTACTTTCAGCATGTTTAATATCAAAGCAGATATAAAAAAGGAAAGAGAAAGTTATGGACTGATGGTATCCCCCCAGATTCATATGTTGAAGCATTAAGTCCGAGACCTCAGAATGTGACTGTATTCAGAGATAGGACCTTTAAAGAGGTGGCTAAGTTAAAATTAGGAAGTTAAGATGGGCTCTACTTCGACTACTGGTGTCCTTCTAAGTAAAGGAGACTAGGTCATGCAAAGAGACACCGGGAATGGGGAAGACCATGTGAGGACGCGGTGAGAGGGCAGCCGTCTCCCAGCAAAGGAGAGAGGTCTCAGGAGAAACCAGCCCTGTGGATGCCTTGATCTCAGGCTTCTAGCTTTAAGAACTTTGAGAAAATAAATATCTGTTGTTTAGGTCACCCAGTCTGTGGTATTTTGTTAGGGCAATCCTAGCAAACTAAGAGAGAGAGAGAAATTTGTAAAAAGAAATTCATACTAATAGTAGGGCTAACAACAGAGAAACAGAGCTCTCTGACCTTAGAAACCACCATTTTACAAGAGGGAAAACTGAAGGCCAAATTACTAGGCAAAGTCATCATCAGGTGTTTGTTGTAACACCAACATTAGAACTCAGGTCTCCTGACAGTGAATCCTGAGCTCTTGTCACTCACCCTCATGGCCTTGGCCCGTCATGGACTTGATGGGGCCAGGGTTGTCAGCTGCTACACTCTGGGTCTCCTCCACCTCTCCTGCTATGACCAGGGCAGTTTTTCTAAAACCCAAATATCATCTTGAAATATTCTCACTCACAGCAGCCCCCCTTTGCCCTGAAGTTCAAGTCCAAATTCCTCCACAGACCTACACCTCTTCCCAGAAGTCATTATTTTGGGTCCCCAAGCAGGGCAGTGCTGACTCTTCCATCTAGACCTCTTAATGCCATTCTTTGCTCTGGAACACTCCTCACCCTCCCTTACCCCTCAACCTGTCACTCTTGAGATGATAAGCTCCATTTATTTTTCAACCTTCAGCCCTTCTGTAGAGATTACTCCTTCCAGGTGCCCTAACGCTGGATTCGCTGCTCTTCTAAAATTCTCCCTGAATTTCCCCCAGGTAGTGCTTATCCCATACTGCAGTTGAGACTCCAGTAGACAATAGGCTGGACAAGGGCAAACCCAGGCTTGTTTCATGCTTAATATAAGTTGAGAGAATTATGTGTTATACATGTTTTGGAGATGTCAGACTTGCACTGCCTCAAGTTTTGGCAGGCATTTGTTAATCTGGCTAACCCTTGTATCCTTATGGATGCTTACTAAATACGATTTGAATGAATGAAAAACGAGTTAATGCAATATGTTTTATCAGAGGTGGAGTGCAGGTGGGAGGATAGTGCAGCATATTCTAGCAGCTTCACACTTCATCAATAATTTGTCAACCTGACCCATTTTGCCCATCCTCATCCAAAAAACTGTGAGGCCACAGAACATAGGATGATGAGGGTCCTTGAAGGTCGTCCAAGACATGGGCCTGCTCAGAAGGGGGTTGAAAACTCCAAGGAGAAGGGGGAGACAAACTTAGCCTCTGGAAGAGATATTTAAGGACATGTCTAGCCCCTGGCCATGTCAAGCTGTACTGACAACATCCTCTGGAGGCTCAGGGACAGGGAGCAGCAGCAGAGGTGGCCATTCACAAACAGGCTTCAAATCTAGCCAAGCCCTGAGGCACAGAAAAGTTAGGTGACTTGCTGAAGGTCATGAAGTTGCAAGGTAAGAGGGTGGGGACTGGGATTTGAACCCAGAAAGTGTGACTCCAGGGTCCATGCTACTAACTGCTATGGTACATGGTAGGATGGATTTCCTGAATTATTGCTGCCAGTAGGAAATGGTGGTTGTGGGTCCTAGACTCAGACTTCCCCACTGGAGCTGCTGAGCTCTTGCCCTGCCTTCTTGCACACTGGACATGCTGGAAAAGTCCAGCAGGCCCTTTCAGAAGGAAAGATTTTTCTCTCTGCAGGTCTGGATTCCTACCAGTGGAATGTCACCCGTCAGAATAGGCAGGTGGCAAATTTAAGCAATTAGTGAAAATCAGGACTCACAGTCTTGAGAATAATTAATGTTGTCTTCTAATCTCTTTCCTCTGGGGAAACTTTGCATGTTGCTTAAAAGAAATGTCATCTACGCCTCACTGTTTCCAGAACCTGACTGTGAATAGCAGCACTTTCATTTCAGAGCTCTGCAAAAGCAACGTTTAAAGGGTCTTTCCCTCAATTACCAGCCAAGTCCACACATTTCCCAGCAGATGGGATACTAGATAGGCCACTGTAGTGGTAGAACAGCCAGGAATGGTCAGATGAGTGCTTTCAAAGTGACAGGAAGCTTCCTGTTCCTATCACCCCATAGTCCCCCCACAGCCAGATGATACATAAAGGACAGTGATGGGACCCAACAGAAGAATGTAGCACAAATGTCTTGAGGAAACACAAAGAACTTCATGGAAAGACAGCTCATGGCATGTAGCAAAGGGTGGGAAGAATTTCACAGATGAAGAGGGGCAGAGATTGTGGAAAAAGGAAACAGCAAGAGCAAAGGAAAAGAGGTAGAAATGCAGGGAATGGACAAGGAAGAGACTATTTGCTGTAGTGTTGGGTTTTCCAAGTTGAGAGTAGGGGGAAAATAACTGCAAAAGCAACCTGTAGCTATTTTTCAATAAACTTTAAGATGAGCCAAAGAAATGGGTTTAATTTGGAAGACATTAGAGAACCACTGAAAGTTTTAGAGGAGAGACTGGACAGAATGTTATCATCTCAAAACTAGAACGCATCTTAGAGATGATCCAACTCCCTCATTTTACTGTTGAGGAAACACAGAAGAGAGAAACCTTAGCCAAGGCACACCCAGAATTAGAAGCAAGGCCTCTTGATTAGTCTAGCAGTGTCTATACTAACTACTTCCTCTTTGCCAATCCTTTAATCTGATTGTGTGAGGTCTAAGTGGTGTTAGCTGAGATGACTTTCTATTTGTTTGTTTGTTTGTTTTTGAGACACAGTCTCCCTCTCTCGCCCAGGCTGAAGTTCAGTGGCACAATCTCGGCTCACTACAGCCTCGACCTCTCAGGCTCAAGCGATCCTCCCACCTCAGCCTCCTAAGTAGCTGGAACCACAGACATGCCACCACGCCCAGCTAATTTTTGTATTTTTTGTAAAGATGGGGTTTATGCTATGTTGCCCAGGCTGGTCTCAAATTCTTGAACTCAAGTGATCTTCCCACCTCGGCCTCCCAAAGTGCTAGAATTACAGGAGTGAGCCACTATGCCTGGCCTGTTTTTTTGTTTGTTTGTTTTTGTTGTACTCCTGCCTCCATCCATCACCATACCTCATGAAAAGGGCTTGTCACACGTTTGGAGACAGTGAGAAAATCTCCACATCTTGAGTGCTTAGCATGTCCCAGGCCTTGAGCTAAATGCCTTGCATAAATGTTAATCCTCGTGGCATCCCTATAATATATTATTATTTACATAATCATTGCTCACACATTTTGCCAGATATCTCACAGCCAGAAAGATGTGAGGCCAGGATTCTACCCTAGAGTGAGGCCAGGATTCCACTCTAGTTCTTTCTCCCCATACCAAGCTCCTTCCACTATGCTAAACGAACGTCCCACATCAGCATGTGGTTATGCCCAGGGCTCCTTGAAAACCCTTGAAATCAAAATCAGTAGACATAAATCTATGTTTCCCACAACTGAACACCAGTTGTGCCCATCTCTGACCAGAGTGGCTGTGGCAGAGTGGTGATCTGTGGCTCACTCTCCCCTACAACATCCTGGTGAGTACACCCTGGTGATCTGAGCCTTACTCTGATCCATTCAAGCAGCAAGGCTTTTGCCAGATACAATTTACCTCCCACACTTTTGGGTATAAAGAGATTTCATCATAGGTGCAATTTAACTTGAGGGATATCAACTATGCATGCTGGGCCAAACAAAAAAATTGAATGAGGAAGGGAAGGAAGGAGAGACAGAGAGAGAAAATGAGATTTCTTTCTATAATTCTACTCACTGGTGGGACTGAGAGGGAAGGTAGAAAATTACAATCCTTCAGGAAGTCTTGGTCCTGGGGTGCTTTTCACAGTGACAGCATGTCACCATATGGAGTTAATTTGAGCATTTAAAAAGATCTTTTTCATACAATATAACCCCTCAATTCAAGCCAACTTCAACCGATGCTGAACAGAAGTAGGCTGTTCCAATGCTGGAAGAAACATCAGTTATGCTTTACATTATCTATAACATGGTACCTTTCGAAACAATTTTCAAGGGTAATTTGTGCTATATGACATTTGTTTTGCATTCTGCCTTTAAACCTAACTTAAGTTCACTCTGTGTTTAAATGATCATGGAGAACTCCATCCTGCTTCTCTCATCCCTCCATATAAATTCTCACTTTTTGCTCTCAAAGTCCAAAGCTACAAGGTGTGTGTGGTGGTAGGAAAGTGAGGGTTGGTGAAGGGTTGGCCAGGGTTCAGGATATATGGGTTTTTAAATGGGAAGATGGAAGGAATACCATTCTAGCACCATTCTTCATTTATTCTACCAGCATTTTTTAGCAATCTATTTATTTAAGAGCCAGATTCTCTGCTAGCAACTAGATGGAAAGCTGTGACCTTCTGAAAGAATTAGTAAGTTTTATCATAGAGGGAAGTACAAAGTACTTGTTTATCTACCTCAAATAATGGGGTGCCACAGGCCACATTAGCATTTTTCTCACAATACTCTTCATCATGCAATTAAATCCATTTTAATCTTAAGTACATTAAAACCATGGAAGATATTACTGAAAAACATGAACTTTGCTCTATGGTATTGTAAGTGCCATCTTAAGTAACTCTAGTGTTGAAATAGCTTTAGAAAAAAAGAAAAAACTCTTGCATTCTTCACATGCTCATTTGTAAGAACTGAATGTGTTCTTCCAAATGCATATGTTGAAGACCTAACCTCCATGTGATGTTATTTGGAGATAGGGCCTTTGGGAGGCAATTAGGTTTAAATGAGGTCATGAGGATGGGACTCCCATGATGGGATTAGTGCCCTTATGAGAAGAGGAAGAGACTTAAGTATACTGATGTTCGTTCTCTCTCTCTGTCATGTGAAGACACAGTGAGAAGACGGTTGTCTGCAAGTCAGGAAGAGGGTCCTCACCAGGAAATGAATCTGCCAGCACTTTTATCTTAAACTTCCTAGCCTCCAGAACTGTTAGAAATAAATGTCTGTTGCTTAAGCTACCCAGTCTACGGGATCTTGTTACAGCAACCTGAGCTGACTAAGATATCACTAAATTGAGGGTCTTCCAAAATCTTATGTACTGTGGGGACTGAAGGAGATTGGATCTTAAACTGTTGTTGCCGGAAACGGGCATCTGAGGGTTATAAGTAGGATTTGAGGGTAGAAATTGAAATTCGTCTTCCGACAAATGATGCTTTGTTTGAAAAGAACCAACTGGATGGTCTGTGGACTAGTCAGTTTCCCTAGAGAAGAGAGGTGACACGTAGACTCACATTACCAATCTCTCCACTGAAATTCCCTTCCTGATATCTAGCTCTGAATGTCTTTCCTGCCCTCTCCAACTTCTCTTACAGACTGAATGTGACTAGTCAACTAAGTCACAAGGGGGTTTTTGTCCACCTTCCCTGAAAGTTCTCCTTGAGTGGGTCATCATCTTACTTTGGAAGCTTGGGATAAATTTTTATTTTGTACTTACTACAGTACAGAGAGGTCCCATCACCCAGCTAACCCCAATAGTAGGATATTACACAACAGTGGCATATGAACAAATCCAGGACATTAATACTATTGGCATAATATACTTTACTAGAGTACAGATTGGGTTCTTACTCAACTAGTTATTTCAGCTTAAATATTTGAGGCCAAGATAGTTTTGGTGGCGACCTTCTACCTCATCATGAGCCTGACAGGAGGTAGGAGCCTCCAAGGCCTGGGCAAGTCAGCAGAGATTTGCCACTAAGGCCACAGAGACAGCATGAAGGATTCAGGGTCTGAGGACATACACAGGATAAGATGATCCCACACAGCAGTAGAACAGATAGGGCATTTCTGCAATGACATTATGCCTCCACTTCAGGAGAGCACTGCAAAGGAATTATGAGGCACAGACAACAATCACAATTATGGCCTCTTCCCTCCTTCATAAGGTGCATCTGAATCTGCTTCAGAGACATGAAGAACTTAACAGCTGACCAGAAGATGGGCACAAACCTTCCTAGGAGTTCTCTGACAAGCCATGGGAAAAGAAGGAGGTGTAACAAAATGAAGCATCTTGTTGAAATCAGAATAATATCTTCATACTGCTCCTGAGGTCCCCTCATCCTCTCTCCCCATCAAAATGTCAGAAATCTGAATTTGAGGAAAACACACAGCTTTTCCACTTCCTCCTCTTCTACCCCATGCATGAAATGAGATGATTTCTCCTCTCTGGGGAAACTGATGAGCCCTTAAAGAAAGATGTATATTTACTGGCATTTGGTGCCTCCAATAAAATGGCTGGGTCTCTTTCCCTATCATCCTGGAGAAGCCATCACTTTGTAAGTCCCACATTCACAACCAAAACTTCTAATCGCCTTTTAAATTCCTTGTTGCATACAAATATCCAAGGACCTTTCAATATTTAAGGAAAGCTTCTAATGTGAAAGATAGAACCTAAAACAACCAGAATCGTCTTGTGACTCTCACAAAAAAGTCAAGGTGGGCAGAAAAGGAAAGTTCGCAGAAGCTGCAATCAATATATTTGAGACAAAGAGAAGATAACACGTTCATGAAATGGGATACTCAAAAATCTGAGAATAAGAAAGAGTTTGGGGAAGTTAAAAATGTTACAGAAGAAATTAAAAATCTGTGGATGGACTGAAAAACAAAGTTGAGAAAATCTCCAAAAAATAGTACAAAAAAAAAGCAAGAGTTGGCAAATAAGTGACAAGATAAGAAAATTAAATCAATTCAAGTCCAAAATTCTCCATGTTACTCTCTTGCCCCAAACCCTCCAATGGTTTCCCATCTTACTAATGCAAAAGCCAAACTCTTGCACACACAATGTCGCACATGATTTGGTACCCATCACTTTCTGAGCTCACCTGGTGACTCTGTCCCCGCTCACTTCACTGCAGCCTCACTCAAGAGCCCCTGTTAGGTGTGCTCCCACCTCAAGGCACTTGCCACTGAGTGTTTCCTCTGGGTGAAATATTCTTCTAATAGCCAGGAAAAAGGAGGAGAGGTCCTTGGGAATCCACAATTCTGCTGCAAGGAGACCATCAGAGCTAAACACCCCAGGCTGACACCTCAGCTGGAGGACCATAAGCAAAGTGACCTGGGCATAAACTCCATCTCTCAGAGGCTCCTGGATGTTTCACCTGGGAATAAAAAAGTAAGCTGCAATCAAGAGGACAAGACAAATAACTAAAAGTGAACTTAAACTCTGAGTAAGTGACAGACAGCACCCCCTCTCTTATTTTGCTGTCTGTTCTTTAACTTTTCACCTAAGAAAATATTAGGCTTCCTATTCTCCAAGTCAGAAAGCATTGATGGCCTATGTCTACAAAAATAATTGTATAAACTCTTCTGTTTAGCACTCAATGTCCTCATAAAGTACGCTCAATCTCCTTTTCTTGACTTTTTGCCAACAGCTCTCCTGCCTTACACTTGTCTAGTTCCTGCATTCGGAGCATCCCTGCACACTTGCGTTTTTCTACCTCATACCTCCACTCTCCTGGAAAGTTTTTTCCTGGAAAGTTCTCCTGCCCACATCTACCACAATCCTACATTCATTGTCAAGGCTTATCTCAATGCCATTAATCCTTCCCTGGTCTCACCAATCAGACGTGACTTCTCCCTCCTTTGAATTTCACTTGAATATCCCTTTTGGAAGTTATATGACTTCACCCTACATTTTAGTTATATTTGTCATGTCTGAGACTTCCCTCTAGACTATGAGTTATTTGAAAAATGAGGGTACAGCTTGACCACTTTTACCACTTCAGAATGATACCACACAATGCTTTGCCCTGAGTGGGCAATTGAAGATTCCTAGAACAAGGTTCTGTTTGTCTGGGTCATTTGAAAGACAATGTCCAACCACGCCTTTCCTTCTTGACTGTTTGGAAGCATCACCCTTTCACTGTGAACATAGTACATGTGTCCAGTTGTATGCTGGACCAGAAATAGCTAGAGTTAAAAGTCAGAATATTTCATTCAAACATCCCTATTCCCATATTCCCTTGAAATAACAAAAAAGCTGAATGAGGCTGGACTTTCCCTCATAGTGACCATCAGAAAGGGCAAATGTACAGCTATCATCTGTGAATGGGCAAGCCTTCCACAGACTCTGGGCTTGCCTCTGTGACTCAGGTCACCCACTGAGCCCTCCAGGTGTTTGAATTTTGCAAGTCCTGGTCTAAATCATGTTTGGCCTCTGCCATTTTAAAAGAATCTAGCGCTAGATGTTGCTCAGAACAGAAATCCTACATGTAAAGCTTTGCAAGTTGTTAAAAAAAAAAAAAAATACACTCCTCTGAACACTAACACTGAGGATCCTGAATGATTTCCTGATGTACTTCTTCTTTCTGAAAAGGTGTCTCCAAGCACCTTTAGAAATTGTAAATCAGCAGCACACAATGGCAGCATGAAAGTCACTTCAAGGAATATAAATATAAAACAAAACTGTAACGTGAAAATGTCAAACCCTCATTAAAATACTAGAAATGTCATTTAATAAAGGAGGCTTGGAGGTTCACATGGTTAAACTGAGATACTGAGGAAACTTACGCATGAATTTTTAACACATAATCAGGAGAAAAAACTGAACTGGGAACTGTAAGGAAAATTATTTTGCCATACGTACCCCCAAAATGTAGTAAATAAACAATGAGCAGAGATATGTTTTTATTCTTGCATACAACAGCAGGTCCCCAGAGCTGTGCTACAATTCAGCAGTGTGTATTGTATTGAAAAAAAGAACTCACTTTATTAAGCATCAAGAACAAAATCCTCCACAAATGTCTTCTCTAATAGAAATCACCTTCACTGCTAATTTGGAATTTGGAGCAATAGCCTTTTATTAAACTATTTACAAACAGCATTTTATACGTCAGCATACATCATCATAAATCAAGCACACACTATTGCATTAGCCTCAAATAGACTCAGTTAGAGAACCTCAATAGAGATTCTAAATGCCCGTCCTTCCAATTTTACCCATAGTACCTTGCAATGCAACTTAATTTTGATATTGAGGCTTTCATAAAAGTTCTATCTTTACTAACTCAAATAACACTATTATAAAATTTAAATGAAAAACAAACCATGACAAGGGGAAAAAATTAATAGGGATAGTCAAGGGACTCCAGATACATCTTCAAGCGAAAATAGATGAAAAGTCAATAAAGAAGTGAGACAGAAAAGCAGGTTTCTGAGTTTAAGCAGCATAGCAAGTGAATTTTCACCACCATGGCCTACCAGCTTGAATAAACAGAACAGAGATTATGAAAGAAGCATAAACATGAAGGAGTAGCAGGAAGGCATTCAAAACAAAATAGGCATGTATTATTGAATTTTGCAACTATCTTTGAGTGCATATTTCTATCCAGGTGGTGTGACTTAATGGATGAGAGCATAGCCTTTGGAGTGGGGTATCCCTGCGAAAGAGGACAAGTTACCCTTTGCTCCTCTGTATCCTTATCCGTAAATTGAGCATAGCTGCACCTACACCACAGAGCTGTTGTGGAGTTAAAGGAGCTAATGCACCCAACACACTTAGGGGGATGTGGTTACACTACAACCTTTGGATTGAACCAAGTCACAAAATAAAAATTCAGTATTGTTGAACAAGGACATAAAAAGATCTTCCAAGAAAAAAAACAAAAACAAAAAACCACTAAATGAACTACTTTAAGCCATAATTAAATTGATCTAAAACTATTAGCTCAGAATAAAACCAGAAACTTCAAAATGTTCTCCAAACGAACGTAGCACAATTGTTTCATTAGGACCAGTCCCTGGGAGAGAAATGAGATGGAGAAAGGAGCAAAGTCAAATGATTCATTCGTTATGAATGACAAACTGCTAGTCCCATTTCAGTGTCTCCACTTTTCACATTCCTAAGTGTTGTTCTCAGCCTCCACATTCTGGCTTTTCCATTCAGCGTCTGCCATAGTCATTCTCACTAGGACTATTTTTACCTTTTGCTCACCTTGAATGACGATGGCTCATAGGTGACAGCGAAACTTTGTGATCTGAGGAGATGGGACTTGAAGGCCAAAGCAGTTTTCATAAACCACTTACTGGGGATGAAGACATCAGGCCAGGCTTGTCAAGCAAAGACTAGAGGTTTCTGATCAGAAGCAAGAGGATCAACCAAATCTAACACCCACACGGACAACAAAGATCAGAGACAGCTGAGTCAGTTGTCAGACAGACAACAGCCAGAAGCGAAGCAAAACAGGTGCCAAAAATTCCAGGCAATCCCGGCACGATGGTGCATACCTGTGGTCCTGGCTATGCAGAAGGCTTAGGCAGGAGGATTGCTTGAGCCCAGGAGTTCAAGGCCTGCCTCGGCAACATGGTGATACTTCCATCTCTTAAAATAAATAATTAATTAATTAAATGAAATAATCCTTTTTTAAAAAGTTCCAGGCAGTCAGTCAAGAATCAGGATGTTCAGAATAGGGCTGGCGTATAGCAGTGGTTCAATAAACAATAAATTAATGACCATTAATAAATGAACAAGAAAAAGACTCATCATGGAAAAGCAAGCAGTAGGACAGGTATAAGGGTAGAGGGGTGCGGTGAGGAGAAAAGACCTTGACAGCAAACACCTTTTTCTCTATCTGAGAGCTGCAAGGAGACTTCTTTGAGACTAGAGAGGGTAATCCAGTGTGGCTAGCTACATGCCAGCGTGAGCACACACAGGTGCACCTTGCTTGCTTCAGTAAGGAGTAATGAGCGGAAGAAATGAACTGCAGCTTATGACCTACAACCCTTCTTAAACCAAACAGCTCCTTTCTGGCTCCTTTTCTTCTTCTCTTTTTCAAGTGCTCTTTCGTTCATGGGACTCTAAGCAGACTTCAGTGACTCCACCTCTGATGTTTCCAGCCTGGTCTCACAGGAATCACACGCCACAGTTTGATATTTTTCAGGGCCAAAATTCTTCTAGAGTTTACCTGATTGCATTCCTGGGCTTGTTTAGGACAAAGGAAGGAGAGAAGGGAAAGGGAAAAGAAGGGTAACACTGTATGTTTTTACAGATTTAAGTTGAGCTTTGTTGAGGGAGAAGAACCGAGACTGTGTATATAAGAAACATTGCTGTTCCTCCTCATCTAATCTGTCAGTATACCTCACCAGGTATTTTTTAGAATGGGGTAGTGGTGGCGCTCCAAGATCTCCCCTTAGCACTGAGCTACTCGCTTCTCCAGCTTCTGGGAATATTGACTGCTGACAGCTTGCTGGATGTGAGGATAAAAAGGCCCAACCCTCTTGTTTCAATTCAAGACATTTGTGGATGCTGTCCCATCTCCAGCATGAACCAGACAACTGGCTGAGCCTCAGTGGCAATGGCATTGCAACTGCACTTGAGCTTGTCCCTCTACCAATCCTGACTTCCTCAAATCCCCACAGGAAGTGTACAATTCTCTGCCTCTGAGTCTGTTCTGAGGAAACCTAGTCTAAGGCAAAGCACACCCTGTTTGGGGACACATGTCATATAAATTACATTCAAGAAGGAAAATATACTGGCCATATGTGTTTCTTCCACCAGCCACTGACTGGCTAGGAATGATGTCAAGAGATGGTTAGCCATCTCTTGGAATGCTTCTCAGCAGTAGTCTTACATTTGGAAAAAATAGACTCGTTCCTTTCCCCATGGGCAAAAATAGATAACAAAAGAAAATATGCTGTGAAAACAAGGGCAAAGTTGTTACCTAGAAATATTTTATGATTTCCCACACTGCTATGTAATTGGGATGTTCTCTCATTAAACACAGAATAACATATAGACCCTTATTGAATCCAAACAATTTCAGTAACATTATACCCTCAAAAACTCAGCATAAGTGGTTTATGTAAAGCAGTGGAAAGCTGGGATTTAACGACTATCTTGGGGCTTGGTAAAACTGTGTGGTGTTATTTGGATGATTGTGTCCAGGAATAATTGTTTCATTCATATTGAATACCAGGAAGGCTTCAGGAATTAAATAATTTATATTGAATTAAGTTAAATAATCTAGCCAACAAACCTAATGAATCATGAACTGCATTCTGATTGGTGGAGAAGAGACATTAGCCCACAGAGAGTTGCTGCTTTCTCTACATAACCATCCAGGCATACTACACATAAATTTGCAAGTTGGCCAATATAGTTGCAAAAGATGAACTGAGTGTACGAAATAGATACTGAATTCCCTGGAGCCTGAGCTGACCAGTGCAGACTTGGTGGTGAATACTAAAAAATTATTATAGAAACAATTTAAAGTTAGCCCTCAAATTTATGAAATCAATGCAAGTTATGCTGCTTGAGAAATTAACTGTGCTTCTCATTGTAAGACCACTAATTGCTATTAGGGAAAAGTGTGCTTTCAAAGCAATATATGTAACGTAGGAATGTTAGATTGGCTTTTGTCAAAATATTGAGCATCTGTTTAAAATACATAGTCAAGAATAAGAGTAGGGAACATTTTACAAAATATACATGTGTAAAGTCCCCTTTGATTTGCTGTAGCCATGTTAAATAGGAAATACGGGGTTATTTATCTTCAGGGAATCTTGAAGAACACCTCACAAAAGCTCAAGAATGAATAATGAAACATGTTAAGAATCAGGTTCTTAATATGTTTTCAATTAAAAACTAAGTGTTTACATGAGCTCTGCATGATGCGTAAGTGGAGATATGATCATTGTCATTATTTTATAAGTTGCAGTTTCCAAGATTTGTCCTTCTGAAGCTTTTTATTTATTCTTGGAGGTTGTTTTCTCCTAGGAAAATAGAGCAACTGTACCACTGAGTTTGTGGCTGTGTGGTCTGGGGACACCTTCCTTGGCACAAACAACCAAGACCTATAAAGAAGCACTCTCCCTTATATTTCATTCTATTTTTTTTCTAGAGAGTTGAAGTCATGAATAAAACAATCAGGCATAATATCTACTAATTACTATGTTTACTAAAAGAATATATAATTTGAACAAAGTTTTAAGACATAAAAAGTATTTGGGCCTTTCTAATCTTTATCTAATGGTACCAATCACTAGATTTTCTAACCCCGATTTTTTTCTTGAGGGCAGAACATGACTTTTCACATTTTTTAGTGTCAAAAAGTTATTACTGTGCATGTCCACAGACTAGACCCTAGGCTTATAGGCCACTTTTTTTACTGCTTTTTTTTTTTTCTTTTTCAATAGAAGCCTTTACCTACTTCTCTACCATTTATCCACAGAATGACTGTAAACACGCTTCCAAATGTCTGGCCCAAAGTCCTGGCTATTTCATGTTTAACAATATCTACATCTGTTTTCAGCAAACATTTTTCTAATTTCATAGAGTGGATTTGTTTATCAGAAGTTTGGTATGACAGATACATTGCCACAGGGGAAAAAATTTGAGGATGTTTCTGAAAACCACACTTAAGAAATCGGAAAAGCATTTAATATTATTTACTTAGAAAAACATTCTAATAAATGTTAGTGATATTACATACTAAAATACTGCACAGTACAGAACCAGGAACTGTTGTAATTACCAGTATCATGTGGGCAAAGAGAAAAAAACTTCCTCTGGCAGGAATGCAAAGAAAAAAAGGCATTCATTAATAGTTGCTTTGAACAGCTCTTTCTCCTGAGCTTTTCATTCCCACATTCTGGCATCTTTCTAGACAGCCTTAGAAGAGGCAACTACCTTGCAATTCTAATATTTCTGTAGTGCAGCCAAAAAGCGATGTCTATGTTCAAATGGAACCTCCACTTTGGGCAAGTCTGAGTGGCTCACTTGCTTCACGAAGTCTTCTGCAACCTGACGTCTTATTTATTGGTTAATTTGCTTTATTACCTCTCTCTTTTACTGAAATGTGTGTCATTTTTGTTCCCAGCTTTATTCCAAACACCTATAATGCACAGAGTAGGCACTAAAATCTTTGTTGAATGAATGAAGTTAGTAAACCTCCCTAGGCCTCAGTATCTTCATCTGTGAAATGAAGAAAAATAATACCAGCTACCATAGATGGAGGAGGCAAGAATTAAGTGAGATAGCTGTACAGAAAAAAAGCACAGTGCCTGGTTGACTATTATTTGGGAAAGGCAAAGCATTCTTTTCCCTAGCTTGCTTTCTCTCCCACTGCAGTGCAAGCTGACCTCAGGGTGTGTTTATAATAGTGATCCTCACCCACACCAGACCCTTGTTATGAAAGATATTTTATATAACATCCCCTGTACTATTCCACTATGTCGGTTTATCCTTAGATGGCAGAGTCATAAAGAATAAGAGCTAAACAAGGTGAAAGGAAGGACATCAGAACCAGAAAATAACATCAGAAAAAACAATAACATCCCATGGGAGGATTGCAGCACGGAACTCCGAACCAGGGAAAGTTATCACAGCCCGGTGACCAGGAGGTTAGCTACTGAATTTTCTTGCTGCCTGGGATGCCTACAGCATAAGCTGTCATCAAACCTAACACCTCCAAATTCAGTGTGTACTCACTGACTCACAAAATGTTAGATATAAAAGGAAATTTACAGATCATTTGGTTTAAACCCTTTGTTTTATCCACGAAGAAATGGAGCCCCAGTGAGGACAGATAAGAAGCGCAAGGCTTCCATTCACCAGCTCTCATCTTAGCAATACAATTAATGATGAATCCATTGAACCAGGGATACTGTATTTTACCTGCACATAATTATTGAAATGAAATTTTGTGTTTGTGTTTTTAAACGGTGGTATCCTCATTATTTAAAACACGATACCTCCACACCAATGAAGCACACCAAGCAGAATGGTTCTTGAGAATCTACAAACTGCTGATAAATAAGAGTATTTCAAGAATGTTAGGTGACTTAGCCCTAGAGGGAAATTTCATTAAACAAAAACCAGAGGGCTTCTTCTAAAACAGAACAATCTACCTATAGAAGATATAATGCTCCATAGAAGATGTAATGCTCTTTGTTGAACAAAATATACATTTCTTGGAAAAATATTTTCTCCCCCTACATTCTTTCTTGCAGCCTCCCATTTTGTGCTGTAACAGATGTACTTTAATCTTGTAAAAGGATACAAGTGGTGAAGTCCTCGACAACATTGTAAAATGATCATTTATTTGCTGTGTACCATGTAGCAGGCACGCTGCTAACATGCTCATTATATACCAGAGCTTCTCTATCCTGGTTACATGTTAGAATCACCTGGGAACTTAGCTTAACAGCAACAAAAAGCACCCTAATATGTAGCCAACGATTGAGAAATGCTGATATACGCTATCTCAGAAAAGGTATACTATTATTATACTCGTTTTTCAGATAAGAAAACTGAGATACAGAGTCTCGCTATCTTGCCAAAGGTTACACATTAAGTGCCTAAGGTGCAGTCTTAACCCAGAGCAGCTGAGCAGATACCACTATTTATTTAATAGATACTGCTATTCACCATCACTATGATTAATGAATGAAGACAGAGCCTAGATTGAATAGACACTTGTTCAATTAAGTCTGTTTTTAATATATATATAAATTCCCAGCCCCTCCAAAAAAGGTCTTTCAACCTGTGTTTTAAAAACAATTTATATTACTTCATCTTCCAAATAGCTTTGCACAGCATATATATATATATATATACACACACACACATATATATATAATATAAAATGTATTTTTGCATTTAATTTTTTAAATTGAGGTTAAAAATTACATAACATAAAATTCACCATTTTAAAGTGTATAATTCAGTGGCTTTTAGTACCTTCATAATGTTGTGCAACCATCATTACTAATTCCAAAACGTTTTCATCACCCCAAAAAGAAACCCCATACCCATTAGGCCATCACTCTCCATTGTTCCTATTCTCCAAGCCCTTGGTAACTAATAATCTGCTTTTGTCTCTATAGATTTGCCTATTGTGGACATTTCATATGAATGGAATCGTACAGTGTATGGACTTTTACATCTGGCTTCGTTCACTTAGCATAATGTCTTCAAGGTTCATCCATGTTGTAGCATATATCAGTACTTCGTTGTATAGCTGAAGAGTATTACATACCCAATGAATGAAATACCACATTTTGTCTATCCTTTCATCAGCTGGTGGACATTGGAAGTGTTTTCACTTTTTGGCTATAATGAATAATCCTGATATGAACACTAGTATACAAGTTTTTATTGGAACAAAATGATGTTTTCAACAATAACTTTTCTGGTCTGTGCTTTAATCAATACCCATTCCAGCAAGGCCCAGCATTTAGTACAGGACTATTTTATTAAGTCATTGGGTTCTATTTGTAAACTTACCTCTAGTATTCCTAGTTAAACCATAGTCTGTTTTACAAAATAAAATGATGTTTGAGCTAAAACAGTTTGTTATTAATGATCTTATTTTCATTTAGAGAGAAAGGCTGCATTTAACTTAGGACTTTTATTCTTAGTCCCTTTCACAACCACCCCTCCACTTCCCTTCAGCTATTGATTCTGTGTATCCTTGAGCAGATCACTCTCTTCCCTTCGTTCATTCACTGATGCAACCAATAATCTTTGGCCACGTTTCAACATTCAGGACCTAGGCTCAATGATGGGCATATAGCATGTACTACACAGACAGACTCTGCACTTGTAGAATGTACACTCTAATAGGAGACAGACACCGAGCATTTAATTATACACCTAGTTATCTAGTTATAATTACAATAAATGGTAGAAAGAAAAATTGAGGGTACTAAGAACGTGTATAACAGATATAAACTCCCTATGCCTCAATTTCCTCAAATCAGTGTTATAAAGAAACTAAATGAGATTTTTTTAAAATGTCAAATAAAGGAGTTTCACAGGCAAACCTACTTGTGGTCATGGGACACTGCCATATGGTGATATTGCTCCCCCAAAATATTTTCAGCAACCCAAAGCCTGAAAACTCACTGCAAAAAATTCATAGTTTAGAATCTTAAAGGTAATTATGGTTTCAAGAATATCTATTAACATTGAGAATACTTATATAGCTATTTGCTGTTAGCAGATCTAATCTTAAGGAAGCCTGTCTTTTGATAACAACCCTCTAGGTTCTGCCAGTTTCCATAAATCTTAAGGACAACTAAATAAGAATGGTGAGGCAAAAAGGCACTTTCAAAATAGTGGTCCATACAATCAGAAAGGTATATGTATATATGTGTAGTGATGTGATTTGTTTATCAATAAGTTGATTATGTATAAACTTATTTTGTGGGTCCTATGTCTACACCAAGCAACATAAGCCTCTACACTTGCCTTCTATTTCCACACATCCCATAAACTGTCAGTGATTAAACACATGATCCTGAGAAATATTAAAAGTTTGATCACTTCTTGGTCCATGCCATGTAGCAAACTTAAAAGTTCCCTGCCCACATTCTCCTTATTTTCTTTTTTTTTTTTTTTTTTTTTTTTTTTTTGAGACGGAGTCTTGCTCTATTGCCCAGGCTAGAGTGCAGTGGCGCGATCTCCACTCACTGCAAGCTCTGCCGCCTCCCGGGTTCACGCCATTCTCCTGCCTCAGCCTCCCTAGAGGCTGGGACTACAGGCGCCGGCCACCATGCCCGGCTAATTTTTTTGTATTTTCAGTAGAGACGGGGTTTCACCGTGTTCGCCAGGATGGTCTTGATCTCCTGACCTCGTGATCCGCCCGCCTCGCATTCTCCTTATTTTCTTCATGGAAGGTGCTAGGGAAAAATTCCTTCTCTTCAGTCTTGAATAAAAACTGGTTAGGTGTTTTTCCTATCTATTACATGTGTCCCATGGTCTGTGGCAAGTAGACGCAGTTCTTCCAAGTATAGTCTAAATTTCTTATGTAGACCCATACAATTACCATATGCTAGTTAATGTGGTCATGTTTTCCCTAAAAACATCATGTCAGTGACATGTGCCCCACTTGCATCTTAGACTTACCCAGCATCACAGCATGGGCATCAGTTTGGAGTTAAGCAGAATCAAGTTTGAATTCCAGTTTCTCCATTCATTAGTTGAATGACCTTAGGAAAATGATCTTTGTGTAAGCCTCAGACTTCTCACCTTAAAAGGGGATTGTAATTTCTACTTTATTCAGTTATTGGAAAAATTGAGTTAATTTTTGGAAATTGGAAAAATTGACTTAATATATATTTGTTATGTACTTTTAAGGTTAACTTTTTTACACCTTTGTCAACTAACACTTTTTAAGAATTTTAAAATTTTTAGTTAAAAAATGTCCGAAGTTGAGAGGAAATGGGTGTGGTTGTGAGTGTCTCATTTATTGGTCTTTCAAAATACATTTCCCCCTTGCTAACCCCATCCAGATTCCCATTTGTAGAACTGCTTCTCTGGTATTGTGCAAGGGGTTGCTGAGTTGGTAAATGATGATGCTATCCCCCACTCGGAATCTATAGAGGCCAGATCCTGCCAGGCACCCAGAAACTGGGCTGGTTAACTTTCAACATGACCAAGGAGATATTCTACTAGAGAATTTAATTTCTGAGCATGAATGGAAAAGATAACTGAATTTACCTATTCCTCATGGTAACAAAATTCCTGCCTGTTGCAACTAAAATTATAGGTTTCTCCATTTATATGCCAGGAAAGAGTGTTGGACCTACAATCATCAAAAAAAAAATTATTTGGTTTAGAATGGCCTGAAGCTATCTCTGAACAATCCTGTGGGAAGAAAGACAGGATGGTTTTTATTGGTTTAGATTAATCAGAGCCCTTTTCTGATGCTGGGGGAGGGGTCCATCTCTCCTAATACAAGATTATTCATCACGGTGAAGGGATAAAATAATTGTTGAGGAACTCTCACAGTATCTACCATAGTACACCTTTGCTATCCAACATGCATAAAGACACCCCTTCTCATGCAAAAACTTTTTAAAGTGCTTGTGCATAGCTGAAACACTGTCACTCCTTGTCTAAAAGAAGACAATCCAAAAATCTAATCCAGTTATTATATTCAGTTCCCATGTCCCACACCTCTGGATGTCATAACATCTGTCAATCCAGATGTGACTTCAATGTGGATTGAAGACGTTGTCCACCCTCAACACATGCAATATAAAGTGGTGGAGAAGAATAAAAACTCACATTTGGAGTGGGGGAAGATATTAGAAAGCAATTTTAGTGGCCATTAATTCATAGCACATATAGAATCCTGCTAGGACTCCTTGCATGGACAGTAAAGTGAGAACCTAATACATGCCTTCTACATCCGTAATTAATGGAGTTTACAAGATCACCTAATCTTGACACTCATATCTGCTAAGACGAACTCCCTTGGCGATCATCTTTCATGGCCACATCAAAGAGAGTACCTATTTTGGAAGTTACACCATTCTGGCAGCTTATTTCTTATTGGTTACATTTCTGGGGCCCAAGGAAAAAGTTAAAATGGTCACTAGCTATTGTTAGCCAAGTTTGAGATTTCTTTGGCAATATGGCTTTCTTAAAAATTTAGTAGGCTTCTGTCTTTTTGTTCCCAGTAAATTCTATGAATCTATATACAAAGAGGTCATATTTCAAGTCTGGGAAGCCTGTCTCTTGATAACAACCCTCTAGATTCTGCCAGTTCCCATAAACCAGATTGTAATGGCACCAGCCATTGTGCAGCCATAATGACCATTAAATAACCTAAAACAATCAGATAATGAAAATCAGAAGGCCAAGGGCCACACTTGACCCTTCCACCTATGGTCAACTCTGCTCATTGCTTTTGTTTCTTTACATTGGCCCACAATTGCCTGGAATACATGGGATGTGAGTAGAACTGGAGCCCAGACTAGACAGAATGGTAGAATAAAAGACTGAGACTATCCCCCTCTATCAGTCAGTTTGTGGGTACATCTTTGTCACTGCAGTTTATTTTTCTACCATGTACTTGGGCATTTGGGGGAATGCTTTTCACAGAAATGTGGTCAGATAAAGCATGTAGAACCAGGCAGCTAATGAAAATGACTACACAGTTCAGTAGGCCAACAAATGTATATGTAGAAATACTCGAGAATTATTCAGTCTTTTAAAAATTTGCTCTTAAAAAGCCTCCTCAACAACAAAGTAAGTTTTCTATACTTTCAATGTATTCTCCTGGAATACTTAGAGAAACCTCAGGAAGCTAGGCATGCAACTTTTTTAAAAGTTATTAATATCTGGTGCTTAAGATGGATAAGCAACGAGTCAGTGATCATTTGAGGGACTGTATATTCTAAATATTAATATTACTTGGGAAGGTTACTTTGTGTAGGTGATAGAAGAAAGAACAAATCAGTTTGCCTTTTGGAAAAAGGAAGGTAAGGGAAGATATGTCTTGTGTATCTGTAATTAATGGAGTTTACAAATGGCTCAATCTGCTTCCTACCTGAGTCCAGGCTTGGGGTGCATAATGATAAATGGCTGAGAGGACAATTTTAGCCAAAGGCAATCTCAACATGATACAGAGGCCTATTATTGCTTTTTTAAAATCTGCAAAGAATTTAACACATATCTGGCTTTGAGTGCTATTTCTTGGTGGATGGAGGAAGAAGATCCTGAGCAATGAGCATATCTATTACTTTCTTATCATGAAAGCTCTAGGCGCCTATTCGATGGTGATGAAATGCCTCTGCCATAATTAAGACTGTAGAATTATTAAACCACCCTGAGTCACAAAGATGATTTAGAAATGAGCCTAGGAAGAGTTGTCTAACTAGATGTTTCACAGAGGCAGTGAGATCCAGCCAGGTACACACTTACCCAGCCTTGACCTCTTTGGAATCGGCATCACTTCCCCATTAAACAAATCCTTTCACTCTCTTATTGATTTGCTTTCCAAAATACTTTCTTTATATTTTTAACTTAGTTCTCATTTTTCATGAAGCACATACACACAGAGTTTAAAGACACACGTTTCTACAAGACAACCATTATGATCACTCTTCCAGGATTTTTCACCCTCATTACCAAAGAACATGCTTATATTATACTACTATTTCTTAATTTTTCCATTTTAGACATTATCTATTCACTTCCCCTGTTTCTCACCACCTCCCTCCTCCTTCCCTCTCACCCATGTGCCTTTTTCATGCCTCAACCCTCCCATCAGTGCTACAGAGCTGTACCACTATTTTTGTTGAAACAGTTTTAACATTCACATTTTGAAAACATTCACATTATTATAACTATAAAACTTCTGAGCCTTGATTTCTTTATTCTGCATGACTTTCTAACCTCCAGGAAATCAGTAACTATCTGTGTGTGTGTGCATGTGTGCTTACTAAGTTTTTTATGTATTTACCACTAAATCAACCCCAAACTCTCCTCAGGAATCTGAGCCTCTCCCAGAATGTTCAAATGCAGCAGACAGTCTACCAATTTCATCTCGGAAAGGTCTCTCCCAGCACCTCCTGACCTGCTGCTACCCTAACTTGTCCTCTTATTCCTGGGGCAGTTTTCCTTGGAATTTCGCTCCATGGCAATTGTGAAGATTTCCTTTGTCTCTCTTTCATGTTGGTCTTCTGTTTCTTGAATTCTATCTCTTCTATCTTAACTTGCTCCCTCATTTTAGTGTTATGCCTTCTCTAGTACCCTCTTAGAAAATTGATGCATGTGAGGAAAATGCAGCCCTTGCACATCCAAAAATATCTTTATCCTACCTTCATCCTTGATCAATGGTTTGTCTGGATATATAATTTTCTATCTGGAATTCTTTCCCCTTTGAATTTTAAAGGTATTTCTTCATTTTCTGCTAGTTTCCAGTGTGACTATTGAGAATTCTGAAGCAAATCTAATTCTTAATCTTTTGTAAATAATTATTTTCCTTTCCTGAAAGCTTTTATCTGTTTTTATCCTCAGTGTTCTGAAATTTTGCAAAAACATGCTTTACTATGGGTCTCGTGTTAGGCAATAGATGTATTCTTTTGATTTGGAAAATTATGTCCTCAATTCTTGGAAATATTCTAAAATTAAAAAAAAACAACTTCCCTTTATTTTACTTCTTTCTTTCTAGAATTCCTGTTATTGGGATTTGGAAGAGAAACTTCAATCTTTTTTCTATTTTTGAAAACTTTCTGGGAGACCTAATTTTATCTCTTAGCCTTCTATTGAGTTTTTATTCCTATTGTCATATTTTTATTTTCAAGAATTCTTTTTTTCTTTAATTTTTCATTTTTTTTACCATGTTATTCTAGTTTCATAGACACAATATGTTCTTTTAATTTTCTGAAGAGATTAGATATTGTTTCAGGTTTTCAAAACTATGGATGGTCTCTATCCTACAAGTTTCTTTTCTCTAGTGATTTTTGGCCTCTGTCATTCACATTACAGACAATTCCCCTTATGCTCCTTGTGTGTCCTTACATTTAGGTTGAGCACAAAAGAGGGATTTAAAGGCACAGTGCATGCAAGTAGGCCTTCTTATGTGTAGGCTGTTCTGACTCTGCATTTATTGGTGAGCTCTCATGTCAGTCTCTTTTCCCTGGACTGGCTGGATTTCCCAGAGAACAATGTTCCAGCGTATAAACTCAGTGTTGCCAGTTTGCAATCTCAAGTCTGTATAAAAGTCTCTAGCACAGTGTCAGGCACAAAGCAAACACACAACCAAACATTTTAGACCAGTCTTTTCCCTCACTACCTTAGCACTGTTTTGAAGATGGGACAGTTCCACCAGGTACAGAGAGGCGACAACCAGAAACTGGGACTCTTCCAGACCCTTGCAGAGTTAGATTTCTTCTCTATGGAGCAGGAATGCTGAAGGAATTATTCTTCCCTTTTGAGTTGAATTCTGTAATATCAGAAATACGGATTCAAAAGGATTCCGGGTTTTGAGCATATTCTATGCTAGAACAGCATCATATGTGTTTTTTATTTTACAAACATGATCCGTATCTTATACCATCCTCTCCATATACTATTTTTTAACAACCTTTTCCCCTTTTGGCCTTTACTGTGATGATCTTTTGGTATTTGCCTTCTTCCATCTCTTGAGTTTGTGATTTCCATTTGAAAAACTCTATAGCCTTCTTTGGGGAGAACACCACAAAAATAGAGTTATAAGAAGTAAATAAATGATAGGTCCCACTGACAATGTCTGTCTGATCTAAAACATCAATCCATTTAACAGATGCATTCAGCTATTATACATCCAGAAGATTTCAACAGTGTCAAAGTTTCTGGGGCTAATCTTACTTTTCAGAGCAAGTGTGAAAGTTGGAGTAAAGGATTATCTGGGGGCTGGGTGCAGTGGCTCATGCCTATAATCCCAGCACTTTGGGAGGCTGAGGTGGGCAGATCATGAGGTCAGGAGATCGAGATCAGCCTGGCCAATATGGTGAAACCCTGTCTCTACTAAAAATATAAAAATTAGCCAGGCGTGTTGTGGCATGTGCCTGTAGTCCCAGCTACTTGGGAGGCTGAAGCAGAAGAATTGCTTGAACCTGGGAGGCGGAGGTTGCAGTGAGCCAAGATCATGCCACTGCACTCCAGCCTGGGTGACAGAGCAAGACTCTGTCTAAAACCAAAAAAGAAAAGAGAGAGAGAAAAAAAGGATTATCTGGGGAATTCAGCAAGCCCTGTAAAGCCTTTATAATAAACTGGATTAATATTATTTTGAGAGAAATGGCCCAACAAAATGAAATTCAACATCAGACTCTATAAACCAAAGGGCATCATTATCCTAAATATTCTAACGCTGAGTGAAATCTAAAGATTTCTTAATCAAGATTACCTTTCTTTTTAAGTCTCCCATTCACCTGTCATTGAGAAGTCAACTCAAGTTTAAAATTATATACCTGGGTACGAAGTTTGTGTACACTTAATGGTTGTGCTGCAAAGTTATAATTATGCTGTTCTACCAGCCTTAAATATCTAGCTAGTGACCTTACAACCCCAATTTACTTTGCCTGACAACCCCAGTGTCTGTCTCTGCTAAACCTACTCTGATTTCTCTGTCTGAAGAAGTTCAGATGAAATTGTTCTTTCAACAGCATGTTTCACACAATGTGCATTGTCATCCAATAAACATACATTCAACAAACACTTATTGAGTGCCTCCACAGGCCAAGCACTGTGACAGATACTATAGCTCCAACAGTGAGCAAAAAAGGAAGAACCAAAATTGCTGTCTTTACAAGCTATCCAGTCTAGGGAAAGACGAGCTTTAGTCAAACACTCACAAAACAAAACATATCATTACAAAAAGCATGTAGGTGCTCAAGGGTGTATCGTAAAGGAACCTGACTTAGGTTAGTAGAAGATCAGAAAGGCAGAATTGGGGATGTCATCTAAGGAGATATAGGTGTTTATTAGGCTAAGGGAAGGGGAGGGGACTGAAGGAAAAACTAGTTCAGAGCCAAATATCATACCGTGCTGGAGGCAAGCTTGGCAGTTTCAAAGAACTAAAGAAAGAACAGTGTAGCTATAACACAGAGTCAGAAAGAAAGTCCTATGAGACAGGACTCTAGTGGTGGTCAGGTGTCACCAAGCAGGACTTTCTGAGTCAAAGAAAGGATTTGGGTCCTATCCTAAAGGCAACAGGAAGTCATTGAATAGTTTTTGCCGGTAGTGGCGCAACATTAAAGCATGCATTTTGCAGATGTTCCTTTGGCTTGTTGAGATAAGATTGAAGAGTGAATGCAAAGAGGTTGGTTAGTGAGCTACTGCTGTACTCCAGGGAAAAATGCTAAGTGATGATAGGAGCTGGTGGCAACCCGATGGCAAGGATAGAGCCAATGAAGAGGGTGAAAGGGAGGAGACATCTGTGTTATTGTGTTGGAGAACCAAATGGGTGCCATTCCCATTCCTGAGGCAGGAAACACAAAAAGACAACATTTGCTTTTGGACAGGCTGAGTTTGAAGTATCTTTAAGACATTCATTGGTTTTGATTGTTGTTTTGATAGATGAATCCAGAGCTCAGATACATTTGGGACATAGAAATTTGAGAAACATGCCATCATGGGCAAGGAAGAGATTGGTTAATTCAATGTTTCTCCAGGCATAAGAAATACCTGCATCAGAATCTCCTAGTGCTCTCTGGTTTAAATGCAGATTTCGGAGAATATCTCAGAATTATGGAATTGTTGTTGGAAGTAGAGCCCAAGAAACCTTTATTTTTAAACAAGTGCCCCAAAGTGATTTCTCAGATACTCTATATTCAAGATCCACTGGCCAGGAAGAGAAATGGACCCTGAGGAGCTCCAACATTTACTGACTCAGTAAAAGAAGATGCCCCTGTGAAGAAGTATTTACTGGGTTTTATCCTCCTTACTTATTTTTCTTTTTAAAAGTAAAACATGGCTTTCTCTTTAGAGCTGATTAACTGTCTAGATTAATCTCACAATTCACATAAAATTAAAACTCCATCTCCCTGAAGTCCACACAAAAGTCAGTTCTGTCTTGGGTAACTTGTGCTGGTCACCTCAGCTCAGGCTCTTGTCCTTGGTCTCACATACTCCCTCCCCTCCCTCTCTTGGGCGCTGACCTTTGGGCTCATCCCTTTTCCTAGAAAGACAGCATTTCCAGTGAGCAAAATGTCACATTACCTTTGCTGAACAGGACATTTCAAATAAAATATTAGCAATAACAATTACCTCTAAGCCACTAATCCCTCTGAAGCTACTTTAAACCACCAAAGGATTTAAGGCAATTCCCTGAAAATATCTCAGGCTTAATAGATTATGGTGCTGGGCAATGAAATATATTGGCTCACATGGCCTTAACTTGCATTCTGTGGCATTTTCAACTATAAAAGAAAGTCAAGACACAAACTGTTTCAACTATTATTTAATATAAAAAAAATCAGGTCATGGAAATACAAATAATAGTAATAATCCCACAGCACACATCACATTGTGGGTAAGGATATTTCCATGACTGGAGTAACGTTGGCAAGAGAAGCCACTGGAAAACAAAATAAGTATTCAAATATTTATTTCCCCAGGCAGGCTGGCAGTTTGCTGTGGCCCACATATGCAAGAGAACTCCAAAAGAATGCTTTCCCTAGCGGTGCTGCAGGGACAGAGATTAGAGTAGGGTATTATTGCAAATGATATGCTTTCTTGGGAAAAAAATGTGGTATGGGAGATACTTCTTATAGAGTGAATTTTGTGTATTCATTTTTTTACTCATTTACAAATATGTATTGCATGCCCACTATTAGCAGGAACTGCGCTGGGAACTGGAAATTAAAAGGGAAACAAGAAACAGTGCCTGACTTCCAGAAGCCCACGTTCTAGAAGAGGAGGCCGACAAGTGAACAGAAAACAGTGCAACAGGAAAAGGGTGATGAAAAGTCGAAGAAGAGGGACATGACACCATGGAAGAGGGACATGGGGAGGTCAGGACAGGCTTCCTACAGAAAGGGAAATCTAGACCAAGGTTTCTCAATCTCAACACCATTGCTACATGGGGAAAGATAATTCTTTGTCGTGGGAGTCTTTGATGTGAGGGACATTATAAGATGTTTAGCAACATCCCTGGCCTCTACCCACTAGATGCCAGTAGCAATCCCCACCCCCACTCAGTTGTGACCACCCAGAATGTCTCTGGACACAGCCAAATGTCCTCTGAGGGGTGACGTCAGCCCCAGTTAAGAAAAACTAATCTAGACCAAGACTAAAGAGGAAAAGAGGAAACTAGAGTTATCTATGAAAATTAGGTTATGGAGAGGATGGTTAGGGAGGCACATCAAACAGAGACAAGAGCAAACATAAAATCCAGAAGCAGAGACGACGTGGTGAGACCATAGAACTGGAAGACACTCGCCAGGGAAGAGCAGCAAAAAATGGAGCTGAAAGGGTTGGGGAGCCCTGTCCTGCTATGGAGCTTGACTTTACCTTGACAGCAATGGGCGCCAATGAAGAATTGTAAGTGAAGAGGATTAAGGAGGGTTTGACTGGTTGTCAGAGGTGAGAGAGGGAGAAGTCAAGAAGGACACCTTGGTTTTTACTTTAGCAATACTGTGGACAAGGGGTTATCTGTTGAGATGATGACTGTAGGAGAAGGAGCAACAGCACGGGATGGGCAGAGGAGACAAGGTCAAGCTCATGAGAGGGACTCAGGCCATCCAAATGGAGATCCTCAGATACACAGGTTGTTGCTTCAGAGCAAAGTATGCCCATAGATAGAGCTTATAAAAGGCAAGTGGGTGGGACACGGTGGCACATGCCTGTAATCCTAGCACTTTGGGAGGCTGAAACAGGTGGATTACTTGAGGTCAGGAGTTCGAGACCAGCCTGACCAACATGGTGAAACCCATCTCCATTAAAAATACAAAAAAAAAAAAAAATAGCTGGGCATGGTGGTGGGTGCCTGTAGTCCCAGCTACTCAGGAGGCTGAGGCAGGAGAATTGCTTGAATCTGGGAGGCAGAGGTTGCAGTGAGCCGAGATCACACCAATGGATGAAACATCCCAGGGAGGGTGGGTGCAGGGTGAGAAAAGAAGAGGGTCAGGACACAACCCTGAAAAGTGTCCACAATGGAAGGACTCTCAGTCCTCACACACAGTTTCTTAGACCCAAAGGAGCCTTGGACCAAGCTGGGAAGTTGGTCAATCTTGCCTCTGGCGTCTAAAGGCTCCTCTTCCCAACCCACTTCATCCTCATTAACACATCCTGACAGTCTTCCTCGTGCCTAGCACAGTCATGCCTACACCCTTCTGTGCAGCTCAGCTGAAAGCCCACCCAACAGCCATATTCTAGTCTATAACAAGTCTACGGTCTCTGTTATTTTGGTGTTCAGGAAGCCTAAGTACACGACATAGCAATAGAATGTTAGAGATAGCGATTAATCCCAGTTCTGTCTTTTTGGAGATGAGTAAACCAAGGCTGATAAAGTGAAGAGATTTGCTTTTGGTTCCTAGGCCGTCCTGACTAGTGTCCTTGTCCAGATCTCCTGGCTGCACATCCACCATGCTACCCAGTGTCCTAGGAAAGTCTCTTTCTATCCACCAAGCCAGGCATAAAACAATGAAACATTTGTATGCTTAGACTTTCAAAAAAAGAGGCTAAAGGCATTGCAAAAGCCCAGAACCACATCCCCTTGCAGAAGTGCTTCTGCAATCCATTGATCATGCCTCACCTGATGTTCATTTTCTTGGCAGCATAACATACAAATTAGTATCTCTTGCTACATTCTCCAAGGAGAAACTGAACCCAGCGCTTTGTGTTCTCATCACTCACCGTGTAGTAAGAGACAGGGTAGATGGTTTAGCTACATTATGTCCTTACATGACAGATGGGCAGCATACATCTTTCCTTGTGTAAAAATGTCACTGCAGCTACAGATATAGTTGGTGGCTGAAAATGGAAAGTGATGCAGATTAGCTTTAACCCAAGAGGACAGACAGGGTATCGAGTGAAATACACGGACCCACATTCGAAGAGCAAAGTTCTTCCATCCTGACAAGCAACTGATAAGCAACAGGGGGAAAGTCAGAGCTAAGAATCAGGAGTATTTCCAGGTGGCTGATGTTCAATTTACTCTAATTTTTATTTACCCTAAAGAAATGGGCTTGAAAAGGGAAAGGAGTACAACTTTTGTAACTTTATATTTGAAACAGATGGGAGACCACAAATGGTTAAAAAAACAATTTGACAATAAACCCAAATATATTCCTTAATGATTTTCTAATGTAATTTTAAAATATTATAAAGTCCCAAGAAATTTCCCTTCCCCACCAACATAAAAGTAGATGCACAGTGCTTTCATATAGTTGGGGACATATTTTGAGTGATAATAACAATGAAGTATTAGTTTTATTCTACTGCTAACAATTAAGGAAATGTAAAAGAAAATTGCACAGACTGTGGCACTCTCTGGGAAATAACAGGATCTGAATGGAGCAAAAAAGACAGGAGGAATGAAGCCAGCTTTAAAAAAAATGTTCTAGTTTCCTTTGTAAGTACCTGCCTTTTGGTCATTTTCAGTGTTATTTTAAAACAATAATAATTCACATTCATGCTAATATGATTAAGCATTAACATCCTAAAGACAAGGGTTACTCACCTTATGCAGGTAATTTCTAGAGAAAACTCCACCCAGGGGTGACATTTAATGGCTTGGCAGTGTTATTTCACAATTTTTACTCACATTTTATTGCTTCTTAAAATAACTTGACATATAAAAAGAAGTACTAAATAAATTGCTTCTAAAAAGAACTTGAAATATGAATAAGATATTATTAAATAAAATATAAAAAGCACTAACCCTCCAAGTTTTGAAAGGGACATGAACAGAGAGGGAGAAATAAATAGGGTGCCTAAACAAGAAGGAAATATTTAATCGTACTAGAAAAGAAAACCTGAAAACTAAAGCAAGAGGCTAGCAATACACTTTGTTGTGTATTGGTAGAACACATTTATTTGGACATGGTTTAAAGATGACGATAGTCACTGCTGATGTGGGTTGGGCAATAGGAGCACTCCAGTACACCGCTGGAGAAAGACTCAGACACCAAGAGGCAGAGCCAGGTTTCAACCCAGGCAGTCTGACCTAAAAGCCCACACTCACAACTACTACAGTAGGATGGAAAGATCTGCAAGATACTTGGGAATTCAGGTTAATAGGACTGCGTGAAGGATTAAATAGCGGTGATGAAGAAAGATAGTAATGGAAGAAGACAGAGGAGGCTGCAGTGATTTCCAGATTCACGATTTAGATTGCAGAGTGGATGGTGGTGTCATTAGGCAAGAAAGGAAGTATATGTTCTAATTTCCAAAGGCTTTCAGGTATCTTAATAAATACAACCACAATTTTTTAAAAAGATTGCTTTTAAGATGCCAGTGACTTACCCCTTGAAGTTTGCACCTGTATTGCTTAGTCACTCATGACTGTTGACAATGGTTTCACTTTTTGCAATCTCCAATGTATTTTTGCCATATTTTTGCTCTGTAATGAGAGTCTCCCATTACCCAGCTACTGGGGAAGTCAGCTTCAGATCACTGTGATGATGAGGCAGCTCTCCCTCCCTCCTATGAAGCCAGACTGCCTCCGACATTTCTAGATGACCAACGGAGGTGGATAACAGGAGTATACACAGGGAAGCAGGCGGGAGCAGGGATGTGGGAATGGAAATAATCTTCTTTGTCCTGCTCCCATCAACTGGAACAATTGGCTTAACCTTTCTAAACAGGAGTTTCCTCTTCAGTAAAACAGGGATCTTAATCCTTTCCCCCCAGGGAGTTGTGAGAGAGAACAGCACAGTAGAGAACCATTCGGTATGTGCTCTGTTCCAGGGTCAGGGATGACATTTGCCAGAGAAGGTAAGCCAGTGGTTCCCAACGTGTGCTGTGTCATATCTGTAAGCTTTAAATCTTCCCTGGTGCTCTGCCAACTCTTAATCCGGGTATAAAATTGCCTTTTGCTGCAACTCACTATCCGAGCAGACATTCAGTTAAGTGCCTGATGGGGCATTTTGCTGAGTGGGTTGTGATGCAAGATGTAGAACTGGGAACAATTTTGCTGTACGTGAGACTAGGTATGATGGAAGGCAAAAAGGCGAGTCAGCACCAAAAGGAAGATGATGTCCTGGAAGATGTAAAAGCATGGTTCCGTGAATGCAGAGGTATATATAATTATCAGGGCGCTTCTACTCAAAGAGTAACATTCTGCTCAGGAGAAAACTTTCAAATTAAAGGCACAAAATTTTGGATGCCAAAAAACAAAAAAACACCTCTGGGTGTCTTACGGACTTTGGGAAATACTGTTATACATTAGCAACTACTGCATTTTAAATATTACCAACTTTTTCCATTTCATTTTGAGTCTTTCCTCTCTTCCGTTCATTGCCCCAGATTCCAACATTTGTAAGTGTACCTTCAACAAAGAGATGGGGCATCACTGTAGGAAGTACTTGCCCCCAGTCACACAGCCCTTAAGTAGCAGAAAAGCCATCCCAGCTGTGTCCGTCTGACTCTTAACCAGAGTTGTTTTTGTTTGTGTGTTTGTTTTTCTCAGCAATCCCACATGTAAAAAGGGCTAGACCGTTTCTCTTGCTGCCCAGTGCCTGGAGTTGAGATCCCCTGGAATCTTGGTTCATTCTCTCTAGAGGGCGAATCTGTTTTTTTCTGGGCTGTACCTTTAGGATCTAGCCATGGTATGGAGGGAAGATGTGAAATCTGAACAAAACACGTGTTCTGCCATTTGCTCAGTTTCCTGCCTTAGGTTCCTGGGCTACATGCGACGTTTTTCTGCTTTCTTTTCTCCCAATACACATAAAACTCTGTGTGCATTTTCTACAGGTAAATCCTTCCTTGTACCTTCAGAAGGTGCCTCTTCATTCTTTACAATATATTTCATATATTTATATTTTTGCTATATTTATTTATAATGTTTTGTAGTACATTAAACAGATTCCATTATAACACAGAAGCTCCACAAATTATCAACGGTCCCATTAGTTACTTGAATGTCATGACCAAATATTAAAGGAATAGATAACAATTGGCTTCTGTCTGGATTGTTTGTACAATTATTTTCTTTTACCCAGCTTATATATATGTGTGTGTGTGTGTGTGTGTGCATGTGTATGTGTTTTAAAAAATCAAATACCTCCAAAAAGTTTATGAAAAACAGCAGTTCTCTGCCCTACCCTATCTTGCTTTCCATCCATCCTCCAGAGAAAGCTCCTTCAATTTCTTCCTATGCTAGGCACCTTCACATTTCCAAAATGTATATTTACCACTTTTATAAAGGTTAGTTGTTATTTTTTCATCTCCCGTTACAGTGGAGGAGGTTTAGCACGTGCGCTGTCTCTCCAGTCACCACCTTGCCTGTCTCCCATTTTCCCAAAATAAGTATCTACCAATTTAGAATAAATCAAGCATCAGTGTTGACAGGATTTTGCCCATGTATATATTATTCACTACAGAGTCAAGTATGCTATGACCACATTTACTTTCCTGATCATCTTTTTGTTCTTCCTGAAAATTCTAATTGCCCTATTTGTTCACTGCACTACCTGGCATCTACATTTTCATTATGGAATTCTAATCCTGGAGTGCTCCATCCTCCCTGTTTATTTTGAGTTAGTTGCTCTTTAGACGGGGGCTTTCCAGTCGAATTTTCTGAGATGATGGAAATTTCTGTATCTGTACTGTCTGATGTGATAGCCACTAGCCATGTGTAGCTATCAAGCACTTGAAATGTAACAACTACAAGTAGCCATTGGATTTTTTAATTTTTTAAAACTTTAATTGGAACATTTAATTCATTTACATTTGATTTAGTTTTTAAATGGTTGGGTTAAAGTACTTTCTCTCAGTATTTGTTTTCTATTTATCCCATTTATTCTTTGCTTCCCTGTTTTTTTCTTTGCTGGCTTCTTTGAGGTGAATTGATTATGTTTTAGTATCCATTGCATTTTTTCTATTGATTTATTTTATAGAGCTTTTCCTAATTTTATATTTTAGTGGATGATCCAGAAGTTACAATATGTATCTTTAAGTCATCAAAGTCTACCTTCAAACAGTATTGTCCTGCTTCATGAACAGTGTAGAACGTTAACAACAGTATGGCCCTCCACAAAGCATATTATTTATTTTTGCTTTAAGCAATCAAAAGTCTTTTAAAGCAATTTACAATTTTATGCAAATACACACACACACACACACACACACAAAGTTCTTAAAAAAAAAAAAAAAAAAAAAAGCCTTTATGGGTATCCTAAATAGTTCCTTTCAGTGATCTTCATTCATTCCTAGAGGTTTGGGGTTCCATCTCTGAGACACTAGATTTTCCCAGTCTTGTATGTATGCAGTGGGGAGAGATGATGAACACCTGACTGTGGTATTCTTTGCATGAACTGGGGTAGAGATTGTGAGGACTGACCCTCTATAAACTAAATTTGAACCTGTCTCCCTATTTTTGGCCTTATACCCGATGATGTACTGAAGCCAGTGCTTGCCAGCCCATGTGAGCCAATCCTGCACGTTTCTTCCCAGTCCCTCATGCTGTGGTACCATGTTGGTAGCTCAAAACAGGACATGGTGGTTGTACTTCCACCATGGAAATCAGTAAATACCATACATAAAGCCTTCCTTCCTTCCTTCCCTCCTCCGAGCTGGTTATAAAACATTTACCAGTGGCTGGGCACAGTGGCTCACGTCTGTAATCCCAACACACTTTGAGAGGCCAGGAGTTCGAGACCAAACTGACCAACATGGTGAAATCCCATCTCTACTAAAAATACAAAAATTATCCAGACATGGTGGTGCATGCCTGTAATCCCAGCTACTCAGGAGACTGAGGCAGGAGAATCGCTTGAACCCGGGAGGCAAAGATTGCCGAGATCTCGCCATTGCACTCCAGCCTGGGTGACAGAGCGAGACTTTGTCTCAAAAAAAAAAAAGAAAGAAAGAAAAGAAATTAAATGTTTACCAGCACACCACTGCCTACACCTCACACTCCCCTCTCTACTGTGCCTAATATGACCACACTGTGAGGAGGGAGAATGAGTACCTCTGGCTTGTGACTCCCTTGCGATCCAAAACACGCTCCAGACTCTGACTTCCCTTGCTCTACCACATCTGGCCCCCTCCTCTGTGTGCTGGGGGCTCATGCTCCCTTTTTCTTTGTCCTTGTGGGTTTATATACTTTTTATTGCCTTGAGAGGGGCAAGTGGAGTACATGTAGCTAATCTATCATCTTTAACCAAAAGCCCTATCTCTGTCTTTAAAAGTGGGCATTTCAAAGAAATCAAGCAACTTTAAGAACCCAAAACGGCTTAATAATAGAATCAGTCCTAACAAAAATTCTAATAATCTCCACATTGGTCTAGATTACCTTTTAATCTTATTCTTAAGCAAAAAAAAATGAAAACTATAGCTATTTCTTGTCCCTAATGAAAAACAAATTAAGAAGAAAACTGGTGTTTCCCTATGGAATGAGCCATTTAGTTGGCAACAATTTGATTCAAGGCAACATTTATTGAGTGATGACCATGTGCTGTACAATATGCCAGATGCAAGAGGGAAAGGAAGGAACAAGACAGAGACAGACACCCCAGCACTCAGAGAACTTACAGTGCAGCAAGGGAGGTAATCGAGTCATCTAAAACACTTAAACACTTGTGACACATGCTAGAAGAGGAGAAGTACTGTCTATCCTAAGAGTGTACAGCAATGAGATGTAACGTCATCTCTAGGTCAAAGAAGACTACACAAAGAAAATGCTGTTTCTCCTGAGACTCGAGGGATGAGGAACTGCACATCATTCGTGGCTGCAAACAACAGGCACCACAGTTTGTTTAAACAAAGATACAATTGATTAAAGAATATTAAGTATCCTACACAATATGCAGGAAGGTCAGAGAACCAGGCTGAAGGCTTTGAAGCCATAAATAATGCCCAAATTAAGCCATCAGATCACTCCAGTAAGGACCTTCTGCTGCAGTGGCTGCTGCTTGCCTAGGCTCTCTGCACGAACACTGAGCAGGGCTGTGGTGCTGCTTGCTAAGCTGCTGCCAATGCTGCTTCTAAAAGATGATGCCCCCCTTGCCAGAATGGCCTTTTTTTTTCTTCACATTATCTTCTTGCAAATTTAAATGCCAGAAAAGGTGCTTTTCTTGTCAGATTTGAATTACCAAGAGTGTGCCCTAGTTTCACTGGAGGCCAAGAAATTGAGTTTGTCCTCCATCTGTTTTGAATTCTAGAAATCATAAGATGGGAAACTCTAAAACATAGAATATTGAAAGGTGCTTAGTGTTCCAAAAGCATGAAAAATGTCAGTCTAAAAATGCTACCATCCCTGGTTTTGTATACTGCTTGGATTTGATCAATGTGTGGCTAGTTGTTATTTCATTGTGTCAATATATTTGAGGTCTTACACAGAAGCACAGATCTTAAAACTGGGAGGACCTTCCAGCTGTCTGAGCACCCAACTTCTAGAAGACAAATTGTTATTTATTCCTATAGCAACAAGGGAGGCGAGTGAATCTGTAGGAGGTCATGTGTCCTGTCTAAGCTCACATACCAGTAAGTAGCAGAGCCAAGACCAGAACTCATCTCCTGGATGTTCATTCTCTTCTATCTGGTGGTTTTCACCCTTGGGTGATAGGCAGTTGATGTACATAGGGTTATAAGGACAGCTGGAGCAGGCAAAGTGCAAAACCAGTAGCTTAGAATAGGGTGGTTTCAGTGGTGATGAATCAAGGCACACAGATGCGAGAGAGATGTAGGAGATCAAATTGGCAGGACTTCACAATGTGACAAGTGATGGACAGGAAAGAGTAAAGGTTGGCCCTAGTATTGGGTCAAGTGGGTGGTGATGCCCTTTACTCTGATAGGTAATAGAAGTCTGGAGTGGGAGTGGAGGTTGGGCAGAGCAGGTAAAGATGAAGAAAATGATGTGTTCAGTTTGAGACATGTCAAATTTGAGGGACCAAATGTACGGTCACATGGAGATGTGAAGGCAAGAGGCTTGGGCTGGTGATACTGACATTTTGGTATTGTAACTAAAGCAGGAGAGTGGATAAAGTCACCCAGGGAGACAGCGTCACTGGAAATGAGAAGAGGAACCAGGATATAACCCCGAGGACTAGTGAATATAAAGGATTGGTGAAGAAAAAAAAAATGAACATGAAGGAGACAGAGAGGAGTGATCACAGGAGGAGGAAAAGGAGTAGAAATCAAAGAGTAGGCAGAGCAACAAAGAGCATGGCTACATCCCCTTTTCTTGAGATTTTTAACAAGTCTTCGGGATGGGATATGATGTGTCTTCTTACAGTAAGTGATTATGGTGTATGGGACTGGATATTCTCATGAGGCTGTGCTTTAGGTCTTCAGAGCTGTATTTTTAAACCTAATGTTGACATATGACCTAATGACCATGTGGTGGTTTGTTTAGCTTCGTTTGGCTTTGCTTTGGGTTTCAGTTTTTATTTCAGTTCAGTCAGTTTATCGGTTTCCCCCCCAGAAAATAAATTTTATCCCCATGGCACAAGTTGGTGCTGGCTGTTTCTGATGAATACCAACTAATAGACAAGAAAAATGACACTTAGAGAAGGTATGTGGCTCTGGGGCTCTGTAGGGGCAGAATTAAACTTTGAAAGGGTTTTACACTTTTTGAAAGATTGGAAAGGCCAACAAATCAGCAGGATTGGCTTGATTCCCAGTTTTATCCATGGCTTACGTGAACTCAGAAGAATTGCTCAACTTTTGTGTCACTCAGTGCCTCACTTTGCAAAATGAAAATAATAGAACTATGTTCTCTCAGTTTAATGAGAGAATGTCCACAAATATGAGTTCCTTATAGCCAAATGGAAAGATGTAACAACAAAGTTTTATGATTGCTATCCTTGGATCTGGCGTCTTTATTACAGATCTGTATAAAATACAAAAGTAATAATCCCATGTTATTAGGTTATGTGAGCCAAAGGCTGGATATTCAGGGTCAGAGTGAGCTATTTCCCATCTGTCAGACACATTAGGAAGTTCAATTAGAATACGGTCTATACACTAGGAGTATAAGAACTCTGACCTTTTTAAGCAGTTGCACATAGAGCACAGAATGTGATATAGCTTATATTCTGACTGTATAATTACCTGAAATTTAACATCTCTCACTGTTTTCATGATTGAAGAGGGTGCTAGAATTTTCCAAGCCATAATTTCAACCTAACACAAACATTAGAGTTGCATGTTTTACTGCACTTTTGGGGATCGTTTCTAGGCTGAGTATTTGGTAAGAAGCATTGGGAAGTGTCTGGTCTTGCAGATCCCAGAGGAGTTTACAGTGTTCTTTCCTGACTTTCTCACCCTGGCACACTATTGCATTTCAAATTGATTAATATTAGTAATATCTTATTAATACAATTTTCTTTTACATTATGCCTTTATCCAAAGGGTCATACACACTAGATCAGCAAGTCTCATAACAGTTGGAAGAAAGAGAAACTATATTTTTTATTTATTTGGATAAAGAAAATGAGACAGTGTGAAGACAAGTTCCTAGGGTATGTCCTTTGAATAAGCATCATCTTGCTGGTTTCTTTACAAAGGAGAAGGCATTTCCTAGTGAGAAAAGGGTTCAGTAATAGGAGTCTAGAGACTTGACCCCTCACTCTGGCTTGGCCACTGTCTGGCCAAGTTCCAAAGGGTACCAAGCAAGACAGATTCATGTAAGTGCTGTGGACAGGTGAAAAAAGGTGACACCCTTTCAAACCTAGACCCTTTAAATTATTGCCCAAAAGACTGAGCACTAGGTATGGGAAAAGGAAGAAGAAAAATGCACATACTCTAGTGATCATAATAAGATTGTACAGTTTTCTGGTTCCATTCTCCCAGAAGGTGGTTTTGTTACCCTCTGCTTGATCTCACATGTGCCTCTCGAGGTTATCAGACGCCAAACTCATCTCCACATTCCTTCACGCCCATAAACCATGCAGAGATCTGGCCAGCGTGATTCCCTACACTGGGATAGGAGGGCAGTGTAGTCTCTCATGGTCTGCAAGGAAAGTTGGAAACCACCAAACTCAACTATCTCTACGTGAATCCAGCTCTCACATTTTAGAATTCTGCTTGAGTATGTTAAGGAACTCAGGGTGGACAGAAGGAGGACAGGAAATACGTGGAAAGCTACCTAGTGGGTAATACATTTCCCCAATCTTTAGTGTGTCTTGGTTGGTGATTGCTTGGAGTCATCCCCTGGCAGGGATGGGTGAGAAGTGGGTGATGCCCCTCCTCTAAGTCAAGGGAAGAAGGAAAACAGAAAGAAAATTACTCAGACCATCTGAGAGCCTGGGCTTGACCTACATTAGGACTATTCATCTCCACCTGAAACCTGTGGGGCTGCAGAACACTCTAAGCTGCTGGGGGAGGAAATGAAAAGGCCAGAGGATGAATGGCAGCACTTCCATGACCCAGCATGGCAAGGATACATGAGTTTCCCCTGCACAGTGTAGACACTGTGGAAGGTGCCTGGGCTTGGGCCGTTTTATTGGCGCTGTGCCCTGAATGCATACGTCCCAAAATTCCTATGTGGAAACTTAATCCCCAGTGCAATGGTAGTAAAAGGTAGGCCTTTAGGAAGTGATTATATCTTGAGGGCCCTTCTCTCATGAATGGGATTAGTGCATGATATGGTTTGAACATTTGTCTCCTCCAAATCTCATGCTGAAATGTAATCCTCAGTGTTGGAGGTGGAGCCTGAGCAGAGGTGTCTGGGTCACAGGGGCAGATCCTTCATGAATGGCTTAGTGCCATCTTCTTGGTGATGAGTGAGTTCACATGAGGTCTGGTTGTTTAAAACTGTGTGGCACCTCCCCCCCTCCCCCCTGCTTTCTCCTGCTCTCCCCATGTGATACGCTGGCTCCCCTTTTCCTTCCACCGTGATTGTAAGTTTTCTGAGAAGCAGGAGGCAGATTATAAGTTTCCTGAGAACCAGAAGCAGATGCTGGTGCCTAGCTTCCTATACAGCCTGCAGCATCATGAGTCAATTAAACCTCTTTTCTTTATGAATTACCCAGCCTCACATACTTCTTTAGAGTAGTACAAGAACAGCCCAGCACAGTGCCCTTATAAAAGGGCTTCAGGGAGCTTGTTTGTCCCTTTTTGCCCTTCCACAATGTGAGGACACATAGAAGGCATTATCTGTGTAAAACAGGCCCTCACCAGACACCAAATCTGCTGGCACCTTGATCTTAGACTTCCAGCCTCCAGACCTGTAAGAAATAAATTTCTGGTGCTTATAAATTACCCACTCTAAGGTGTTTTGTTATAGCAGCAGGCACGAACTAAGACAACTGGTATCCCTCAAAAGGACCCTGTAAGCAAGACACTACAGACTGAGCCACTGTGGTTTCCAATACCGCCATCAATAATTACTCCTATCTCTGTGAATACTTCCAGTCAAGAGATGGAGTCTCTTTCCCCTCTCCTTGAATCGGAACTGGCCTTGTGACCCTGTAAGATATACTGTGTGACTGATATTCATGAGAGTGTCAGTTTTCTAAGAGGCACGTGTTCTGCCACCAGAACTATAGTGATATCTGAGCATTATGTTAAAATAACAGCATAATGGTAGTGACAACAAAAACTTCTACAGCATTTATTATACACCAGGCACTGTTCTGAACTCTTTACATGTATGTTCTCTCTTAATTCACAAGCAACCCTATAAGAAAAGCTCTATTATCATTTGCATTTTACAGATTAGAAAGCTGAGGCACAGGGAGATTAAATGATTCTTAATCTTTAGAGATTAAACGACACAATCAGTATGTGGTAGTATAGACTTTCCAGTTCCAAAAACTATATTCATAACTACAAAATAATGTTGTCTCTCATAAGGACCTAAGTGTTTAATAAACATGACTAATTTACTTAAATAGCACAAAATAAAATTTTCAAATTTCAATGCAAAATCCAGCTGCACATTAAAATAAGAAAAACATCATTAAAAAATAGGGTTTATTCTAGGCTCAATAATTGAATTATATACAGTGTATTCATTTTCTATGGCCACTGTCACAAACTACCACAAATATGGTGGCTTAAAACAACACACAGCTTTTTCTTTTATAGTTTGGGAGACCTGAAGTCTGCAATATGTTTCTCTGGACCAAAATCAATGTGTTAGCAGGGCTACACTCCCTCTGGAGGCTCTAGCTTTTTCAGCCTCTAGAACTGCATTCTTTGGTTCACAGCCCCTTCCTTCGTCTTCAAAGCCAGGATCATAGTATCTTGCTTAAGTTGTCATATTGCCTCCTTCTCCTTCTCTACACTATGGGATGAGCCACTGTGGTATGGTGACTCCTTTTCCTTCTTCTAATTCCTCCTTATCCTCCTCTTTCTTCTCCTTTTCTTCTTCTTCTTTGTCTTTCTCTGCCTCTCTTTTATAAGGACACATAATTACATCTAGGGCCCATCTAGGGCCTGGCAAATTATCCAAAATAATCCACCTATCTTTAGATTCTTAACTTATCACATATGCAAAGTTTCATATGAAGTAACATTCACAGGTTCCAAGAATTAGGAGGTGGATGTCTTTAGGAGACATTATGCAGCTTGCCACAAATATTAACATTATTAATATAATTTGCCACATGAATAAGTCTAAGGAGAAAAAAATTGCTTTATCGGCATAGATTTTTAAAAAAGCATGGAATTACACAATAGTAGCTTTTCTATGCTAATATAGTTAAGGGATATCTTGCCAGACTTTAGAATTTTCCAGTTATGTACAAGTTTTCTTTGGAGAGTTTCTAATGTGAACTTATGGGGATTTGTACAAAAATAATTCAAGAACAGCCCTTTCTCAAACCACTCTCTCTATATATCTTTTTAAATTTCAACTTTTATTACAGATTAGAGCATACACATGCAGATTTGTTACATGGGTAAATTGAGTGATGCTACAAAAGTTTAAGGTTTTACTCAGGTATGTTTGTTATTTTCTAGCAAAATAACAACTTCTAGTATTTTCCTTAAACATATTTAAAAGAATTTGACTTGATTTAACTGATCGTAGAATCTAATAAGTAGCAACAGACTATAGGTTTACCAAAAAACAGACTTTTGAGTTTTTCTACTGAGAAGAAAATGAATGAAAAGCTCTTCTCCCCTTTTTTAACAAGGGAGAAACTTAGGAATCAGAGGATAACATCTGTGGGTGATGACATGGGATCATCCATTTCATATTTACTCTTCTAGAAACATTTCCATCTTACGTGAAGGCTCTTTGGATGAGAATCTACCCAAGAAGGTATCAAAAGTTTCTCAGTGCCAGAATTACATTTTAACAACATGGAGAGCAAAGATAAGTTCATGCAAAGAATTTATTTCCGTTATGTACAGCTTTACTTGTTTTACTCTAGAATAAATTTGAAAAAGAATAACAACAACAACAAAAAAACATGGAATAAATTTCAACATCCATTCTTGATTTTTAAAGGTGATTAACACAATGGGTTAGACATATGTTATCCTTCTTATGCTTTATCACTGTTATCCCAAAGGCTAGTGTCATCTTTAATGGGAAAGCCAAGGACATTTCCATTCCCAAATGTCAGGAATAGCTTGTTTGTCCACCATTATATCTATTACTTAATATTGTTTGGGAGGGACTGGTGAACACAGACAAAAGAAAAGGCTTAAATATTAAAAATTGGAAAAGAAGAGGAAAAAGTATTATTATAAATATGTGATTCTCCACCAGGAAAACTCAAGAGAAGCAACTGGAAAATTATTTGAGAAAATGAAAAATGTTGAGAGGTACAAAACTAATGTAGAGAAATAAGTAGCCTTTATATGTACAAACAACATCAATTAGAAGAAATACAGGAAATGGGCCTTTATTAGAATAGCAACAAACAAGAAATGAGTATGATCTGTATAAAAACACTTCATGTGCTCCTAAGAGGCACAAAAGAAAAATTGAAAAATAAAAAGACAAACCATGTTTCTGGAAAGGAAGATTTCACATCATAATGATGTCAAATTTCCCGAAGGTATCCAGTAAATATAATGCAGTCTCAGTAAAATTACTAACAGGGTGGTTTTTGCAAGCTAGACAAGGTGGTGTTAAAGTTCAAATGGAAAAGTAAATAAATAAGAATAGTAAAAGACATATTTTAAATTATTGGTTTCATTAAACAGATTATAAAGCTACAATAGTAAGAGGACTGATATAGTTTGGATCTGCATCCCCACCCAAATCTCATGTTGAATTGTAATCCCCAGTGTTGGAGGTGGAGCCTGGTAGGGGGTGACTGGATCATAGGGGTGGATTTCTCATTAATGGTTTAGCACCAACCCCTTGATGCTGTCCTCATGGTAGTGAGTGAGTTCTTATGAGATCTCATTGTTTAAAATTGTGTGGTACCTCCCTTCTTCTTCTTCTTCTTTTTTTTTTTTTTTTTTTTTTTTTTTGAGACAGGGTCTAGTTCTGTCACCCAGGCCGAAGTGCGGTGGTCAGATCTTGGCTCACTGCAAACTCTGCCTCCCAGGTTCAAGAAATTCTCCTGCCTCAGCCTCCTGAATAGCTGGGATTACAGGCTCATGCCACCACACTCAGCTGATTCTTGCATTTTTAGTAGAGATGGGGGTTTCACCATGTTGGCCAGGCTGGTCTCGAACTCCTGACCTCAAGTGATCTGCCTGCCTCAGCCTTCCAAAGTTCTGGGATTACAAGCATGAGCCACCATGCCCAGCCATTCTCTCTTGCTTCTCCTCCGGCCGCTTGATATTCCTGCTCCCACTTTGCCTTAAGAATAGAAAGTCCATAAATATACTCATATACAAATTTCGGATTTGATAAAGGTAACATTTCAATCCTTTGGCGAAAAGATTGGTTGTTCCATAAACAATGTTGGGACAACCGAGAAGACATTTGGAAAAATAAAACAAAATTTAATATAAACCTCACAATTAAGGATAAATTCCAGATGAAAGAAATATGTAAATGTTAAAATGAAACTATAAAAATACTCTGAGAAAATATGCAAGAACTTTTTTCATTTCTTGTGGGGGCAAGCTCTTAGAGACATTACAAAATCAAGATGCCTAAAAGAAGACTGTTTAATTTGACTGCCATTAAAAATTTTTAGCATGACATAAATTTGATAAGCAAAATAAAACGACAAATGACAAACTGGAAAAACTGTTTGTAGGACACAAGTAATTTTCCTATTATATAAAGAATTCTGGCAAAGTTAACAATGGAAGATATAAATAAGTGAAGGATGGGAATAGTCAAGACATAGGAGAAAAAATGTGGTTTTTAGACATATAAAAACATCCTTATAATAAGAGAAATATAAATTAAACCTACACTGAGATCTTTTTTTGTTGTTGTTATACTTTAAGTTCTGGAATACATGTGCAGAATGTGCAGGTTTGTTACATAGGTATACACGTGCCATGGCGGTTTACTGCACCCATCAACCTGATCAACCTGTCATCTACATTAGCTATTTCTACTAATGCTATCCCTCCCCGAGCCCCCCACCGCCTGACAGACCCTGGTGTATGATATTCCCCTCCTTGTGTCCATGTGTTCTCATTGTTCAACTCCCACTTATGAGTGAGAATATGTGGTGTTTGATTTTCTGTTCCTGTGTTACTTTGCTGAGAATTATGGTTTCTGGCTTCACGCATGTCCCTGCAAAGGACATGAACTCATCCTTTTTTATGGCTACATAGTATTCCATGGTGTATATGTGACACAATTTCTTTATCCAGTCTATCATTGATGGACATTTGGTTGGTTCCAAGTCTTTGCTATTGTGAGTAGTGCTGCAATAAACATACGTGTGCATGTGCCTTTAAAGTAGAATGATTTATAATCCTTTGGGTATATACCCAGTAATAGAATTGCTGGGTCAAATGGTATTTCTGGGTCTAGATCCTTGAGGAATTGCCGCACTGTCTTCCACAATGATTGAACTAATTTACACTCCCGCCAACAGTGTTAAAGCATTCCTATTTCTCCACATCCTCTCCAGCATCTGTTGTTTCCTGACTTTATAATGACTGCCATTCTAATGAGAGTAAGCTGGTATCTCATTATGGTTTCGATTTGCATTTCTCTAATGACCAGTGATGGTTAGCTTTTTTTCATATATTTTTTGGCCACATAAAAAAGTGTCTCAAAAGAAGTGTCTGTCAATATCCTTTGCCCACTTTTTGATGGGGCTTTTTCTTGAAAATCTGTTTAAGTTCCTTGTAGATTCTGGATATTAACCCTTTGTCAGATGGATAGATGGCAAAAATTTTCTACCATTCTGTAGGTTGCCTGTTAACTCTGATAGTTTCTTTTGCTATGCAAAAGCTCTTTAGTTTAATTAGATCTCATTTGTCAATTTTGGCTTTTGCTGTCATTGCTTTTTGTGTTTTAGACGTGAAGTCTTTGCCCATGCCTATGTCTTGAATAGTATTGCCTAGGTTTTCTTCTAGGGCGTTTATGGTTAGGTCTTATGTTTAACTCTTTAATCAATCTTGAGTTAATTTTTGTATAAGGTGTAAGGAAAGGGTCCAGTTTCAGTTTTCCACATACGACTAGCCAGTTTTCCCAACAACATTTATAAAACAGGGCATCCTTTCCCCATTGTGTGGTTGTGTCAAGTTTGTCAAAGATAAGATGGTTGTACATGTGTGGTGTTATTTCAAGAGAATCAATTGTAGAATTGCTTATAAAAGCAAAAAGATTGGTAATTACCTATCAATAGATAAATGGTTAAGTAAAATATATAATTCCACAAAGATGATTGCCAAGATACATTGTTTTTTAAAAGGTACTTACTAGTGTATATGGGAAGATATTATTTGAATGTTTAAAAGGTGTTGTAAAAGATGTTTTTATGTATTATTTGAATATATTTATTATATCTCTAGAATGATGCACAAGAAATTGTTCATTTTGGTTGTTTGGGGAGTTATCTCTGGGTGGTTTAGGATAAGGATGAAAGGGAGAATTTATACCTTTTAAATTCTAAAAATATTTTATATTCTTAAAAAGTTTGTTTTAGAAATCAATTTTTAAAAAGAAAAGTACAGTTAAATGACATCCTCAGTTTCAATTATAGTTTAGAAACTTGTATAAATTAAATTGAATTGGGAATCTTTCTCCTGAATGTTCCAGTTTTCAGTCATGGTTTCATCTTTCTGGGTTCTACCTTTGGGCTTGAGAAAGTACACACTGGTGTGTCATCTTCAACCCTTCCTGGCTTTTTTGAACCTGCCCATGGAGCAGATCCTTTGCCATACAGCAGAGAAGACCTCTATGTGGGTTTCTTCCATTTACCTCCCATCTCTTCTAGTTCCCTGGCTCTTCCTTTCTTTGTTGGTATTAAAATCTTCAAGTTTATTAATAGCTCAAATCGTTTTGTCTTAGAATTTTTAACTCCTGCAGTTTCCTTCACAGCCCCCAGTGTCTCCTATCTATCTACTCCTGCTAATCCTAGAAAAGGGCTTAGGATGCCTTTGCCCTGTCTGCAAGAATCCAAGTTTCCTGCATCTGTCAGAGCAAGAGAAAGACTACAGTGATTAGCAACGTTTCATGTACCTGTGGATTATCCCAGGACAAGTCCATCCCCATCACCAAGAATAATTGCTTTTAAGTTCATCATGGTCTCCCTTCTTCCCTGCAGAAAGATGCCTTGGGATTATGTCTCTTTTTTCCCAAACCAACTTTTAAAACATAATCAAAATATAACTAAGTTTTAAGATAGACTTAAGATAGCAAAGCCTGACTTATGCATATATGCTAGAGGTAATTACAGTAGTCCCCACTTACTGGTGGTTCACTTTCTATAGTTTCTGTTACCCCAGGGTCAACAGGAGTCTGAAAATATTAAATGGAAAATTCCAGAAATACACAATTCATAAATTTTAAACTGCATGCTGTTCTAAGTAGCATAATGAACTCTTGAGACATCCTGCTCCATCCTGCCTGGGATGTGAATCATCCTTTTGTCCATCAAATCCACACTGTCTGTGTAACTATCAATCATCTTCATTGTCTGCTCCTGACATCCAACCATTGACATAATCATGGTTGATGATACGGGATCACCCAAAGCAGGTGATCCTCCTTCTGAAAGTTAGAAGGTCAGTAGTAGCCTAATGCTATGTCACAATGGCTACATCATTCACCTCACTTCATCTCACCACATAATCTTTTTATCATCTCACATCATCACAAGAAGGGAAAGTATGGTACACTGATACCTTTGAGAGAAAGAGAGAGAGAGACTACATTCACATAACTTTTATTAGAGTATATTGTTATACTTGTCCTATTTTATTATTAATTATTGTTATTAATCCCTTACTGTGCCCAGTTTATAAATTAAACTTTATGATAGGTATGTGTGTATAGGAAAAAACATAGCAAATATTGGGTTTTGTACTATCTGAGGTTTCAATCATACAGTGAGGGTCTTCAAACATATCCCCCTCAGGTAAAGGAGGGGGGAACTGCTGCACATATGTTATCATTTTGAGGGAAAACAGAAAGTTTCTCCACTCTCAAAAGGAACATTTTCCCCACTGTTGTCCTAAATCCTAAACTTCTGCCATTATTCATGCACTCTATTGTGTTAGCATTGCCTTCTCTCTGAGGGCACTGTACTTTAACAGGAGTTGCATACTGGGTTCCCAAATGCATTGGTATGAGTGAGTTTGTCAATCCTTTTTTTTTTTTTTTTTGGACAAGTGATCAGATGCATAACGAATTACCCCACATCTTAGCAACCAAAATAGCATATACTTATCTTAGTTTCTGTGGGTTAGGAGCTGCGTGTGGCTTAATTCTCCTTTAAGTTTTCTTGTATACTACAATCAAGGTCTTGATTAAGATACAGTTTTCTCAAGGCTCAACTAGGGAAGGATCCACTTCCAAGCTCACGTAGTTGTTAACTGGATTCAGTTTTTCCAGGTTATTGGGCTAACAGTGTCAGTTCCTCTCTGGTTGTTGGCCAGAAAGCACATTCAGTTCCTCTCCAACATGGCAGCTTGCTTATTAAATCATGCAAGATGAAGACAAGAAAGAAATTCTGCCTGTATGGAAATCACCATTTTTACAACTTAATCATGAAAGTAACATTCATTGGTTAAAATCAAATCACTCAGGGGGAAAGGATTACACAGAACATATATACCAGAAGGTGGGAGTCATTGGCCACTATCTTGGAAGTTGGTCTACCATACACATTTGATTTACTCAGTGCTCACCTACTCATCATAAGACGCTAAAGGTACAGAGATCCCAGATGTAAGCAATTCTCAATCATCTGTGAGGAAACCTACTTCAGAGAAAATCCACAAGCCTCCCTTTATTTGATACAATTTCTACTCTTCCTTTATGGAAGAGCCCTACCCCTCATTGACTAGCAGGTAATAATGTGGGGAAGTCATTGTTTTCTTCCATTATCTCTATCTTATCTCTGGTAAAAGGTGCTAGTAAGCAGCAGAATCACTCTAAAATTGACAAGTCAAAGAAAGCAGAAAATAAGGGCTGAATAATCTATTGCCTTGATCATCCACCTTTAAATAGTTTACATTGACTGCAATACATATTATTCCTTCAAAGAAACGACTGAGAACCAACCAGACCATCTCAGCCCTGCCCAAAGAAACAATATTGTGAGAAAGAAAACACATAAATAACAAATTTGCGATTTTCATCATCACCAAGTCCTTTGTCACGTACACACCTAGCTGCTAGTGGCACAGACTGTTAAATTTAGGAAGTCAAAATTAAAATTTCCCATGAATCTTCACTCTGGCCAAAAATAGTATGTTGTAATTCAGGACTTCCTCTAAGTTTTTATCATTCAAGGCAATATACCTATCAGAAAAATAAGTTGTTGATGTTGTTTCTGGTACTTTAATAGTTTTAATCAAAAGTTTTCTTTAGATAACAAAAGCCATGCCTCAGATGGGAGTAGTAAAAATTTAAAATGTGTGATATTTATACTTCAACCTACATAATTTTTAAACTTTTCTGTGTAAATGATATAATCTTCTAAAGTCTTTATTCTTCTCTACATGTGCTATAACAAGACTGGAATTAGGGTATTAGTTAATCCTTTTCCCCTAGAAGTTACAAAATGTTCACATACTCTCTTTTTTATTTTTATTTTTATTATTATACTTTAAGTTCTGGGGTACATGTGCAGAACGTGCAAGTTTGTTACATAGGTAGACACGTGCCATGGTGGTTTTCTGCACCCATCAACCCGTCATCTACATTAGGTATTTCTCCTAATGCTATCCCTCCCCAAGCCGCCCACCCCCGACAGGTCCCAGTGTGTGATGTTCCCTGTGTCCATGTGTTATTGTTCAACTCCCACTTATGAGTGAGAAAATGTGGTGTTTGGTTTTCTGTTCTTGTGATAGTTTGCTGAGAATGATGGTTCCCAGCTTCATCCATGTCCCTGCAAAGGACATTAACTCATCTTTTGTATGACTGCATAGTATTCCATGGTGTATATGTGCCACATTGTCTTTATCCAGTTTATCATTGATGGACATTTGGGTTGGTTCCAAGTCTTTGTTATTGTGAATAGTGCCACAATAAACATACATGTGCATGTGTCTTTATAGTAGATTGATTTATAATCCTTTGGGTATATACTCAGTAATGGGATGGCTGGGTCAAATGGTATTTCCAGTTTTAGATCCTTGAGGAATCGCCACACTGTCTTCCACAATGGTTGAACTAATTTACACTCCCACCAACAGCATAAAAGCATTCCTATTTTTCCATATCCTCTCCAGCATCTGTTTCCTGACTTTTTAATGATAACCATTTTAACTAGCATGAGGTGGTATCTCATTGTGGTTTCAATTTGCATTTCTTTAATGACCAGTGATGAAGAGCATTTTTTCATATGTTTGATGGCCGCATAAATGTCTTCTTTTGAGAGGTGTCTGTTCATGTCCTTGGCCCACTTTTTGATAGGGTTGGGTTTTTTTCCTTGTAAATTTGCTTAAGTTCCTTCTAGATTCTTGATATTAGCCCTTTGTCAGATGGATAGATTGTAAAAATTTTCTCCCATTCTATAGGTTGCCTGTTCACACTGATGATAGTTTCTTTTGCTGTGCAGAAGTTCTTTAGTTTAATTAGACTTTTGTTGCCATTGCTTTTGGTGTTTTAGACATGAAGTTTTTGCCCATGCCTATGTCCTGAATGGTACTGCTCAGGTTTTCTTCTAGGATTTTTGCGGTCCTAGGTCTTACGTTTAAGTCTTCAATCCATCTTGACCTGATTTTTATGTAAGGTGTAAGGAAAGGGTCCAGTGTCAATTTTCTGCATATGACTAGCCAGTTTTCCCAACAACATTTATTAAATAGGGCATCCTTTCCCCACTGCTTATTTGTGTCAGGTTTGTCAAAGATAAGATGGTTGTAGATGTGTGGTGTTACTTCTGAGGCCTCTGTTCTGTTCCATTGGTCTATATGTCTGTTTTGGTGCCAGTACCATGCTGTTTTGGTTACTATAGCCTTGTAGTATAGCTTGAAGTCAGGTAGCGTGATGCCTCCAACTTTGTTCTTTTTGCTTAGGATTGACTTGGCTATGCGGGCTCTTTTTTGGTTCCATATGAAATTTAAAGTAGTTTTTCCAATTCTGTGAAGAAAGTCAGTGGCAGTTTGATGGGGATAGCATTGAATCTATAAGATTACTTTGGGCAGTATAGCCATTTTCACAATATTGAGTCTTCCTATCCATGAGCATGGAATGTTTTTCCATTTGTTTGCATCCTCTCTTATCTCCTCGAGCAGTGGTTTGTAGTTCTCCTTGAAGAGGTCCTTCAAATCCCTTATAAGTTGTATTCCTACACATTTTATTGTCTTAGTAGTAATTGTGAATGGGTGTTCACTCATGATTTGACTCTCTGTTTATCTATTATTGGTATATAGGAATGCTCATGATTTTTGCACATTGATTTTGTATCCTGAGACTTTGCTGAAGTTGCTGATCAGCTTAAGGAGATTTTGGGCTGAGGTGACAGGGTTTTCTAAATATGTGATCATGTCATCTGCAAACACAGACAATTTGACTTCCTCTCTTCCTCTTTGAATACCTTTATTTCTTTCTTTTGCCTGATTGGCCTGACCAGAACTTCCAATACTATGTTGAATAGGAGGGTGAGAGAGGGCATCCTTGTCTTGTGCCAGTTTTCAAAGGGAATGCTTCCATTTTTTGCCGATTCAGTATGATATTGGTTGTGGGTTTGTCATAAATAGCTCATATTATTTTGAGATACGTTCCATCGATACCTAGTTTATTGAGAGTTTTGATCACGAAGGGTGTTGAATTTTATCAAAGGCCTTTTCTGCATCTATTGAAATAATCATGGGGTTTTCTTTTTCATTGGTTTTGATTACGTGATGAATTACATTTACTGATTTGCATATGTTGAACTAGCCTTGCATCCCAAGGATGAAGCCAACTTGATTGTGGTGGATAAGCTTTTTGATGTGCTGCTGGATTCAGTTTGCCAGTATTTTATTGAGGATTTTCGGATCCTCAGGGATATTGGCCTGAAATTTTCTTTTTTTTGTTGTGTCTCTGCCAGGTTTTGGTATCAGGATGATGCTGTCCTCATAAAATGAGTTAGAGAGGATTCCCTCTTTTCCTATTGTTTGGAATAGTTTCAGAAGGAATGGTACCAGCTCCTCTTTGTACTTCTGGTAGAATTTGGGTGTGAATCTGTCTGGTCCTGGACTTTTTTTGGTTGGTAGGCTATTAATTACTCCTTCAATTTCAGAACTTGTTATTGGTCTATTCAGGGATTCCACTTGTTCCTGGTTTAGACTTGGCAGTGTGTATGTGTCCAGGAATGTATCCATTTCTTCTAGATTTTCTAGTCTATTTACGTAGAGGTGTTTTTAGTATTGTCTGATGGTAGTTTGTATTTCTGTGGGATCAGTGGTGATATCTCCTTTATCACTTTTTATTGCATCTATTTGATTCTTCTTTCTCTTCTTCTTTATCAGTCTGGCTAACAGGCTATCCATTTTGTAGATCTTTCCAAAAACCAGCTCCTGGACTCACTGGTTTTTTTTTTTTTTGAAGGGTTTTTTTGTGTCACTATCTCCTTAAGTTCTGCTCTGATCTTAGTTATTTCTTGTCTTTTGCTAGCTTTTGAATTTGTTTGTTCTTGCTTCTCTAGTTCTTTTCATTGTGATGTTAAGGTGTCAATTTTAGATCTTTCCCGCTTTCTCTTGTGGGCATTTAGTGCTATAAATGTCTCTCCACACATTGCTTTAAATATGTCCTAGAGATTCCGGTACATTGTGTCTTTGTTCTCATTGGTTTCAAAGAATATCTTTAGTTCTGCCTTCATTTCGTTATTTAGCCAGTAGTCATTCAGGAGCAGGTTGTTACATTTCCAGTTGGTTGTGCGGTTTTGAGTGAGTTTCTTATTCCTGAGTTTTAATTTGATTGCCCTGTGGTCTGAGAGACTGTTTGTTATGATTTCTGTTCTTTTGCATTTGCTGAGGAGTGTTTTACTGCCAATTATGTGGCCAATTTTAGAAAAAGTGTGATGAGGTGCTGAGATGAATGTATATTCTATTGATTTGGGGTGGAGAGTCCTGTGGATGTCCTTAGGTCTGCTTGGTCCAGAGCTGAGTTCAAGTCCTGAATATCCTTGTTAATTTTCTGTTTTATTGATCTGTCTAATATTGACAGTGGGGTGTTAAATCTCCCACTATTATTGTGTGGTAGTCTAAATCTCTTTGCAGATCTCTAAGAACTCACTTCATGAATCTTGGTGTTCCTATATTGGGTATATATATATTTAGGATAGTTAGCTCTTCTTGCTTCATTGATCTCTTTACCATTACGTAATGCCCTTGTCTCTTTTGTTGGTTTAAAGACTGTTTTATCAGAGATTAGGATTGCAACTCCTGATTTTTTTTTTCTTTCCATTTGCTTGGTGAGTGTTCCTCCATCCCTTTATTTTGAGCCTATGTGTGTCTTTGCATGTTAGATGGGTCTCCTGAATACAGCACACCATGGATCTTGACTCTTTATTCAATTTGCCAGTCTGTGTCTTTTAATTGGGGCATTTAGCCCATTTACATTTAAGGTTAATATTGTTATGTGCAAATTTCATCCTGTCGTTATGATGCTAGCTGGTTGTTTTGCCCATTAGTTGATGTAGTTTCTTCATAGAGTTGATGGTCTTTACAATTTGGTATGTTTTTGCAGTGGCTGGATCCAGTTGTTTCTTTCCATATTTAGGGCTTCCTTCAGGAGCACAGGCCTGAAGGCAGGCCTGGTGGTGACAAAATCTCTCAGCCTTTGCTTGTCTATACAGGATTTTATTTCTCCTTCACTTATGAAGCTTAATATGGCTGGATATAAAATTCTGGGTTGACAGGGAGGTGGAGCTTGCAGTGAGCTGAGATTTCGCCACTGCACTCCAGCCTGGGTGACAGAGCGAGACTTCGTCTCAAAAAAAAAAAAAAAAAAAAAAAAATTCTGGGTTGAAATTCTTTTCTTTAAGAATGTTGAATATTGGCCCCCACTCTCTTCTGGCTTGTAGGGTTTCTGCAGAGAGATCCACTGTTAGTCTGATGGTCTTCTCTTTGTGGGTAACCTGACATTTCTGTCTGATTGCCCTTAACTTTTTTTCTTCATTTCAACCTTCGTGAACCTGATGATTATGTATCTTGGGGTTGCTCTTCTAGAGGAGCATCTTTATGGCATTCTCTGTATTTCCTGAATTTGAATGTTGGCCTGTCTTGCTAGGTTGGGGAAGTTCTCCTGGATAATATCCTGAAGAGTGTTTTCCAACTTGGTTCCATTCTCCCCATCACTTTCAGGTACACCAATCAAATGCAGATTTGGTCTTTTCGCATAGTCTCATATTTCTTGGGGCTTTGTTCATCCGTTTTTATTCTTTTTTTCTCTAATCTTGTCTTCTTGTTTTATTTCATTAAATTAATCTTCAATCACTGGTCTCCTTTCTTCTGCTTGATAGATTTGGCTATTGATAATTGTGTATGCCTCATGAAGTTTTTGTGCTGTGTTTTTCAGCTCCATCAGGTCATTTATGGTCTTCTCTAAACAGGTTATTCTAGTTAGCAATTCATCTAACCTTTTTTCCAGGTTCTTAGCTTCCTTGCATTGGGTTAGAACATGCTCCTTTACCTCAAAGGAGTTTGTTATTACCCACCTCTGAAGTCTATTTCTGACAGTCCGTCAAACTCTTTCTCCCTCCAGTTTTGTTCCCTTGATGGCGAGGAATTGTGATCATTTGGAGGAGAAGAGGCATTCTGTTTTTGGAATTTTCGGTGTTTTTGCGTTGGTTTCTCCCCATCTTTGTGGATTTATCTACCTTTGGTCTTTGATTGAACATGCTATTCTTTCTGTTTGTTAGTTTTCCTTCTAATACTTAGGCCCCTCTGCACCAGGTCTGCTGGAGTTTGCTGGAGGTCCACTCTTGACCCTGTTTGCCTTGGTATCACCAGTGGAGGCTGCAGAACAGCAAAGATTGCTACCTGTTCCTTCCTCTGGAAGCTTCATCCCAGAGGGGCACCTGCCAGATGCCAACCAGAGCTCTCCTGTATGAGGTATCTGTCAGCCCCTACTGGGAGGTGTCTCCCAGTCAGGATACACAGGGGTCAGGGACCCACTTGAGGAGGCAGTCTATCCATTATCAGAGCTTGAACACTGTGCTGGGCGAACCACTGCTCTCTTCAGAGCGATAAGGCAGGGACGTTTAGATCCGCTGATGCTGTGCCCACAGCTGCCCCTTCCCCCACATGCTCTGTCCCAGGCAGATGGGGGTTTTATCTATAAGTCCCTGACTGGGGCTGCTGCCTTTTTTTCAGAAATGCCCTGCCCATAGAGGAAAAATCTGGCAGTCTGGCCACAGCAGCCTTGCTGAGTTGCAGTGGGCTATACTCAGCTCAAACTTCCCGGCTGCTTTTTTTACATTGTGAGCATAAAACCTCCTACTCAAGCCTCAGCAATGGTGGACGCCCCTCCCCCAACCGGGCTTGAGCATCCCAGGTAGATCTCAGACTGTTGCTGTGCTGGCAGTGAGAATTTCAAGCCAGTGGATCTTAGTTTGCTGGACTCCATGGGGGTAGGACCCACCGAGCCAGACCACTTGGCTCCCTGACTTCAGTACCCCTTTCCAGGGTAGTGAACAGTTCTGTCTCGCTTGCATTCCAGGTGCCACTGGGGTATGGGGAAAAAAAAAAACCTTCCTGCAGCTAGTATGGTGTCTGCCCAAACAGCTGCCCATCTTCGTGCTTGAAACCCAGGGCCCTGGTGGTGTAAGCACCAGAGGGAATCTCCTGGTGTGTGGGTTGCGAAGACCATGGGACAAGCGTGGTATCTGGGCTGGAGTGTGCATGGTTCCTCAGGCTCAGTCCCTTACGGCTTCCCTTGGGTTGGGGAGAAAATTCCTCCACCCCTTGTGCTTCCTGGGTTAGGTGACACACCACCCTGCTTCGGCTCACCCTCTGTGGTCTGCACCCACTGTCCAACCAGTCCCAATGAGATGAACCTGGTACCTCAGTTGGAAATGCAGAAATCACCGCCTTCTGTGTCGATCTCCCTGGGAGCCTCAGACCTGAGCTGTTCCTATTCGGTCATCTTGCCAGCAATCCCCCACATACTCTCTCTTGTTGGAGGCATACAGTATTATCTTTACTTTTCAGATGAGGAGATAACTAGCTAGTTAAGTGCCTGGAGCAGAGCCATACAGTGAGTGAGGGAGAAAGAAAGGAGGAATTCCAACTGAGTTCAGAACCCAAGGTGTGGGCAGAGATAGGCTGGCTGGCTAACCCAGCCAGCACAGATAAAAACTCAATAAAGGCAGTGTTCATTTTGCATAGCAAAAGTTGTGTCTTGGGGAAATAATTGGACCTACACGATTTCTGCTTCTCTTCTTTGTAGCTGCTGATCATTTCTCCTTCATTCTAATGCTTGGATAACTTACAATGAGCTCAACTCTTTTAGCATCAAGTCATCTTTCCACACCCATTACCCTGACATTAGCTCCCTGTCAGCAAAAGTGTGGCTCTACTTTACCATCCAATAGATGTTTTTGTCCCACAGTCTGATCTCCCAAAGATGTATTACTATTCTAAAAAAGTTATATCAGCCCATTCCAAATTCTATTGAAACCTGACCCCCAGGTCCCGCAAGCCAAACCACACAAAAAGATAATTGCAAAACAGTAGCTGCTATTGCCTCCACATTCAGGAGAAAGAGGGGAACAGTCTGCTTTAAAACATCAAACCTGGGTATTGTATAAGGTGTGATGGTGTGATCTCATCTAAATAGCTCTCAATTTAACATGTGACAAGATGAAAATTCAGGAGATTCTTTTCATTTCCCAAAGATATACTTATTCTTTGGGGACACATTCATGGTTTGCTTTTCCATAATCATTTCTGACATATTACTTATCAGACTCCAAGTTCCCTGAAAGAAGGGAATTAAATAGTCAGTCTCTATTAGAAATGCTATGAACGACCAAACAATTTTAATAGCCTTTCTCTGGATATCATAAAAAATATATGCTATAGAATCATTGCTTCACAGTTTAGAAAATTACAAACTCTAATTATTAACATAACTGAATACATAAATAAGACAATGATTACAAATCAATTATTATCTGTATAAAACAAAAGTTGTGCTATTCCTTGCACATAGACAGCATCTTTTACTAATAAGAAAAGACTATTTCTATTCACTTTCACACAAAGGTGCACACACACAGATCCAAACACTTACAAATCTCAAGTGGATTGAACAAAAACTCCTTATAGAAATGCTTCAATATACTTTTACAGAGACACTTCTAAATTGAAACTATGGTTTTATATGGATACCACCTAGTGGCCCAGAAATAAGGCATCCACCAAAAGAGTTATACTAAGAAATAGAGAACAAGTTGTACAATCTAAGTGGTACTAAGAAATAGAGAATACACTATTTGCAGCATTATCAAATCTGTCTTTACCTGAATAACTCTTCCCTGCACTGATATTTTCTCCATTCCAGGAGGAAATAGAGAAAAACTGTAGTCTTATCTCTTAGCAGTTCATTTTACAAAACAGGGGCTCCTCCCCCATTATGTGAAGATAATCTGTGGCAAAGTTGATTGCAGCCCAGCTCTCCTAGTGTTTTTGTGAACATTTGTGGGATCTAGATTAGGAAGGAATCTTTGTCCAGTGTCATCTTCTCAATGAGGCCAACTTCACAACACTTATTTTAAAATTGCAACACTGCCCCAATACGTCTAATACCCTATATTTTTCTGTTCTTTCTCTTGCTTTCCATAGCACTTATCTTCTATTAAGCTGGATAATTAACTCATTTATTTGATTTATTATTTACTGTTTGCCTCTCCCAATAGAATCTAAGACCCACAAGAACAGGGATCTTAGTTTGCTTTCTCCACACATATATCCTGAGTGTCTGGAACACTACCTGGAAATATTGGCCCCCAGTAAATGCTTGGTGACAGAATAAATGGAAGATGATTTGCAAATGACTGACATTTAGCAGTTCTTATCTTCTAGCTTCTGGTTTGAAACCAAGTACCATGGTCCATAATACTGCTGCCGCTGTAACTCACCGCTTTCATCTCTTGAAAAAAATTGTAAACTCTGTTGGGTTAAAATCACTCAACCTAGGGGAAAATGGAAGGTACACAGAAAAAGTGAGGAAGGAAGTAGCCAGGCAGAGAGGGAGAAGAGAGTCAAATCTAGCTCTCCTACTCCTTATTCCTGCCAGGGGTGAGTTGTCTGTACTTCCTATTACTTGCTTGTTTTCTCTTAAGATAAAGAATGTTCTCTTTTGAGAAACCTGTTAGTAGCAACAATCACCATTCTAAAAAATAATTTTTTAAAAAAATAGTAGAACCAAAGAAAAAGTGATGGTGGGGGCTTAAAGGCAGGTAGACCTAAAAATATTTTTTTCCCAATATTTTTCTGTAAATGTGGAGAAGGATAAGCAAGAAATATTAAAATAAACATGAAAGTGAATAAGGTAACATTCTCTTATGGGTGTAGTAATATGAGGTAGACCTGAATAGGCATTTATGATTCCTCAATTTGTGTATTATTTATAGGGTTTTAGAAACATGATCAGGCCAGGCACAGTGGCTCACACCTGCAATCCCAAAATTTTGTGAGGCAGAGGCCGGTGGATCACTTGAGCCCAGGAGTTCCAGACCAGCCAGGGCAACATGGCAAGACCACATCTCTACAGAAAATACAAAAATTATCAGGGCACAATGGCACATGCCTGTAGCCTAGCCACTCGGGAAGCTGAGGTGGCAGGATCGCTTGACTCCAAGGAGGTCAATGCTGCAGTGAGCCATGATCATGCCACTGCACTCCAGCCTGAGTGACAGAGTGAGACCTTGTTTCAAAAAAGAATAAGAAAAATAAAAACATGATTATGTTTTTTCTTCATTCTATTAAAATAACAAAGATTAGCAAATACCTCAAATAATATCAAAGTACCCTTCCCTTGCCATGTCCAGTACAGTGCCAACCACAAGTAAGCACTTAGAGTTTGTAGTTGTAATTACTATGAATGAGTAAATAAAGGATAAAAAACTGTAGGAGAACATAGAAAAAAGGAGAATGTTAAATAAAGGCCCTGAGATTCAATTGGGAAATGCAAAGGAAAACAAGAAGAAGGTGAAGAATTAGGGTGAATTGCAGAAATGAGAGGCAAATAAAAGATTATCCAGCAGTTCTTGTTCAAATAGTTTGAAAGACTAAACCCTTCAAACATCACTCTCTATGTGGAGATAATCCTTGAAAGGATGATAAGTGAGCAAGAAAAATAGGGTGAGCCTAGAAAATTCTTTCAAAGCTCAAAAGCCAAATTTTATGGAAGAAAAATCATTTAATGTAGATGGTCTGGGACTTTTTATTAAGTGCTGGCAAGAGCTGTTGCCCTAAGAGCTAACAACACTCAGTCCATGATTTATTCAAAGAGCTGGTGCAGCAGAGACACCAGCAACATGCACTCCAGGCTGCCCAGCACGGACTCTCAGTCCACACTGGAGGACTACCTCCAGCGCTAATATCATCGTTTATCATTTCCTCCTCACTGAGCTGCCTCCTTGGCTGTAGGGCTAGCAGTGGCTAGGATTATTTAGCTATCTTGCTTTTGAAAATGTGTAGTTCAAGGTAAAAAAGACACGGGCTTTTTGCAGCTACCTGTGCACCAAGGTGCTAATCTAAAATGGCACAGGCTTTCCAGCCACCAAACAACTTTCTGCAGGGAACCCAGGGGCTATCTTGGTCCTGCAAAGGAGAAGGTTACCTGCTAAGTCACTGTGCAATGATCAATTCTCAGTTGTTCCCTAATCTTCCTGAACTTGGCCCTGACCTTTTACCTTATTCACTTTTAAAGGACTGTTAGAAATGAGCAGAAAATTGGAGGTAGTACTTCCAGACCTCAGATGAGCCAATCTTTACTTTCATTTATTCCAAGAACTACTGGTTCTATGGTTATTTCTTTTCCTTTGTTTAAAAAAAAAAAAAAAAAAAAAAAGCACAGTATCACTTGTGTGTACTTTTAACTGAAAACCCTATCGTTTATTTTTCTTCTAACTCTCAGAAATGCATCTTGTGTGTGAATAAATCTGAGCTCTGATCTGACCTTTATCTTTACAATATAACACGAGTACAATAATAATTTATAGGCCTCAGTCCTAAGTGTGACATTTCAATGAGCTGGGTAAATATCATTACCTGAAGCCAGCAGCAGCAAGGATGCAGACCAAGAGGTAGCTGGGTGAGTACATTTTCCAGAAGAGGATCATTAATTTGATGGTAGGTACAGTCCTGAAATCAGCAAAGCTTTCACTCCTCAAAGTTGTGTTGCTTAACAGTTGACAACAGGGTAAACACAAAACCCAAGTTGGGGATGCAGGAGAAAAGGTTTTCATTTAGCTAAGGAACAAGAAAATCTCTAGTCCTAGTGAAGTCAAGTTGATTGACTACTGAACAGCCCAGATGCATGAAAAATTGCCCAGGCTTTTCTGCCCTTCTCTGTGCTTGTTTAGGGAAGGTCAAGGGAGCCAGACTTGTTATAAATGGAACAGAATCCCCCAGGGATTTGGGGGTTGGAAAAGGGAGAAATTGGGCAAGAAGGAACAAGGGAATGGATTGATGGTTCTGCCTGTCTTCAAAGCCCAACAAACATGTAAATCATGGATCACATTTGGCATCGAATCTCACTCTGCTCTAGGAAGGCAAAAGTATCCATGGCCATGAGTAAAATTCTTAGTTGCCAAGAGAGCCAAACGTTCTTTCTTCCCAGCTTCCCAAATTCCCATCACTACTTGGGTCTAACGTTTTTAGACAATGTATCTTGCAGAGATTTCATGAATAGCCTGAACAGGTAGGTTACTTGTGGGCTTTTTGACCTTCTCTGAAAAGCAAAGCTTCTAGTCCCCTATTTGTACTTGCAAAAGGTTGCTTACTTGTCCAAAAAAAAAAAACTTGTAAGTGCACCCCCTTGGCATAGCTAGCACTCTTCAGATTCTTTTTCATGCAGAAGAAAGTGTGGAAACCTTTCAGCTAGCTGAAAATATTTAACAGCTACATACATATATTTTCTTCCTGTGTTTGCCTATTTTCATTGGATCACAAGAGCCGTAGCTACACACCCACACTCCCCACTTCTTGTCAGTTTATTCTGTCCACAGCATAGAATGACATTTTCCATGTACCTCATCAAAATGAAAAACGGAAAGCAAATTCACAAAATAACCAAAACTCTATTTTAAAAAGAATGCTAAAAAAAAAAAAAAAAATTGGCTCTGATAGAATTTCACTTCACACTTTAATAAGAAAATAAGGAAATTGCTCTCCCAGGGACTAAACCATTTTTATGTTGTAGAAAAACACCCTGGGTTCAGAGGTTTTCTCCTCTAGACAACCTCTGCCCCCCACTACAGTTTCAAACATCATGCCTTGGTAAGTTTCAGCAATATCTTGGCCAAGTTCTCCTTTGTATTGGAAGAAAAAGTTCGTTTTTCTGTGAAATACATTCATACACTTGTCTTGCCCATAATCCATAGATTAAATACACACACATATCACTTGCTGAGAGTTCCAGCTGTTTAGATTTTCACCCAAACATGTGAATAAAAACCGCAGGCAAAACAAGTACTGTCTCTCATACCTTTTAGGGATTAACAAATAGCCCTTACCCTGCTGATGCCCGTTCTTAATTGGACTATGCTGTGAGGAGCAATTAAGCCTAAATGGCCACTTGCTGAGAGCTGGTGAAAGAAATGCTGCAGCTTGAGGCATTTGCATTCTCCAAATAGAGCACATATGCTTTGCTTTGGTGCCCATAAAGAAAGGAGATTTACTTATTTTTTCAGTGCTTTTAAAAGTGAAAGGGGCCATTGTTTCATGCACAAGGTGGAAATTATTCGAGGAAATTTTTTAGACATATATAATTTTTGCAACTTTTGTGCAAATCAGAGAAGCAGAGATGGAAGCTTTGTTCCTCTGTAAAACAGGGCAGCAACTGTGCGAGAAAGGCTTCTTCCCTCCCTCCAATCCACTGTGTGTCTCCATCATGCGTGCAAAGGACAGATCAGTACCAGAAAAATGAAGCAGAAAATGACACAATTCCCTGGACACCAACAGGCCGTCACCTGAATGGTATGTAACTGGGGAAGAGAAGTTCTATTTAAAAATATTCAGAGACATTATCTTTTGGTATGTGTTTTCCCTCTTGAAAATGAAGGTGAACAAAAATAAATAGATTAAAATAGGACTGACCTGCCCCTTTCAGCACAGAAAGGTAATTGCTAGTACTCCCCAAGACATTCTTCAACCACACAGACACATGTATTGCTGGCCTCGGTTACCGATATTCGTATTGTTTCTATTATCCTATAGACAAGGGGACAGAGGAGATAAGTTTGAATTTTCTCCTAAGTTGCATGAAGAACCATTGAAAAGATTTCATTGTTGGCCGAGTGCAGTGGCTCACACCTGTAATCCTAACACTTTGAGAGGCCAAGGTGAGCAGATCACTTGAGGTCAGGAGTTCAAGGCCAGCCTGACCAACATGGTAAAGCCCCATCTCTACTAAGAATACAAAAATTAGCCAGGTGTGGTGGCAGGCTCCTGTAATCCCAGCTACTCAGGAGACTGATGCAGGAGGACCGCTGGAACCCAGGAGGCAGAGGTTGCAGTGAGCCAAGATTTTGCCACTGCACTCCAACCTGGGAAACAGAGAGCAAGACTCCATCTCAAAAAAAATAAAAAAATAAAAAAATAAAAAAGATTTCATTGTTGCTGTTGCTTTTCATGTAGAAAAGAAGAGCAGATTAATTGCCTTTGTAAATGTTATATTCATCATTATTTAAAAAAAAAAAAAAAAAAAAAAAAAAAAAAAAAAAAAAAAAAAAAAAACCTTACGTGAACAAGGGGAAAAAACAAAGAGGAAAAGAAAAAAAATTACAAATTCAACTACCCAAAAAGATCCATCATTTATCATTCTGTGAACACCGTCCCAAGCATCTCTGTATGTACATATATAAATGGAAGAAAAAGGGATATTTCATCAAAACCAGAATCATTGTATAAAAGCTGCATATTTTTTTTTAAGTGTTCAGTTTTACTTTACTTCATTTTAACACAAAGAAAACCCTGTAATCATTCAACAGGTTATTCTTGCCAACAGCACAGATAAAGCCAATTAACCGAGGTAGTGGTAGAGCAGTAGAGAAAGAGTTTAATAATCATAGGGCCAGTCAAGTCTAAGGACAGGAGTTATTACTCAAATCAGTTCTCTCCAAAGGTTTAGAGGTTAGGGTTTTTCAAGGACAGTTTGGTTGGCAGGGGCTCAGGAATGGGGAATGTTAATTGCTTTGGTTGAGGTGAAATCATAGGGGGTTGAAGCTGTGTTGTGCTGAGTCAGTTCCTGGGTGGGAGTCACAATAGCAGATCAGCCAGTTTCATGGTATGGGTTACCAGTCCAAGTGGCACCAGCTGGTCTAACAAAATGTAGGGTCTGGAAAATACCTCAAACACCAATCTTAGGTTTCACAATAGTGATGTTATCTATAGGAGCAATTGGAGAGGTTATAAATCTTGTGACCTCTAGCTATATGACTCCTGAACAATAATTCTAACGTTGTGATTAATTTGTTAATTTTACAAAGGCAGTTTTTGTCCCTGAGCAAAGAGGGGTTTAGTTTCAGGAAGGGGCTGTTTTCAGCTTTGTTTTGAAGTTTAAACTGTGAAATAAATTCTTCCTATAGCTAGCTTGGCCTACACCGAGGGATGAATACGGGAGGCTTGGAGGTTAGAAGCAAGATGGAGTGAGTTAGGTTAGATTTCTCTCATTGTTATAATTTTTGCAAAGGTGGTTTCAACCCTATAATGATACTGATAAATTGCTGAACTTCAGAATAATTTTTCTCCCCAACAAATTATTCTAAAAGGAACATCATTTATTTACCATTTTCAAGTGAATTAATTCAGACTTTTATAATGATCAAAAGGCAATGAGTTCACCTTTCTTCTCTGAACACATGCATAGCAATGACAGATTAAAATTTTTTTAACTTTTATTTTAGGTTCAGGGGTACTTCATGTGCAGGTTTGTTATATAGGTAAATTGCATGTTGCAGAGGTTTGGTGTACAGAATATTTCATCACCCAGATAATAAGCATAGTACCCAATACGTAGGTTTTCAATTCTCACTCTTCTACCACCCTCCACCCTCAAGTAGGCCCCAGTGTCTGTTGTTTTAATCTTTGTGTCTATATGTACTCAATGATCAGCTCCCACTTATAAGTGAAAACATTGGCCAGGCGTGGTGGCTCATGCCTGTAATCCTAGCACTTTGGGAGGCTGAGGCAGGTGGATCACGAGGTCAGGAGATCGAGACCATCCTGGCTAACATGGTGAAACCCCGTCTCTACTAAAAATACAAGCCGGGCATGGTGGCGGGTGCCTGTAGTCCTAGCTACTCGGGGGGCTGAGGCAGGAGAATGGCATGAACCCGGGAGGCAGAGCTTGCGAGTGAGCAGAGATTGCGCCACTGTACCTGGGCAACAGAGCGAGACTCCATCTCAATAAATAAATAAATAAAAGTGAAAACATGCAGTATATGCTTTTCTGTTTCTGCATTGGTTTGCTTAGGATAATGACCTCCAGCTCCATTCATGTTCCTTCAAAGGACATGATCTCATTCTTTTTCATGGCAGTATAGTATTCCATGGTTTGTATCTACCACATTTTCTTTATCTAGTCTAGTATTAATTAGCATCTAGGTTGATTTTATGTCTTTTCTATTGTTAATAGTGCTTCAATAAACATATATGTGCCTGCATCTTTGTGTTAGAATGACTTATATTCCTTTGGGTATATACCCAATAATGGGATTGGAGAGTGGAATGACAATTTTGTTTCAAGTTCTTTCAGAAATCACCAAACTGCTTTCCAGAATAGCTGAACTAATTTTTATTCCCACTAGCAGTGTGTAAGTGTTACCTTTTCTCCACAACCTTGCCAGCATCTGTTATTTTTTGACTTTCTAATAATTGTCATTCTAACTAGTGTGAGATGGTGTCTTGTAGTTTTGATTTCCATTGCTCTAATAATTAGTGATATTGAGCAATTTTTTCATATGCTTCTTGGCCATAGTTCTTCTAAAACATGTGTGTTTACGCCCTTTGCCAACTTTTTTGTGGGGTTGTTTTTTTCTTATAAATTTGTTTAAGTTCCTTATAGATTGTGGATATCAGACCGTTATTGGATGCATAGATTGCAAATATATTCTCCCATTCTTTATCCCGTCTTTTCACTCTATTGATAGTTTCTTTTGCTGTGCAGAAGCTCTATAGTTTAATTAGATCCCATTTGTCAATTTTTGGTTTTGCTGCAATTGCTTTTGGTGTCTTTGTCATGAAATTGTTGTGTGATCCTATGTCCAGAATAGTATTGCCTAGGTTATCTTCCAGGGTTTTTATCACTTTGGGTTTTACATTTAAGTCTTTAATCCATCTTGAGTTGCTTTTTTTAATATCGTGTAAGGAAGGGGTCCAATTTCAATCTTCTGCATATGGCTAAGCACTAACCCCAGCACCAATTATTGAATAGGGAGTCTTTTCCCCATTGCTTGTTTTTGTTGACTTTGTTGAACATCAAATGGCTGTAGGTGTGAGGCATTATTTCTGGGCTCTATTCTCTTCCCTTGGTCCATGTGTCTGTTTTTGTACCAGTACCATGCTCTTCTGGTTACTGTAACCTCAGAGTATAGTTTGAAGTCGGGTAATGTAATGCCTCCAGCTTTGTTCCTTTTGCTTAGGATTGCCTTGACTGTCCAGTCTCTTTTTCGGTTCCATATAAATTTTAAAATACTTTTTTCAAGTTCTGTGAAGAATTTCAGTGGTAGTTTAATTAGAATAGCATTAAATGTATAAATTGCTTAGGGAAGTATGGCCATTTTAACAATATTGACCCTTCCTATTCATGAGCATCGACTGTTTTTTCATTTGTTTGTGTCATCTCTGATTTCTTTGAGCAGTGTTCTGTAATTCTTGTAGACATCCGTCACCTCCCTGGTTAGCCATATCCCCAGGTATTTTAGTCTATTTGTGGCAATTGTGAATAGAATGGCATTCTTGATCTTGCACTTAGCTTGGATGTTGTTGGTGTATAGGAATGCTACTCATTATTGAACATGGATTTTGTACCCTGAAACTTGGCTGAAGTTGTTTGTCAGATAAAGGAGCTTTTAGGCAGATTATGGGGTTTTCTAGGTGTAGAATTACATCATCTGCAAGCAGAGATAGTTTGATTTCCTCTCTTCCAATTTGGATGCCCTCTATTTCCTTCTCTTGCCTGATTGCTCTGGCAAGGACTTCCAGTACTATGTTGAATAGTAGTGGTGAGTCTTGTTCCAGTTTTCAGGGGAATGCTTTTAGCTTTTCCCCATTCAATATGATGCTGGCTGTGGGTTTGTCATAGATGGCTCTTATTATTTTGAAGTATGTTTCTTTAATGCCTAGTTTGTTAGGGGTTTTTAACATGAAGGGATGTTGAATGTTATCAAAAGCCTTTTCTACATCTACTGAGACAATCATATGGTTTTTGTTTTCAGTTCTGTTCACGTGGTGAGTCGCATTTTTTGATTTGCATATGTTGAACCAAACTCGCATCCCAGGAATAAAACCTACTTGATCATGGTAGATTAGCTTTTTGATGTGCTGCTAGATTTAGTTTGCGAGTATTTTCTTGAGGATGTTTGCATTGATGTTCATCAAGGATACTGGCCTGAAGTTTTCCTTTTTTGTTGCATCTCTGCCAGGTTTTGGTATCAGGGTGATGTTGGCCTTATAGAATGAGTCATAGAGGATTCCCTCCTCCTCAATTTTTTGAAATAATTTTAGTAGGAATTGTACCAGCTCTCCTTTACACATCTGGTAGAATTCAGCTGTGACTCCATCTGGTCTCAGACTCTTTTTGGTTCGCATGCTTTTTATTACTGATTCAATTTTGAAACTCGTTATTGGTCTGTTAACATAGTCCAAAATTTCTTCCTGGTTCAGTCTTCAGAGGTTGTTATGTGTCTAGAGATTCATCCATTTCTTCTAGGTTTTGTAGCTTGTGTGCATAGAGGTGTTCAGAACAGTCTCTGAGGTTTTTCATGTTTCTGTGGGGTAAGTGGAAGCATTTTCTTTGTCATTTCTGATTGTGTTCATTTAGATATTCTCTTTTTTCTTTATTAGTCAAACTTGTGATCTATCTAGCTTATTAATTTTTTCAAAAAATCAGCTCCTGGATCTGTTGATTTTTTTTTTTTTTTTTGGTATGGTTTTTGGATATCTTTCAGCTTTGATTTTGGTTATTTCTTGTCTTCTGCTAGCTTTGGGATTGGATTGCTGTTGGTTCTCTAGTTCCTCTAGTTGTGATATTAGATTGCTAATTTGAAACCTTTTTAACTCTTTGAGATGTGCTTTTCTTGCTATAAATTTCCTTCTTAACACTGCCTTAGTCATGTCTCAGAGATGCTGGTATGTTGTATCTTTGTTCTCACTAATTTTAAAGAATTTCTTGAATGTTCTCTGAATTTCAATATTTACCCAAAAGTCATTCAGAAGCAGGTTGTTTAATTTCCATGTAATTATATGGTTTTGAGCAATTTTCTTAGTATTGATTTTTATTTTTGTTGTTCTGTTACAAGAACATGGCTGATATAATTTTGTTTTATTTTGAATTTGCTGAATATTGTTTTAGATCCAATTGTGTGATCAGTTATAGAGTATATGCCATGTGCAGATAAGAAGAATATATATTCTGGGTGGAGTGCAGTGGCTCACACATGCAATCTCAGCACTTTGGGAGGCTGAAGCATGCAGATCATTTGAGGTCAGGAGTTCAAGACCAGCCTGGCAAACATGGCAAAACCCTGTCTCTACTAAAAATTCAAGAATTAGCTGTGTGTGATGGCACATGCCTATAATCCCAGCTACTTGGGTGGGTAGGGCATGAGAATCACTTGAACCTGGGAGGCAGAAGTTACAGTGACCAAAATCATGCCACTGCACTCCAGCCTGGGTGACAGAGTGAGACTCTGCCTCAAAAAAAAAAAAAAAAAGAAAGAAAGAAAGAAAGAAAGAAAGAAAGAAAAGAAAGAAAGAAAAGAAAAGAAAAGAAAAGAAAAAAGAAAAAAGAAAACAACAACAAAAAGAAAAAAGAAAAAAAAACAGTGTATATTCTATTGTTTTGGGGTGGAGTGTTCTGTAGATGTCTATCAGGTCTATTTGGTCAAATGTCAAGTTCAGGTCCTGAATATCTTTGTTACTTTTTGCTTCATTGGTCTGTCTAATACTGTCAGTGGGATGTTGGGGTCTCCCATTATTATTGTGTGGTTGTCTGTCTCTTTGTAGGTCTCTAAGAATTTGCATTATGGGTGCAATCTGGGATTTATATATTCAGGATAGTTAAGTCTTCTTGTTGAATCAAGCCCTTTACCATTATGTTATGCCCTTCTTCATCTTTTTTAATCTTTGTTGGTTTAAAGCCTGTTTTGTCTGAAATTAGAATAGCAACCCCTGCTTTTACCTGTTTTCCATTTGCTTGGAAGATTTTTCTCCATCCCTTTATTTGAACCTATGGGTGTCATTGCATGTGAGATGGGTCTTTTGAAGACAGCATACCATTGGGTCTTTCTTCTTCATCCAACTTGTTGCTCTGTGCCTTTTAATTGGGGCATTTACCCATTTACATTCAAAGTTAGTATTGAAATGTGCAAACTAGTTCTTGTCATCCTGTTGTTAGCTGGTTATTATGCAGACTTGTTTAGGTGGTTGTTTTATAACGTCATTGATTTGTACTTAAGTTTGTTTCTGTAGTGGCTACTAATGGTCTTTCCTGTCCATGTTTAGCACTCCCTTCAAGACTTCTTGTAAGGTAGGTCTGCTGGTAACAAAATCCCTTAGCATTTGCTTGTCTGAAAAGGATCTTATTTCTCCTTTGTTTATGATGCTTAGTTTTGCTGGATATGAAATTGTTCGTTAGAAATTCTTTTCCTGGCAAATTCTGAATATAGGCCTTCAATCTCTTCTGGCTTGTAGTGTTTCCGCTGAAAGATCCACTGTGAGCCTGATGAGGTTCCCTTGTAGGTGACCTGCCCTTCTCTCTCGTTGCCTTTAACACTTTTTCTTTCATTTTGATGTTATAGAATCTGGTGACTATGTGTCTTGGGGATGGCTGTCTTAAACCGTGTCTTGCAGAGGTTCTCTATATTTCCTGAATTTGAATGTTAGCCTCTAGCAAGGGTGGAGAAATTTTCATAAACAGTATCCTCAAATATGTTTTCTAAAGTTCCTGCTTTCTTTCCTTATCTTTCAGGGATGCCAATGGGTCATAGATTTGGTCTCTTTACATAATCCCATATTTCTCAGAGGTTTTGTTCATTCTTCTTTATTGTTTTCTCTTTATTTTTGTCTGACTGAGTTATTTCAGACAGCTGGTCTTTAGGCTTTGAGATTCTTTCCTCAGCTTTGTTGACTCTGCTGTTAATACTTGCAATTGTATTCTGAAATTCTTGAAGCGAGTTTTAAGGCTCTATCAGCTCAGTTTGGTTCTCTCCTAAAATAGCCATTTCCTCTTTCATCTCCTGTATCATTTTATTGTGTTCCTAAGAATCCTTGGATTGGATTTCAACTTTCTCCTAAATGTGGATGATCTTTCCTATTCATACTGTGAAGTCTATTTCTGTCATTTTAGCCCTTTCGGCCCAGTTAACAGTTATTGCTTAGGAACTAGTGTGGTCATTTGGAGGTAGGAAGAGAACTTTTGGAGTTGCCAGAGTTCTTGTGCTGATTCTTTCTCATCTGTGTGGGCTGATGTTCCTTCAGTCATTGAAGTTGCTCTTCTTTAGATCTTTTTAAGTCTTTTATCTTCTCTGATGTCCTTGGGGGCTTGATTGTGATATAAGGTAGCTTCTGTCGACTGCTTCATTTCTGGCAGGTTTTTAGAACGTGAAGGCTCAAGTCAGCACTCCTGAGCTGCATGTTCTAACTCTCAAGGGCTGGTATCAGGCCCCTAGCTTTGTTCTCTGGACCCTCGAGGTTGGGAACTTGCTGCACTGGAGAGGCTGAGGTGTTCCTGAACCACTGGCCACAACACTCCAAAGGGTAGTACCAGCCAAAATGCTTCTTTGGGCAGTAACAACAGGATCCATGCTCATTTTTTCATGCTAGCAGCAGAAACAGCACAGTGGGGTACATGCTTGTCAGCTGAGGCAGGTCACTGGGGGGCCCAGAGCTGGCAACCTCCATGCATATGTTCACTCCAGTGGTGGGGGAACAAGGCAGGGAGTGGGCCCCTGGTGTCCCTGCACATGTTCACACCAGTGGGGGTGGCAGCACAGGGGGAGGGGGCTGTGGGGCTGCTGGTGTCCATGCCTGTGTTCACACTGGCAATGGGGGCACAGAAGTGCGGCAATAAGTAGGGGGAGGTGGGTGTACTCACACTGGCAGCAATGGCATGATAAAGTGCAAATTTACCCATGTACCAGTGGAGGGGGTATGAGGTCCATCTGTGCATGTGAACACTGGCAGAGCAAAGGGGTGTGGCCATGGGCAGTAAGTGCCAGCAAATTGGCATGAGGGAGGCTGCAATGAAGGATGGATGTGGGTGGGCTGGTGTGTGTCAGTGAGGGCTACTCTGCTGGAGCTCTCTGATGGTCAGGCATTGTCCACCAGTGCAGAACCTATGAGGGGTGCCCTGGGAGGCACCCCAGTTGGGTATCTGAGACTGCACTGCAAGCAGGCCAAGCTGGAGTCCCAGGAGAGGCCAGCAGACAGAAAAGCACTCATGTCTGACTGGCCCCGTCTCACAGGCAAGATCAACCTGCTCTGTTCAAGTCCAACAGTTCCCCTAAGGCTAGAGTCTTCTGGGGGAGCAGAGTGAGCCTTGGGGGATGGGCATCACTGGCCTTGCACCCCTACAGACATTCTTGCACCAAACCTTCTGGGCTCCACACAGGCTGGAGTCCTGCCCCTACTACCTCTCTAAGCAGCTCCCTCTGCCAGCTGAAAAGTCCATGGGGGTTATGGGGTCTCTTGCTGCCAGGATTCCAGAAGTCCATGGTGAGAGTGGGCTGCTCCATGCCTGCTCAACTCAACCCTTCCCTAGGAGTCCTTGGGGACCAAGAATGAGTCCTGGTGTGCAATAGCCCCATGCAGGGTTCCCGTCTTCCCCTTCTTCAGCCCAGCATCTGTGTCTTCCCTTTTCCCACTATCAATGCCTTCCTTCTGAGACCTGCTCAGAGTGTACTAGTCTTCCCAATGTCCCAGTCCCTCAGTGGCAGATGTTCCTCATAGCTATATGTAGTCAGCCATCTTGCCTTGACAGATCAACAAATTATTTTAATATTTAAGACTTGCCTATTTGTTGTGGAAGGGGCTTTCCTGTGCATTATAGGCATCGGGAGGAAAACTTTTCCTCTACCTACTTAGGTTCAACTCTTCAGGAGTCTGCATATTCAGTGACAATAGATAGACACAGGAGAAAACTAGGTTTCTTTATAGATGCACCCAGGAGCATTCAATAAACAGTAATTCACTGCATAGCCAGAAGTAAAAGCTTACATACCAACTTAACAAAAAGGGAGGGGAGCTTCCACAGGAAAGTATGGAAGGTTCTATTGGGCTTTTAAACTTTTTTCTTAATTTTTAATTCTTATGGGTACATAGTATGTGTATATATTTATGGGTTACATATGACATTTTGATACAGGCAGACAATATGTAATAATCACATCAGGGTAAATGGGGTATCCATCACCTCAAGCATTTATCATTTATTTGTGTTGCAAACTTTCCAATTATAACTTTTGAGTTATATTAAAATGTACAATAATTATTGTTGACTGTAGTTACCCTGTTGGGGTATCACATACTAGATCTTATTCATTCTATCTAACTGTATTTTACACTCATTAATCATCTCCACTCCACTTGCTCCCTACTACCCTTACCAGGCTCTGGTAGCCATATTTCTACTCTCTGTTTCTATGAGTTCAATTGTTTAAATTTTGCATCCCACAAATGAATGAGAACATGCAAAGTTTGTCTTTCTGTGTCAGGCTTATTTCACTTAACAGTTCCATCCATGTTGTTGCAAGTAACAGGATCTCATTCCTCTGTATGGCTGAATAGTACTCTATTGTGTATATGTACCACATTTTCTTTATCCATTCATCTGTTGATGGACACTTAGGTTACTTCCAAATCTTAGCTATGTAAACAGTGTGGCAATAAATATGGGAGAGCAGATATCTCTTTGATATACTGATTTCCTTTCCTTTGGATAAATACCCAGTAGTGGAGTTGCTGGATCATATGGCCATTCTATGTTTAGTTTCTTGAGGAACTTCCATACTGTTCTCCATAGAAGCTGTACTAATTGACATTCCTACCAACAGTGTACGAGTGTTCCCTTTTCTCCACATCCTTGCCAGCATTTGTTATTGCCTATCTTTTGGGGGGGAAAAGAGCCATTTTTAGTGGGTTGAGATAATAGCTCATTGTAGTTTTGGTTTGCATTTCTCTGAGGATCAGTGATGTTGCATACCTTTTATATGTCTGTTTGCCATTTGCATGTCTTCTTCTAAGACGTGTCTATTCAGATCTTTTGCAAATGTGTTAATCAGATTATTAGAATTTTTTCCTACTGAGTTGTCTGAGCTCCTTATATACTCTGGTTATTAATTCTTTGTCAGATAGATAGTTTGCAAATATTTTTCCTATTATCTGGTTGTCAGTTCACTTTGTTAATTGTTTCCTTTTTTTTTTTTGAGACGGAGTCTCGCTGTGTCGCCCAGGCTGGAGTGCAGTGGCCGGATCTCAGCTCACTGCAAGCTCTGCCTCCCGGGTTTTTACGCCATTCTCCTGCCTCAGCCTCCCGAGTAGCCGGGACTACCGGTGCCCGCCACCTCGCCCGGCTAGTTTTTTGTATTTTTTAGTAGAGACGGGGTTTCACCGTGTTAGCCAGGATGGTCTCGAACTCCTGACCTCGTGATCCGCCCGTCTCGGCCTCCCAAAGTGCTGGGATTACAGGCTTGAGCCACCGCGCCCGGCCAGAAAGGACAGTCTCTTAAATAAGTGGTACTGGGAAAACTGGACATCCGTATGCAGAATGAAATTATATGGCCCTATCTCTCATCATATACAAAATCAAATAAAAATGGATTAAAGACTGAAATCTAAGACTTGAAGACAATGAAACAACATAAAGAAAACATTGGGGAAACTCTCCAGCACGTTGGTTTGGTCAAAGATTTCTTGAGTAATACCCCAAAAGCACAGGCAACCAAAACAAAAATGGACAAATAAGATTACATAAAAGCTTCAGCACAGCAAATTCCTCTAGCATTATGCTTTTAGCTCAGGATAGCTTTCACTATTCTGGGTCTTTTGTGATTTGATATAAATTTTAGGAATTTTTATTTCTGTTTCTGTGAAGAATATCATTGGTATTTTGATAGGAATTGCCTTAAATCTGTAGATTGCTACAAGTAGTATGGGCATTTTAATAATATTGATTCTTCCCATCCATGAACATGGAACATCGTTCCATTATTTGTGTCCTCTTGAATTTCTTGCATCAATATTTTCATTGTAGAGATCTTTCACTTCTTTGGTTAAGTTTATTCCTAGTTATCATATTTTATTTGTAGCTATTATGAATGGGATTGGTTTCTTTATTTTTTCCCATATTGTTCAATGTTTGCATACATAAATGCTGCTACTTTTTGAATATTGATTTTGTATCCTGCAACTTTACTGAATTTATTAGTTCTGATAGATTTTTGGTGGAGTCTTTAGATTTTTTTCCTAATATAATGTCGTATCATCTGCAAGCAAAGATAATTTGACTTCTTCCTTTCCAATTCAGATGCCCTTTCTTTTTCTTGTCTGATTGCTCTAGCTGGGACTTACAGTAGTGTGTTGAATAACAGTGGTGACAGTAAGCATCTTTGTTGTGTTCCAGATCTTGGAGGAAAGGCTTTCAGTTTTTCCCCATTCAGTATGATACTAGCTGGGGGTCTGTCATACATGGCTTTTCTTGTGTTGAGGTATGTTCCTTCTATACCCAGATTTTTAGTGTTTTTATCATGAAGGGATGTTGAATTTTACCAAATGCTTTGTCAGCATCGATTGAAATGATCATATCATTTTTGTTTTTCGTTCTATTGATATGATGTATCACATTGATTGATTTGCATACATTGAACCATACTTGCATCCCTTGGATAAATCCCACTTAGTCATGACTAATGATCTTTTTAATGTGTTGTCAAATTCAGTTTGCTAGTATTTTGTTGAGGATTTTTGCATCAATATTCATTAGGGAAATTGGCCTATAGCTTTTTTTTTAATGTTTCTTTGTCTGGTTTTGGTATCAGAGTAGTACTGGCCTCATAGAATGAATTTGAAGGTGTTCCCTACCCCTCTATTTTTTGGGATAATTTGAGTAGAATTACTATTAGTTCTTCTTTAAATATTTGGCAAAATTCAGCAGTGAAGCCGTTAGGTCACAGGCTTTACTTTGCTGGGAGACTTTTTATTGCAGCTTTTATATCTGTTCAGATATTGGGCCATTCAAATATTGTATTTCTTCATGGTTCAGTCTTGGTAGTTGTATGTTTCCAGAAATTTATCCATTTCTTCAAGGTTTTCCAATTTATCAGCATACAGTTGCTCATAGTAGTTTCTAATGGTCCTTTGAATTTCTGTGGTATCAGTTGTAATGTCTCCTTTTTATCTCAGATTTTATTTATCTGAGTCTTCTTTTTTTTTCTTTCTTTCTTCTTTTATTTTTTTTAGGTAGTCTGGCTAAAAGTTATCAATTTTATCTTTCCAAATAACCAACTTTTTGTTTCATTGATCTTTTGTATTATTTTTTGTTTCAATTTTATTTACTTTTCATCTGATCTTTATTATTTCTTTTCTTCTGCTAATTTCAGCTTTGGTTTGCTCTTGCTTTCCTAATTCTTTAAGATGCATCATTGGGCTGTTTATTTGAATTTTTGTTTTTGTGTGTTTGTTTGTTTTTGATTTGTTTTTGTTTTTCTTGTAGGTGTTTATTGCCACAAACTTTCCTCTTAGTATTGCTTTTGCTGTGTCTCACAGGTTTTGGTAGATTGTATTTGGAGTTTCATTTTTTTTGAGAGTTTTTAAATTTTCTTCCTTAATGTTTTCATTGACCCACTCACTGTTCATTCTGGAGCATATTGTTTAATTTCCATGTGTCTGTATAGTTTCCAAATTTTCTCTTATAATTAATTTCTAGTTTTATTCCATTGTAGTCAGAGAAGATACTTGATATAATTTCAGTTCTTTTGAATTTTTTAAGACTTGTTTTGTGGCCTAATATATGATGTATCCTTGAGAATAATCCATGTGCTGAGAAGAATGTACATTCTGTAGCTGTTGGATAAAATGTTCTGTAAATATCTGTTAGATCCATTTGGTCTACAGTACAAATTACATTCAATGTTCCTTTGTTGATTTTCTGCCTGGATGATCTGTCCATTGCTGAAAGTGGAGTGTGGAAGTCTCCAGCTATTATTGTATTGGAGTCTATCTCTGTCTTTAGCTCTAATAATATTTGCCTTATATAGCTGGGTGTTCCAGTATTGGGTGCATATATATTTATAATTGTTATATTCTCTTGCTGAATTGACTCCTTCATCATTATATAATTACCTTCTTTGTCTCTTTCTATACTTTTTGTCTTAAAACCTATTTTGCCTGATATAAGTATAGCTACTCCTGCTTTTTTCTGTTTCCATTTGTGTGAAGTATCTTTTTCTTTTAGTCTATGTGTGTCTTTATAGGTGAAGTGTGTTTCTTGTAGATGACAGATCAATGGGTCTTATTTTTTAATCCATTCAGGCACTCAGTGTCTTTTGATTGGGGAGTCTGGTCTATTTATATTCAATGTTATTGTTTATAAGTAAGGACTTACTGCTGCCATTTTGTTATTTATTTTCTAATTGGTTTTTGGTCTCTTCCTTTCTTCTTTCCTTTCTGTCTTCCTTTTTTGTCAAGGTGGTTTTCTCCAATAGTATGTTTTAATTTCTCATTTTTTATTTTTTTGTTATCTGTTGTAGGTTTTTAGATTTGAGGCTACCAAGAGGTTTGCAAATAACATCTTATAACCCATTATTTTAAACTCTATTGGGCATTCTGATGCTAATCGCAGCTGAGTTTTCACTTTCAGTGCTAAGGATAAGTTCTCTTACAAACAGGCAACTTCCCCTGAGAGGGGCCAATGGCAGTTATATTTTCAGGAGGCTCTGCTTAATGTTTCTGTAGCTACTGAATGTTCAGATGTTTTCATGTAACATAATTTTCGTGCCACTTTGGTGGGGCTGTTAATCCCTTCATAGGATTTTTAGCTGCATCTCTGGCCTCTACCCACTAGACAGTAGTAGAAACACCCTCTTCCCTCAATGTAACATCTAAATGTCTCCAGTAAGGCCAAATGCCCCTGGGGAAGGTGGAGCAAAATTGTCTCTGGTTAAGAACCACTACTCTCAGGTTTTAAAAAGTAGAATTAAGGAGAGAAAACACTGATAGGTTGAAACCATAATTCTCAATCATACAATTTAATTCTGAACAATTATCTCTTGACTCCACGCTATGAAAAATGAAAAAACTGACGCTTTTGATCCCTTCCACATTCCTTACCTCCAACTCCCAACACTGGTTATCCGTTATTTTTATATTTTCAAGATTTTAAACCCTTACATTTTATTCTATAACTCTAATTCCAACAATTAGTAACCTACTAAAATAAATTCAGGTTCACCCCATGTATTAGTATGCTCTCACATTGCTATAAAGAAATACGTGAGACTGGATAATTTATTTTTAAAACAGAGGTTTAATTGGCTTTTGGTTCTGCCAGCTGTACAGGAAGCATAGCAACATCTGCTTCTGGGGAAGCCTCAGGAAGCTTCCAATTGTGGCAGAAGGCAAAGGGGGAGCCATAATATCACATGGTGAAAGAAGGAACAAGAGAGCAAAGGGGGAGGTGCTACACATTTTTAGAAGACCAGATCTCATGAGAACTCACTCACTATCACAAGGACAGTACTACGAGGGATTATGTTAAGCCATTCATGAGAAATCCACCCCCATGATCCAATCACCTCCCACTAGTCCCCACCACCACCATTAGGGATTACATTTCAATATGAGATTTGAGTGGGGTCACAGATCCAAACTATATCACTGCATGTCCTTCACCATGGTTCTCTATTTATTGCTGTGTTCATGAAGCTGATGTTCAATGGGATGTCTCCTGCTATCTCAGAGTTGAAAAAGCTTCCAAATTGTACAACAATATGAAATACTGCCCCATTCTAAATAGAATTACTGTACCAAGGAAGCCAGATACTCCCTCTAGCACTGACAAGAGAGATGGCAGTTCCAGCCCTGCCCCAATCTCTTGCTCCAGGCTACATATGCCAAAGATAAAGAACTCAAGGAAGATTGTGGGATCAGCTAGGAGGATTGTATTGTGCTCTTTCTCCTCAACACTCAGCCCCAGATATACACATACACAGGAAGCCAAAGGAGGGGATGATGCAAGAATCATAGGTAGATATTTGTGATGCCTGAAAAAATCTGAAACAAGCCTCTCATTCCCTTTTGAGCATCTACTTCTACTGCGCACTTACTGATCTGCTCGGAGTTGAGAAAAAGGGATCCGGAAAAGCAAGGCAGAGAGCTCAGGTGGTGCTGTAGCAACTTGTACTCCAGACATTTAAGTAGCAAGATTCATGAGTTTTCTAGGAGTCAGCCCACGAAGTAGTTTGTGCCACCTCAGTAGTACCCTGTCTAAGGGGACAGCCTGCCAGGCAAAAGGATTCCAGAAGCAAGAGGCTGTGGAGTAGACCACCAGAGGTAGTAGCTCAGCTGGAATCAGAAGAGGTCTTGCCAGAGCATCATTTGTCTGGGCAGGAGGCAGTCCTTAAAGAACGTCTCCCAAGAATTCACACATGCACCTCTCCAGAATGCCAACATTTGGATCTCAGTCACACAGAGTGAATCAAAGGCAACAGCAACCTAAAAAACATCCAAAGCCACTGCCTAAGTGATGTTCACCCCATTTCCTCCATCTTTCCTTCTCACCACAACACACTAGAGGAGAAAGAGACTCAGAAAAAAAGAGGGTACAAGGGAAGGAAGACACAAGAAGGAAAAGGAAAGAAGGAAAAGAACCTTTGCCATGAGTGCCCAACATTGGAGTAGGAGGAAAGAAAATGAGATTTAAATTGAATGTATGAGATTGAGGAAGCTCCACAAGATTTTGGATACTTGAAGTTATTGGACAAGTGGTAGAATCAGAACAAAATATTCTTAAAAGAACAAGAAAGAAATATTTGACTGGGACAGTTGAAGATAGTGTTGAAGAATGTGAAGAAATATTTTGTTCTTGTATATCTCAAGCTCAAACTAGTCAATAATCCAGTTATATTTATTTTGTGTCATCTCTTGATCCATTGGATTTCTATTTTCTAAGAACTTCTATGTACTCTATTGCCTAAGTACTTGCATTACTGAGATATCTGTTGCCTTCACATTTGAACTTGCATGGTTAATAAACTAATTCACAACACTTTGCTTTCTTCAGAACATTGTTGGCATTCTTTCATGATCTTTTGGCATTGTACACTGCTGTAAAGAAGTCTGAAGTCAGCCAGACTTTCCCCTTATTTGTGGTATTTCTTTTCTTCATGCCCACATAAATCTTTATCTTGTATTCAGTAACTTTTCAGGATATGACTTGGTGTTCATTGTGTTCTATCAATCTTTACTTGTCCATGCTGTTACCCTTCATTGTGCTGATTCAAGTTTTTATTGCAAGAAACTGTTGTCTTTTATATGATTGAAATTATTTCTGTTCCATCTGTTTCATTCTCTTTCTCAGAAATGTCAACTCATTCATATTGGATTTCCTTTGTTTTTCTTCCATATCCAGTACTTTGTCTGTAAGCTTTGTATGTCTTTGTTTTTTGTTTGTTTGTTTGTTTGGTTTTGTTTTTTCCATTTCATTTTGGGTGATGTTGTTAAACTTGCTGCTATATGTATAACTGTATTATCAGTCACATTTATTCTTTCTGTATTGTTTTTCCTTCTATTTGTCTTAGTTCACTGCCCATCTTCTTCTCTTGCCTTTTCATTTTTCTCTGAATCTTTCTATTTCTTCTTTGAAATATTTCTCTCTGGCTATAATTTTTGTTATGGACAATTTCTTTGAGACTCCATAGAAAAACTTACCTGTACCTTTTCTTTAATTCTATAGGCAATTCATCTTGTGGCATGCTTTACCACCAGCCTTTTAAAATTTATTTCTGTCCTTCCTATTCCACTCTTTCTTCTTCTCCTTGGTATAATTATAATTATCATAACAATAATAATTATTATTTGGCAGAGTCTCTCCATAGGGCTCCATTCTTTGAATGGCTTGCTGGTTCATGTGTGATTTTGCTGAAGAAAGTGTGGCATGAGTCACATGCTAAATCTTCCTACCCTGTCCCTTGGGCACTGCTCCCCTTAGTTTTACATCCACAGAAACTTCTACTGGACATTGCTCTCTTTACTTCACCTCTGGGGTTTTCCCTCAACCTAAAGTTTAGAGCGTCTATTGAGGCTTTTTAAAGAGAAGAATACTGACAACTGTATCTAGAAGTGAGTGACCTAAGAGGCAAGGTGCAGAATGTGGGAGAGGAATGAAGGCAGAGAAAATAATGACTTTAATGACTATGAGTTTTAGTGTGCCATCCACATCCTTAACATATCTCAGCAACACATAAAACTGCATTCTCATGCAAAATTTTAGCCTTTCTTTTTTAGGAATTAAAAAAAAAGTGAAATGAAAGCATTACACTGAGGAATTCGTATGTATAGACACTGCTTTCTGTCTGCCCACAGTACAGTTCAGGCACTGCATCAGAGATTGGAGGAGTAGAAGCAGTATGCTTGTAGCAGGCTTAGAAGAAAGCTGACCAAAGTAGGCCCCTCTGCAGATGACATCAGAGGCATCCTGATGCTTGATATTGGCTAATGCAGTTCAAAGCATTCCCCAGATTTCCCTCCCCACTTTGTACCTCTGACTTTTCTTCAACTTGTAAGAAATCGAATGGGTGGAATTTTTCTGTGCCAGTTTATACTTCCTAGAAGTACACTTAGAAAGGCTGGGGTCAGGCAGAGGAGGGAGAATTATATGCCATGCTTCTCACAGTCAGTTTTCCATTTCATCAATACATTGGAATTAGGGGCATGGAGGGACATTATAACTTCCTCAATGGAAATGAAACATTTCACTTATTGAATGCCATTTCTTAGCCAACATTCAAAAATTCCTAAAAGTCAAAGTTGATAGGACAATGATAAGATGATGAAGATCATCATGTCCAGTAATTCAGTTTATCAATAACCCAAGGAAAGGTAAGAACCCAGACCAACTAAGATCCCTAAGCTCATGTTCTACTACATCAGATGCTGCTCTTTGCCTACAGAAAAATATGAATAGATGAAAGAACAAGCTACTATCCTTATTAAAGGATAGGAAAAACACATTAGCAAAGGAGCCCTTCCTGAGTTTTCAGGAAAGGAAAGCCCATGGCTATTGCAACTTGCTTCAATCAGGTATTTTTCAGAGGAGTAGAGCTTGGCAGGGTGACTGTGAGATTCTCATGCAGAGGTGTGGGCAGCCTGGTTCACCTCCTCAGCTGCTTTAAGCTGAACTGGGCCCACCTCAAACGTTACTCCTTCTAGGAATCTTCTCAGATGCACCAAGCTGTGATTAATTCTGTGTCCCTGAAACCAAGTAGCCTGTTGTTTACACCTATACAGCAGCCTATGTCAGTGCTTGCCTAAGCACTATTTATGCATCTAGTGACATGATTATGTTAATCATTGAAAGGTAAGAGTCAGGTCAGCATTTCAATGGCTATTTAACGTATCACGTAATGCACACTAGTGAAGTGCTCGACTGTATTCCACTTTTAAGACTTCGTGACCCTTTCTTTGCCATGGACACATTTGGCAATCTGATAAAACTAGGAACCCCTTCTCATAATGTTGTTTAAGTCAATAAAATAAAAACATAGGACAACAAAGTAAATCAATTTTTAAAAATACGGTTTTCAAAATATTTTCCATTTGTGATTTAGCAATGTATTTTCTTTAGCAACATGTTAAATAACATGTTTACACATTAACATGTTATATAAACCTAGCGACAGGTTTAATAACATAATTTCTAAGTAGCATGAAATGTAAATAATTTTTCATGATATTTGCAACAATAATAATGTATATGAAAAGAATTGATTTCTATTCGTGACAAGATTACAGGTACTGCTAAGACTACCATGGGTGTGTGTTTTTGTTTTTTTGTTTTCTTGGTTTTTTTTGTTTTTTTGTTTTTGTCTTTTTTGCTTACATTTATAATTGAAAGGTCTGATAAATTTTGGTTAGAGACTAGTGAATATAGACATGTCATTTTTCCCCTCCAAGTTCATTGACCCACCACCCTGAATTCTCTCCATGAACCTTGGATTAAGAACCCTGGGTGTGCTACAAAACCAACAGTCCCAATTCGGAATGCCCGGAGTGTATCTTCCTGCTGAAACATCAAGCTGCTGGAGGTCTCCCCAGCAGCTGGGCAGAAGTTTCTCTATGTAGGAAGAAGGAGGGAAAGCTTGGTTCATCTTCCAGGAGGCTGGAGTCTGAAGCAAGAATGGGGTTTCTAGGGCAAGAGCTAAGAATAGCCGAGTGCAAAAGGGAAAAATGAACTGAGAATGAAGAATGAACCTAGGCTGGCAAAAACGTCTGCTGATGATGATGGTAAAGGGATTTTTCCTATTGCTCACACTTCTTTCTCCTTTTTTCCTTTTTTTCTTTTGATCCCTCTGTTTCTCCTTGCAGTAGCAAGAACGGGAAGTATGGCAAAAGCTTCTTATAGAGGTTTCCCTCTTGTAGCCCTGAAAAAGTATAGAATAGCAAGTCCTTCTCTTGGAATAATTCAAAAGAAATGACATAAAATATAGACAATGATTTGGTCAGAGTTATATATCACAGTTGTACTTAAAGTTACAAAATATTTTTATATAATTAAAACATAATCAATGAGGAAATGACAATGAATTGAGGTGGCACGTAACACAACGAAGATCAGATTGTCAAATAAGACTCACACACATCAGAGATCTTACTCAGTACCAAGCTTTACTAGTCATTTCAAGGATGCATATAATAAGGAGACATAGGTTCCAGCAGGGAGAGGTCTAGAAGCCCTGGTGGCACTCCCTGGGTCTCTTCTTCCTGCCTCTGAGCTACTCTGGTCCAAGACAATTGATGAGGCCTCTGAGAATGGTGTCAGCCACCTTACTTACCCAGAAGGAGCTGCTTAGTTCAGGAACATCTGAAACATCTCTATTTGATACTCAGATATTTACATAATTTAAGTGACAATTTCCTGAGAACCATGCCCCATAAATGTATAGATTCTAGGCTTGTTTACCTAAGAAATCCTATACACCAAAGTACTTTCTGCTAAAAGCATTCCATGGATAAGGACTTTCCTGCTAGCAAAAAGCACGTGGTTGGCCAGGAGGTCTGTCATCAGTGTCTTTACAAGATTAAACCAGTTACCTGCCTTCTTTCTTACCTCGGAACACACGGCCACCTCAGCAAAGGGAACAAATGGATCACAGACCTGCTGCCTCCAAAGTATATAATACTATATCTGGGTATAGAGACGTAAAAGTTTATATTGACATAGGATAATACTCTCGAAATAGTAATCAATGACAACAGCATAATAAGCTATAGTATTTGCATTATCTTAACCATGTACAAATATTACAGAAAAACTGAAAGATTATATGCTAGAAAAATTGTAATGATTATTTCTGGGTCTACAGATTGTGGATGATTGTTTTTTATATTTTCTGCAAGAACTATGTGTCACTTTCACTGACTTTTTTTGTTATTTGTTTGAATTAAAGCCTACAGGAGAATCTATGTAGCATGCTGGACAGAAAACCCAAATCAGTTTGAAAGCAAACTGATTTAAGTTCAAACTCTGGCTTAGCTGCTCACTGCTATGAGATCTTGGGCAAATAGCCTGTTTCCTCAGCTATAAAGTGGGAAACATAAGACTCACTTCTCAGGGTTGTTGTGCATCCCAGGTAGATACATCAACCACAGATGTTATGCACCTCCTTAGATACCCTCTGCCTGGCAGCCTCCCAAGTCACACTGCTTCACTAGGGGCCCAGCAGTTACTTGCCCTTGGAAAGCCTCCCCCTGGGCTACAGCTGCACAACTGGGCCAAGCAGCCACATGCCAGGAATTGCTCAATTGTCCGGCCATTTTCAGATTTGAATGAAACACACCACTACAGGGCCTGGGATCTCACGTTCCAGCAGCTGCAAAAGTGCAAGAGAATTAACCCTCAGTCAGACAAACTTTGACCCATAGCAAAAAGGAGATAGGAAGGATACAGCAATGTCCCAACCTTCCACGCTCTAATCAACTACTCTGAGGCATGAGTCTGTACACCCTTTCTGGAAAAGCCCACACAATCTTGCATCACCCCTGTGGTGTGTCCTACCCCAGTTCTCTGTGGCGATTACGAAGCACTCGTCAGTGCAGAACTCTGCATTGCTTCTCATCTTCTCTCCCTCACTTTACGTTTGTTTTTTATTTATTTTTATTTTTTTATACTTTTGCTGCCTTGAGTTTGTACTTTCCAAATAAATCATCAGGGCTTTATTTATTGCCTCAGGTTCTGCTTAGCTTTCTGGGAAACCTGATCTAAGACAGAAGATAATTTATATAAAGTGCTCAGCATATAAGTGCTCAGAATAGTAAACATATGTATAAACATAGAAGTATGTGTGTGCGTACACAGGTTCTAGATAATACATGAGCTATTCCTGTTGTATTTTGGAGTAAGCTTTATAAATGCCTCTGTACAATAGATTTAGGCAAAGTAACTCCTGCTTTTCATTAATACATTTTTAAAGGTTACTATAGCTTTATTTGGAATGTATATTATAAATGGCATTTTTACGATTATAATAATAATTTTACTTACATAAAGATCCTCTAACATTTTCATATGTGCTATTGAAGAGTGGGAATTAGAGTGGAAGTGGACTAGCTCATTCATGGTTTATAGACTAAAGCTTGTGTGTGGTCCAGGGAGGACCACAAGTCCTGAGGCACTCATGAGAACTGTCATGGAGTGGATGTGTGGCATGCTGACACACAACGCACAGGAAGGCCAGAAAAGCAGGGCAACAAGGGCAGGCTGGGCAAGGCAGCCTGGGGCCTGAGGAAATCGATCCGGATCTATGCCTGGTGCTCTGAAAACATCTGTAGAGGTTGGTAGAGGGAGCAGAATCTACCTCTCTCCCCTAGGACGTCAAAACCCCAGCCAAGTTGAATGGGATTCCAGTCTCAGTTTATATAGTACAGTGCCAGAGAGGGGAACGGAGACAACAACCCACTATTTAGCAGGAAGCCACCATTCCTGAACTCAAGGTGCTCTGTAATGTCCCTCCAGCCACCAGCTACCATGTTTCAAGCAGTACATCTAACCACAGAGCTCAGTGATCTGAGGCTAGTAAGATACATTCCCTACTTATCTGGATTAACTCAGAGTAGGGCTTAGTTTGTAGACAGAAGGTATATAATGATTCAGGTAAAACATCTAAGAGACACAGAGGGCAACAAACAGACCCATGTCAGGTGAGAGAAGCCAGCACACATGCTGAAGGGGACGAGGAAGGCCAGAGGCCTCAGTATACCCATGATCAACTAACCTAGGAAGCCTACATCCCTCAGGTCATACATAAGATACAGAAACCCTAAGCAAGGACCCTGAGCTGAGCCTCCAAGGGCATTGGGTCCTAACCCATGCTAGTGCCAACTTTCCACAGGGACATGTTAAAGCCAAATCTTACTGAATTCTTGTCCAAAATAAACCTCCTAGGAAACTGTGGCTTAGAATCCTATTTTTTAAAACAAAGCATCTATGGATTCTTCATTTTTTTCACACAGAAGCAGTATATTATAGAACAAAACTTTAGCCTCTCTCCCACTCCCAACAAATACTTCAAAACTCAGTATCATTTGCATCTTTTCACATCAGGGTATCATCCATCTCATGGCTTAACATGATGAGATGATGCTGGAGGACATTATTATTTCATGTTTCTATTCTGAGAAAGATGTCTCTCTTCAACTTAACTACTAGCTGACAAAAATAATGTCGAACATCTGCAAGAGATAAAACAACTTGAATCCAATTTCCTTTCACATAGATTAAGAGCCCCATTCTCCTGTCACTTATGTAGCATATAACTCAATTTTTTGCAATATTTAAATGAGAGGCTAGTTTTTCAGGTCTGTCATGTAGATGACATAAATTTTTTATTTTGTCCCCTCCACTGATATAGTCGATATATGAGACCCTGTCAGAATGTGGCAGCTTAGAAAAGAAAAGAGGAGTCACACATTAGAAGACAGAAAGACCAATAAAAGGGAGAAGCTGTAGGAAAATCTCCTCTTTTAAGAATACAAATAAGTAAATCACACCAAGGAGATAAGCCCTGTTGGGAAATGTGACTTTCAAATAGAACTTAAGTCACCTTCATGGATCAAGGAGTTAATGATCTATAATTTGTACGTAATTCAACAGTCATGATACTGAAAAACAGATGTAACAATTAGGACTTTGTTAAAAAGTGGTTTTATTGGTTCAAGTAACTGAAAAGTTCAAGGGTCATCCTAGCTTTTGGTAATGGCTGATCAAGAGCTCATTCAAAGTTACTAAGATCTAGTTATTTAACTTTTGGCTCCATTTTCTTTGTGTTGTTTCATTCTCAGACAGGTTTTCTCAAATGGGAGACAGTTGACTACAACAGCTCCAGGCTCATATAACAAGTAAGGGGAATCAACTTGTCGGGCCATTTTCTGGGTCAGGTTAGGAAAACATTAAACACTCTAGGTGCTTAATGCAGAGGAAATTTAATTCAGAAAATTGGTTATATAGGTGACAGAGAAACTGAGAATGAAAAAGGAAGGAATTGAGAAATTAGACATAGTATAGGAAGCCACTATCACTCTTGGAGCTGGAAACAAAGGGAGAAGGTGGTAAGATTGGAACCCAGAAGAATCTAGAACCATGACAAGTCTGTTACACAGAAGCTAATCATAAAGGGGAAATAGCCACTGATGGAGACACTGCTGCAGACAGAAGAGAAAAAGGGGAAACTACCAGTCTCTTCTGACTGCCTCCCATGGGACAAGCCTAGCTGGAAGCCAGGTGGCAAGGCAGCCTGGGATATGTGCTTGCCTATAACATAGAGCAGGCAATAGATCTGAGAGCAAGAAGGCAAGTAACCAAACAAAGATTTAAATATAAATGATTGTATTTCTCTGTCATAATTACCTTCAACCATAATCTGTTGAATTTCCTTTCCCTGATAAACAAAGGATTCCTTAACAACGTCTTGGGCAGATTCCCTTAACTTACTGATTAGTTTCAGTTTTTAAACCTCTGTCCAGTGCCTGGGCAGCACGAATTAGCACAGTGCTGGGGCTGAGTTACTCTTGGCCAGTTGGGAGCCACTGAGACCATGGGGAATTTAGGCAGGAGAGATCCCAGTTCTTGTTGGATGCACCACTGAAGCTGAAGGGAACTTCAGTCCTGTGTGCAACCAGGGCCGGGGAGAACTGTCCACCTGGGAGGCTGGTGCGAGTCACATGCTGGGACAGGGGGAAACTGTAGATCTGTGAAAATCCAGGTCCAGGAGAGGGGTAGCTCTTGGCCTAAGTACCCCTGGGGCCACAGCAGGGGAACTTTTTATATGTATATGGTGAGAGTGATAATTCTCAACTGGTGTAGACAAGTGTGAGTTGGCAGCACAGGGGTGACGAGATGGCACATGTAATCTGGAGATTGATCACATACAAGGGACTGAGCAAATGAACATACTGAGGATAATGGGAGACAGGATTCTCACTATCTTCAAATATGGAAAGGGGGAAAGTCAGAACAAACCATGTGATGAGGGATTGAAATTGGAAGTAGCTATATAGAGAAGATAGAAAACTATAGAAATAACTACAGATGTGTGTGTGTATGTACATATATGCATTTATTTCTAGCTCAGTGTCTAATGAGAAGGCCTAGAAGCCACACTTTATAACAAGGAGTGCAACTAGCCCTCCAGTCTTGGTTTTTAAATACTATTTTCCACTAAAAGGAACCAGGGATCTTGGAAAAAATGGCTAATTCCAGGACTGGGACAAGGAAAGTACAAGATAAGCCTCAGACACCAGAATATAAGGAAATTTTCAAAGCATGATAGGGACATGTTAAAAGGATATAGTAGTCAAACTAAAGGTGCTGTTGCTGGCCAAATCTGGAACAAATTGGGCATTAAAATAAATAATGATAGTATTGGACTATACCACATTGAATAAAATAAGAATCTATGGATCCATACAAGTATAAATACATATATACATTAGCAAATGGGGTACAGAAAAAAGTCTGCCTTTTAGTAGATTGTCAACTAGTAAATGTAGAAGAAATGATGGAAAATTGTTATTTGGTAACTAGTATAGTAATAATTGGTTTAGGCAAAATTCATCAATGAATGCTTAAAGAAGTGAGTGAAAATTTGATGAGGAACAGGATATTTACTTAGTCTCAGAGCACCCCGCAAAACACTTGTTAATTTTACAACAGAAAATCTAGCAGATAGTATCTTTAACCAAGTGAAAGAAAGTTAACATCACCAGCAATAGAACAAATCATCATCATGTGTATCCTGTCACTTCTGTGGTATTTCTGGAAAAAATTCATTATGCTAATCTAATCCTGAGGAAACATCAGACAAACCCAAATTTAGGGACATTCTACAAAGTAACGGGCTTGGATAATGAAAAATATCAAGGCCTTGAAGGGCAAGGGACGACTGAAGAACTGTCTCAAGTTGAAATCAATTAAAAGAAGTGATGACTAGATGCAACACAAGATTCTAGTTTGGATTCTCAACCTGTAAAGAACATTGTTGTAAAATTGGGTAGAATCTTAATGGGATCTCTGAATTGTATGTTGGTATAAAATCAGTGTTGATCTGATTTTGATGGGTGTACTGTGGCTTCATCAGAGGACATCTTTTATTTAATAAATACACACAGAAGTGTTTAGGGGTAATGGATCATTTGTCTGCTACCCAATCTCAAGTGGTTAAGGGGAAAAATATAGAAGTACATGCATGTGTGTATGTGTGTAAAGAAAAAGAGAGAAAGAGAATGAATGATAAGACAAATGTGTAGAATGGTAACAACTGGGGAATCTGGATGAAAGATACACAGAAGTTCTCTATACCACTTTTGCAACTATTCATCCTTCTCTATGTTATACTTTTTAAAGGACTCTGTAGTAAAACTGCCAGACTCCCAATCCTGGCATCACAGATATTCTGTTGTTACACCCATAGCTCACTCTTTCTCCGGGTGCCTACATGTCCTCAAGGGGCTGAGCTTCAGTGACTCCATGTGGCAGCCACACTGGTATGCAGGAGGAGGCCCCTGCTTTGTGGGACCTAAATCTTACACAGTTTGGGGGATACCTTAAGAAAAAGAATATAAAATTTCAAATTCAAAATTGGCTATGAAAGTGAGTATTTATTTAGAAGGGGCTCAAACAACTGAAGGGCACTGAAACTCAAACTGCATTTGCAGCACAATAAATCTGTGTCTGCTGAAATGAGGAGATTTCACCATTTCATGGCGACTGGTTCATGTGAGACAGTGGGCCAACTCCACTATCTTAGGAGCTGTCCACCTGGAAGAAGCACAGACTGAGCAAACGTGACTAGCTCTACGCTAGGCCTTTAAATAGAAATGCTCTTTCTCTTTCTCTATTGCTTGGACATTTCTCACCAACAGAGTAAAAACTACAGAGGTTTGGTTTTGGCCCTGGGGAAGAAAACGCCAAGAAGACTACTCGGCCTAACTCTAGTGTTCTAAGTCAGGAAAGCCTGCCTCCAGCCTTAGCAAATAGACTAGAAAAAGTACAGTCTTAGTACAGGCTGAATAGAAATAAAATGTAATGAGAAGCAAATAAAAGGCTACCATATGGCCCAGTCTGGCTCTCCAGGGGACCATATCAGTTTTTGGTTGAACACCTTATGGTAATAAAGATTATACATTGGCCTGGACTTTTCGTCTATGTCTTTGAAAGTTCATGGGGTAGGGGTGGGGGCCAAGGGGAAGTTGTGTGTTGCAGGAAAGGCTCTCCATCTCTTTCCATGAGCCACATAGCATCCCATAAATATCTACTTCTCATACTAGCCTGTGTGCCAAGACTGGGAAAATGGCTGTCAATACCCCTTCCTCTCCAACCCTCCCTCTTATGTGGCAGCAACAAACCAACAGAGGTCTTCATTCTTACTAAGAGGGTATGTTGTTTGCACTGAGCTGGGCATGAAGGAAATCAACAGAACTGAAAAACAGAAAAAATGTAATTCAATAGCCGGACTGGAAATACTGCTCCCTCCGCTAGGCATTTCACCAAGATGAAACTTGCTTCACTTTTATAACACAACCCATCAAAGAACTGAGACGGCTCATAATATTATCCGTCATGCTCTGGTAGTGTCCTCGGATGCTACAAAGGAACACACGTGGGTAGATTGCCAATTTGTTATTTTTAGTTCTTGAAAAATTTGACTATGGGGGGAAATTTAAAGAAAATCGCCCAGTCCCCAACCTGTATATACAGCACTTAAAGCACATCTATCAGTAAGAATCGCCAATTACAGCCGCAGGCATTTGCAGGTGACCAAAGGATATTTCCCGGCCTTCTCTCATCCATTCTCTCACATGCGCTGTAGAAGAGTTTTATAGGAATGTGGAGCCTGGCGGCTAAGAGGAACACACTTTCCACCTCAAACCTCTGCATTTGTTCCCCTCTGGTGAAAGTATTCATCTCCCTGGTTTTCACACGGCTGGCTCCTTCTCAAGCTCCAGAACTCACCTCAGGTTGCACCTCTATGAAAGAGCCTTTCCTATCACCATATGGGAAGTTGTGCCCATCCTCAGCAACCACCCTGTCACCTCACCCTGTCGGTCCAGCTTTATAACTCACCACCATGCATGGCAGTTTACTGTCTGTTGTGTTTATTTGTCCCATTCATCACTGTATTTCAGCCCATTGCAGGGCCAGGCACATAGTAGGTTAATTCAACAGCCATTATTGTTAATTCAACAGCCATGAAAAAAGAGAAAAGCAGAGGAAAACAGAGATCCCCCAGATGGGTGGATAAAGAGTCAGGTACATCATTTCTTTCAATAAGTTTTTTTCATACTGTTGGAAACTTTTCGAACTATTGGAAACTTTTAAAGGGATTTATGATTGGAGAATGAAGTCCAAAATAATTCTCAAAATGAGAGGGCACAGTTTCAATTACTCATTCTCTCTCCAATTTGTTCAACTAATGTGAAATCTCCATGCACACACACACACACACGAGTTGAGAGAGGATCAAAAACACTTTGCCCTGGTGCCTGAGAAAAAAGCTCAGTCAGTTGTCAATAAGAACTCATGATGGACAATCTGTGGTGGAAAAGTTGAACCCACAATACAGAACTTCTGCCCAACTCCAGACACTCAAATCAACACCTGCTATGTGGCAGACATGGTACTAAACACTCCAACCCTGGCTCAATTTAATTCTGATAACCATAATGACTGACTGAGGCAAAGTCTCAATCAATCAAGGTTTATTAAGCTAGCTTTAGGGCAAGTCCAGGAAAGGAACTAGCCACAGACACATCTGTGGCTGTTTTTCTGAAGAGGTTTTCAGGAGGTTTAGTATTTATACATTTCCTTAAAGAGGTGAAGACATGTAGGAAGACGGATAGGCAGCCAGTAAGGCAAATGGTTACATTCTTGTGAGACTATAGTTAGTGCCCAGTAAATCCAGAATTTACATAAAATAAGGTGAATGTTTGAAGAGAAAAAAAGGAGTAAAGGAAGAATCAATTATGCCAACATCTCTGGGTAGGGGAAGGAATGACTGATCTCATCTTGTTTTTGTTCTGCACCTTAGGAGATAAGCTTGTAATGGGCATTATCAGTGTGGAAACAAATGGACTTTAGTTTTAGGAGTTAGACTTAGATTTAAACCTAAAGTTACAATTGGCATGTCCTTGTTTAGGAGTGGGGCAGTGGGGCCAACAACAAATATACTTATGAATGATCTGTGGGGGCAGTCCTTTGTAGATGCCTGAGGCCTTTTACCTTTCTGTGGGGATCTGGCTAATAAATAATGCTAGTAACAGCTATTCATTTGGAAGAGGATATTGCATAACTCAGCCTCCAGGCTCAACCTCCCCTTTCGCATAAGGAGTTTAGGGGTCCTGGGAATTTTTATTGTCCCTTACAATTCTATTCGAGATTTTGCACATGGATTGTTAGAACTGACACCTACAATCCTGAGACTAGAGTTCAAAGTGATAGAAACAGAATCCTGGGACTAGAGGCTACAATATACAATATAATGGCCCTTTATTATTTTTTTTTTGTTATTATACGTTAAGTTCTAGGGTACATGTGCATAACGTGCAGGTTTGTTACATATGTATACTTGTGCCATGTTGGTGTGCTGCACCAAGCAACTCGTCAGCACTCATCAACTCATCATTTACATCAGGTATAACTCCCAATGCAATCCCTCCCCCCTCCCCCCTCCCCGTGATAGGCCCAGTGTGTGATGTTCCCCTTCCCGAGTCCAAGTGATCTCATTGTTCAGTTCCCACCTATGAGTGAGAACATGCAGTGTTTGGTTTTCTGTTCTTGTGATAGTTTGCTAAAAATGATGGTTTCCAGCTGCATCCATGTCCCTACAAAGGACACAAACTCATCCTTTTTTATATAATGGCCCTTTATTAAACAAGTATCCACTCAACTGTGGAAGACTCGAGCAGGGAGTTATGAGACAGGTTACTTCAGGTTCAGGGCACACTAACCTAGATGGAAATGGGCTACCCCAAGCAGTGGTCCCTCCAGTTGGGTCTCAATGGTACGATCAGCTGATCTGAGGTTACAGTAGAGGGAGAGGGCTCCCTCAGGACAGGAGGCCTCCAAACTCAGATCAGGACTTCCCAAGCCAGGGGAAGGCAATTACAAATCCAGATCCAAAAATTCATAACCAACAGGGGTACAGGACGACAGAGCACTACATCAAGATCCGACCTCTCCATGATCTCTGTTTAAGGACCTATGTCCTCTTGCCTCCCTTCCTAAAACCTCATTTTGTATGTTATGTGGGTTCACAATACTCAGACAAGCTTTTGGATAAGTGCTTGTTTTGGAGGCTTTGCTATCTTAATTTTTGTTTGTTTTATATAGCACACTTACACTTTTATCCAAAAGGCCTAAAAATCATTGTTGCTTTAGAACTGTTGACAAAAAAAAAAAAAAAAAATTAAACTCCATAAAATATTTTAAAAGGTTTATTCTAAGCCAGTATAAGTGACCATGGCCCAGGGAACAGTATGAAGAGGCCCTGAGAAAGTGTGCCTGAGGTGGTCGGGTTGCATTTTGGTTTTATACATTTTAGGGAGGGTTAAGTTACAGGCAAAGATGTAAACCAATACGTGTAAGGAATACATTGCTTCAACCCAGGAAGGCAGGACATCTCAAAGTGGACGCTTATAAGTCATAGGTGGATTGAAAGATTTTCTGACTGGCAACTGGTTGAGAGAGTTAAGCTTTGTCCAAAGACTTGAAGTCAGTGGAAAAAAAAAATGCTTGAGTTAAGGTGTGTTGTGGAAGCCAAGGTTCTTATTATGTAGATGAAGCCTCCAGGTAGCAGCCCTGAGAGAGAATAAATGGTAAATGTTCCTCTTGAACCTTAAAAGGTGTCAGACTCCTGGTTTATCTCTCCTAAATCCCAAAAAGGCCTGGTTGTATCAATGGGGATTCTCTGCAGATGTAAATTTCCCCCATAAAAGACAACTGTGGGATCATTTCAGAGTATGTCAAATACATACATTTGGGGGTAAAATATTTTGATTTCCTTCAGGGTCTACTATCTGTCATGTGATACTATACCGGAGTCATGTTGAAATTTGATATCTTACTGCCACAAAGTGTGTTTTGTCAGTCTTAAGATCTCTATTTTACTGTTAATGTTGGTCAGTTGTGCCTAAACTCCAAAAGGGAGGGGGCATAAGGAGGGGTGTCTGACCTCCCTTCCTGTCATGGTGGGTGATTCAGTTTTTCTGGTTTCTCTTGGGTCCCCTTGGCCCAGAGGGGGTCCGTTCAGTCAGTTGTAGGGGGAGGGGGAGACAGAGCTTAGGATTTTATTTTTGGTTTACATAACCTAGAGCCCCAACAGAAAATTCATATAATGAATGAGATAACCTGACTGTCACTAAAACTTTACTACATCTCCAGATACATTATCCTGGTCCCAAAGATGGGGATATGACACTGAAAACTGTCAATGCAGAGAGCAGTGTACTACTTATCATGTGTGTAGGGGTGTGTGTGTGTGTGTGTATGTGCACGTGCACGTGTGTGCAGAGGAAGGAAGCACAATAATGATAACAATCACTGAGATCCATTTTAAAAGGCACAGCCACAGTCTCAGGTGAGGTGCATTAAGATGCAAATTACTCTCTACAGGGGGTAGAGTGCTACTAGCTATAGCTGAAACCAAGTTCTTATGATCTCATTATACCTTTTTTTCTTACTGCCTTGGTTGTAGGACCTCTAGCTAAACACATTGGGGCATCTGTTATTACCCCATGGAAAGTTAGAATGCTGTGGGAACCTAGGGTGTGCTTGAGAAGGTCATACTTTTTAAAAGCTGCTTCTGCTGCCAATGTCTATAACTTTACCTTATGACACCCAGATTTGTACATCACATTATTCAGAATGGTCCTTTAGCAAGAGAGCAGCAGTCTCCGTTTTGCAAAGTCTGTTGCTAGAATTTTCCGTATCAATAAATTTCCTAGTAGAAATCTCTGCCTTGGCACTCAGGAACCACCATCAATGAGAAAGCTTGCAATTATGAGGTATTCAGGCAAATACTAGATGTGAATTGCATTTAATCAATAACATAAATCAATTAAATATTATTTGATCAATAATAGGTAATTTCCATTTTAGATTTAAATTTGATCAATGATAGGTATTTAATCCATAATGGGGCAAAAATTTGTGGCCTAAACAAACTTTGTATACTGATTATTTACACAGCTTAAATTCACTGGTGAATTAGCAACTGTCCATTTCCTCCATCTTATGAATAACTGGGCTCAAATAAGATCTAGAAGTTTGATGAAAACACTGTTGCAAAATTATAACTGAGACAGTGAAAGAGATCTGACCTAACCAACACCATCTTGCTTCTAACCTCCAAGCTGTCTTGGTTCCTTCCTGGGTGTAGGGCCGAATTAACTTTGGGAGGAACTCAGTTTATAGTTTAGCTTTGAAACAAGGATAACAGCCCTTTCCCAGAACAAACCCCTTTCCTGCCTGGGGACTAGACTGCCTTTGTTGGACTGACAAATTAGCTACACGATTAGAAATTATGGTTTAGGAGTCATACTGCTGGAAGCTACAAGATTCTGACCCTCCCCAAACTGCTCCTGGCAATAACATCACTATTGCAAAACCTAAGATCAGTGTTTGAGCTATTTTGCAGACCCTGCACTCGATGGATCAGCTGGCACCACTCAGATCAGTAAACTGGCTCATCTGCTCTTGTGGCCCCCAACCAGGAACTGACTCAGCCCAACAGGACAGCTTCGACTCCTTGATTTCATCTCCAACCTGACCAATCAGGACTCCTGATTCACTGGCCCCCCTCTACCCACCAAATTATCCTTAAAAACTTCAATCCCCAAATTCTTGGAGAGACTGATTTGAGTAATGATAGAATGCTGGTCTCCTGCACAGCTGGCTCTGCGTGAATTATGCTTTCTCTATTAAAATTCCTCTGTCTTGATAAATAGGCTCTGTCTAGGCAGCAGGCAAGGTGAACCCGTTGGATGGTTACATTGATGTCTAAGTTAACCTTAAGGAAAGTTAAACAGCTGTAGCATAAATATTACATTTCCTAACAAAATCTCAAGTGTTTCTAAACAAATTTATTTTCCCTTTCTACTTCTTTCTAATTTCATATAAATATTTTTGGTGGTGAATACCTTTGTAATTTAGTCTTTTGTTACAAAATATTCAGATGGGTACATGACTGAATTTGAGGAATAATTAACATTCCCCAGAGATGATTCAAGGGACTTTGTGGCACCCCTTCTGAAAGATAAAATGGGAACACCTTTATTAATGGAAGAATATTTGCATCTTGTTAGGCAAAAGCATAGAGTTGTTATTGTTGCTCTAAAGGGTATATATGGATGTTAAGCAGCTAAAAGAACAGCTGTGACAAAAATCCAGCTATTATTGCATATAATCTATATGTATTCACGTTGTTATTGTTACCACTACTGTTATTGTTATTACTATTGTTATTATTTGAGTTCCTCACCCACATTTCTATACTGAGGTGGAGACTGCAAGCTACATTTCTCCTTTGTCAGAGCTCCATGTTTGATCCTGCCAATAGCAGTACTAGTGTTACAGTAAGTATCTAGCCAGGCATGAGCAACCCCCACCAGAGATGTCAGGTGACCATCACGTGATGGTCAGGCGGTTATTACACTATTTCCCAGCACCAGGGAAAAGCAGCTTCCCAATATAGAAAAAACTTGAAACTGGTGATTAGCAGCTTCCTAGTAAGATCTCAGGAGTTAGGCGAGTGGGCTCAAGCATGCGCACTACTCAGAGGCAAAATGGCAAAGTTTAACTGGTACATCATCTTCTAGGTACCTTCAGCTGGTAATGAAAGAACGCCTCAAGTAAACATCCATACAACTCCAGTTAACACACTGCGCATGCTCCCCTCCCCTACTTGGTCAAATTATTTCTTCTGAGGCAAGAACGGAGGTTGCTGCAAACCCGTATGGATTCACCATCAGTAACTTACTTTGATGCCACATCGCTCGGATATTTCCCCTAAGCGCTAACATACTTTAGTGCCCCCTGACTCAGATACATTCCGCTGCTAACATAGGGAGGAATCGGAAGGCGGGAGGACGAAGAAGGCACTTGCTCATCCCTGTTGCCCACTGGCTGTTCCTGGCAGCATTGCTCTGTCTTTCACCCTGCACCCCAGGTAGCAGAGGTTACTTTCAGCTGCAGTTGTTTTCAGATTTTTGCTTCTTCCCATACTTCCAGAACCAGCCGCATCACACCCCACTCAGTGGTGCCAGCAGCAACAGGGCAGAGCCACTGCTTCAGAGATCTGCACCCCAGCTACCTACTGCCCCCTTTTCTGAGCCCCTGAGATGTAGACAGGTGCCAGACAGCTTCACCTCTGAGGCCCTGATTTCAGTGCCAGGTGACTCTGATACGTTCCGCTGCTAACATTAGGGAGGAATCGGAAGGCAGGAGGACAGAGAACTAAAGCAGGAGGACATGAACTAAAGCAGCAGCCTCCTCCTCAGAGGTGAAGTCTCAACTCTGCAGGGCCGCTCCTCAAAGTTCTAGGTTCTGATAATCGCAAACATCTCGCTTCTTGCAGTCATTAACTCTGTATACATCAGTGTCCTCTTTCATGTTTTTTCAATACTGTAACACCTCCTAATCACTTTCTTATATTACATTTTCTCCCCTAAAATAGCTAGTGTGGTTTCCACTAAAATAGCTAGTGTGGTTTCCATCTTTTTGACTGACCCTTGAATGTAATAGGTGTCTGCTAGGGGGAACAAAGACGAGGAGCCCATAAAGATTGCTTGTGATCAAATAACTTTAGGAAGCACTGAGTTAAGCAAAGTTTACGAAGGTTTCTCTGCAACAAGTCTCACCAGGGCCTGTGCATATGCTATTGGGCATTGTAAATTTCCAATGAGGAACATTTCTCAAACTTAATTCAGAAAGGAATTCATTTAGTGTGAATATGTTATGAGATTAATGTTTCACAGAGCAACCGTCAGAAATGCTGGACTCAAGTAATAGGTCCTCGAACTTCCAGAAAAACTTCCCTATTATCATTAGCAAAACACATCTTACATTATCCTATAAAATAGAAGGTACTTCCTTTAAAACAGACAGAAAAACCTGGTGGACCCACTAGGATACATTCATTCCAGGCTAGGTCTCTACAGACATAGCAAAGTGGAGAATAGAGGCAATTCTTTTAAAAAGAAAGTGCCAACATTTTAGTGAATATTCCAGATAGAAAGCTAAAAAATCGATCATAAAGTATAGTGCTACATTATGATAATAGTTTCAAATTAAGGATTCCTCTTTAATTTTCTTTGTATTAATTTATTATTGCTAACTTCTTATTATGAGAATTCTATCCAATCCTCTTATCAAGCTAACCATAGCATTAATCCTCCAATCTCCTATAATTGTGAGTTCCACGGGCTGAGAAAATGCCATTCTCCTTTTTGTAAGTCAAACATACAAAGGTTTACGTGCTTAACATCAAAAGCAACTTGAGGCACAAAGGACTATTATACAGAGCCCTTTGTTGCCAGGTCCAGAGCCAAAATTAAGTAGGAAGTATAAGAAATATTTCAGTGAATGTTGCCAGGTCCAGAGCCAAAATTAAATAGGAAGTATAAGAAATATTTCAGTGAATGTGGACATTGGGAAAAGGATTACTCATTGTCCTCTGTCATACCTGCATTCTTATCATAACTCTCTCCTTCTTCCACATTCATTCAAGGTGTTGGGGCTCAGAAATCAATACCCCAAAAATATGGCATTTTGACATGCTAAACTGAAAACGAAGCTTCAAGGTCTCTCTGACCTTCTCTCAATTCCTGTATCTCAATCCTCTGTCTCTCCCAAATCCCAGAATGAAGTTGTTATTTCTGAAGTTCCCTTATCTCCCTAAAGTGCAGATCTGCCAAAGAAGAAAATAATCACCTCTGGTCCTTTCCCTGAGAGTTCATTAACCGAATTTGTGTTGCAGAAGAAAGACCAAAGTCTGTCAACACGCCTGGATAGACTTTTGTCACAAACCATTGTCTGCTCTGCAGGCCCAAGAGACTTTGTTCCAGGCCACTGTATGTTCTTCAAGCCCAATGAATTCTCCTAAAAATCATTTACCATCTCCTTAAAATCATTCACACTTCCCTATTTCCCTTTTCCCGTAGAAGAAGAGTATATAACCATCTGTACCCCTATTGCATGGTGGAGTAATCATTCTGATTTTCCCTTCATGCATGTTGATAAATAGGTATACCTTTTCTCCTATTAATCTGCCTTTTGTGAGTTGAGTTTTCAGCAAACTTTCAGAGGGCAAAGGGGAAGTTTTCCCTTGGGCTCTACAGAGGCCCATTTTACAGACCCAACTCAGGTGGCATTTCCACTGTGAAACCCTCTCCAACGGCTCTGGTCCATTAAGCTCTTCCTTTTCTGAACTCTGGTGGTGTTTATTGTTTGCACCCCTGATTTGGGTATATTATAAATGCCTTTACGTTGTTGTTTACTTACAGACATAAATGCTGTGTCTCCACATTAACATGGACAGTTTTATAGCAGGGATCATGGCATATGTCTACAGCAACTACATCATCTGAACAACATCTGAAAAGATATTTGTTTCTAGTTTTCAAATGTATCCATATGAAAAATAATATACACTTAATGCATAGCATTCACAGAGAAGGAAGAAATTAACATGGAATCCAGATTTCCAGGTCCTCAGTGGGTTATGAAGTTTATATGAACACCTGTTTTAGAAGAATTTCATGCCTTCTTTGTAATAAGTGCTGAATAGATGGAAGTTGATGATAATGATTATTATAGAATTGGAATAGTTGGGATTCCCTGTGGGATGGCAAATGGAACCAGCTAAAGATGTGCTCATTAGAACAGTATTTATTAAGTTCCAATCATAGAAAGTATTGACAGAATTGTGACATGGAAACGCACTGATTTGGAACCAGAACTTGATTCTTTAAAACCTCCACTTACTCGTCGTGTGGCCTTGGACAAGTACTTTACTTCCCTCAGCATCAATTTCCCTATTTATAAAACAAAGATAATAATGACTTCAAGCAGTTACTGTGGTGATCACACAAAATAAAGTGTTGGTTCATTACACGTTTGGCATATAGTAGGAGCTTAATAACTGGTAGTAGTAGCTGTTGCTAATATTTGTAGAGAAAGCTTGCACCCAGGTGAGTAGAGTTGACAATCACCTATCCAAAGTGAAGTTATTCACCTGCCTGTTCCAGTGTTTAAATTCCAAACCAGAATTCATGTCCATGGGTTTAAGGATTATTCCCTATTAAAATGTCCAATACATTAATCTACTATCTGCTATCAGTGTTTACTGATTAGTAGGAATTTATCACCCCAAGAGCTAACCTTGATTCACTATTTTTTTTTTTTTTGAGATGGAGTCTTGCTCTGTTGCCCAGACTGGGGTGCAGTGGCTCCCTCTTGGCTCAAGGCAGCCTCCGCCTCCCAGGTTCAAGAGATTCTTCTGTCTCAGCCTCCCAAGTAGCTGGGATTATAGGCATCCCATGCCCAGCTAATTTTGTATTTTTAGTAGAGACAGGGTTTCGCCATGTTGGTCAGGCTGGTCTTGAATGCCTGACCTCAGGTGACCCACCTGCCTTGGGCTCTCAAAGTGCTGAGATTACAGGCGTGAGCCACACACCTGGCCCTTGATTCACTCTTGTAGCCATGTACTAAGGCATTACTATGTCCCGGATGCTCTGAAGGACAAGAGGGAGATGAATAAAATGCTCCTGAGCCTTTCCCTTGGTTGGTGGAAGTCTCACTGTGCACTTGCTTGAGAGAAAGTAGAGGAGACGAAGGGGAATGAAAGACCCAGCAAGGCAACTAAACTGCTGAAAGGAGGAGGAGAAGGATTCCTATGAGGGCCCTGTCTAATCTACCATGTGGCCTAGAAACTGCCTTGGCTGACTTAGAAGGTGAGAAAACAATGTATAAAAAAGATTTAGATGAATTATAAGGTATTTTAAAGCAAACTAATATCTGGCTTTATTGTCCAGAATTGTGGATGGTTTTGGATTCCTCAACAAGCTGTGCAGCCTCTGCCTGCAGCACCTGGAACAGTGAGGCCAGGAGGAATGTGGGGACAGACATTTTGGCTTCCAGATGTCTCCTAGCTGTACAGGCACATCAGAAATTTGGGGTATCCTCTCCTCAATATGGTGAAATTTTCTTCTGAACAATAAAAAATTGCTTGCTACATGAATTATTTTTTTAAGTAAAAGGCAAATAGTAGACCTGTTTCTTTAAATGAACTGCTTTAGAGATTACTCTAAATGATGCTAATCATTTGCATGCATACAATAATTAGATAATTAAGCAAACTGGGATGGACCTGTATTTGGCCCCACTTTCCCATCCATTTGTTTTGCATTTCTGTATACCTGAAAAACTACACAAGTAGATATCTTTAAAACAGTCTATAATTCAAATTTTCACTAGTGCACACTGACTTTAATCCCCAATTCATCCAAATTAGTAAGGCTTAACTGTAGTTTCTCAAAGCCTTTGGGATCTTACTTCAGTGTATCCACATCATTTTCTCCTGAATTATCTGGGTTCATCCCCAAGTCCACCATATAACTACAGTCCTCTTGCCCACCCCCACTTCACTTAGGCTGCATTTACGTACTAAGAAATTTGGTACCACTGCTCCTACCCAAAGCCATTTCCTCCTTTCACCCAGAAGCTAATCAAGTTATGGCCTCAAATTAGAGTTAATCGCCTGACATATTTTATAATTTATGAAAGTGTTACATCTGATGTGAAGTAATCAAGTTTTATGATCTATGACTGCATTTGCGGTTTATTGACTTAGAGTTTGGGTATTTCGCTTCTAAAAATGGATTTAATATGGCCAGATTAGTTGGCCCTTTCTGCGAAGGCCATCCCGAGTCACTCCCCAATAGTCACAGAGTTCCTCCTAATCCCTTAAATATCCCCTCAATATTAAGGCTGATCCGGAGCTGCATGTGTGCTTCATCAGAATAATAACAGCAACAATTCCTCGTATTTGTATAATGCTTAATATTTTTCAAAGCACTGTTGTTAAATGTCATCCCCTCCCAAACCGGGTCCAGTGATAGGAAACTGAGAAGAATCTCATTTTCCCCATTAAAATAAAGTAAAAAAAATGTTAATATCAGAGGAAATGGAGCTGCCAGTCCCTTGGTTCCACATTCATTAGTAGAAGCCTGCTAAAGTTGCTGAGTTTCCCATCGCGCCGAGCAGTGGTGGATGGTCACATCAGTCCTCTTCCCTCTCCTCGGTTGCTCCAGAGAGCCCCACTGCTCTTCTCTTTAGCTCTCCCTTACTGATGCAGGGGTCATCTGTCTGGGGCAGGTGATGAGAAGCATCATGCCGGCTGCCTCTCCTCAAACGGCCCCTGCCAGCTGTGATCAGTGTTACCAGGCAAAGCCCTCTCAACTGCCCTCTGAATCTGAAATCCTCCTTCGGGTTTTTCCTGAACTCAGTGCAATCAGTCCAGAGACGTTAGGCCCTCGAAGCTGGCATAGACACAGTCATGATTTTTCACCTGCTAAGTGGCTCTGGGACTTTTTCTATTCCTTAAGATCTAACAAACTGCACTCTGCAATCACAGCTTTGCTGAAGTCCCGCCACCAGCAAAAGAAGTCAGAACAGGCTAGCCTGGCAGGAGCAGAGCCCACTGGGCTGCTGGGAAGCCTAGCAGAGAGAGCAGGAAGCAGAGCCGCTCCTGAAAGCCTAGAGCAGCATTCTACCGGTGTTCACATTTGTTCCATTCTGGACATTACACTGTGTGTGTGACCGTGGCCCAGCTCCAGAAAGTTAAAGTGGAGCACACATGTATGTGCTTTTGTGTTTTCCACCTTACTACCCCTAATCCAAGTTTCTTTAAGCTATGACACTGCTTTAAAAAATCTAAGCACTGTTTCAAGACGGTGCTACTCTATGAGATGCTTTTACAGAAGAGCTTTAACCTTATATGTCTTGCTCTCTTCCCTCTACAGCACCATTGGTGCACCTAAAATATACCTGGGTGCCTTAACAATAGCATGAGCAATTGCCCGCCCATCAGATTTCTTGCAGGAGATGTGGTAATCACTAGTGTCAATAGCAAAAGCCTTCTGGCTGTCTGCCTTTTGGGTGCATGGTGGGGCATACTTAACTGTTTTATCTGATGTTGGGCATAGCATGGACCTACTTGGTTCAATAAAGAGAGAGCAGAAGTGATATGTGTCACTTCCAAGGGAAAGTCTCACAGCCAGACAATGCTTTATCAGCTTGGGCCTGGGTGACTTTTATGAAGAGCAGAGCCCCTGCCCACTGACAATGGACACATCCCATGAATAGGAAAGACATATATATTGTGTTATGCCCCTAAGAGCTTTGAACTGTTACTTATTGCAGCATAAACTGACCTAACCTGACTACTACCTGGGTGGAGGAGGGACCAACAAGATCTGAAGACCAGCACCCGTCAACTCAGGCAGATGGTTCAGCATTGCAGGAATTTACCTGGCCTCCATTGAAGAGGGGGTACAAATGAGCTCAGCAACCCTAATCTGACCAGACAAAGCAGCGGACAGTCACTGCTACCACTATTGCCACACGTCGAAATAATATGCAAAATGCGTGGCTTGCTGTCAACATAATTCCACTTCCTGAAAGTCTCTCTCATTTTGGAGCGGGCATACATTACACATTTTCTTCACTATATTTTTCAGAAACAAAGGAAGAGAAAAAAGGATCCTGCCAAACAGCATTTATATTTAGCATGCACCATATGCACATGTGCGTTACAGAGTACAAAGACATGTGGCAGTCCCGCCAGATTGAAGTCAGCAGGATAGAGAGCAGGAGATATAATATACAAGTGCGAGACTCTCAGTAGTATAAATGGAGGCATTTCTGAGAACAAAATGGCTCTTTGTGTCTTGACTTCACAAGATTCTTCAGTAGCCACTTCAGAATATTCTAGGGGAGCATAATCTTTAGATGCAAGGCCATGAGTGAAAGGAGGGCTTGGTGGGCAAAAGGTTTTTGAAGTGGAGTGCAGTTACTTAGGGCCCCTGCAGGTTCTCGCTAATCCACTTTACTACATCCTCCACTACAGAGCTCTGTTTTGAATAGGAGGTTTTCTCCTCAGAGTCAAGGAGGAAGAAAATATTTTGAGGGAAAGTTGGTGTCTACCAGCATCAAAGTCACACTTAGGACAACCAAGCACTTTGTGATTACAAAGGGAGCGTGAGAATGAAGTGCTCAGGCCCTGAACAGAGAACTGAATCTAGGACACTGCAAGTAAGGTAGGAAAAGCAAACATATGAATACACAACTGTGTGTGGAAGGGTATTATCAGCATCCCAATGGCTTTAAACCAGTGGGTGAGTGAGAGAAGGAAAGGCCACTGCCCACTCCTGGGTGCCACAAGGAAGGGTTTTCCCTGAACATGTGCCTGGCAGTTCATGGCCCTTTACTCACACCTCCCCTAGTGAGTTGGGGTGATTTATCAGGTTGCTGTATTTGGGAGGAAAACTGGCATGCTAACTCAGCAACGCCTTTCCTCCTCCTGGCCTGCCCCAGCCCAGCAGTATGGTGACTGGGTGGGTGAGTCTATCAGTCTTATCTCATAGCCATAAAGTCACATCCTACCATCTGATAGAGGTGATATTTTGGTTCCAGATCTGCCTCTCCTATTCCTCAAATGATTGTTCTTCCTCTTCTATTTTTTTTCTTCTTCAAATTATTCAGAATCATTGGTAGGTAATAGGTGAGACTAAGTGGATTTTTCCACCACTACCAACACACACCCCCCCAAATGGAGTAACCAAGGTGGATTATTTCTTTCCAGGCCTAGTCCTGCCAGTGGTGCATGTTTTGTGGTCAGGGTCAGAACTCAGTTATTCAAAGGTTACATCTTAGTGAAAACATGGTATGTTCTTGTTACAATCTGAATATTTGTGTCCCCACCCCCTTAAAATATATTGTTGAAATCTGAGGCCCAAAGGTGATGTCTTTGGGAGGTGATTAGGTCATGAGGGCAGAGCCATCATAAATAGAATTAGTGTCCTTATAAAAGAGGACTAAGGGAGCTTATTTCCTCCTTCTACCCTGTGAGGACACAGTGAGAAGGTGCCATCTGGCAGAAAGTGAGCCCTCACCAGACACCGAATCTGCTAGTACGTTGATCTTGAACTTCCTCTAGAACTATAAGAAATAAATTTCTGTTGTTTAACAATTTCCCATTCTAAGTGGTTTTGCTTTAGCAACCTGAACAAGTGAAGACAGTTCTAAAGCAAAATTATCTCCTCTTAGCTTTGGGGTGTTTTTTAAATTTTAAGTATAAGAGTTATACCCATTTACATCTGATCCATAGGGTCTCTAATGAGCATCTACCAATAAAAAAAGACTGTATCCCAGACCACCATCACAGATCAGACTTACATATAGACATGTGTGGGTTTATCCAATGCAGACCCGATAAAAACAACTTCCTGAGAGAATATACCATGACAGAAGAAGAGAAGTTAGAGCCAGCAATTGATCCTGATTGAGGATGGTCAGTGCTGTTCTTCCAAAAAGTACAGTGGATGATATTGCAACACTTCTAGAAATAACCTGCCCGGAGACTTAGATTCACATTGGCAGAAAGGGGCTATGTGTGCAACTTTAAAGAACATATTGATTTCTGTAGTTTGGGAAGGGGGAGCTTAAGAAACCTTGATGTGGAGCTTCCTATGGCTGAGCATAGCACACAGGAAGCATTTTTTCATCTCAATTTGCAAATAGAATAATAAGAATCTCCAGTCTTGAGGGATAGTAAGTATGATCTGCTTTCACAGACACAGAGATTTCTGGTTCCACTGATATCTAGATGGTAGACTGGCACTATCTGAAGTGATGGGCAGAAGTGTATTTAGCCCAGAGAAGCACTCCGTAGAAGAGTGACTTCTGAAGTTATGGAGTTGCAGCCCACCTAGACTGCATCATGCAACAGCCAGAGCTCATCTGTGGAGATATGAGAGCCTCCCTGGGGAGTCCCAGAAGAACCTAGGAGGGCAGCACTTCCTGTCCCAGTCCCTGTGTTCCTTGGAACCAGCCCAGTGGCACAACAGTTCTGACCCATGTAGAAAGAATTCTTAAGAACGGTTTCTAGAAAAACCCTTTAGGGTGGGCTGACTTAGCTGACCTTGTCCCTTTCCAACCTTCCTGCTTTCTCATACATGAAATATAGATATAATGGTAGGAGCAGGGCTAGTCAAGGGAAAGGTCAAGGCCATCAGAGACCTTGAGCCACTGTGCCACAGCCATCAGCTATTGGTTCCCAAACCTCTCATTACACGAGAAAAATAAACCCTTATGTACTGTGAAGTCCTCTTAGTTATGTCTCTTTTATTAGTAGTAACTAAATGCAATTTATGAGATGCATACGTAAAGCATTACCAGAAGCAAGTTTCACCCTTCAATGAGTAAATGTATCAAATCTTTTCCTTTAAGAAGAAAATATCTAAAGTAAACGTTGGAAGGAGAATACTAAAATTAAGGCAGAATATTATTAGAATAAAACAGGCAAAGTAAACATAAAATTACAGAACATGAATACACCCTCAAGGAAGCAAAAAATAGCCATGCAAATATACATTAAAGATAGGCTGGGCGCAGTGGCTCACACCTGTAATCCCAGTACTTTGGGAGGCCGAGGTGAGTGGATCACTTGAAGTCAGGAGTTCGAGACCAGCCTGGCCAACATGGCGAAATTCAGGCATGGAGAATTGCTTGAACCCAGGAGGTGGAGGTTGCAGTGAGCAAAGATCATGCCACTGCATTCCCACTTGGGTGACAGAGCGAGACTCTGTCTCAAAAAAAAAAAAAAAAAAATTAAGGGAAATTAAGAAAAGAGTAAGCCTGCTAGGCAAAATGACACGAATTCCTCCAACCCTTCTAGACTGCTTCTGCCAACCCTTTTTCAAAGATACAGGAAAGTGTTTTCAATCCCCAAGGAATCTTCACTAGTCAATAATAGAACCTTTCTCCATCTTATTATTTTAAAACTTTTCATCCTTGTATTTTTTAGTTGGCTGTTCTTATTGTCAAATTATTCAAAACAGAGCTTTTTTTGGCCATTTGACCAGAATCTCAAACTCTTGGTGATTTCTTGTGGCATTTGACCTGAAGTTACGTGGCCATTTAATATCGTCACCATAATCCTCTTAAAAGCACATTTTTGGCTGGTTGTGGTGGCTGACACCTGGAATCCCAATACTTTGGGAGGCCAAGCCAGGAGGATCACTTGAGTCCAGGAGTTTGAAACCAGTCTCGGCAACATAGCAAGATCCTGTCTCTACAAAAAAATAATAATAATAAATTAGCCCGGAGTGGTGGCACATGCCTTTACTCCCACCTACTCAGGAGGCTGAGGCAGGAGGATCACTTAAGCCCAGGAATTTGAGGTTACAGTGAGCTATAGTTGTACCAGATGGTGCATTTCAGCCCTGGTGCCAGAGTGAAACCCAGTCTAAAAAAAAAAAAAAAAAAGGGGGGGGTGGCAATTTTTTTAAGGTAAACTTCCTTTAATCTACATCCAAGGTCATTTCCTCTGTTCAATCTATGCCTTAGACTTTTTTTTTTTTTTTTTTGAATGCTAATTTTTTGATTTTTCTGACGGGGTTTAGGTGGTCTCAGCTCGGCCTCCCAAAATCTATGCCTTACACTTTTTTTTTTTTTTTTTTTTTTTTTTTTTTTTTGATTTTTTTTTTTTTTTTTTTTTTTTTTTTTTTGATGCTGATTCTGAGTTAGGTTCCAGCTATTAGACGTATAGTAAAATAACCATTAGGCACAAAACAACCCAGGTACATATTCCCACCCTTCTGGCACTGGAAGCCAAAAATAACACTCAAGTAGAATTTATACTTTGTAGCTGAAAAGCAAATCTATTCCTGAGAGGAATATTGACTAAGAGAGTATGATCAACTCTTAAGATAAGAGTAAGATCTTTATCTTAACAAATAAAGCTCATTGGTTAGATCTATGGATTATCCATTTAATGAATTAAAAACCAAATCCTCAGTTAATTTAATTTAATTCAAAATACTTTGGTTAGCATATATACACACTTCTGTTGAGTTTATTCCTATGTGCGAAATTTCTAGGCCATCAGATATGCATACATTAAATATTAGATACTAACAACAGGTTTGCAAGTATTTATACCAGGTTACATTCCCACAGCAGTGTATAAAATTTTTAGTTGCTCTATAGCCTCATCAAAAATTATGGTGGTCACTGATTTTTTTGCTTGCTTGTTTTGCTTTGTTTTAGTACTTCTGGTGAACATGTTGTGGTCTCATAGTTTTAATCTGTGATTATGTTACATACTTTTTTAGTGTGTAATGATGTAAAACATCTTTTTCTTATGCTCATTCAGCATTAAGCTATCTCCTTTAAGAAGAGCCTGTTCAATCTTTTTCCATTTTCCTATTAGATCATCTATCTTTTCCTCTGTTATTTTAGGAGTTCTTTTGATATTCTAGAAATGAGTCCTTTGTAGTATATATGTATCGCAATTATCTTCTATTCTGTGACTTGCATTTTCACGTCCTTAGTGATGCCTTTTGATGAACGGAAGCTCTTGATTTTAATGAAGAGCAATTTGTCAGATTTTTTCTTTCATGGTTACTGCTTTTTGTCCTAAGAAATCTCTGCCTACGCACTAAGACCATGAAGATTTTTCTCCTATGTTTTCCTTTAAAAGCTTAATTTTTCAGCTTTCACTTTCAAGTCTATGATCGACTTGGAATTAATTTTGTGCATAGTGTGTGGTAGGGGGTCAATTTTCTTTTTTTCCCCATATAAACATCTAATTTTCTCAACATCCTTTATTACAAACACATTCTTTTCTCTCACTGAATTGCAGTGGCACCTTTGTCTTAATCAAGTGACTGTATATGTGTGGGTCTATTCTGCACTCTATATCTTCTTCTTTTGGTCTATTTGTCCATTCTTGTATCATACCACACTGTCTTAATTACTGCCGTTTATTAACATGTCTTGAAATCTGGTAGTATATATATCCTTCAACTTTATTCTCTGGCAAGTATGTCTTTGCTATTCTTGACTCTGAGTTTCCTATAAGCTTAGATTCAGTTTTTCAAGTTCCTCAACCAAACCTTCTGAAATTTTGATAGGGATTGTACTGGATCTATAAATTAATATAGTAAAAACTGACATGTTAACAATATTGAATTGTCAAACCCAAAAACATAGTATAACCCTGAATTTATTTAGACTTATTTATTTCAGTATATTTTGTAGTTTTTTGCAGCAGTCTAATATATCTTTTATTTGACTAATTTCTAATCATTTGCTATTTTTATTTTATTATAAATTAAATAATTCCTAATTAAAATAGTTAATATCTGTTGTCAGCATAAATACAACTGACCTCTATATATTGACTTTAACAAATTCACTTATTAATTACCATAGTTTATCTGTACTCTTTTATTTCCTATATGCAAATTGTGTTATCTACAAATAATGACAATTTCATTATTTCCTCTCTCATCCTTATACATTTTACATCTACTTTTAGGTATTTGTATTCACTAGACTCTCTAGTGAAATGTCGAAAAGAAGTGATGATATCATTATCATCATTCCTGATCTCAGAGGAAAAGCTTTCAATATTTCACCATTAAATATTATGTTTACTGTAGATTCCTTATAGATACCTTATTATCAGATTAATTACATAGTTGTACCACAACACAGTCACAGAACTGTTGAGCACATCAGTATTCTTTAGAACCAAAAACCTAGAAGCAAACTGAGGATTCATCAACACTAGAATGGATAAATGTGATATATCCATATAATAGAATACTATACAGCAATATAAAAGGATTCTGTACCCAACAACATGGTGATTCTTACAGACATAATGCTCAGTGAAAGGATGTGTGTACCCGCTTCATGTAAACCAGCGTCCTTTTGAACCAGGGCACAGCTGTCCTCCTGGGATTCCCCATAGTCCTTAGATCCTTTTGTCTTCCTAGTCCCTTTCCCCATGTATTCTTCTTTCTTGGTTTACTCCCCTCTCTTAGTGACCCATGTTTCTCAATAGTTTTCTTAGAAAATACATGTGGAAATTACATTTTCTGAGATCTTACATATATGAAATATATTTATTCTATATTTTTATGTGATTGGTAGTTGGGCTGGATATAGAATTCTAGATTGGAAATCATTTTGAAAGCATTATCGCAACAGGGTTGCTACTGAGACATTGGAAGAAATTCTAATTCCTGATACTTTGTACAAGACCTGTTTGTTTTCCTCCTCTCTAGAGATATTTAAGATTCTCCCCTTACCCTCAGTGCACTGAATGTCCCAGTAATATGTTCCTTGCAATCTGGAAGAGCCTACCTAGCACATCCTACAATAGGCAACATAGAGCAAATAGCCTAAATTAGGATTTCAACTCAGATTTTTGCCACCTTCTACAGGTATTTAGGAATATACCAACTTCTGATTTTTACTACATTTTTACTAGTCTTGTTTCTTTTGATCATTTCCTGGTTGTAGTAGCTTCTAAGCCCCCTTTCCTTCCTCACAAATCATTGAATTGCAAGGAAAGCAACACTTTGCAATTACTTTTCACTCCTGCTTTTATTTCCCACAATGTGTTTTCTGTCCAAGTGGTTGTTCCATTTTCTTCCTTTTATCATGTTTTTTAGGGAATTTGGGGAGAGGATGTTATATTAGTTAGGAGTCAGTTGCAAGAGGTAGAAATCAAGCTTGAGCTAGCTTGAGCCAAAAAACAGAGAGGGAGGAATTTACCAGGAGGATATATAATCAAGCCACAGGAAATACAGATTCTATTGGCCTTTAGAAACAACTAGACCAGGGGCTGAACATCATCTAAATCAAGTCTCTACCTCCTGTCTCTGATTTTCTCTGGTATCTTTATTCTTTCCTCTTGAAGTTTTATCTACATAACAAAAAAATATGCTCACTAATAACTCCAGAGTTCTACAACTAATGACTTTGACTAGCAAAGCACATCTTAGGTGCCCATTTTTAGATCAATTGACTATAGACAGGGAATTGGGGTCACAGCACAATAATGCCAACTGTGTAGATAGTAGGGGAGGAGGACAGCTCCCTGATTACAGGTGCTGGTGCTCAGCAGGCAATCCCAAAAATGTTTCTTATAATAAACCTTCTTTTCAAGATGTAGGATATAGATGTTGAGGTGATGCTTAATGAAGAAGTATCATTCTTCTCTGAGATACTGTGACCAAATCCTTCAGGTGCCCAAATGATATTTTGGCATCCAGATCCAACTGGACACAATGCATAAAGAATAGACACCCCAGGCCAGGAACTAGGTTAAATCACTAATATCCGTTTTCCAAATTCATATTGAAAACTCAGTAAATACTATATTTGTGATATTAAGTAACTTACTTAGTAAAGACTAGATACAAACATAGAGATTTACCTTAATGGACTTGATTAGCAACTAACCAATGCCCAAATCAGCAGATAATTTCCAAACTTCTGTTTCACTGGCTGTGTAGAGTTGACTCAAAAGGCCTGGATAGAAAAGAGTGTCTATTCCTTAGTGGACAATGAGCTACCTGAATATGTTATAATTTCACACAGGACAACGGAGACCTTCAAAAACTTTAACTCCCACGTTAATAAAGGCAGAAGGAATACGATTTTGTGTCACACTTCTTTTACTCATTGTAATTGGAATGCTGGGTTCTTAGATCTTTCTGAATTCTTTTCTGCTTCTCTTAGCATTTCACTCACCTTTTGCTTTGTTCTTGACTCTTAACTATTGCTTTCTCTTTTTTACTGCTAGTTCTCTTCAACTTTTTGTTGAGATGGTTATCTAAGTGAAAAACAGAATTTCTTCTAAAGAAAGCAAAACTCCAACTTGCAGTTGTGAAAAGTATTTTACACTATTTTTGTATAATTACTTTCGTTTTCTGTAGTGGAGCAGCTGAGAAAAATTGCTCTAATTGTGTAATTTTCTGCAACTACTCTGGGACAAAAATCTTGGTAATTGGATTTTTTTAACTAACAAGTTGTCACAATTGGATAGTTCTTAAACTATTTTGTGCTTATGCTTCAGAAATTTTCAGTGGATGTACAGTATATTTTAAATGTTTTGCATCAGCTCGTGGTCTCAAATTTGATTTATTTTAACTTCAAATTTTAAAATAGATTGACAACTCTGATTATACATTGTCTTCACTAAACGGACCTTTGCTAAGTTTCCTAGCATGTTCGTCCCCACCCCACTCTCCTGTTGCCATGGGAGCCGAAATCCTGGCATGTGCAGCTCCAGCTCCCGAGTGGCTCTGTTTCCCAGAGTGCTTTGCTGTTACTATGGAAATGACTGCCCATTAATCTTGCTGTCCTTTTACTACCGAAGCACCTTTGACTGTCTCAAGCAATCAAGTGATGTTACCTACAGCAGGAAAAGGACGGAGAAGACTGCTTCCCATCCTACAACTGCAGCACTGATTTTAATCAAGATTTAATCAAGGAGCAGAAGGAACTAAAGCTACTCTAACAGCTTTTTTAAAAATATACAAAGCAGGATCCTTCTTGATATGTAGGCAGGTGCCCTTGTTCATTCCCTTGTTTGAGACCTCTGAGAAAACATACTATGTATTTTTAAAGCTACATTTGTGTTTCATAGATATTGCAAAACACCACAATGGAATCAAGACAAGCGACCACACATTTTTACTGATGAAAAGAATGTAATGCTTACTACATATTTTCTGAAGAATGTGTTTTTAGGAATAGTCATGAAAACTACCCCCCAAAAAATCGGCCTGCTGACTTAAATGAAACCTTATCATCCTATGGAACTTGAGGAGTGGTAAACATGAGTCAAGAGAAAATTAGTTAATGAGTTAAAGATACTTGCATAAACTTTGCATTTTTCTTCTGTTACAGGTTAGGCATCTATGAAATTTTAAATTTGACTGTATGGTAATTTGTGCAAAATGAAAATAGGACTTATTGGTAATTCTAGAAGAATTTTCCAAGTCACCTGAAAAAGGAAGAGTGTTGAAAACAAATCTTGGCTGGCCCACCCTGAATCTGAGAGCATCACTGGAAAGATTAGACTGGTTCTGAAAAACGACAGGTGCCCAATAGCTGATTTTGGAAAATAGGAACATTTAAGTGGTATGGGGCATGTGGGGGAAGGATCTAGTTGATGCCGGCAGCACAACAAGAGGCTGCTTTTGCTCTGAAAATAATCAAATGTTATTGATGTTGGGTGAGGGAGAAGAGAGAAGAATCTTGGTAGGGAAATCAGCACAAAAGACTAGGAGTATCCCTTCCTTTCTAAAGAGTCATAGAAGGCCAGATGCAGTGGCTCATGCCTGTAATCCCAGCACTTTGGGAGGCCGAGGCAGACAGATCACTTGAGGCCAAGAGATTGAGACCATCCTGGTCAACATGGTGAAACACTGTCTCTACTAAAAATACAAAAATTAGCTGGGCATGGTGGCAGGCGCCTGTAATCCCAGCTACTCTGGAGGCTGAGACAGGAGAATGCTTGAACCCAGCAGGTGGAGGTTGCAGTGAGCTGAGATGGCACCATTGTGCTCCAGCCTGGGCAGCAGAGCAAGACTCTGCTTCAAAATAAAATAATAAAATAAAATAAAATAAGCCACAGAAGAGGAGCGATCATGACTTTGAGCAATCTAAACAAGGTTGCCTATTGCTTTGGCCCTCTGCCCTGCTGGAAGGAAGAAAGGGAGGGAAGGGGGGAGAAGGGAAGAGAGGAGGGAGGGAGGAAGAGAAGGAAGGAAGAAAGAAAGAGAGGGAGGAAGGGAGAAGGGAAGGAGAGAGGGAAAGAAGGAAGGAAGGGAGGAAGGGAGGAAATTTTAGGAGGTTTGTTCGAATGTCTGATAGGAAAGAATGTATGTCCATAAATTCACCACTTATACAAAGGTTAGGAAAAATCTTCCCAGAATAACAGATCATGGAGATAGATTAAAATGAGAGAAGAAAAATCAGATTGGTAGGCTTTTTTGAAAACAATTTAAAAAAATGTAAAGTGAAAGCTTTTAGCATTTGAACATCATACTATCATCAGTCAGCAGCCTGATTGGTTAAGCCTGAGTGATCTCTCATCTGCTCAATGGTATGTTTCTACCCTGTTTTGGATTAGTTTCCTAGGATTGCTGTAACAAAGTACCACAAACAGGGTGTCTTACAACAACAGAAATTTATTGGCTCACAGTTTTGGAAGTTAGAAGTCTGAAATCCAGATATGCACAGGGCCGTGCTGCCTCTGAAACCTGTAGGAGAGAATCCTTCCTTGCTCCTTTAGTTGATGGTATTTGCCAGCAGCCATTGGCATTGCTTGGCTTGGAGACGCATCACTCCAATCTCTGCCCCCATTATCACATGGCTGACTTCTCTCGTGTTTCTCCACATCTTCTTCCCTCTGTGTATTCCTGTGTCCAAATTTCCCTCTACCAATAAATACACAAGCCACATGGGATTAAAAGCCCATCCTACTCCAACATGATTTTAGTTTCACTAACTATATCTGCAGCCACCCTATTTCCAAATAAGATCACATTCTGAGGTACAGGTGACTGGACTCCAGTATATCTTTTAGGGGGGCACAATTCATCCCATTTCATAAAGATTATCAGGAGATAATCTTATTTCATAAAGCACCTTATTTCATAAAGATTATCAGAAGAGTTATACAGAAAAGCTAGCGAACAATTATAGAAGTCAGCTATTGAATATCTTAATTGCTTTTGGCCACCTGAATTCCTTCAGTTTGTTGGGGTACAAGTTAATAGAGTCATGTTTATTAAAGCTTAATTTAGTTTCACATCCAGGAGGCTACCCATGAGATGATGATGATGATGGGGATGGTGACGATGGTGATCATTATGCTTACTGAGTGCTCATTATTAGCCAGGTGGTATTCTAAATTCTTTACATGTATTAATTCATTTATTCCTTATGAACACCCATGAGGAAGCTTCCTATTATTTTCCCCATTTTACAGATAAGAAAAGTGAGCACAGAGAGGTTTGATGAAGCATGTCAGCCCACAGAATTTCCACTACAGCATCTCTGTAAGTACAGCCTCTTACTCTGAAGACCTCGACATGATCACACTGTGATATGGTTTGGCTCTGTATCCCCACCCAAATCTCACCTTGGATTGTAATAATCTCCACTTGTCAAGGGTGGGACCAGGTAGGGACAATGGAATCATGGGGGGCAGTTTCACCCATGCTGTTCTCGTGATAGTGAGTTTTCACAAGATCTGGTGGTTTTATAAGGAGCTTCCCCCTCTTTGCTCAGCACTCATTTTCTCTCCTGCTGCCCTGTGAAGAGGTACTGTCCACCATGATTGTAAGTTTCCTTGGACCTCCCCAGCCATGTAGAACTGAGTCAATTAAACCTCTTTTCTTTATCAATTACCCAGTGTTGGGTATTTCTTCATAGCGGCATGAAAACGACTAATACACACTGAAACCGAGAGTTTCCTGACTTAGAGAACAATTTTCACCCACAAAAACCCCCTAAAAATTAGTGCAGGATGGAACTACCTAGATGGTCTTTTGTATCTTTACATCAGCCCCCATTTCCCTTCCCATATGAAAATGAATATGTACACACCTGCCTACACGTGAGGCAATACACCAAGCATCTTGACTTACACAGGCTGAGCCTCAGATGCTATCTCATTTTTATACCTGTAGAATGGATCCACTTCATACTAAATTTTTGAGTATTTTTAGATATGGGACTGTGAATTCCTTCCCCAGCAGGAAAAAAAAAAATCTACGTTACTAGCCTAGGAACAATACATTTAAAAGTGTGTATTGTTGTGGATTATTTATCTATTGAAGATCCAGAGTGATTTATAGCAATTAAGATATCAAGAGAGACAGATATCATTCTCTTGAGATTTCTTGGATGAATTAGAGGAGCATCCTGATTTCATTTGTCTGTCCATGTATTTAATTAGTTCCACCAGGCAACAAAACAAATCCTTTATTGTATACTCATCAGATCTTCAATGTCCTAGGATGACTTTGTGTAAAAACAGCCATCTTCAAAAATACAAAATTATATAAACACACTTGTCTGAGCCTGAATGTTAGGAACAGAAACTCATGCGTAATGTAAAAGTTTTTTCATAAAATTTAAAAGTTTAACATCATGTGCATTCGATCGTAATTAAATAAGTTCATAAATTATGCAGAAAGCCACCAAATAATATCCAGAAAGATCAGCCAGGAAGGAATATCAACCATGAGACCCAACCCCCTTTTCCTCTTTTACCCTCAAACTTGCTCTTTTAGGAAAAGGAGGCTGATTGACTAGTAGTGATCTCAACCTTAACTTGACCCATCTCTTTCCCTGGCATCTTGCAACTTATGGTAGCAATAAATAAGTATCCACACTTGCTCATATTCTGTCTCTGTCTCTGTCTGTCTGTCTCTCTCTCTCTCTGTCACACACACACACACACACACACACACAAAATAACCAAACACACCTGCCCTTGTACAAATACCCTGATACAGACTCACACATGTAGAGGAGTATATTTTCAGGTAACAACAACAAAAAAATGGTGCTCCTGAACTTAACATGGAAATAATGTCCACAATTGCAATTGCAGATAATCTTAGAAAGCTAAAAAATTGGAAATTGAAAACAATTCATCCATTTCTCAGACCAGGCCTGAATAAATCTCTATAAACCTAAGTAATATTTAGTCTCATCTTCAAGGGTTTGATGCCTGAATTTCCTTTTTATCCATAACGTGAGAGTCTTGTTAAATTAAGACTACCTTTTTTTTTTTTTTTCTTTTTGAGACGGGTTCTCACTCTATCACCCAAGCTGGAGTGCAGTGGTACAACCTCAGCTCACCGCAGTCTCAACCTCCCCAGGCTCAGGTGATTCTCCCACCTCAGCTTCCCGAGTAACTGGGACTACAAGGCGTGTACCCCCACACCCAGCTAAATCTCCACCCTTCTTGATGGGGAAAACCATCATACAGCATTTCTGGGTTGGAAGCCCCTTATAGATTCCTCCTTGTCCCTTCCCTTCCACCTTTATCTCTCACTGCACAGCTTGCAAATAATAAAGTTTCTCAATTACCTCAAATTTCTAATTGACCTCAAGTAGCCCAGCCCTAATCTAATTTTACTCATCTCCTATTCAAAGATACCCATTCCTTATAATAAATACACAATCTCTGAGTAAATTATAAACATTTCATGCTTAAAAGTGATGGCGGTCAGAATCAAGAACCTTAATGGAAGGGCAAAATATGGAAGAAAGTCATTAGATTATAGAGAAAAAGAAAACCATCTTTTCCCTACCATTTTTCATTTTTTCATCTAAAGCAGGAGTTCTCAAATAATGCTCTATAGTATTTTAAATAATGCTAATATATATCAGAATTTCAACTTTTAGGGATAGAAAACCCCACTACAGTGGCTTAAATGAATAAGGAATTTATTGTCTCAATATTTTTTAAATTTCTTTTTCTTTTTTTCTTTAGCAACAAGGTCTCCCTTTGTCACCCAGGCTGGAGTGCCGTGGTCTGAGTATAGCTCACTGCAGCCTCGAACTCCTGGGCTCAAGTAATCTTTCCATGTTGGCCTCCCAAGGCACTGGGATTACAGATGCACATCACCACACCCAGCTATTGCCTCAATGAACAAGAAGCCCTGGGGCAGTCAACCCAGCCTAGGCAAGACTTGTACAGGGATGCAGTGCTGCAATTATCACCCTGATTTCACCTATCATTCTGCTCCAACCTTCTTGTAGCCGACGATTTTGGTGTCCCATATCTGTAATTTCAGCCACAGTTGTAGTGGGCAGTTTCATGTGAGCTCATGACAGAATCTTGTTTCAAAAATAAGCCACATGGCTTTCTAGTTTCTGCCTCAGGCCTTTCTTCAACTCTGAGAGGAACTTCTTAATCTTCATGCATGCACTATGTGCAGGGAGGTAAAGCCCCCAGGAGCAACCAACAGTCAGAGAGGAGCGACTGGACTGGCAATTCTAGGGGGGAATTCCGTATGTTTCTTGGGGGTCCTGGTAGAACCTAATCCTATTAGTTACAGCATTGACCTCAATAAATGCACCCTGATATTGGCTTTTCCTCCTTTTCTGCCTCACTCTATTTGCTCAAATTTGCTTCTGGGATTACCTACCAAATAAACTACCTGAACTCAAAGTTCTTTTCTCAGGCTCTGTTTCTGGGGGAACAGGAAATAAATTGCTACTGAAATTGGACCCAGAGAAGCAGAGTTTGAGGATTGGAATTCTTAGTTTTTTTAGTTTTTTTTTTTTTTAGTTTTTTTTTTTTTAATTATTATTATACTTTAAGTTCTAGGGTACATGTGCATAATGTGCAGGTTTGTTACATATGTATACTTGTGCCATGTTGCTGTTCTTGAACTGGATCGTTCACAGGTGTGTAGCCACAGGACCCAATGCTAGTGGTATGTGGGGTAGAAATAAGCTGTAGCAGAGTGTAACCTGCCAATTATGAAGAGTCTCACCTGTTGTGGATTGGAATAAGAACCAGGTGGAAGGGAAAGCATTTGGTGATGCAGAAGCCCTACACTTAAATGGGGGCAGTGGTAATAACAAAGATTGTGGAGTTGGCTGGGTTTTGTTACCTGACTTGGAAGCCTTAAAGAAAGATAATGACAGATTTGAGAAGCCAATTACTAACTTAGGGCTTTCTGAGAAAGCCAAAAGGCCTCCATGGCAGCACTTTAAGAGTTCATCTGCTGCAACTGGATGGTTCACTAAGCTAAAATCAGGTTCAGGTTTTGATTGAATGAGTTCAGCATTGACAGGTCTTCCATGCAAATGTCAGGATCCTGAGAGAGAAGTGGGAATCTGAGACCTTGGAAGGGGAGGTTGGAGCACCTGAATAACAGGGCAGCTCCCTACCAGATTCCCCTGAAATCAAGTGTCTCTGCCCCTTGCTAGAGGAAAGCAATTGCACCTTGCCTGGAAAATATGCAAAGCTTCACCTGGGATGAATGCTTTGCAAAATTATGTTTGTCCTCCTTAAGATGAGTCCCTGCCTCCCCTCACTGCTTCTAGACCAATAACTGGTCACACAGCCCCAGCAGAGAAATAGTCTCAGCTGTGGAAAGAAACACCTTGCTCATCAAGACAACTGCAAGACCACCCGGAGCTAGGGGAACATGTGTGAGAAGGGAACTTAAGATTTTCAGGGAGGGGAGGGAAGAAAAGGAGAGGGGTGTAAATATAAAACTGAAAGAGAGGTTATAGACACAGGAGCACTCTTACTATGCCTTTTTTTTTTTTTTTTTTTTCTTTTAGAGGCAGGGAGTGATGAGACTTTTTTTTTTTGTTTTTTTTTTAAACAGTCTGGCTCTATCACCCAGGTTGGAGTGCTGTGGTGTGATCTCAGCTCACTGCAGCCTCAACCTCCCTGGGCTCCTGCCATCCTCCCACCTCAGTCTCCCAAGTAGATGGGACTACAGGTATGCACCACCATGCCCAGGTAATTTTTAAATTTTTGTAGAAGTGGGGTTTCGCCATGTTGCCCAGGCTGGTCTCCAACTCCTGAACTCAAGCAATCCACCCACCTCAGCCTCCCAAAGTGCTGGGATTACAGGTGTGAGCCACCATGTTCGGTCATGCCTCTGATCTTAATACACCACTGAGTTGGCTCCTTAAAGCTTAGAGATGATATGGCCTGTAAGTAAAATGAAATGCCAAAACTGCCTTTCAGAGTATTGAGGAAAGTGTTAGTTCTGTCCCTCTAAAGAACCCTGGCTAATACAGATTTTGGTACCAGGAGTGGTTCTAGAAGAACAGAATATAAAGGATGGAGTTCTTTAATTGGTTTTGGAGTTTCTGGAGTTGGCTGCTTAATATGATTAGACCCCAAAATGCTAAGAACCCTCTTTTTTTTTTTTTTTTTTTTTTTTTGAGATGGAGTCTCTCCCTTTCACTCAGGCTGTAGTGCAATGGTGCGATCTTGGCTCACTGCAACCCCCGCCTCCCGGGTTCAAACAATTCTCCTGCCTCAGCCTCCCAAGTAGCTGGGATTACAGGCGCCTGCCACTATGCCCAGCTAATTTTTGTATTTTTAGTAGAGACAGCGTTTCACCATGTTGGCCAGTCTGGTCTCAAACTCCTGACCTTGTGATCCTCCCGCCTCGGCCTCCCAAAGTGCTGGGATTACAGGTGTGAGCCACTGTGCCTGGCCCAGTACTCTACTTCTAATAGTTGGCATAAACTGTCTAGAAAGTTATGCAAAATAAATGCATTTGACATTCCTCATTCCCCGCTTGTGAGAGGCAAGGAGTTTAGTGACTCTATAGGTAATACCTTTGACCATATGTGGAGAACCAAGGAACATAATGAAGATGGTTGGTTGCTCCTAAGTTCAGTGGAAAAAGGGACGAAAGAAAATGATGAACTCAGGGATTCTGTCTCCTGGCTTCAGAAGCAGATACTGAGCCTCAAATCTGCTAAGATTGCCCTTAGTGAGAGTCTTATCTCCTGTAGAGAAAAAGCTGAAATTGTGGAAAAACAGATACAAGCTCTTATGTGAGTGGCTGACCTGCAACAAAAGGTGCATGCACAGCCTCACCAAGTGTCTACTTGCTAAGGGCATTGATTAGAAAAGAACGAGGCCCTGCAACTGGAATGGGGACATGTGGGAGTACCATGATGAAGCTGGGGACACTGAGTACGTCAACTCTGATGAACCTTTTTTGCCAGAAGGAACAGCTTCCCTATCCCCAGTAGTAGCAACATCCCCTCCCCAACCCACACTGCCATCGGCCTTTCCAACTTTCAGGAGATAAACCCTGTGCTGCCTGAGGCAACAGTGATGGCCTCCCGTGAGGTAGTTGCCAGGCAAAATAATGTTGATTCTCCTCAGAAGCCACCCCCAACACCCCCATTTGCTTCTAGACCTATAACTAGACTAAAGTCCTGGTGGGCCCCTAGAGGTGAGGTTGAGAGTGTGACCCATGAGGAGATGTGCCACACTCAAAAAGAACTGTTTGAGTTCTCTATATAAACAGCAATCTGGACAACGGCATGGGAATGGATATTAAGGGTATGCGATAATGGTGGAAGGAATATAGAGTTGGATCAGGCTGAATTTATTTGGGCCCACTAAGTAGGGACTCTGCATTTAATGTTGCAGCTTGGGGAGTTAAAAAAGGTTCTAATAGTTGATTTACTTGGTTAGCTGAAATATGGGTTAAAAGATGGCCCACTGTGAGTGAGCTGGAAATGCCTGATCTCCCTTGGTTTAATGTAGAGGAAGAGATCCAAAGGCTTAGGGAGATTGGGATGATGGAATGGATTAGTTACTTTAGACCTATTCATCCCAGCTGGGAGGGTCCAGAAGATATACCCTTGACCAATGCTTTGTGAAATAGATTTGTGAGGGCAGCTCCTGCATCTTTGAAGAGCCCTGTAATTACTCTTCTCTGTCTGTCAGATCTAACAGTGGAAACCACAGTCACTCAACTACAAAACTTAAATACAACAGCAATAATTGAATCCTGAGGTGGCAGGGGCCAAGTGGCAGCACTCAACAGTCAAAGGCAAGCTGGGCGTACCTACTGTAATAGACAGCAGAGGCAAAGCAGCAATCAGAATAGTCTGACACATGTAGAGCTGTGGCATTGGCTAATTAGTCACAGTGTTCCTAGAAGTGAAATTGATAGGAAGCCTGCTGCATTCCTACTTAATTTATACAAGCAGAAAACTTACAGGTCAAATGGACAAAAGAATAATTTGAATTATAAAACCAGAGAATCACAGCCCCGCCCCTCAATCAGTTTCTAGACTTGAGCCAGTTTACAGACCCAGAAGCCCTTGAATAAACGGGAATTGGGTCCCCTGGAGGGAGGACCCTACTACATTACTGACAATTTGTGCAGTGAATCTTTCTGCCATCTTTCCCTAAGGAGACCTCTGGCTTTGTACCAACATAACTGTTCATTGGAGAAAGAAATGATCAGACATTTCGGGGCTGGCTCTGAGCTGATGTTAATTCCAGGAAATCCAAAATGTCATGGTAGTCCTCCAGTTAAAGTATGGGCTTATGGAGGTCAGGTAATTGATGGAGCTTTAGCTCAGTTCTGACTTACAGTGGGTCCAGTGGGTCTCTGTTCTCATCCTGTGGTAATTTCCCCAGTGGCAGAATGCATAATTTGCATAGACATACTTAGCAGCTGGCAGAACTGCCACACTGGCTCCCTGACGGGTTAGGTGAGAGCTACTATGGTAGGAAAGGTCAAATTAAAGCCATTAAGGTTGCCTGTACCTAGAAAAATAGTAAATGAAAAACAATATCGCGTCCCTGGAGGGACTGCAGAGATTAGTGCCCATCAAGGGCTTGAAAGACACAGGGGTGGTGATTCCCACCACATCCCTGTTCAACTCTCCCATTTGGCCTGTGCAGAAGATGAATGGATCTTGGAGGATCCAGTCACCCAAGTGGATTATTATAAGCTTAACCAAGTGGTGACTCCAATTGCAGCTGCTGTACCAGACGTGGTTGATTGCTTGAGCAAATTAACACACCTCCTGGTACCTGGTATGCAGCCATTGACTTGGCAAATGCCTTTTTCTCCATTCCTGTCCATAAGGCCCACCAGAAGCAATCTGCCTTCATCTGGCAAGGCCAACAATACACCTTCACTGTCCTACTTCAGGGGTATATCAACTCTCTAGCTTTGTGTCATAATTTTATTCGGAGAGACCTTGGTTAATTTTTGCTTCTGCAAGATATCACACTGATCTATTACATTGATGACATTATGCTGATTGGATCCAGTGAGCAAGAAGTAGCAAACACACTGGACTTATTAGTGATACATTTGAGTGGCAGACGATGAGAAATAAATCTGACTAAAATTCAGGGACCTTCTACCTCAGTAAAATTTCTAGGGGTCCAGTGGTGTGGGGCCTGTTAAGATATTCCTTCTAAGGTGAAGAATATGTTGCTGCATTTGACCCCTCCTACAACCAAGAAAGAGGCACAACACCTAGAAGGCCTATTTAGATTTTGAAGGCAACATTCCTCACTGGGGCGTGTTACTCCACCCATTTATTGAGTGACCTGAAAGGCTGCCTGTTTTGACTGGGATCCAGAACAGGAGAAGTCTCTGCCACAGGTCCAGGCTGCCATGCAAGCTGCTCTGCCACTTGGGCCATATGACCCAGCAGATCCAATGGTGCTTGAGGTGTCAGTGGCAGATAGGGATGCTGTTTGGAGCCTTTGGCAGGCCCTCTATAGGTGAATCATAGCAGAGGCCTCTGGGATTTTGGAGCAAGGCCCTGCCATTTTCTGCAGATAACGACTCTCCTTTTGAGAGACAGCTCTTGGCCTGTTACTAGGCTTTGGTGGAACCTGAACATTTAACTATGGGTCATCAAGTCACCATGCAATCTGTACTGCCTATCATGAACTGGGTGCTTTCTGACCCATCTAGCCATAAAGTGGGTCATGCACAGTAGCATTCTATCACCAAATGGAAGTGGTATATACGTGATCCGGCTTGAGCAGGTCCTGAAGGCACAAGTAAGTTACATGAGGAAGTGGCTCAAATGCCCAAGGTCTCCACTCCTGTCACCCCGCCTTCTCTCCCCCGGCCTGCACCAATGGCCTCATGGGGAGTTCCCTATGATCAGCTGACAGAGGAAGAGAAGATTAGGGCCTGGTTCACAGGTGATTCTGCAGGATATGCAAGCACCGCTCGAAAGTGGACGGCTGCAGTAGTACAGCCCCTTTCTAGGACATCCCTGAAGGATAGTGGTGAAGGGAAACCTTCCCAGTGGGCAGAACTTCAAGCAGTGCTCCTGGCTGTGCACTTTGCAAGGAAGGAGAAATAGCCAGATGTGTGATTATAAACTGACTCATGGGTTGTAGCCAATGGTTTGGCTGGATGGTCAGGGACTTGAAAGAAGCATGATTGGAAAATTGGTGACACAGAAATTTGGGGAAGAGGTATGTGACTGGACCTCTCTGAGTGGTCAAAAACTGTGAAGATACTTGTATCCCATGTGAGTGCTCACCAATGGGTGACCTCAGCAGAGGAAGATTTTAACAATCAAGTCGATAGGATGACCTGTACTGTGAATACCACTCAACCTCTTTCCCCAGCCACCCTTGTCATCGCACAATGGGCCCATGAACAAAGTGACCATGGTGGCAGGGGTGGAAGTTATGCCTGGGCTCAGCAACATGGACTTCCACTTACCTAGGCTGACCTGGCTACGGCCACTGCTGAGTGCCCAATTTGCCAGCAGCAGAGACCAACACTGAACCCTCGATACGGCACCATTCCTTGGGGTGATCAGCTACCTGGTGGCAGGTTGATTATATTGGACCTCTCCCATCATGGAAAGGACAGAGGTTTGTCCTCACTGGAGTAGACGCTTACTCCAGATATGGGTTTGCCTATCCAGCACACAATGCTTCTGCCAAAACTACCATTAGTGGACTCACAGAATGCCTTATCCACCATCATGGTATCCACACAGCATTGCCTCTGACCAAGGCACTCATTTTACAGCTAAAGAAGGGCAGCAGTAGGCAGGAATTCACTGGTGTTATCATGTTCCCCATTATCCTGAAGTAGCTGGATTGATAGAACAGTGGAATGGCCTTTTGGAGTCACAATTACAACACCAACTAGGTGACAAAACTTTGCAGGGCTGGGCTAAAGTTTTCCAGAAGGCCATGTATGCTCTGAATCAGTGTCCAATATATGGTACTGTTTCTCCCATAGCCAGGATTCACGGGTCCAGGAATCAAGGGGTAGAAGTGAAAGTGGCACCACTCACCGTTACCCCTAGTGATCCACTAGCAAAATTTTGCTTCCTTTTTCCGCGACATTACGTTCTGCTAGCCTAGAGGTCTTAGTTCCAGAAGGAGGAACACTGCCACCAGGAGACACAACAATGATCCATTAAACTGGAAGTTAAGATTGCCACCTGGACACTTTGGGCTCCTCTTACCTTTAAGTCAACAGGCTAAGAAGGGAGTTACAGTGTTGGTTGGGGTGATTGACCCAACTATCAAGATTAAATCAGTCTACTACTCCACGACAGAGGTAAGGAACGGCATGCATGGAATACAGGAGATCCATTAGGGCATCTCTTAATATTACCATGTCTTGTGATTAAGGTCAATGGGAAACTACAACAACCCAATCCAGGCAGGACTACAAATGGTCCGGACCCCTTAAGAATGAAGGTTTGGGTCATTCCACCAGGAAAAACACCACGAGCTGCTGAGGTGCTTGCTGAAGGCAAAGGGAATACAGAATGGGTAGTAGAGGAAGGTAGTCATTAATACCAGCTACGACCACGCGACTAGCTGCAGAAACGAGGACTGTAACTGTCATGAGTATTTCCTCCTTCTTTTGTTAAAAACATGTTTGTGCATATATACCTTTGCACTAAGAAAATATCTTCATTTTATTTCATTTTCCTTTATCATGTGATGTAAGATTTATTGACTTCATATCAGCATTTAAGTATTGATAACTTTATATAATAGTATTTGGATTGGGATTGGTGCATTTCTGGATGTATGAAGGATAGTTGTATCATGTTAGGCATAATTATTACCTTATTATTGTCTTTATTGGAAGATTATGATCTCAGGAGATATATATGGGTTCAAGTTAACAAGGGGTGGACTTGTGATGGTTAATACTGTCAACTTGATTGGATGGAAGGATGCAAAATATTGATCCTGGGTGTGTCTGTGAGGGTGTTGCCAAAGGAGATTAACATTTGAGTCAGTGGGCTTGGGAAGGCAGACCCACCCTTAATCTGGTGGGTACAATCTAATCAGCTGCCAGCAAATATAAAGCAGGCAGAAAAACTTGAAGAGGTGAGATTGGCCTAGCCTCCCAGCCTACATCTTTCTCCTGTGCTGGATGCTTCCTGACCTCAAACATCGCGCTCCAAGTTCCTCAGTTTTGAGACTTGGACTGCTCTTCTTGCTCCTCAAGCTTGCAGACAGCCTATTTTGGGACCTTGTGATTGTGTAAGTTAAAACTTAATAAATTCATATATATGCATAGATGTTCTATTAGAGAGCCCTGACTAAAACAGTGGCATACCCAAATATTTCACTTGGAGGAATGATGAATAAAGGGATGATAAATATAGAGTCTGAGCTGGCACTGGCACCAGGGAACATTAACGAAGTGTGGACTCTCAGAGGTCAGGTGGTAAATGGAGTCCTAACCTAAGTGAATTTTATACTGTGTCCCATGAGTCCAAGGACCTAGCCCATGTCTCTTCCCCAGATCCTGAGTACATAATTAGTATAGATATCTTAGCAGCTGCAGAACCTTATATTGGCTTCATGACTTGTGGAATAAGACTAATTATGGACTGGGAGAGGCAGGAAAGGGCAGAAGGAAGCCCCTGAAATTGCCCTCCAAATGAAAATAGTAAATTAGAAGCAATCTCACACCCTAGGGTGAGTTACAAAAGTTAGTGCCACTCTCAATGTCTTGAGGCATTCCACTCTGGAAGGAGCAGAGATTTGCTCTTAGCAGAAATAAAACCTACTCTACATGTGTTTGCCTTCCCTACCCACTATCAGGGACTTTTAGAATTCCCGATTTATCTCCACACCATTGCCTTTGATGAAAGGACACATTTTCCAGCAAAGGATGTGTGTCAGTGGGAAGGGTATGTGACTGTAAGATCCGTGCATCCTACCGTAAACCACCTCACCTAGAAACAACAGATCTGATAGAATGTTTGAACAGACTATTAAAACATTCAGATAAGATGTCGATCCAGAGACTAAACCCTCTAGGTTGGAGAGCTCTCTTGGATGCACTGAACGAACCACAGATACACGGTGCTGCATCTACCATCACTAAAATACACAGTGTGATGGTTAATACTGAATGTCAACTTGATTGGATTGAAGGAAGCAAAGTATTGTTCCTGGGTGTGTCTGTGAAGGTGTTGCTAAAGGAGATTAACATTTGAGTCAGCGGACTGGGAGAGGCAGACCTACCCTCAATCTGGGTGGGCACCATCTAATCAGTTGCCAGCATGGCTAGAATAAAAGCAGGCAGAGGAACATGGAAAGACTAGACTAGTTGAGTCTTCTGGCCTCCATCTTTCTCCCATGCTGGATGCTTCCTGCCCTCGAACATCAGACTCCAAGTTTTTCAGCTTTTGGACTTTTGGACCTACACCAGAGGTTTGCCAGGGGCTCTCGAACCTTTGACCACAGACTGAAGGCTGCACTGTCAGGTTCCTCACTTTTGAGGTTTTGGGATTCAGACTGGCTTCCTTGCTCCTCAGCTGGCCTATTGTGGGACTTTACCTGTGATCATGTGAGTCAATACTCCTTTATAAACTCACATATATATACACACACACATATATATAGAGGGAAGTTTGTTGTAAAATTTATATATTTATAATATATATATATAAAGGGGAGTTTATTAATATCTCCTATTAGTTCTCCTCTAGAGAACCCTGACTAATACACACAGGCTCAGGGATGAAGAGATGGAAGTAAAATTGGCCCTTCTCACCATTGCTCCCAGTAATTCACTTAATATTTGTGCTTCCCAGTCCTACAACTTAGGTTCTGCTGGACTAGAGGTCCTCGTTGCCAGTGGGGCTACCCTCCCACTGGGGAACCTGATAAGGATTCCAGTGAATTGAAAGTCACAACTGCCACCTGATCACTCTGGGCTCTTCATGCTTGAGGACCAGCAGCCAAAGGAAGGACTCATGCTGGTAGGGGGAATCTTCCTTGATCATCAGGAGGAACTAGGGTTGCTGCTCCCTAATAGGGGCAGGGAGGAGCACGCCTTGAACTTGGGAAATTCACTGAGGTATCTCTTGGTGTCTCTATTGCTAATGATAATGGTGAACCGGAAATTGCAGCAGTCATGGTCTCACAAGGGCATGGTAAGCAGGAAGTGAGACCTGCAGGGATAAGTGTCTTGGTTACTGTATCACGCAAGCAATCTAAAGCAGCAAAAGTGATGGCCAAGGGTAGTGGAAATCTAAAATGGGTGGAGGAGCAAGATGATAAATATCAATTATAGCCTGGGGACCAGCTTGGAGCTGTAGGTACCATGGCTGCTTCTGCTAATTTTCTGACAGTGTCTTAATGAGATTGTGGCCACCCATGATCTTGAAGACATGGCAGTAGAATTAATGGGCTTAAAGTGGGGCTCAAGCCTTTGTTTATGAGGGGAATACAACAGTCAGGATGTCTGAAATTTCTTTCAAGTAGTGCCTTGAAGAATCAATGATCCACAGAATGTACTTTGGGAAATGCTATTTTTTACTGGAATTTTAGATGATGTTGTTTCATTAAAAGATGTATCTTTAAGCTAACTATAGGCAGACACTTTTATTTTTATTGTCAGAATTTTCAAAAATAGAAGAGAGGAGAGAATAAAGAGAAAACTTGTGAAAATAGCAAAAATTCACTGTCAAAATTATTGTCCCACTGTGAACACTCAGTAAACTTGAATAACTGCATCAGTATATCTAGAAGCCACATTGCTGGCAAAATATTAGTGTCCACATTTTGAAAACAAACTCACTCTGGCCTAGTACAATATTATCATTTAGAACCTAGTGTTTTCTTAGAAAGTGTTGCTATATTTTTAGTCATTACAGGGATTACTCTACAGTGATGGGACCACTTAGCTGAAAAGCCTACCTTTCTCCACTGAATTCTAACTGCTGAAGAGATCACCATGACTAACGGGATTGCAAGGATGTCTGTCTTTCACTTAAGACTTCCATGTCTCAGAATAATGTAACTTTGGTTTGTAAATACAAGCTTGCTTCATAAATGTAGATTGAAAAGATATGTGCATTTGTTCAAGTATAGAGCCAAAGACTTCTGAAAAGGGGGAAATAAAAGAAAAAGGACAGAGCAGTCTCTCTTTCTCTCTCGACTTAAAAAAACTCCATAGCTGGCCGGGCGCGGTGGCTCAAGCCTGTAATCCCAGCACTTTGGGAGGCCGAGACGGGCGGATCACGAGGTCAGGAGATCGAGACCATCCTGGCTAACACGGCGAAACCCCGTCTCTACTAAAAAATACAAAAATTAGCCGGGCGTGGTGGCGGCGCCTGTAGTCCCAGCTACTCGGGAGGCTGAGGCAGGAGAATGGCGTAAACCCGGGAGGTGGGGCTTGCGGTGAGCTGAGATCCGGCCACTGTACTCCAGCCTGGGCGACACAGCGAGACTCCGTCTCAAAAAAAATAAATAAAAAAAAAAACTCCATAGCAACAATATATGTATGACTGTCACTAGTCTTCATATTTCTCTGACTCAGAGCTTAGTGGTTTAGTAATTGTGAGTTGCTTTCAGAACATTACTTCTTCATTTGGCTTTTCTGGCATCAAACTGCATGACATGCATCCATAAATATATTAATCTATCTGTGTCATTTTTCAGTTTTGCTTTCTTCCTAGATATTAACTCCCTAATTTTTTCCTACTCCTTGCTCATAATAAATTCCAGAGCAGTGCAATATATTACATCTTCCACACAACTTAGAATTCACTGTTTCATATCTGTCATTTGAAGATAATCAGGATCTTTCACTACAAAATGACTAAACAGTGTATCCTGAAACAAGTAAATGATAGATTTCTTCTCAAGCTGCAAAGAGAAAAGTGTTGAAAACTCAACATTTAAAACAGTGCCTGAAAAGGAATAGTAATTAAACGTCCATGCACAGATAATAGTTGGCTCATCCTACCTAATTTGCTCTGAACTCAGTAATATTCTTAAAACCACTATTATGTTGGTCCATTACTTGGTCCAGTTTCATTTTACCAGCCAATAGCAATAATGATGATGACGATAGCAGCTAGAGTTTATTGAATATTTATCATGTGTCATGCCTGGGACCAAGTACTTTGCACATATATCTGCAATCAGCCACTTCTCTCCATCCCCACACCTCAGTCCAAGCCACCACTGTCTATAGCTCTGACTACTGGAGTAACTTCCTAATTAGTTCCCCTGCTTTCATTCTTTGCTTTTTCTTTTTTTTCTTTTTCTTTTTTTTCTTTTTTTTTTTTTTTTTTTAGACAGGGTCTCATGCTGCTGCCCAGGCTGAATGCAGTAGTTCAATCACAGCTTACTGCAGCCTTGACCTCCCCAGGCCCAGGTGATCCTCCCACTTTAACCTTCGGAGTAGCTGGGAATACAGGCACAAGCCACCACACCCAGCTAATTTTTGTATTGCTTGTAGCAATGGGGTCTCACCCTGTTGCCCAGGCTGATCTCAAACTCCTGGACTCAAGCAATCCACCCATCTCCGCCTTCCAAAGTGCTGGAATTACAGGCATGAGCCACCTACACCTGGCCCTCATTCTTCACTCTTTACAATTCATGCCCACACAACATGAATCTGCAATGATCTTTTATAAAGTATTTTACAGCACATCCCTCTCCTGCTTAAAATGCTTTTAAAGGCCTCTCACTGTACTTAAAACCCATTCCAAACGTACTTATTTACCATGACTTTCAAAGCCACACCTGCCCACCCACACTGGCATTCCTCAGACACATGAAATTCATCACCACTGTGGCTGTGGCACTAACTACCTCCTCTGCCCTGATCTTCAGATCCAAAATGTTACTGCAAAGGGGCACTCCATGATGACCCAGTCTAACCTAGTCCCCAGTCACTTTCGATGACATCATTTCTATTTGAATGCTCTATGTACCACTCATCAGCATCTGATACTGTATTCTGTTTTTCTATTTGTTCGTTGTCTGACTCCTTCCCCTAGGATATTTGTTCTGTGAGAATAGAGACCCGTCTGTCCTAGTCACCATTAGCCCAGTACCTAGTGCATAACAGGCCTTCCATAAATATGTGCTGAGTGAATAAATGAATGTATGAACAACATTCTAAGCTAAGAACATTATACCAAGAGGTGAGGAACATTATATTTAGATGTGAAGAAAACAAGCCTTAGAAAGACTAGGCAGGCTGTGAAAGTACAAAGCTTCTATGTATAAAAGCAGGACTTTACATTCTACTTTTGGACAGGCAAGTTGATAGTAGGGCATAGGTGGGGCAGGACAGGTAAGCAAGCCATTGATCTGTATTGTAAACGGAGAAAAAAGTTGACTTATACCCTCTAGAGTCCTCTCTGGCAAAGACAACATCATCAGGCACAGAAATGGCGCTGATGCCTAAAGGGGAAGGAAACATCCCCATGGTGGGGCGTCTTCAGTGCTTTTTACCTAGTGACAGTGTCAAATGGGTCTCTCATCTTAAGAAAGGCTGACCCATAGTTAAAAAGCCTCTGGAGCAATGATCCTTCTTCTCTGAGGAATCAGACAATCTTGAAAATCTGAGTAAAATTAAGCACTCTTTCTCCAGGGCTGTGGGGAAAAAAAGCCATTTTATGTAGGGTTTCAGAAGATCTCAAATCCAAAATGTAGTTCTGATACAGAAAGTTTTCTTTTGTTTCTCTGCAACATTAGAAGGTGATTTTTGGCCCACTCTTCTGGGCAGAACAAGCAGACACCCCCTGCTCCCTGAAGGGGATTGAGCAACGGTAATGTCCTAAAGGCTGAGGCTTCCCTGACCTTAAAGATAAGGAAGCCAGCTCTCATACCCGCTAACTTGGGCTCAGGTTTAAAGGATCATCCAGGCCCTAACTGATGAATTCTTCATTCTTTTATTCAACAAATATTTGTGAGCATCTACCATGTAATAGGCGCTGTACTGGGTTCAGAGGCTATGCGAGAGCAAGGTGTGGCCCTTGCTTTCAGGGAACTCACATACCCATAGGGAAGGCAGATACACAAAAAAGCAATTTCACTGCAGAGCACCAGGGAACTACCAGCTACCCTCATTGCAGGAGACAGTGAGTGAGTGTCATTTAATCAGCAGTAGAGTAAGAGAAATCCAAATCATCAGCCTTCGTCTGACCAAAGAATTTCTAGGTAAGGTCCATAAAACACATTTTCAGCTATACTTTTTAGATTTTGTTATATGACATGCCTGACTCAGTCTGATTATACAGACCATCTGGAACCTGCACTGCCGTTGGACTCAAAGGCCGACTTCTGAAGAAGTGGGAATCAGGCTTGATGAAACTGCCTGGAACATTTTGATCTTATCTATTTTTGAGCTGCGGAAGTTACATTTTACTAAAAACTGAGAGGCACCTGGGAGTTTGGGAAAGGAGAATCTTTTTTTAGCTAAGAGCACTTTTATTCCAATGTTTATGGTATAAATGTATAAACAGTTTATACTGTTCAGCCACATTCCTGCTGTTTAGCCTCCATAAATTTGGAAAGGTTAGCATGAACTAAAGAATAAAATGTTGTGAAGATACATAGGAAAGCCTCCTAAACCAAGGTTTAAGGGACCAGAAAAACCCACTTGAAGGATAAACAGGAGTTGGCCAGATTTTTTTAGCAGAAAGTGGTAGTGATACAGGTTGTATCCGGGCAGAGAAGAGCATGCGCAAAGGCACAGAGTCAAGAAAATATTCCAAATACTGCAGTCCACCTCTGCATTGGTGCAATAGTCTTTCATCTGGGCAATAACATTGGTTGAGCTTCTAAATTTCCAAATAGCTCATCTAGTACCCAGTAGATACATCTTCTGTCTTACCTTCATCTGCACCATAAACAAATGTCGTAAAATCTCATTAGAGTATAGCCTCAAATTGTCTTCTTATTTTAAGACTAAAGTTGAGAAATAAAATCTTCTCATGATAAAAGATTAAAAAACGCTCTGAGGGAGGATGAGCTTCCTTGACTGTCTAATAGGTTATGGATTCAGGGTGTTTATGTTCAAATACTTAACGTTTACTCATTAAGAGCTTAGCATCATTCTTCTGTTGACATCAGCCCAACCACCATTTTAAACACTGCTCTTGTAGAATTTGCAGCAAATTCAGTTGCCACACTTTCCAGCCAGTTCTAGCTCTTAAGTAATCCAATAGCAAGCTATGAGGAAGTCACCTCACTTATTCTCTGCCAATAACAGTAGTTGCTGTGATTGTCTAAGCACATTTCTTATGCCAGAAATTATATTACATACGTATCTCACTTAATCCTTACAATAACTCTGTGCCATGGGAATCATTTTGCCTATGGTGCAGGTGAGAAAACCGAAGCTCAAAGACATCAAATAACTTACCCAAGGTCACACAGCTGGACAGTGGCAGGATTTGGCATCTATTCTCTTAATTACTGTTCTATAAGACTTCCAGTAATGTGTTCTCGTTACATGTTTACACTGACTCTCACGGATCACCAAAAAAAGAAAGTTTCAGAACATTATTACTAGGTGTTCCCTTTACTGGAATAACTTAAGAAAAGAGATCTCACTTATATACACATTTTGAAAAGTCAAACTCATAAAAGCTGAGTAGAATGGTGTTTACCTGGTCCAGTGGTTTGGTGGCAGGGATGAGTTGTGAGATCTTGGTCAAAAGACACAAAATTTCAGCCAGACAAGAGGAAAAAAAAATCAAGAGATCTATTGTACAACATGGTGACTATAGTTCATAATAATACATTGCATACTTGAAAATCACTGAGAGTAGATATTAACTGTTCTCATCACAAAAAATGTTAATTAGCTCAATGTAGCCATTCTACAATGTGTATAAATTTCAAACCATCATACTATACACCATAAATATATATAATTTATATGACCATTTAAAAAATAAATTTTAAAATATATAAAAAATATTTCGAAGGCAAAAAGAACACTGCAAGTTCAAAATTAAATTGTGCGACTAGGTTACAGTGATCCTTGTCATTGATTGTGGATTTCAATAAGTCCATGTGTGAAAAACACTCTTATTCCTTTTAGAAAATAAGACTGTGTTACAAACAAAGGCTCATTCATTAAAACTGCTGGCATCTAGTTTCAAAAGAGAAACTTACTTCTTTGTAACTTAGGAATGCCCAATACAGAAGCAGCACTGGCCTTGGACTCCTCTGGATGAACCTTCTTTTCCACCCTAATCTCCCCACACCTGTGCTATTCCCTGTTCACCTTCCGTCGTCCTGGTCCTCAGCAACTTTTATGCTGTCTGGGGGCCTTTGGCTGAGGTGCTCTGTCATCTCACTCACTGTTTGCCTTCTAGATCCCTTCCACCCTAAAGGACCCACCTTGAAAATCACCTCTTCAGTCAAACATTCCTTATGGCCTCAACTCATGATGATTTTTCCCTCCTCTGACTTCCTAAAATACTAATTATTTATGACAGTGGTTTCCATCTTACTGTATTGTGTGTAAGTCATGTCCTTTGTCTTCCATGGCACTGTCAGGGCCTTGAAGACAGAATCCAGGTACTTACTCCTTTGCATCCACAGCTCTGTTATTTGACACAGGACTGGTCACATCGTAATTTCTCAATAAGTACTTCTTGCTTTAAATTGAACATTTATTTCCCTTGACACCTTCCTTGGATCATAATAAGCTCTTTAAGGCTAGGAATGGGTCTCCTTTATGTTTACTAATGCTTTACACTACAGCGATTCAATGAGTGTCCAACAAAAGTTAGATCACAAACTTACAGTGGAGGCTCAACCTAGCTTCTTAACATAAAGATTTCCATTTTATGTTCAAATTAATTACTTTTAATTAAAACAACAACGATAATTTGTATACACTGCAAAATGAATGGAAGAAATTATACCAAACTATGAATAATCATTCTCTCTTGTGGCAGAATTGTGGGCAATTTGTTTATTTTTGTTTGTTTGTTTTTCTATATTTTCATATAGCTATACTTTAAATTTTTTTTACAATAACTAGGCACTACTTATAATTGGAATAAATTACAATAAAATATTTAAAAACCTAAGTCAACTAAAAAGATGTCAAAACCTTAAAAAGATTCCATTGCCCTCCCGATGTCATTGCCTTTTGTTTGGGGAAGTTCAACTTCACAGGGCTCTTCATTCAGTTCAACTACTAATGATGCACAACGATTTTCTCTTGAGTACTTTACACATCCCTTTATTGTCCTTTCTCCTTGGTGACTAGTATCCAGCACCTCTTGAATTCCTTCAAATTCTACTGTGCTAGAGAAAGGAAAGTCAACTGAATCAAATGTGTCACTTTCAAATTGGACAATTTTGCAAATAGATTACTGATGCAGAGCTGAATATATCAAACATATCGAATGACACTTTTGTCCAAGGCAACGGGCTTTCCAAGTTGATGAATGCAGCAACTAAAGTTGACACTAAAATGAGTTGGATAATTTTAAAAGCAAAACAAAGATTAAAATAAGAGATGTGGGTGTCCACAAAATATCAAGAACAAATAAGTTTGCAGTGTTTGTTATTGTCGGGGTAAGCTTGCTGTCGTTGTTACTGTTGTGGTTACTGTTTATCATTAACAATGATGAATAACATTATTTAACTTTTCTTGCAAAGTGCTTTTCTATCTCTTTTGGTAAGTGTAATTTCTATTATGAGAGGAGAAAAGTCAGGGCTAATGTATGTCACCACAGGCTATAAAGTACTCTTCTAACATTCATTATATTTGTAACTTAAATGTCCCGCTTCACCAACTAAGTCACAAAATAAGGTCATATTTCTTTGCATATCCTAGCCATAGCACCTTTAGGCTCCCAAATTCCCACAAGGAAAGGAAGTCAAAACTTCTGTAGGTTTTCTCCAACCCAAGTAATTTCTGGGACTCTGGATCAGTCTACTACATGTTCTGCAAATCAATCCTGGTATTTAACGTGACCCTTTTACCCACTCTGGCTTCCTAATCCTGGCATACTGGACCTCTATGCCTCATGGTCCCATCTCGGAACTTACTCCTGTGGGCTGCTCATGTTGTGCAGATTTCATCCAAACATGGACTCTGATTGCTCCCTGATTTTCTTAAAAACACAGTTAAGTCGGTGGTGTTGGCCAAAGATAAAGTGAAAGTCTGACATTTAGAGAGCTCAGCGCTAAAAATGAGTTACTCTTCCTCTGCTGATGGCCCTCTTAGAGTTCCCAAACCCTACAGCCAACTTTAGAGTCCCTACCTTGCTCTCAAATAACTCCACGTAACAACACGATCGATTAATCTTGTACTTTTCTTTCCACTACCATTGATCAGACTTGCTTGACCACTTAATCCCATAGTTTATCAGATCCTAAATCCTCTGGTCCAGATAGTGAAAATGGCTGTTTCCTTCCCCAAATTCAAGACCCACGTTTTTGCCCAAGCATGACTGAGAGCAGAAACAGCCAGGACCTTCAGAGGAATCACTTACATCACTCACAGGTTGAAATTCAACTTCCATGGCATAAACAGGGCTATTACAATACAAACAATGCATCTCCCAAAGTCTATGTTGTTCATTCTAATTAACTCTTATGGCAGACAAAATTCTATAATCGATAGTTTCATTTCCTATTCCTGGGCACGCAAGAAGATAGCATTTCCCAGACTTCCTTGCAGTCAGGTCAGCACTATTTCTTCAGCCTGTTTGATGGCTTAAAAGTGTGGTCTTCTTTGCTGAAATAGTAAACCAACCTTGTGCAGTCCTCCAGTCTTTTCCTCTGCCACAGTGACCAGAGAAATTACATTTTCCAAATGTAAATGGTCTGGATGCTGAAGTCACTTTCTGTGAGGGAGCCACCCTAGAGAGCTAAAATCTCCTTGGATGTGACAGGGGCTAAAAATAAAAATTCACTGAGTCTTACTATTTAATAGTCAGCGGTCAGTGTGCTGGATTTGAAGACATGGGGTGCAAAGACAGACATGCATTCTGCCCTCGTGATCTTAAGAATGTTGTTGGATGCAAGGAGTTTGCAATTTATCTTAAGAACAACAGTGAGAGCTTGAAAGATTTTAAGCAAATATGTTTAATTAGTTGGGTTCTCCAGAGAAAGCCTATGGTGTAGTTCAAAGATATGAGAACCTGAAAGCCAATGGTGTAGATTTCAGTCTGAGTCTATAGGCCTAAGAAGCAGGAGGGCCAAGTGTGGGAGATCAGGGTTCTACTCAAACAGTCAAGCAGAAAGAGAGAGAGAGAGAAAGTGAACTCTCCCTTCTTCTATACTTTCATTCCCTTCAGACCCTCAAGGGATTGGATGATGCCCACCCACTTTGAGGAGGGAAATCCGCTTTACTCAATCTACTGATTCAAATGCTAGTCTCTTCCAGAAACATCTTCACAGACACACCCCAAAATAAAGTTTAACTAGATATGTGGACATCTTGTTGAGAGGTGAAGCCGTCTGGTCTTCTGGGTCGGGTGGGGACTTGGAGAACTTTTCTGCCTAGCTAAATGATTGTAAATACACCAATCAGTGCTCCACGTCTAGTTAAAGGTTTGTAAACGCACCAATTAGCACTCTGTAAAAACGCACCAATCAGCGCTCTGTGTCTAGCTAAAGATTTGTAAATGCACCAATCAGCACTCTGTAAAAACGGACCAATCAGCACTCTGTAAAATGGACCAGTCAGCACTCTGTAAAATGGACCAATCAGCAGGACATGGGCAGGGCTAAATAAGGGAATAAAAGCTGGCCACCCAAGCCAGCAGCAGCAACCAGCTGAGGTGACTTTCCATGCTGTGGATGCTATGTTCTTTTGCTCTTCACAATAAATCTTGCTGGTACTGACTCTTTGGGTCCACACTACCTTTTTGAGCTGTAACACTCACTGTGAAGGTCTGTGGCTTCACTCCTGAAGTCAGCCAGATGATGAACCCCCTGGGAGGAAGAAACAACTCTGGACATGCCATCTTTAAGAATTGAAACACTCACTAAGAAGGTCTGTGGCTTCACTCCTGAAGTCAGCAAGACCACGAACCCACCAGAAGGAAGAAACTCCAGACACATCTGAACATCAGAGGAACAAACTCTGGACACACCATCTTTAAGAACTGTAACACTCACCGCGAGGGTCCACGGCTTCATTCTTGAAGTCAGCGAGACCAAGAACCCACTGGAAGGAACCAATTCTGGACACATTGTGATCCAGTTAAGTGGACACATAAAATTGACTCTAACAAATATACCATGATCCAATATTCTTCTTAGAAAGATCTCTGTAAAAGACATGTGAGAAATACATGCAAGAGAGAAAGACTAGAGGTAGTGACCCAGGGCAGAGCTGGTGATTGCCTGTACTGTGGTGGCCGTGAAATGAATGGAGATCAGTGTTGCTGTGGGAGTGAACAGAAACAGATGGGTGTGATGAGTACTATCCCCACACACAGGAACATTTTAATGTCTGTTAAATATTTTTTGGAAGACTGCTTTATAGAAATTTGTACCCATTTTTACAATTTACAAAAAAGTTTCAAAATTACCAAAAAATAAACAGTCTTTACTCTTAATTGGTACCCCAGTGCTCTGGCAGCATGTGGCCCCAGCGAGGATGGCATGGTGTGTGCAGTGTCACCTGCCACACACTTCCTTCTTCACAGGGTAGGGAAATCCCTGCCTCTGTCATGAGAAAACCTAAAAACTCAAAATGATGTGAAGAACAGCATGCAGTGCTATCAAGGACTGTGATGATCTTAAAAGAGAAAAAACTATCTTCAATTCTCTTCCTTTCCCCGCTTCTGTTCTATCAAACCCAAAGTCCTTTATCTCTTCTAGCAAACCAACCACAGCTCTCCACCTTAGCCCCATATCCTTCTCCAAAATATCTATGTAATAAGTTTCCTTTGGCCTCATGGGAGGAGTCAAGACTCAGACCTCAATGCCTGTGATACAGAGGAGGTTCAGGATCCACTTCTCACCTGTAGTTCCCTCACCTTGTCCTCATGGTCTCAGGATAGCTGAGTCTCCCCATCTCCTGCCTCTTATCACACCAGCTCACCTCGGTCTTTCTCATTACACAGTAACTGTATTTATGTTTTTGAATGACTTGTTTTTGAAGTTTTACTTTTTTTCTTTCTCTTTTCTAAATAGTATATAAAATAGGATCATAGAAAGTAAAATGTACCTTTAAAGTTTACTTTGTGATATCTTATTCCTTAATTACTTTTTAATTTTGACATTAAAGATAGAAATTACCTATGGTTTAACAGTAAGGAATTGATTAGGAAATTTTTAGAAAAGCACCAAAGTAGAGCAGAACACTAACAAACCACACATTTTCTTCATAACCTCATAGTCAGAGAGGGTGTATATTAGGCCAGAGTTCAGGACAAGCTTAAGGCTCATTGTTTCTACTTCCTTATTTGTCCATGCTGCATTTCTGCAGCCCATCTCTGATATCGGCCACAGCTGTGGTGGATGGTCCCCGCTGTGGTGGATGGTCCCCACTGTGGTGGACAGTTCCGTCTGGTGGTCAGTCCCCATTGTGATGGTCAGTCCCCACTGTGGTGGACAGTCCCCAATGTGGTGGACAGTCCCCAGTGTGGTGGATAGTTCCCACTGTGTTGCATAGTTCCCACTCTGATGGACAGTTCCCACTCTGGTGGACAGTCTCCATTGTAGTGGACAGTCCTCATTATAATGGGCAGTCCCCACTCTGGTGTACAGTTCCCTCTCTGGTGGTCAGTCCACACTATGATGGACAGTCTCCACTGTGGTGGTCAGTCCCCACTCTGGTGGACAGTCTCCACTGTGATGGTCAGTCCCCACTATGATGATCAGTCCCCACTGTGATGGTCAGTCCCCACTATGATGATCAGTCCCCACTGTGATGGTCAGCCTCCACTGTGATGGTCAGTCCCCACTGTGGTGGACAGTTCCCACTATGATAGTCCCCACTCTGGTGGACAGTCCCCACTGTGATGGTCAGTCCCCACTATGATGATCAGTCCCCACTGTGGTGGTCAGCCTCCACTGTGGTGGTCTGTTCCCACTATGATGCTCAGTCTCCATTATGATGATCAGTCCCCACTGTGGTGGTCAGTCCATACTATAATGGTATGTCCCCAGTGTGGTGTTCAATTCCCCTTGGGGTAGTCTGTCCCCACAATAATGGTCATTCACCACTGTGGTGGACAGTTCCTGCTATGACGGTCAGTTCCCACTGTGGTAGGCAAGCCCTGCTGTGATGGACGGTGCCTGCTGTGGTGGACAGTCCCTGCTGTGATGGACGGTGCCTGCTGTGATGGACGGTGCCTGCTGTGGTGGATGGTTTCCACCGTGGTGAATGGTTTCTGCCAGATACCAGACTCACCTCACCCTGGCAGCATCCCACCTCAACACACCATGTGTGTGTCTTTCATCTTTCTGCTTCAGGCTCTTGTGCAATGCCTCGGAACTGTTCAGCCTCACAACCCATGTGAGCCTTGGGTGAATATCTCTAGAGACAGCCTGCAACCCGTAAGAGACAGGAGCTGGTGGATACATTTCTCAGCCACCCATCCCGCAAGTGGACAGTTCCAGGAGGCATATGCTTCTCAGAGGCCCCGGGGGGATTGTGTGGGAAATCTCAGTAATGCACACTCATAATGGCTTTTCATCCTTCCCTTTATCGCTCCCCCTACTCCCTTGCTGCTGTTTCTGACAACCATTCCTTCACTCAAGTCCTTCACTCAGGTTCTGTTTTTCCAGGGAAACCAAATTAATACGGTCGACTTGTTTTTAAGAATTAAGGCCACTAACAGAGGAGGTGGTGATTTTAGGAGATATAATTCACAGGATTTAATGAGTGATCGGCTTGGAAGGGGAAAAGGTGTGGGAAAGGAAGAACAAAATGCAGTGCCCCATCATCCATATCAATTACCATCCTACAGTATAGGCAGTTCCTAATCACCTATGCTCAGCTATTCTGCACTCCTCATGTATAAAGGCTGACCAGCCCGGGGCAGGGTGCTAAAGAACATAAGACCATTTCCCTTCTAGGCACTGCTAGAGGTCTCTGTACCCTCCATCCTCGCCTTCCCAATTGCCATTGCAGAAATTCAAGGACCATCTTAAAAGTTCTATATCCAGCTCTTCGCTTGCTTCCGGGAAGTTCTGGTGATACCAAGGGAAGAGAGAAGGGAAAGGAAAAAGACTGGGGGCAGGGTAGAGAGGAAAGCAAGAGGAGGAAAGAGAAAGAAATGGGGGGGGAAAAATGGAGAGGATTAGGATGGAGGGGAGAAGGGGAGTAAGCAGCTATGAGAACTTTTGTGCCCCTCAGCACTTCAGATCCTGTCATCCCCTGTACTTTTCTGACCAGTCTCCTCTCCCCTGAAAACGCACAACATGTTTCAAAGATTTTTCCTACCAGTGAAGACAGGAGAATGTCAAGGATCAATAGGCTCCCTCCTGTGCTGGTTCAACTTTTCATTTTCATTTACATACTAGGGTCAAAAACAAAGTCGATGCCAGTATGATTTGATAAGCTAGAACCTACATTGACCTTATGTTGGAGGTAAGGGGAGATTTGAAATAATAAATAATATAGTCAGAATTGGTACCATTGGGTGGGAAAGAAAAAGCCATTTAGAGATAGTCTAGTGACCCATGAAAACATCAAATGTTCCTGAGCACAATAATGCCAGGGGTTACGGTTTTGAAATGGAAAAGGTCAAAGTCATGCCAACAAGAAAAATACGATTTCTTCATATGAGACTAAACTGTATGGACATCAAAAAAATCCATGCTAGGCTTGGCAATTTGAGCTGGATTCTTAGGAAAACTAGTAAGGAAGCTCTTGCTCATGAGAAAGCTAAACTGGAACTGGGGTACCCTCAGTGCAGAGGACAGCAACCAACACCCCAACCCTGAGCAGTTAACGACCAAATGAAGAAGAGATGCCATTTGCATCCATCTAAAGCCTGAGGCTCTCAACTGTGCCACACACAAAGGCGACTGAGGGGGATACACCTGAAAGCTCTTCTGCTGTGTGGGGTGGGATAAAACTGCGCAGATGGGGTTGATGGGGGCACCGGCCTTGGGAATTCCAAAGAGAAAGCTCTCTGGAAAGGAAGAATGACTTAGGGGAGAGAAACAGCATCCAGAGGCCATTTATGGGCCCTTCCATTATATGGTACAAAAGACAGATTAAGTCACCACCTCGCTTCCTCCCACAATTGTGCTGGGCTTTGGAGATCTGCACTGCTCTTCAAGAAAGGGCCATTCTATGCCTCTGTCACAGCTTGAATTGTGTTGGTCCGGAAAGGCCTGGCAGAGGCTTTGGTGGAGACAGTGCTGGAGGGCATCAGCCCGTCTCGTACATTCCTAGGCCAGATCTCCAGTTCACAGCAGCAGTGTCAGGGCCTCCACTAGCCATTCTAGAGCCTTGGTGCAAACTAAAATGCAGCACCTTGATTTTTATGGACAGCTGAGCCAACAAAAACAGATGTCTTTATTGGGTAAATAAGGCACCCTCCTTGTTCTACCAGAAACGTGCCAAGGCACACAGCTTGGGGAGCACATTACAGGCTAGATGTTAGCTTCTACTCACTCCCTTTGTCCAGGGCCTTTGTGCAAAGCACAGATAGTACAGCATGGAGGCCCTGAGCAACGGAGGGATCCAGGTTGCCACAGCATCCCCATTCTACACTCGAGCGCAAGGGGAGAGAACAAGGGAGCCTGCGGAGGCAGGGAAGGACCAGCCCGCAGCATCACCGTTGCTCAGGGCCCTGACTGATGTTCCAGATTGTACTCAAATGGGTGGAAGTGAGCCTCACCTGCCTTTCAGAGAAACAGGCACAAGTACCAGGCACACCACGGGAGAAGGTTAAGAGTGTGTTGGAGAAAATGGAGAGTGGACCCGAGGAGAGGGCAGGACATGTAGAGGAAGTGAGCTCATGAGGGAGGATGGAGCAGGGAGCATAGACGCCTGTGGAAAGGAGTCCCCTATGGGGACCAAGGGGCGGCACATCAGGGTTCACCTTCTCCTCCTCACTCTGCTCTGCTTGTGCCCTTCCCAAAACCTGCTCTCATCTCAGCACAGGGGTGAGGTGGGAAAGAAGGGAGGGGCCTGGGCTACTGTGGAAAAGCAAGTAAAATACCAAGGGGTGGATAAAGACAAAAATGATAATGTTTAAGTAACAAAATATATATTTTTTCATTTTTAAAGAAATACCAAGAGGTGGGAGCAGAAAGGGAAAGAGCTTCCCAGGGCCCTCAAGCTGGCTGAGACACAGAGCAGTAGGAATGCTCCAGAGCCTGAGTCTGCAGGTCCCCGTCACACTTTCCTCCCTTTTCTCTAGACATGTTGAGCTTAGGTGGACTTTTAGGAATCAGCCTGGGAACAACCACCATTCTAAACATTCTTTCTATTAAAAAAAAAAAAAAAAAAAATCACTAACCTAAAAGTTGATTCCTACTATAGTTATAAAAGCTTAGAGGACTGAGTCGAATGTGCACACAGCCTGTGGCATTACCTGGGAAGTTTTAAAAATCAATTTCATGAGTACTCATCAACTTGTCATTTTTCTCTCCTCCATAAAAGTAAAAACAAGCCGAAAAGAAGGGCAGTAACTTGAACTAGTAGAGTTCCCTGTAAGGATGAGTTTCCTCTACATATGCAAATTTTAACAATACTGATAAGTTAGAAAATGACTATTCAGGTTCTCTCTCTCTCTCCTTTTTTTTTTTTGCTTTTCAAAGGGAAATGGGATTCCTTTAGCTATTAACTGAAACATAGCTAAAATATATTTACAAAATTTAATATTTATAAACAATTTTTCAGGAATATACTTTCTGAGCAAGGTATAAAAGCCAAATGTTCCTGGGAGTAGCTCATCTGGAGAAACATTGATCACTTCCTGAGATAGCACAGAGGGAAGATTGCATCTGACTTCTGTGTTTAGATGACAGAGAACTTTCACTTGACTTTTTTTTTTTTTTTTTTTTTTTTGACAAGTCTGGGCCAAAATGTGGAGAAGCTCAGTGTGTGAGTCTGGATTACCTGAAGATGAGCATTACTCATAGTGTTGATCTGACAATTTGTACCGCACTTGTATATAACAGGATCTGTACAAGGTGACAGATTACAAAGCAAATAAGACCCACCCTCAAGAAACTACCATCTAATCAAAGAGTCAGAACCTCTTTTAAAATAATAATTACAGAACCTCTCAGTAAGATCATTCTAAAGGTACAAAGTAGACCAGTACTGTATGAGTTATGGTGTTTTGGGCTACAAACAGGAGAAAACCTAACTGAGAATGCCTTAAATGACAAGAAATTTATTATTTTATCTAAAAGAAGTCCAGAGGTCGGCTAGGTGAGGTGGTTTATGCCTGTAATCCAAGCGTTTTGTGAGGCTGAGGCAAGAGGACGGCTTGATGCCAGGAATTTTGAGACCAACCAGGGCAACATAGTGAGACCCCCAACTCTACAAGAAATAAAAACAATTAGCTGGGTGCACGCCTGTAGTCCTGGCTACTCAAGAGGCAGAGGTGGGAGGATTGCTTGAGTCAAGGAGTTGGAGGCTGCAGTGAGCTAAGAATGCACATACAGTCTAGCCTGGGCAACAGAGTGAGACCCTGTCTCAAAGAAGAAGAAAAGAAGAAGAAGAAGAAGAAGAAGAAGAAGAAGAAGAAGAAGAAGAAGAAGAAGAAGAAGAAGAGGAAGAGGAAGAGGAAGAGGAAGAGGAAGAGGAAGAGGAGGAGGAGGAGGAGGAGGAGGAGGAAGAGGAAGAGGAAGAGGAAGAGGAAGAGGAAGAAAAAGAAGCAGCCCAAAGGTAGAAAGATTTTAAGGTAGGCTAATTCAGTGACTCAACAACACATCAAAAATCTAGATTACTGGCTGGGCATGGTGGCTCATGCCTGTAATCCCAGCACTTTGGGAGGCCAAGGCAGGCAGATCACGAGGTCAAGAGATGGAGACCATCCTGGCCTTCATGGTAAAATCCCCATATCTACTAAAAATACAAAAATTAGCTGGGCGTGGTGGTGTGCACCTATAGTCCCAGCTATTCAGGAGACTGAGGCAGGAAAATCACTTGAACCCGGGAGGCAGAGGTTGCAGTGAGCTGAGATCGTGCCACTGTACTCCAGCCTGGTGACAGAGCAAGACTCCATCTCAAAAAAAAAAAAAAAAAAAAAAAATTGTAGATTAGTTCTGTTTTTCCACTAGACTATTCTCAAGCATGTTGAATATTATCTTCATGGTCGACTCTAATTGTCACAAGATTGCTGCCACAGCTCCGGGCATCACAGCCTCATGCAGCAGCAGAAAAAGAACAGTTTCTCTTAGCAGGCCTTTCTTTTAACAAGACAGAAAAACTCTTCCAGAGTCCCCCAGCAAACTTCCCCTAAGGTTCATTGGCCAGAATTGTGTCTCAAGCCCATGCCTAACTGAATTACTTAGAGGAGGAATTTTGATTCCCTGATAAACTTAAACCAGTGATGAGGCATCACCTCTTAGAACTAAGATAGGATCATTCTCGGGACACAAAGCTACAGATTTTATCAGGAAGGAAGTAGAAAAGAAAAAGGAGAAGGAGGAGCAAGAAGCAGAAATTAGAATGGCTTTTGGGAAGACACTCAACAAGGTATATACCACAAGTGGCCTAGAGGGTGGAGTAATCATTTCTCCCTGGAGGCATCAAAAAAGCTTCTCAGAATAATGAAAATGAACAGTATAGGCTAAGTATCAATGACAAACATAGGCACAACCCTGTGCCTCCACATAAAAGAACCAGTCCAACTAAATCCAGGCCCTCTTTTTCTTCATGGCTCAGTGAAGAACTATATCTATGTCTCTTATCTCAAAGAGGCAGCGGGTGCTGTCAATCCCATCTAGGCTAATCCATCATTAACTGAGGTAGCCTTCTGGGGCTCGCAGCAATGGCCCCACCTCAAATTCTTTTACAGAGAGTGGTGTTAAATTGTTTTCTTTTTAACATAGCACTATTAATAATGACCCATAAAGGTTTTTTTTTTAACCTTATACAAAATTCAATACTCTAATTGTTGAAAAACGGCAATAAAGAAGAATAAAAAGGCCAAAAAACTCACAATGATATCAGAGTGAACATTGGTGATGCTGTCTTTGACCCTTTTTAGAGAAACGTGAGTTCCTAGGAGGGCAAACTAACCCAGGGCTCCCTGAGCCTACTGAGTGCTGAGGAAGAGCCGATCAGAAAAAATAAATAAAATCCACACAAAGTCCTCACGCTGCTCCACTTGAATAGAAAATGGTACAGAGATGAGAATAGAGAAAGCACATGGCAAAGCCTAGTAACCTACAGCCCTACTAAACAGAAAATGCAGAGACTCACCACAGGGCAACTCCATACAGTCACTCTGGATGCCATTTTGCTAATTGTGTTTGCTATGACACCAAGCACCGCTTAGCTGGGCTCCCAGAGTGTCTCCATAATGCAATCACTTGCCAGGAGCGAGAGTGATTTTTATTTGATATCCATACAAAGCAGAAGCAAATGAATTACCATAATGAGAAGCAACATAATGATGTGGAGATGTACAAACTGCCATTGTGTTTAATAACAACAAAGCCTTCCCTTTTAAATTAGATTTGCAGGAAGATTCTTATTGAAGCATCATTGTACTGAAACCAAGTTGTTTGGAAAACATGTGCGCGCGCGCGCGCACACACACACACACACACACACACACACACACTCCAAAGCATTTCAGCCCTGTGATTACTGGAAAGGTTGTTAGGAGAATTTTTTTTCTTCAATTTTTATTCTCAGTAAAATCAACTTAGTTGTAGCACTACCCAGCTGCAATTTGTGAAGTAAATGGCAAAGCTAAATGTGCCGAAACCCAACATGTTCCCTGAGCAACAAAGGGATTGAAGGCAAATGTTACAGTGTTATTGACAACACTAGTAATGCTTGTATAAGCATCTGCTTCATAAAGGAGAGAAAAACCTACGTTATAAACAAAAGGAGTTTCCAAATGAGCCCTGCCTCCTCAAATTCTGGCTTAGATTTGAATCTTCACTTCGGTTAGAACAAATGTCCTCTTTTTACCTTTTCCCTCCAAAATAAAAAGTTCTCTGATTTACATTCTGAAAACTTCCCCATAACCAACTCCTCCACGTTTTCTTCTCTCTCTTAAATGATTGCCTATATTTTCTGGTATTTACCCTTTGTCCACCATTTGATTTTCATCAGTAGATGAAGACACCACTGAATAAACATGCCATTAATTTAAATCTGTTTCCATGATTATCATGAGCAACTTCTCAGACTGAGAGTCACTGTGTGACTAGCATGTGTCTCACCCCCACCCAGTCCCACCCTCGTCCTTTCAATACCACCATTTATATCTATTCACAATACAACATCCTGGTTTCACTGACGCACAAACCCAGAGCCAAACTGTGGCCTGCATTAGATTGAACTAGGAAAAAAATCTGAAGTGGAAAATTAATGGAACTAGAAGTCAGGAGCCTTGGACCCTGGGGTCCAGCCCCTCACTATATGTGATGGTGGGACACAAATTTCTTTGTGTATGTCTTAATTTTCCCAGCTGTAAAATAGGCATAATATCTGCTCCATCCATGGAGGTGTCTTAAGAATCATGTCATAGGGGTGGTCTCAAGAATCAAATCATATTCAAGTGTTTTTTCAACTGTTATTACTATATTCATGAGAGAAAATAAATCTTTTAGTAAACCCAAAATACATCCAGAGAATCATCATTTCTAATGATCTATATTTTGGTTTTTGTCATTTTATCATCCAACAAATATTCATTGAGTTCCTGTTTGATCCAAGGTATAAGCCTCAGTTCTGTTGAAATATATATGTTATGATGTCTGAAGGAGGCTATAAACAAAGAGAGAGAGAAGGAACACCCATAGGAAAAAAACAGCTGGAAATAGAGTCCACACCTAAATAACAAATGGGAGGCAGAATAACACAGTGATTTAAGGCCAGGCTTTAATATCATACTTTCCGGGTCTAAATCCTAGTTCAGTCATGCTAGGATGACATGAATAGCAATGTGAACATGAGAAGTTACTTCACCTATTTATGCCTCAGTTTCCTCATCTGTAAAATCGGGATGATAATAACAATATTTACCTAATAAGTTTGTTGTGGGGAGTAAATGTGTTAATATACTTTGTTCTGTCATTCTTATAACAAACAATGCCTGGCACATACATAGGACATACTTAATGTTAGCTGAAAGTATAGAAGACACCTTGAGGTACAGTAATCGAGAGGGAAAGAGAGCACTAAAGGTCAAGAATGGCTCAGGATTCCTGATGTAGGATTTGAAGGTTAGAAAGTGGAGGAACTGTAAATGTAACTGTAAGGGTTCTCTAGACGAGGTAGGAGCTTGTCTCTGTGTACCTCTTCATGGCCAAAAACTGGAGTGGGTAAAGAGGGGGGCATATTTCAAAGCTGCCTGCAGATTTTCTGTTTCTCTAGAGACTGAGGTTTGAATTTACCTTTGAAAGCATATTGCCTTTTTTGGAGGGGAAAAAATAAAAACACTTAATGAGCTTTTTGGTCCTACAAAGATATCTGAATAAATTATTACTGAAATTATGAAATTCTTGACAATGAGCAGCTAAGCTGCCTTGCCCAATAATGCTGAGACCATCCAGTCAGGCTTGCATGAAATGCACAGGACTCTACCTATAGACACCTAGAGAGGAAGGGAGGGAGAAAGGGAGGCAGGGACAGAGTGAGAAACTATCGTAGTCAAAAAGCATGGGCACTTGTGCCCCAGGAGAGGCTAGGAACTGAGATTCTGCCCTTCTCTCCTCAACTTCCAGTCCCCGTGCCTTAAAACAGCATGAACATCTCTTGGTGGCCACTGGAATCCTGAAGTGAAAATAAATCTTAGACCCAGGACAGCTACTTCATCTGATGTTCTGCTAAGGAAATGGGAATCTATTCCAGACTTGAAGGGTCAGCAGGTTCAGGTAGGCTTGCTGAGAAAGCTACATCCATCTGCAATGTAGCTCTCCTCCAAGTGGTTTCCAAGGTTAATTTCATGCACAGATTTTGCCTTACACTTAGAACCTAATCCCCAGGAAAGATCTGGCTCCACTGTACAAAAGTTAGTTTTTATTGTAAGTAGAATTTGTCCAAGCATATTACATTTATGGAGGAGAGGGGCCAGGGAGACTAGGCAAAAGAGTAATAGAAGAAGCTTTCCTTGACCCCATCTTTTGGGAGCTTGTGGGCTGTGGCCTGCACTCCAGATAGGGAAGAGATGCTAAACTTCTGTCTTCAAGAGAGGAGGTATCAGGCCCCTGCAAAAAGGCTGCAGACTAGGAGCCAAGGAGAGAGACTGGATCAGGATCCTGTAAGAGACCTTGGCCTCTAGGCTCCAGAAAGATTCATACCTAGTATCCAAAGTTAAGAGGGAAGAAGAGGTCTGTATTTTAACTTCTTCTGAGATCCTTTACTTTTCAATGCAGTATTTGTTTTTAATCATGAGGTATTTTCTAGACTATCTTTTGGGCCAAGCAGATAAGGGGATGAGGAAGGGAATAGAGCAGTCATCTAGAAAAACCAAGGTCAACAAGATGAGAGTATCCATTAGGAAGAGAATAGCTGACTGGGTCTGGCCCCAGTGCTATAACCCTTGGTTAGGAAGCTTTACATTAAAAATACTGTACTTTGGTTAACACCTGTCCTTTGCAAACACATGTTAAATGGAAGTCAGTATACATTATCCCTGAGCAGAGGAATGAGGACACCCCTCCCAGGGAAGGCAGGGCTGGGCCCCAAGAAAGGCTGTTCCCAGGGTTTGCTCTTAGCCCCCTATCCTCCCACTCTGTTTGGCAAGCTCATCCTTTCATAGCTTCCAGTTCCATCAACACGATGGTGACTCAACTCTCCAGCTTTGAACCTCTCTCCAGAGCTCCATTGCTCTTTTAGTCTCTTGACTTGGAAGTTCCATAAATACCTCAATGCTCCTATTGATTCTGCTGCCTACATCTCTCTCACACCCACTCCACTTCTCTCCACCCCCACTACCCTCTGCTAGCCAGGTCGCCATTTCTCTCTACAAGATTACCAATTCCAAATTTTATCTTTTCCAATTATCTTCCAAACAACGGAGGGTTTCTTCATAAAGTAGAAAGTGCATCAGGTCACTGTCCTCTTCAGTACTGTCCCATTTCCTAGAAGGTGAAGTCCAAATGCCTTTAAAGGACCTATGTGAACCTCTGTGACCTGATCTCTCATGCACCTCCACTCTAAGTCCTTGCCATCCTCCTTCTTCTGCTCCCTACACCCCTCTCCACCACACATACATGCATTTCACTCCAATCAAACTGAACTTATCATGTTCATGTTCTCTCTCCCTCCAGCTTTTTACGTATCCTGTTTCTTCTTCCTGGAAGATCCTAGGCAAGGCATCTCTTCACCCGGTTAACTCTCCTCCTCATTCCTCAGATGCCAGCTAAAACATCACTTCCACCAGGAAGCCTTCCAACACCACCCAGAGTCTGCCTTGTCATCGGCAGCACACATGTGCATCCCCTCACTGCACTGACCACTCATTTTTGTAATGACATTTGATTCCTAGGAAGGAAGAACCAATGACAGACACTAAACAACAGACAGGACTTGATGGCAGATGGGATGACTGTGGAAAGAATTGTTGAACCTTCCCATTTCCTATTTTGTTTCCTTTTCCATCCCCCACACTATTTCAGGGAAATCTGTCATTATTGACTAACTCAGATTTCATGTCAATCAAAAGATAAGAGCGACTTTATAAGCACTGTTCCTATCGTGCCAGGCAATTGGCAAGAAGCTACAGAGAATGCAGCCTCTACTTGGTTTTTATTGCAGAACAGCACATTCCTGGAGACCATGTCATAAAGTGGATCATTGAAAAGCAAATTACATTTTCCCATAGGAACAATGTTATAATTAGAGGTTGTATTCCTGACAAAGGACTTGGCTTCACGTAAATAGTAAACATGAACAAAAATATTTCACAAAAGCAAAGATTCAGTAACTATAAATCCTTATAATTGTTTAAAATAATAAAATTTTCTCCAAGTATTATAAAGTAGGCAGGATTAGAGGGGCATGCATTTATTATTGAGGGACTCCAATGTACCATAAAGTGTACATTAAAATACATCTATTGTGTCATAAATTAGAACCTGGAACTAACTTTAATGTAGACATTACACACTTAATTAACAATGGGAAGGCAGTGCAGTACCATGGTTAAAATGCAGCCCTGGGTACCAGGAGATCAAAACTACAGGTTTGCCTTCTAGACTTGTGAGTTCTGTGAGGGCAGAGGCTACACTTGTCCAGGGTAGGGACAGTACCTACACAGAGCATGGCTCAAAATAGTTTTTACAATGAACAGCCCAGGTTTGAGTTGCCACTTTGGGCAAATAAATCACCTTCTCTGGGTCTATGTCTCTTTGTTGGTAAAACAAAGAATAAAACAAAGAAGCTGAACTGTGAAGCCTCTGAGGTCTCTTCCAATTCCAAAATTCTAAGACTGTCATTTTGTTGTCTTGGAATTCAGAAGTTCCTGGATGTGGTTAACTGTCACTTTGGGGAAACTCCATGAATAAAGCCTCCAGTATTCACATCCTTGTTCAGTCCCCACATACATTCTGGGCTTTACCATGTGAATGGCTTTGGCTAATGGGACTTTATCAAGCAAGATAAAGTAGAGGCTTAAAAAGTACTTGCACACTAGGGCTTGTTCCCATGGAGCACTCCCTGTCCTGGGTGCCATTCTGTGGGAAGGCCAAGCCTCATGGGAAGGCCAAAGGGAGGACAACCAAGGCATTCTTGTGAACAGCCCCAGCTGAGCTCCCAGCCAACTGCCAGCACCAACTGAGAGTCACATGAGTAAGGATTTTAGACGTTGTAAACCAGGTGAGCCTTTAGATGACAGCAGCCCCAGATGACACCATATGGAGCAGAAGAACCTCCCAACTGAGCCTAGGCAGCCAATAGATAATGAAAGGTAATAAAATAACTATTTAAAAGCACTACATCTGGGGTGGTTCATTGTGTAGCAATAACTAAATGAAACACTTAAATGACTTAAATGGTTTTCAACTTTTGAAAAGAAATGAACTTTCCAAGGAATACTGATAATGTCTGTTCTTCTCTGTGTTAATTTTCCTATACTAAGAAACATTTAAAATATTTTAATTGTCTTTAAATAGACTCAAAATACTATAGTAGTGTTCAATAAATATTTGTAGTAGATAAAGATGTTTCCTCTTCCTGAAAAATATTTTTCCTCTTTACCTTCTCTTGAGAAAGTAGAGTTGTTCAAATGCACAATCAAATAAAGGTCACAAGGAAATAATATGTGCTATTCAGTCATTCTACTTGACACTTTGTTGACAGCTCTCAGAACATTCCCTCACTACTGATAATCCACAAAAGCAATTATCAAGCAAAGCAAAGACTTTAAAATAAGAGTATAACAGAGTATCTGGTAAGGCAGAATTTTGCTTTTTCCTGATAAAGAAATTGTTGACATTCAGAGGTAGGGAGAAGTAGGCAAATGTGTATGATACTATGGGCCTTCTTAAATAAAAGGGAGGTGTCTTGGTACTTTGGGGCTGCTAAAGCAAAACACCAAAGCCTGTGTGGCTTATGAACAATAGAAATTTATTTCTCACAGTTATGGAGGCTGGGAAGTCCAAGATCAAGGTATTAGCAGATTGGTATCTGGTGACGGCCTATTTCTCACATGGTAAAAGGCAGCAATCTGGGGCCTCTTTTATAAGGGCATGAATCCCATCCATGAGGGTTTTACCCTCATGACCTCATGACCTCATCACCTCCCAAAGGGCCCCACCTCCTAAGACCTTCACTTTGTGGGTTAAAATGTCAACATATTAATGTTAGCAGGAAACATAAACATCTAGACCATAGCAGGATGAGACCCCCAACCTCCCTTTGGGAGATTCAAAGTTATTAAAATCCATCAGGATATACCTGATCAAGGATCTGTGGGAAACACAATGAGATGACTCAACTAAAATCAACATGGGAATAGAAAGAGACTGAGTCAGGGGCTATCCCCTGTGTGAAGTCAGACAGTCAAAGGAAGAGTGGCTCTGAACACCTATATTGTACTCTGAGAAAGCGACTGGGTGGGTGACTTTTTTTTTTTTTTCAATCTGTGAAGTTGAACTGCCTGCTCAAATTTGATGTGAAATTCCCCTGACCAGTCATGGATGAGAAGTGGAGAATGATCTTTCCTCAGACCTTGAAGAACTAAGCTAGGAGAGGGACTCCAGTGGAGCGCCAGTCATCAGCCACTTTCCTTAGACACTGCCACACTAAGATCTCAGAAATGATGAGTCAAGGGGCCTTTTGACTACTCTGGTTTCTCTGTGTCTGCATTTTTGTGATGCATTAACCCAAGCAGAAGCAAATTTCCAGTGGCAGTTATAACACGCTCTCACCCCTAGGGTCACATCTGAGCTCTAGATATAAGAGCAAAGATCCAGCCTTGGAAAATCAAGGCTCCTAAAGATTATCATAGAAGGGTGGAGTCAGGGAAGTGGGACATTCTGACGGATGAGGCAGCTTAAGACATTTAATAGGAATCCTAAAAACAGATGTGGTTTTATTGCATATCAAGCAGGTAAAGCAGATTGTGTCCATTTGGGGCACTTCAAAACATCTCTCAGAATATCTAAGATGGGCATAAGACATAGGTGATATTTACTGAATATTTCTATGTGCCAAGAACTGTTCTAGGTTTGTTTTTACATATATCATTCATTTAATTCTCACATATAATTATGAGATACGTATTTTACAGAAAGAAAGCTGAGGCACAAAAAAGTAACATAGCTTTCTCCAGGTTACCAACTACTTAGCAGTGAAGCCAGAATTCAGACCCAACCATGCCCTGAAATACTAATCCATGTTTCCTCTCTCTTGACATCCCAAAGTTTGCTGCATTGCCCCCATTGAATTTTAGAGCAGAGGTCCCCGACGTTTTTGGTACCAGGGACTGGTTTTGTGGAAGACAACTTTTCCACAGATGGGGGAGAAGGGAATGGTTTGGGGATGAAACTGTTTCACCTCACATCATCAGGCATTAGTCTCATAAGGAGCGCGCAACCTAGATCCCTTGCATGCACAGGTCACAATAGGGTTCAGGCTCCCATGAGAATCAGAATCTCCCCTGATCTGACAAGAGGCGGAGCTCAGGCGGTAATGCTCACTCCCCCACCGCTCACCTCCTGCTCTGTGGCCCAGTTCGTAACAGACCATAGACAGGTTTCGGTGAGTGGCCTGGAGGTTCGGGACCCCGGTTTTAAAGGGCATATCACTAAGGAGGCCTCACAAGAAGGTGAGGGAGAACAGTCTATAGCTAATGTTCTTTAACAATTATCTCAGGGACCTGCTTTCTCTGTATCTTCCATTATAATTTAATTAATATACTAAATAATCCTACCAAGTGAGGATAAAGTCTGTTTTTAGCACCAAACCAAGCCAAGGACCATAAACCACCTATCAACACCCTCACTAGAACTTGTCACAATATCACACGGAAGATGAAATCCTTGCTTTTGGTGTGTAGTCCTGCTGTGTAGACAGAGCTCAGAACTCTAGCTTTCCAGTTTCTTCTGGCCTGATTCATTTTGCCTAGCTCTCTGAAATGTAGCTCCTGACATGCTGTGGGCCCTGTATGTATATTGTTATTATCAATTAGTGGCAGTATTTGCTATTGATATAGCACTTCATATCTGTAAGTCCTGTCCTTTGGGTCTTCGTGCATGGCTGGTCTTTACAGCCACAGATATGTTTGCACTGACATCACCTTCCCAGGATTATTCCTATGGGTTAAATGATTTGCTTATGGCAATTGCAGAGAAACGTGTTACAGAATACAAGATGAGCAATAAACAGGAAAGAGAGGAAGGGTATAGCCTAGCTGTTTAGGGTCTGGTGAAAAGCTCAGAGAGCCAAGCAACTTGATTTTACTTGCTTCTATTTACAATCATAAAAGTATTATTATTAATGATGCTGTTTTACATTTTATAGCTCCTTTTCAGCTTGAATGATCCCAAAGGGTTTTGCAAACTACATGTGCATAGTTTCACTGTCTTCACGTGGCCATTGCTCTCTCTTCCCTCTCAAAAAGCCTCTTACTAACAACAGCAGAAGCAGTGATGGCAGCAATAATCAACAGAAAAAGGTAAAATGTAGGCATTATAATTTCCCCCTACTCTGCTCAGTGTTAAAAAGGAGCTAATCTTTGCCCCAGGATCCATTCTATTTTCTAGGCAGAAAAAGGTGGTGTCGTTGGCTCAGCATCCGTTGGTGAAGGCTGAGTTCCTGCCTATTTGCACCACCGGGGACAATTAGAGCAAAATGAAACTGCAAACATCAATAGGCGAAAGGCTGAAAAGAATTCCAGCTAGAAATCTTAAGATTTGCTCCTGTTTGTTACAGTGAAATATAGATTTTAATGCCCTAAAGACACTAAAACCATAATGCCAACTCTAAGAATGTGAAACACAACAGAAACACAGGGTAAGGTCTAAAGTATGAAATTTGGAGGAGATGAAGAGAAGGTTGAAATAGAAAAACACGATGTGTGTGCTGTGGAAGCAGAAAAGTCTCAAGGCTAATAGCCACATTAACAACACTGAGCGAGCATCAAATTCCAAAGCCCCCAAGCCCCAAGCCCCAGAAACCCAAGAACCTTGCTGAGAGCATGCGGTCTTTGGGGCCTGCTTCCCATTTGTTATTAAGCCTGGCTGTCTCTGTGGAGCCAGAATCCATTTCTTGAGAATCATGATCATCTGCTTGAATTAGAAGAAGGTTTTTACTTACCTGGAAATTCTAAAGGCTGTATTTGGTACTATTGCTAGTCGCCAGAGGAGAAGTTCAAATTCTTTTCTCCACCTTAAAAAACAAAACAAAGAAAGAAAACAAAATCAATGGGTTAGATTCCACACAGTAGTGCTGTACTTTATTCCTAATTATTTTATTTAATAAATATTTTTATTCCCCTTGCCACATGCCAGACACTGTTCTAAGTGCTTAACAATATCACTCATTTAATTGTCATAACAACCCAGAGAGATAGGAATTACTCTTTTACAAATGAAGTAACCAAGGCACAGAGAAGTTAAGTAATTTGCCTAAGGTCACACAGCTAATGAATGCTGAAGCCAAGATTCAAAATCAGGGAATCTGACTTGTCTCCATGCTTTTACCACTCTGCAATGCTTCCCTTCTTATATGTGGTAAATTATGCTTGTAATTTATGAGAGGCAGTTTTCAGTAAAATACCAAGAAAATATTATCAAAGCAAAAGGCAATGAGAACCTACAATTTAAGTAAATGGATGTGTCTGCATATATTTTTATAGATTGTTTCCATCAAAATCATATAAAGCATTACCTTATTAACCTTAAATTCTAAGATTTTTTTCCTCCAAAAGGAAGGAGTCACGAATTCATAAGCAGTGCTTCATTTTTGTCTTCACAAACACTTTCTGACTTCAAAGTATTGGGGATCTTGGGGAAAAGAAGAGTTCGGTCTACACAGGAAGTCAATGAGAACTTGGGTTCAAATCCTGGCTTTGCCACTTATTTGTCTGGCTTTGAGAAAAATTCTTAATTTTTTTGTGCCTCAGTTTCCCAGTCTGTAAAATAGGTGTGATAATGGCACCTATCTCGCAGGTTGTTGTGAGAATTAATTTAGATAATATGTGCAAAATACTTAGAGAACCTGACATAGAATGAGTACTCTGTAAAACTGACCCTTACATTGGGAGATTTGGCAGTAGAACATAATGAGAAGTAAATAGAAGACCTAAAACTCATAGAGCCAGTCTCTCTCTCCTTTCTGTTAGTTCTCTGGGGGAACTTGTATGTGGCACCTATATCTATGAGGGTAGCAGCAGAGTCCACTCAGCTTTCAGATATTACATGAAGTTTCATTTCTGAAATCCTCACTCCTGGCCTCAGAGGGCCAAGCTCAGCCAAGCCCAACCCCTGCACCCCTCCCTATGCATTGTACAGGCTCAGCACAGGGTTACACTCACAGCAGGCCGCCAGAGGCCGATCTGCTACTTAGGCTGCCAGTCTGGCAACTGTGAGGGGCTGTTGGCTTGGTCTGGAAAAGTGGGAGGGAATGGAGTGTGGGCAGGAATCAGCCAGTGCGACCCAGGTATCTGGGAGGAGTTGCACTAGTCCTGCCTAGGGAGTGCACCTGTGGTGTGTCTGCCCCTCTGGGGAGCTGGTGACAAGCTTGACTCTGAGGCTTCGAGAATTGCTGTTTCTACTTTTGGTTGCCTGCTTATCATTTTCTTTTGTTTTTTAATTACATAGATAATGTATTTTTGTTGAAGAAATAGATGCAGTAACGGTGAAAAAGATGCAATAATACAGCGAAAGCAAGCCCTTCCTTACCCCCCTTCTTTGTCACACTTTCCAAAAAATCCAGTTAGCAATATGGAGAATTCCTTATCGTTCCAGACTTTTGTATACCTTTGCTTACACGCACACACTCACACACACACACATAAAATGTCCTCTTCTTACACAGAAAAGTAAAGGGAGAGATCACACGGTGTTACAGATTTTTGCCCCTTGTTTTTTTCTTTTAACTTAATATCTACCATAGAAGCCTTTCCAAGACAGAATGCATAACTCATTTTTACAAACTGCATATTCCTCCATTGCACTGAATTCCAAATTTTACTTAACCATTACCCTCATAATAATCATTTTGGTTTTTGTTGTTATGCTGTAGTTGGTTTTTGTATTATCCATCGCACTCAATGCTCCTGTGAAAATCTTCATATATGTACAAGTATTTCTACAAGAATCATTCCTAGAAATACAATTGCCAGGTCATACATGTATGTACTTTTAAAAACTATTTTCATAGCTGCTCCAAATGGAGAAGAACCATTTTCTAGATAAAATGTAAACTCTTGTTAGGATTGCTGTCAAAATGAAAAAGGTGACTGACAAAAATTTTACATTTCAAAGACAGAACATTGATGAAAATCTCTTTGTTTTAAAGATGATGGTTTTCTGATTTTAAATAACTTTTTTTTTAATTCATAAGGCATATACTATTAAGATATACCATGAGACAAACCACATTTTGTAAATGAAAGCTTAGGAGATCAGTCAAAGAAAGACAAAAGGAACCAGTTCCAACGTCTGTTGCTCAATATTGGTGTCTGTTCAAACGTCAGCATTGTCAGCCTCATATTTCTCTGCGGTGGTTTTCAGTTACTCTAAAAGGCTATTTAAGCACCCGACCGATTTGAATCAGATTTTCTGGGCCTGTGGCTTGGGCAACTGAGTTTAGAATGTTCCCAGGTGACTCTGAAGTACAATGATGTTGAGAACCACAGCTACAGAGCTTGCTAATTTTATAATTTCTGAATTTTTAGCAAAAAAAAGTAATGCAGCCATTCAGTGGCATTGCAATAATAAATGAACACCTAAAAGGAAGTTATAAGTATAGAATTTTCTGAATTTTAAATTGATTAAATTTACAAAAAGAAATGCACTTCTAGTATTTTCTATTTTGTTGAATTAATCATCATGTGAAACAGTTGCTCATGATTAGGAGTATTTGCAACAGGCAGATATATGGCTCTAGAGAAACCAAATAATAGGATAAGTTGGAATACAGAAGAAGGGATACAAGGACAACAGATGGAACCAGGCAGGTTAATACATACAGTGTAAAGGAAGTGGAAGTTTTTGAAGCCCAAAGTCATGGAAAAAGTCTTTAGAAGGCCAGAGCTTTCCTAGCTTCAGTTTTTAGGAATACATCGGCACTGCCCAATAAGAGGCAGATAACAAGCCTCAATAAATTATTATTATTATTATGGTGATAGTGAAACCACATCATAAGTGATGAAAAAATAATAAGAGAAGAGATTATCAGCACAGGAGGAAGTCAGGCGAGCAGCCGGCACCAGTTCATGTCAAAGCCAGCAACAATTCATAAAGTCATAAAAGGTAATTGTGGAATAGGGACTTGGGAAAGACAATTACAGAATTAAAACCCAGGCCCTCTCCTGCATAGGATATGGATGGATGAGGTGTCCTTTACCTTTTTCTGCCACTAGAATCTTGGTGTCATATTTTACACTCACAAAGAAGACTTGATGTCAAAGTGTGCAGTATAATTATGTAATTTTATTTTATTTTATTTTTTTTTTTTTTTTGAGACGGAGTCTCGCTGTGTGAGGTGGCCAAAGCAAGCTCCGCCTCCCGGGTTGCCTCCCAAGTAGCTGCACGCCCGGCTAGTTTTTTGTATTTTTAGTATAACGGGGTTTATGTAATCTCCTTTTGATACCCGCCTCGGCCTCCCAAAGTGCAGATTACAGGCTTAATGTAATTTTATAACAGCTAATGAACACTCAATATTTCAAGTCAGTTTGACGATAGCCTGCCACTGTCTCTCACAATTCTTAGGTGATTCAACGTTTAGCACTCTGTTTTCTAATTTTCTTACAATACTATGTTCTAAACTTCCACCCCTTTTGTTAAGACTAGAGTATGGGTATGATGCTTGGAAAACTCGTTCCGTTAAAAATCCAGATGAAGTCAATCACATTTAAAGAGTGGAACAGCACTTGGAATCCTAAAACTAGAAAACGACATTCAAGGCAAGAAAGTAGATGATAACCCCCTGGGTTTCAGAATCCCTGCTGCTGCATCAGGTCCAGGTCCCAGGGCTAAAGAAGGGACAAATGAGGAGTTTATCAAAGCCATTCAATTGAATTTGAAGAATTAGCCCATAACCTGACAAAAGATTATGTGTGATAGTAAATAAAATAACATAAAATAGTAACATCCGACCGGGCGCGGTGGCTCACGTGTGTAATCCCGGCACTTTGGGAGGCCAAGGTGGGCAGATCTTTTGAGGCGAGGAGTTTGAAACCAGCCTGGCCAACAGGGCGAAATTCTGTCTCTACTGAAAAAAAAAAAAATACAAAAATTAACCAGGCATGGTGGTATGCACCTGTACAGCAGCTCCTTAAGAGGCTGAGGCAGGAGAATCGCTTGTACCTGGGAGTCAGAGGTTGCAGTGAGCAAAGATCACACCACTGCACTCCAGCCTGGGCAACAAAGTGAGACTTTGCCTCAAAAAAAAAAAAAAAAAAAAGTAGCATTCAACATCCAGCTATGACTTTCCAAGACCACCTAGACAGTGGCAGAAGCCTCTGACTAGGAGATAGAACACTCCTGCTTAAATTTCCTTCAAGCACCTGTGTTGTGTATTGGCCTTGACATCAGGACATCAATATAGTAATTTCAATGGTGAAATCATACTTATTGGTTTCCCTGGGGTGTTGTTAAAATCTCATGGGCTTTTGTGCCCATCGTGAAACAAAATTCAGATTCACTATTTTTTTAATAAATATATATTAAATCACTTTGCTATTATCTCAGAAGCAAAATAAGAATAGGGCAAGAACGTGATAATCCTACCACAAAAAGCCTGGGAATTCCTGAATTCGGAACAGTAAGCTAGTATTTCAGAGAGCACGATGGTTAGACTTCTTCAGTGGAGAAAGCTGCCTACAAGGATGTACGTAGAAAGAAATGCAGAGAGTAAAGCTATACAGGGACCTGCTTTGGGGAAAGAAACAAGGTGACTTGCAGGAGGAAGAAAAGCACCATGGAAGAAGCAGAAAGCTTTAAAGGTAAAAACAAAGGTGATTCTGATGCATAAAAGCAGGAGGGAGCCCACAGCACACATGTAGTAAAAATCTGTTAGAACATTTACTAAGAAACAGAGAAAAGAAAACAAGGCAGGGAAATGTCACATGGCATACCTTCTAGACAATTTAGCTATGCTATTTTTGTCTTGATTTTTCATTTTTAATTCAAGGGACTTCAGCTCCATTGTGGTGAGACCTAAAGAGAAATTAAACTGACATTTGCGTTAAAAAATTGTAACAAACATGCACACAGAGATGGTTTCTGTCCCCTAACCAGTACTCCAGACTGATTTCAGGCATGAGGCCACTATGGCTCTACAGTTGTTTGCAAAGAGTTGCTGGACTACCGCCCCATGAAGACAATGGGTTTTGATTAGTTGTTTTTCAGTTGTTTGTTTCTGTATTTTGGCTAGCCATAAGGCTGATTTGTATATTTACCAACATTAAGATCTGGATTGAATTTCCCACCTCCATCCTCACTCAGTCTTTCAGCATTTCAATACACCCACATGTGCTGGCCACCTTTCAGATGAGAGCCTATCTGTTGAGTACAAACCTTTCTGACTTTCAAGCCAGATTCCTGTTCAACTTTTTTGCAGGCTGAAAATGGTAATTCGAATATGAGTTAGGGGAAAGAATGGGAAGAAGGCAGGCTGCTCAGGATTCGCATTTTGCCCATCTCCCTTTAGTGTCAAATACCATACATTTACAAACCTCTTCTGTCTGTCTGGATGAGGAGGGAAAGAGCAGCTATACATTACCAACCCGGACCAATTAAGAGTAGCACAGAAGTAAACTGCTGGGCAGATGAGAACAGCTGGGCCGAACATAATGTACTTCCTCTCTCACCTTGTGTGGGTTGCCCTTCCGGGGTCCTTGTATTTCAGGAATGGTGGAGCCCCGCGTGTTGATCCCGGCTTGGTAGGTAACAGAGCCAGCCAGTTTTTAATGGGGAAAGACACAAAAGGGACTCACAACTATTTCAGGCTTTTCCTCAAAGTGAACATTCTTTTTTTCTTTCCTTCTGCATTATCGTGCCACGGTACTTTAAACTTTTCCCATCATTAAGCCTTCTGAGTGAAATATTGAACTGATTAATGTGGCATTTTCCACAAAACTGTTTCAGGAAATGTTGCACCTTACCAGTGGGATGCTTTTGAATAATGTAATCTCCTTAGTATAATTAAAACTAAGTTCTGAAGTTACTACCTTTTCTCCCTGGAGGCACTCATCAAAATGTCAAGTGTTCCTTCTAGTAGAACTGCAATCCCATAGTACAAACAAATATATTACCCACTGCTCCTCACTAGCAAGAGGCCCTTGCTGGATTTTTTTCTCACTTCATTTCGAACCTGTGCAAGCAGCATAAGAAATATGATCACCAAAAGCCACTGGACCCTCGTACCCTGAGCAGTGTTCTATGCCAGCTGCCTGGTTTGCATTTACTAATATTCCTTTTGAATACTTGTCTTCAACAGATGAACTTTTTGTTGTCACGTTGTTATTTACACATAGAAAACAGCGTGGATCTAAAAGTCATTTGTTCTCCTAGAGCTTTCTATTTAGTTTAAAAGGAAAAACCAAAAAAAAAAAAAAAAATCAGGAATGCAGCGCCCTCTTCTGGTTGAGAAGCATTTAGATAACTATGCAGACCTGAGCGGCGTTTTGACCAAGCTTTTAAAGACTGCTTGGTATATGGTGAGTGATAAACGAATAATCAGCATTATCGTCACAGTTTGCAACATTATTCTCCCTAGGGACAGGATAAGGTCTGGCCTCAGAGGGCTAGTCCCAGCTGCCCAGCTTTGAGGAACTCTGGAGGAGTCAGGTGAGTGGACCATTCCCCAGGTAAGCAGAAAGGTGATAAGAAACGGTATCAAGAGTGCCGTCCCTCTCTGGAACAAACATTCAATCCAAGACAAGGGTAAGTTCATTCTAAAGGTTTAGGAGATTTGTTCTTGAGTAGATGTCAGAGAGAGCCTATATTCCTTGCTAATTACTGGCTTTCTCTAGAAAAATCAGAAAGGGTATCAAAAGGTTTCCAAATGGAAGCCTATTATTTTCTTATGAATGTAACCACCCTAATATTTTGTTTTCCAGAGATCATATTAGAGTCTACCCTAGAATCTACATCTGCCTTTGAGGAGCCGTATCCCCAGATAAGGTGGCCCTGCCAGTCTCCATCTGGGAAGGAGGTGGGAGGAAGTGACAAAGGAAAGCACAGGCATTTGGAGACAGAAGGAGCCCAGCAGGACTTTGAAAGAAAAATATTCAGTGCTGGAAAGTGCTTCTTACCAAATAATGTTTTCACTCTCTAGAAAACATGCTTCTTTCCAGTCTGAAGGCCAGACTGGCTGCCACTTCTCTCCGCCTGCCAACGAGTCATTAGCAAACAATGAGCAACCCAGCGACTACAAAACAAAAAGGAAATAGGCATGCAGCAGCACAAGGTAATGACAGCTGAGTGTCTGGAGGATAAAGTATCCAAGAATCAGGCTGGAGGCTGCCCTCTTCACGGGGAGCTTCAGGATGAGGGAAAAAGGGAGGCGAAGCACAGCTGAGGAATACAGTCTCCAGCCACACAGCTGACTAGGGAGGAGCCTTGAGATAGGTATACTTGGGGAGGCTTGGGACACATTCACCGGGGATGTGTGCAGCTGAGGGCGTACACAGCTGTGGTAATGGCTGGTGCAGGATATTTCCTCTACCTAGCCCACAGTGGGAATGTTTGGAGTGAATAATTCAAGAAAGTAGTTTCCAGAACACCCAAGTTGAAGCTCTTTGAGTGACAAGTACCAGAAACTCTCTTTAACCTAACTTGAGCGAAAACAGGAATTTATCAGAAAGAATCCTAGAATGCCTCATAGAACCAAAGGGCAGGAATTATGCAGGGGCTGGGCTGCTTGTGTATCTGGAGTCAGGAACTAAAAGGCAGTTAAGAAACCAGCCCTTGCTGCCTGCCTCACCCCCATCCTCCAGCACCACATGCTTTCTCGACTCTCTCCTCGCACTGTTCCGCTTTTGTGTCCTCACTCTGGCATCTGCTTAATGTTTATATGATCAAACATGGTGGCCACAGCCCCAGAGTTTAATTGTCCTCAGTTCAAATATGCCATAAAACTGAATAAACTATTCATTCCAATTCCATATTTCCAAGAGAGACCATTCGCTTCACACTATTTAGGTTCCTCTGTTTTCTAAGCAACCATGTGATATAATTTGGCTGTGTCCCCACTCAAATCTCATCTTGAATTGTAGCTTCCATAATTCCCACATGTTGTGGGAGGGACCAGGTGGGAGATAATTGAATCATGGGAGCAGGTCTTTCCCTTGCTGTTCTCATGAGAGTGAATACATCTCATGAGCTCTGATGGTTTTGTAAAGGGGAGTTGCCCTGCACATGCTCTCTTGCCTGCTGCTGTGTAAGATGTGACTTTGTTCCTCCTTACCTTCCACCATGATTGTGAGGCCTCCTCATGTGGGACTGTGAGTCAACTCAATCTGTTTCCTTTATAAATTACCCAGTCTCTGGTGTGTCTTTATTAGCAGCATGAGAACAGACTCATACACCATGATAAGGTAAATTCATGTGCCATGGCATGGCAATGGGGAATCATCGCTATGCATGGGGAGACAGTTCTCAGAGAAGGGGTTATGGACTGGGAGGAAAGTCCAATAATAAACACACTCACATTGACTCTCAACAATCTTAAAGCACAGCTGAGATGGTTTTATGAAATGGCAAAATAATGATAAATGTTTTGGAAAAAAAGTTCTTAGAACATTTTCTGTTTCTGAAGACTTTCAAAGGTAGGGGGAAAGAAAAGGGTACCAAATCATATTCTATGTATAGTAGAAAAGATAACTAATGTGGAAGCTAGAAGATCTAACAATTGCTCCTGTTTCCACCAAACTGACTATGAACAAATTATATAACCTCTTACCATAGTTTTCTCATCTACAAATAAGAAATAACATTAGTCCTGTGTATGTCATAGGGCTATTATATAAGAGGGGTTGTACTGTACTGCAGTTCCTACAGAGGCATGGGGATGAAGCAGAGTTTTGGTGTTCCATGGCTAATAATTACAGGTCACATAGAGATTCAGGGTTACATTACTCCTGAATACAATAAAGAAAAACAATGGAATTGCACCAATCACCATCAGCCTTACCTGCAGGACTCTGGAGGAATTCAGCTGTAAATTCTTAGCTAAAATCTGACAGAGCTAGAACACTTGCTGAGGAAGCACTTACAATTAATAATAAAAATGATGCAGAGAATAATCTCGGTGAGTGAAGTAAGAAAGCACCCATTGTTGTCCACTGGGTCAGAAACGTGGCAGATCCAGGACTGGCTTGTTGGACATTACCCTTTGCTCAGCAGAGTGATTAAGTGATGTTTTACTAAATTAAGTCAAGGCTGAGTACTCCCCACCACCCACCAATGGATGTGGAGGGGCAGGGGCAGGGTGGCATCTGCCCAGCCCCTGGGAATTCAGCTGACCTGCTGGCTTGGTGTCCCCTTCCTCCCTCAACCTTCCTCATGCATCCCTTCTTGACATTGCACACTCAAAGAAGATGACCTTCCCAGCGAAAGGATCATTCTTCTGGAAAGCATATCTGCCCAAGTTTGTTGTGAAGATATAATAAGGTAATGGTTATAAAAATGCTTTAAAAACTGAACGTACTACACAAATGTAAGTTATTATAATTATTATGATTAACAATGTCATAAAAGGAAACCATTAAATCAGTCACACAAATTGGCACATGTACTCAGTACCTAAAAGTAATCAAGCAGGGAGCCTAAAAGCAATTTGATAATCTTCCCCTTTTAAGTTCCTTTTCATTAAGCTTTTGCGGGTTTGTGCATCTATAAAATCCGAAGATATATTTGGCTCCAGGCTACTGCTTTCTCAGCTTAATGAAGGAATGTCTTCTTTGATTATTTCTTATCCCAAATCCTTGAAAGGGAAAACATATGTCCATCTCTGGGACACACCATGCTATCTACCAACTGTTCGAGAGAAATGTCAAATCAGAGCTGGCTTCTGGTTTCTTCTGTGAGATTCCTTGCAGCCATGATGGGGAATGGAATTGTTGAAGAGTTGAGAGAAATAGAAAGAGATACAGAAAGATAAGGACAGAGAGGGATACAGAAAGAGACAGGGACTGCTCTGTTTTCAACAGGCCATCTTAGCTATTCAACAGAGAGTAAATAAAGGAACAACAGTCATTCCTGCAGCTGAGTATGACTAGGGGTGCTGAAGTACAATTATATTATATTCAAAAATAAATAGATAAGCAGCACCTAAGAACCACATTCAGGTAGCAGTACAACCTGAGGCTCTAGGTCAAAGATAGCCATCTTTTTGTAGCAAAAAGATTGAAATTCAAATTGGAGGACTACAGTACAGGACATGGAGCCTCTTCCAGTCAATTCATGTGGGGTAAAGGTTGAAATTGAAAGAGTCTGCTGTAATTAGTGTAGTAAGGTAAATCCTTTGACAACCCACAAAATTTGTCTTCCATGAAATAAAAGATGATGGAAATGAATAGAGGAAAACATAATTTGTTACTGTATATAAAAGGGATACAAAGACTAGAAAAATGAAAAGTGATCAGCATTCTGAGAAGAGATCATGTTTGCCACTTCCTAAGTGTAAATTTGCAAGTTCAAAGTTCAAGAGATCTTTTCCCTTCAATTTCATGCTTATAATTAGGCTATGCTTATCAATAGAATTTTGTATTTATCAGCAATTCCTAAAATGATGGCCTTCCATTCAAGATCACTAGATTCATAATCATGGGCATTTTAGACCTTACATCCAAAAAATATAACTCTTCTTAAGATAAACAGGGATGACAAGTAAGTAGAAGAACAATCTTACAGAATTCGCTTTTGAGAAATAAAAACTCCTGTAATTTACTATACTTTTTAATTAGGTTTTAAATATTAGGATCACTACTCTTTTCCTATTTTCCTTATGGCGTATAAGAATAAAGCTCTTAGCTCTCTCTCAAAGGAGTAGTGGGAAAATGATGGTGCCTGGAGTGAGAAGATCTGAGTTTAAGTTCTAGCTGTATCTAATTTTATGTGACTTTGGAAAGTCACATAATGCTTCAAGGTATATGAAATGGGAGTGATGATACATCCCATACTTAATACAATACTTCAAGGAGGGAATGTGTATAATAGATCAGAATATGTATTTTAAAGACTATAAAGTATGCAAAGGCCCACACAGGTACTAAGCCAATTGTGAAGATTACAGAATTACAATTAGAAGGAAGCTTAATATCATCCCATCCTAAAGTTTTTAAACCTTTTAAGATGAAGATCTTGTCTTAGTTCAACTGCTACAACAAAGTACCATAGACTGGTTGGATTATAAACAACAGAAATTTATTTCTCACAGTTCTGGAGCCTGGACATCTGAGATTAAGCTGTCAGCATGCTCGGGTTCTGGTGAGGGCCCCCTTTCAGTTCGCAACTTGCTGTCTTCTCATTGTATCTTTAAGTAGCAGAAAGAGAGTGAGAGAGCTCTAGGGGGTTCCTTTTATAGGGCACTAATCCTATTCATGATGACACCATCCTCATGACCTATATACCTCCCAAAGCCCTACCTCAAAATATCATCACATGGGAGGTTAGGATTTCAACATATAAATTTGGGAGGGACACAAACATTTCATCCATAACAGACCTTTTCTCCAAATAAAATCGTATACAACAAATTAAAGCCAGAGAAGTTCTGTTAAAGCAAGGAAGGAGGAAGTACCACACCGCAGTTGGATATAACACAATGGGCCCCATCCCCACAGCCCACCTCCACCACTAGGCGAGGGGAAGATGTAGCTTAAGTACTACTCAGTGCACAAAATTTAAAACTCACTGATCTATTACAACTTCCTTAAATTACAGTTGAGGAAACTGAGGTCACAGAGTGGTTAAAATCAACTCCACTATGAACTAGGTTTCTTTTCTTTTTCTTTTTTCTTTTTTTTTTTTTTTTTTTTTTTTTTTTGAGACGGAGTCTCGCTCTGTCGCCCAGGCTGGAGTGCAGTGGCGCAATCTCGGCTCACTGTAAGCTCCGCCTCCCAGGTTCACGCCATTCTCCTGCCTCAGCCTCCCGAGAAGCTGGGACTACAGGCACCCGGCACCACGCCAGGCTAATTTTTTTGTATTTTTTAGTAGAGACGGGGTTTCACCGTGTTAGCCAGGATGGTCTCGATCTCCTGACCTCGTGATCCGCCAGCCTCGGCCTCCCAAAGTGCTGGGATTACAGGTGTGAGCCACCACGCCGGCCTGAACTAGGTTTCTAAAACACCAACAAGCTTATGCATGATTGATATATAGGGTAATTATGTCAGTAAAATATACAAGTCATGTTAGTTTATACATGGTTTTTCTTGGACAAGGAGAGCCAGAACATCAAGAGGAAATAAAAGAAAAAGCCCTCAGCTCAGCTGCTGTACAGGGAGAAACACTGTTGGCTGTTAAAAATGAATACATGAAAATAAGTACCTGCATGGTTCTCAGCTTGTGGCAGGATGCACTTCCTCCTATGCCCACCTTAATAGCAGCCCCACCAGCTCAGAGCTCCACTTCCATCTGTATCATCTCAGTGCCCCCAATCAGCATTTCCACTCTATTGTTTCTGTGCTTTTTAAAATATCCCCTAAGCCTGGTGCCATGGCTCACACCTGTAATCCCAGCACTTTGGCAGGCTGAGGCAGGCGGATCACTTGAGCCCAGAGTTCAAGATCAGCCTGGGCAACATGCCAAAACCCTGTCTCCACTAAAAATACAAAAATTAGCTGGGTGTGGTGGCGCATGCCTATAGTCAGGAGGTTACTCAGGAGGATGAAATAGGAGGATCTTTTGAACCCAGGATGCAGAGGCTGCAGTAAACTGCGAGAGCACCACTGCACTCCAGCCTGGGTGACAGAGTGAGACCCTGTCTCCAAAAAGATAATACATAAAATAAAATATCCCCAATGCAATCTCTAAACATGCTGAATTCCTGAGTTTTGCCAAGAATCTTCAAAGGCACTGTATTAGTCAGCTCAGGTCACCATAACAAAATCCCACAGACTGGGGGGCTTAACCAACTGAAATTTATTTTCTCACATTTCTGACAGTGGAAGCGCAAGATCAAGGTGCCAGTAGGTTTGCTGTCTGGTGAGGGCTCTCTTCCTGGCTCGCAGATGGCCCCCTTCTCTCTGTGTCCTCACATGACTTTTTCTCTGTGCCAAGCTGTTGAGTGTTTCTCTTTTTTGTAAGAATACGAGTCCCATTACATTAAGGCCTAAGGCCCCACCCTTATGACCCTATTTAACTTTAATTACCTCCTTAAATGCCCCATCTCCAAATACAGTCACATTAAGAGTTAGGGCTTCAACGTATGAATGGGGGTGGGGAGGACAATTCATTCTATAACATTATCAATTATGTTTTTGTCAGTGTTCTTGTTAGTGTTGCATAGGTTTTAAGTGGTCTATCCTTCACCCTATTTTTCCCTTTGGGTTGCAAAGATATTTTTTAAATGCCCGATGTTGCTAAATATATGGGGAAATGGTCACTTTCTCTTACATATCTGGTGATAGAATAAGCCAAAATTGGCACAACCCTTGTAGATGGAAACTTAATAATACTGAAAGCATTACAATTTTGCATATCCCTTAACTCAAACATCCCATTTATCCTCAAGAAACACCAAATTGTAATTTTCAGAATATTTGCAATAACATCAAATTTTGAAAAATTGGAAGTACTCACCAGGCATGGTGACTCACACCTGTAATCCCAACATTTTGGGTGGCCAAGGCAGATCACTTGAGCCCAGGAGCTGGAGACCAGCCTGAGCAGCATGACAAAACCCAGTCTCTACAATACAAAAATTAGCCAGGCATGGTGGCACATACCTGTAGTCCCAGCTACTGGGAGGCTGAGGTGGGAGGATCTTTTGAGCCCAGGAGGTCAAGGCTGCAGTGAGCTATGATCGCTGCCATTGAACTCCAGCCTGAGCAACAGAGCAAGACCCTGTTTCAAAAATAAATAAATAAGGAATAATTTAAAAATTGGAAGTACTCTAAATGTTTAACGACAAAGAGACTGGTACATCACATGATAAGATTCTATAAAAATATTATGGTAGAATGTGAAGCATGGAAACATATTTAATATAGTAAGTGAATAAAAATTATATAAAAGATAGCCCATATGACCTTGTTTTTACTAAAATATTGTAAGTTATAAATAGAAGAAACATTTTTAAAAATTACCTCTAGGTAGTAAGATTAAGGTTGGTATTTATTTTCTTTTTCTCTTTACTTTTATTTTCCGCAATGAACAAGCATCACATTTGTAAAAAGTGTGTATGTGTGCATGTGTGTATGTGTGTGTGCATGTGTGTGCGTGTGTGTATGTATGTGTGCACATGAGTGTGAGTGTATCTTTATTTATTTTCTTTTTCTCTTTACTTTTATCTTTATTTATATATTTATCTTTATTTATCTTTATTTATATTTATCTTTATTTATATGTAAATAAATAGTGTATCTTTATTTATTTATTTATTTTCTTTTTCTCTTTACTTTTATTTTCCGCAATGAACAAGCATCACATTTGTAAAAAGTGTGTATGTGTGCATGTGTGTATGTGTGTGTTCATGTGTGCGCGTGTATGTATGTGTGCACATGCGTGTGAGTGTATCTTTAAACTGCAGGAGAAATCGAAGCTGTAAGGGAAATTAGAACCTTAATCTAAAGTGATCAGATGCATCCATCACCCATTTCTTAGAATCCTCTGCATTATATGAATTCCCTGAAGAATCTTTCCTTCTTTCAGATGAGAAAGCAACAAAGAGATTACTACAACAATAAAAATCTGTTTCTAGACAAAGAGTCTTTTGTTAAACAACCAATCTACTCTGCCTTCCCTGACTCTCCACCCCTCCCTACCAAAAATAAGGAAAGAAAGAACCAACAATACAGCTTAACAGTAACACTTGCCTAACAGTATTTTCTACTGTTTTCCACAAGTTTACAAACTTAAGAGACTGAAGAATATCCTTGGGACTGTTCTGAATAGTGATTTTAAAAATCAGCATTGTTCTTGTCAAGTAAGGATAGCCTTTCCTTGGGAGACTCAAACAGTTCCTTCAGAGTAGTTCAAGTCTCTGAGGCAAATATGTATCTAGGCACTGTGGTGGAGAGTATTTGCCAGTGAGAATATCAATGCCCAGGTACACACACAGTATGTGTTTTGCTGCAAATGTTTTCCCAGTAAACAATAATGGAGCCATCAAAAGAAAGGAACGCTAATCTCAAATCAATTAAATTCAAACAAAAATGCTTCCTTTGGGTATAGTTGCCTTTTGGTAAGCACACTAATTTGGAGACGTACATTATTTACTCACAAATTGTTTTCGAAGTTATCTGTGGCATTGAGAGGTTGAAGTCAACTGGTCTCTCCTGTAGCTCCTTCCCAGGCCATGAATTATTGAGGGCAAAATTTAATGGAGCCATTATTGTTCATCATTTGCTCTACTTGATATACTTTCATACTCATTTACTATTGCATAATAAAGCATTCTTATGTAATTAATTTTCATTGACATAAAATGGGATGCCCAGGAAATCAGGAACAGGTGGTTCTGTGGGTCCCCCTTCCAGTTCACATTAGGACCACTAGACAGAAGGAAATGTATCAAGATCAGCTGCTGACCAGGCTATTGGTCTGGGCAGGAGAATGGACTCTAGACTCTGAGTGCTGTCCAAAAGGAGGAATTTTCAGCCCGACTTCATCAAAGATGTGCCTCTGACCCTGAGCAGCCTCAGTCCCTAGAGCCACATGGGAAGGGAGGGATAGCAGAGCCTGAGTCCCTGGCAACCCAGCTCAGTCAAAGGGAGGATCTGTAGCCTACAGAGGAGGGAAGTGTTGGATTACTTCCAAGAAAAGAAAAATCTCCCACAGATGACAGCTATAACCTGGCATCTTAAACAAACAGATCCAAGTGGTACATGGATCCCTGCAAACGGCTGCTCGCCTGCCAATGCTTGAGTCACTTAACATCCAGTATCGTTGTTTTAGATTTGCTGTCATTGTTTTTGTTGTTGACTGCAGTGAGTTATTGGACTGAAAGCAATTTGGATATTGTCTCCCTCCATGGGGTTCTGCAGCCAAAAAGAGATTAATGAAAAGCAGGAGTTTGGGGCAAGTGATTCCGACATATCCTTTCTCGGAGCAATACAAATGACAGGGCTGTTACTTGGGGAAACAACAGGCCACAAGAGTGATTTCACTGTCTCTGATGGGGAAGGGTGGGCATAAACATTAAGCACAGTTCGTGACATTGGGGAATGACTGATGATAGAATGTTACAGAGTCTTGTTTCCTCATAAGGATTTCTCAATGTTTGTAGAAGCTGTGTTTTCATACAGCCTAGGAGGCATCAAAGCAACTTAGCAGTAGTCCTTGACATTGATAGAGTATTTTAAATGTTACCAATCACTTCAACACATATTATCACAAGTGTGCCTCAAACTTACACACTAGATAGAAGGGGCGAGTACTTCTATTTTACTAATGATAATAAGAAGTATAGAAAAGTAAAGGACTTGCCCCAGTTTACCCAGCCAGAAATGTTACTTCCAATACACACCATGCCCACTCACAGAGTGGAAGGCAGGATGAATGTCCATTTATTTATTTTTAACCGACTATATAATGAGCACATGTTATACCTTAGTTTCCTTTTCTATACAATGGGATCATTAATAATAATGCAACAACAAGTTATTATTTAAAAGTAAGGGTTGCATGACTGAAACCTGGCAACATTTTGTAAAGCCTGTCAGGATAAATTAGAAGCCGTAGATAATGCTTTAGCCTGTTTTGTAAAGACTCACATGAATGCAACAAGAACAGCAATCACCAACTGAAAATTGACATCCCCCCTCGCCAACACACACACACATACACATTCAATTTTCAGCCACAGACTTAATTTAAAGAGCTTCAACTTCATTTTAAGGGAAGAGAAATCTCATCTTAATCCTGGATTTATCTTTGTAAATATTTTTGTAAACCTTGGTAAAAATTATTTCCAAATAACAATACTAACTTGCATTTGTGGATTGCATTAGCAATAACCATGTGCTTTTATTTTTTATTTTTTGAAACTTTTATTTTGGGTTGAGGGGCAAATGTGCAGGTTTGTTATACAGGTAAACTCATATCATGGGAGTTTATTGTATGGATAATTTCATCACCCAAGTACTAAGACTAGTACCCAATAGTTACTTTTTCTGATCATCGCCCTATTCCCACTCTCCACCCACAGGTAGGTCTCAGTGTCTGTTGTTCTCCCTTTTGTGTCCATGTGTTCTCATCGTTTAGCTCCCACTTATAAATAAGAACATGCGATATTTTGTTTCCTGATCCGGGATTAGTTTGCTAAAGATAATAGCCTCCAGCTCCATCTGTGTCCCTGCAAAGAACATGATCTCATCCTTTTTATGTATGCATAGTATTCCATGGTGTGTATGTACCACACTGTATTAGTCTGTTTCCATGCTGCTGATAAAGACATATCCAAGACTGAGCAATTTACAAAAGAAAGAGGTTTCATTGGACTCACAGTTCCATGTGGCTGGGGAGGCCTCACAATCATGGCAGAAGGCAAGGAGGAGCAAGTCACATCTCAGGTGGAGGGTGGCACACAAAGAGAGCTTGTGCAGGGAAACTCCCTTTATAATACCATCAGATCTCATGAGACTTATTCACTATCATGAGAACAGCATGGGAAAGACCTGCTCCCATAATTCAATCATCTCCCACCAGGTCCCTCTCACAACACGTGGGAATTATGGGAGCTACAAGATGAAATTTGAGTGGGAACACAGAGCCAAACCATATCACACATTATCTCTATCCAGTCTACCATGGATGGGCATTGAGGTTGATTCCATATCTTGGCTATTGTGAATAGTTCTTCAACGAACATGCGCATGCATGTGTCTTTATGACAGAACACTTTATATTCTTTTGGGTATATATCCAGTAATGGAATTGCTGGGTGGAATATTTTTAGCTCTTTGAGGAATTGTCACACTGCTTTCTACAATAGCTGAACTAATTTACACTCCCACCAACAGCATATAAGCATTCCATTTTCTCTGCAATCTCACCAGCATCTGTTATTTTTTGACTTTGTATGAATAGCCATTCTGACTGCTGTGAGATGGTATCTCACTGTGGTTTTGATTTGTATTTCTCTATTGATCAGTGATATTGAGCTTTTTATCACATACTTGTTGGCCACATGTATGTCTTCTTTTGAAAAGTGCCTGTTCACGTCTTTTGCCCATTTTTTTAATGGGGTTGTTTGTTTTTTTCTTGTAAATTTGCTTTAATGTACATTTAACTTGATCCTTATCCTACCTTGAAGGTAGTTAGAGATGAACATTCTTACTACCTGCCACTAGAGCCCTGTTGGAAAAGTGAGCACACTAAAGCTAAGCTAAGGGAGATAAATATGGCACTTGGAACACACATTACCCTAGTGGTTGGCAAACCTGGGTGGGCAACTATCAGGCCCACCACTTGCTGGTGTAAAGGTCTTGGAGGAAATTTCTGATTCTCTCTGAGCCTCCAAGGAAAAATTAGCGGACTTACAAATGGGGCCACTTGCATACCTGCTGTCTCTCAGCCCTGCATCCACTCTTATCTATTCTGCTGTTGTATGGACCTGGAGCTGGAAACCTACAACCCTTATTTCCCAGGCTCCCTGGCCTCTTACTTTCTATCAGTCTGCAATATTAGAGGGAGGAAGCAGGTGAGAAGATTTTCTTCTTTCTTTCCCTGGCTGCAGGTCTGGAGGTGACTGCCTCTATTCTGTGATTCTGACTCCTGCAGTGGGCTCCTCTTCATGAGTCCTGCCCAGCAGCAAGTGATGCTCCTGGATTCTAGTAACCTTACTTTCTCCCTTCTCTTCCCCATCCCTGGAAGTGAGACTGATTCCTGAAGTAACTAATTTTCTGGATGTGACCTCTTCTTTTTAATTGTTCTCCCAGCACCTAATCCTTCCATTTGCTCTTAAAGCCCATCCAAAACATATGTAACCAATTTCTTGCATTAAACTTCTTCAGTGTGAAATATCTAGAGTCAGCTCAGTTTTTCTAAATGCACCCTGACGAATACACAGAAGAACCTAACACAAGAACTGCCACAGAGTTAGTGTGTAAACATCAAAACAATTCCAATAAAAAGTTTTGCCATGTTGTATTGAGAATCAAAGTATAATTCACTCTCCCATTGCCCTACCATTGGAGCTTTGTGTTAGGTGTGATTACCGTTTGAGAATTGTCTTTAATCACAAAAGTTTCCAAATATCAAGAAGTTTAAGATTTTTGAGGGGAGGGAGGTTCCAAGATGGCCAACCAGGAACAGCTCCAGTCTGCAGCTCCCAGCGTGAGTGATGCAGAAGGCGGGTGATTTCTGCATTTCCAACTGAGGTACCGGGTTCATCTCACAGGGGCTTGTCAAACAGTGGGTGCAGCCCACTGAGCAGGGTGGGGCATTGCCTCACCCTGGAAGCACAAGGGGTCTGGGAATTCCCTCTCCTAGCAAAAGGAAGGCATGACAGATGGTACCTGGAAAATCAGGACACTCCCACCCTAATACTGCGCTTTTCCAACAACTTTAGTAAATGGCACACGAGAAGATTATATCCCACACCTGGCTCAGAGGGTCGCACACCCACAGTCTCACTCACTGCTAGCACAGCAGTCTGAGATCCAACTGCACGGCTGCAGCGAGGCTGGGGGATGGGCATCAGCCATTGCTGAGGCTTGAGTAGGTAAACAAAGCAACTAGGAAGCTCGAACTGGGTGGAGCCCACTGCAGCTCAAGGAGGCCTGCCTGCTCTGTAGACTCCACTTCTGGGGGCAGGGCATAGCTGAACAAAAGGCAGCAGAAACTTCTGCAGACTTAAACGTCCCTGTCTGACAGCTTTGAAGAGCATAGCGGTTCTCCCAGAACAGAGTTTGAGATCTGAGAATGGACGGATTGCCTCCTCAAGTGGGTCCCTGACCCCCAAGTAGCCTAACTGGGAGGCACCTCCCAGTATGGGGCGACTGACACCTCATATGGCAGGGTGCCCCTCTGAGACAAAGCTTTCAGAGGAAGGATTAGAAGCAACTTTTGCCATTCTGCAGCCTCCGCTGGTGATACCCAGGCAAACGGGGTCTGGAGTAGACCTCCAGCAAACTCCAACAGACCTGCAGCTGAGGGACCTGACTGCTAGAAGGAAAACTAACAAACAGAAAGGACATCCACACCAAAACCCCATCTGTACGTCACCATCATCAAAGACCAAAGGTAGATAAAACCACAAAGATGGGGAGAAACCAGAGGAGAAAAGCTGAAAATTCTAAAAATCAGAATGCCTCTTCTCCTCCAAAGGAACGCAGCTCCTCACCAGCAATGGAACAAAGCTGGATGGAGAATGACTTTGATGAGTTGAGAGAAGAAGGCTTCAGACGATTGGTAATAATAAACTTCTCTGAGCTAACGGAGGATGTTCGAACCCATCACAAAGAAGCTAAAAACCTTGAAACAAAGAGTAGATGAATGGCTAACTAGAATAAACAGTGTAGAGAAGTCCTTAAATGACCTGATGGAACTGAAAACCATGGCACGAGAACTACATGATGCATGCAGAAGCTTCAGTAGCCAACTTGATCAACCAGAAGAAAGGGTATCAGTGATTGAAGATCAAATGAATGAAATGAAGTGAGAAGAGAAGTTTAGAGAAAGAAGAGTAGAAAGAAATGAACAAAGCCTCCAAAAAATATGGGACTATGTGAAAAGACTAAATCTACGTCTGATTGGTGTACCTGAAAGTGACGAGGAGAATGGAACCAAGTTGGAAAACACTCTTCAGGATATTATCCAGAACTTTCCCAAGTTAGTGAGGCAGGCCAACATTCAAATTCAGGAAATACAGAGAATGCTACAAAGATACTCCTTGAGAAGAGCAACTCCAAGACACATAATTATCAGATTCACCAAAGTTAAAATGAAGGAAAAAATGTTAAGGGCAGCCAGAGAGAAAGGTCGGGTTACCCATCAAGGGAAGCCCATCAGACAAACAGCAGATCTCTCTGCAAAAACTCTACAAGCCAGAAGAGAGTGGGGGCCAATATTCAACATTCTTAAAGAAAAGAATTTTCAACCCAGAATTTCATATCCAGCCAAACTAAGCTTCATAAGTGAGGGAGAAATAAAATCCTTTACAGACAAACAAATGCTGAGAGATTTTGTCACCACCAGGTCTGCCTTACATAGCTCCTCAAGGAAGCACTAAAAAAGGAAAGGAACAACTGGTACCAGCCACTGCAAAAACATGCCAAATTGTAAAGACCATCAATGCTAGGATGAAACTTCATCAGCTAACAAGAAAAATAACCTGCTAACATCATAATGACAGGATCAAATTCACATGTAACAATATTAACCTTAAATGTAAATGGGCTAAATGCTCCAATTAAAACACACAGACTTGCAAATTGGATAAAGAGTCAAGACCCATCATTGTGCTGTATTCAGGAGATCCATCTCACATGCAGAGACGTACATAGGCTCAAGATAAAGGGATGGAAATGGAAAGCAAAAAAAAAAAGAAAAAAAAGAAACAGAGGTTGCAATCCTAGTCTCTGATAAAACAGACTTTAAACCAACAAAGTTCAAAAGAGACAAAGAAAGCCATTACATAATGGTAAAGGGATCAGTTCAACAGGAAGAGATAACTATCCTAAATATATATGCACCCTATACAAGAGCACCCAGATTTATAAATCATAAAGCAATTCTCTAAGGACCTTTGTAGGTCTTTGAGACCTACAAAGAGACTTAGATTCCCACACAATAATAATGGGAGACTTTAACACCCCACTGTTAACATTAGACAGATCAATCAGACAGAAAGTTAACAAGGATATCCAGGAATTGAACTCAGCTCTGCACCAAGCAAACCTAATAGACATCTACAGAACTCTCCACCCCAAATCAACAGAATATACATTCTTCTCAGCACCACATCACACTTATTCCAAAATTGACCACACAGTTGGAAGTAAAGCACTCCTCAGCAAATGTAAAAGAACAGATATTATAACAAACTGTCTCTCAGACTACAGTGCAATCAAACCAGAACTCAGGATTAAGAAACTCACTCAAAACCACTCAACTACATGGAAACTGAACAACCTGCTCCTGAATGACTAGTGGGTACGTAACAAAATGAAGGGAGAAACAAAGATGTTCTTTGAAACCAATGAGAACAAAGACATAACATACCAGAATCTTTGGGAAACATTTAAAGCAGTGTGTAGAGGGAAATTCATAGCACTAAATGTCCACAAGAGAAAGCAGGAAAGATCTAAAATTGACACCCTAACATCACAATTAAAAGAACTAGAGAAGCAAGAGCAAACACATTCAAAAGCTAGCAGAAGGCAAGAAATAACTAAGATCAGAGCAGAACTGAAGGAGATAGAGACACAAAAAACCCTTCAAAAACTCAATGAATCCAGGAGCTGGTTTTTTGAAAAGATCAACAAAATCGATAGACTACTAGCAAGACTGATAAAGAAGAAAAAAGAGAATAATCAAATAGATGCAATAAATAATGATAAAGGGGATATCACCACTGATCCCACAGAAATACAAACTACCATCAGAGAATACTATGAACACCTGTATGCAAATAAACTAGAAAACCTAGAAGAAATGGATAAATTCCTGGACACATACACCCTCCCAAGACTAAACCAGGAAGAAGTTGAGTCCCTGAATAGACCAATAACAGGTTCTGAAATTGAGGCAATAATTAATAGCCTACCAACCAAAAAAATCCAGGACCAGATGGATTCACAGCCAAATTCCACAAAACGTACAAAGAGGAACTGGTACCATTCCTTCTGAAACTATTCCAATCAATAGAAAAAGAGGGAATCCTCCCTAATTCATGTTGTGAGGCCAACATCATCCTGATACCAAAACCTGGCAGAGACACAACAAAAAAAGAAAATTTTAGACCAATATCCCTGATGAACATCGATGCAAAAATCCTCAATAAAATACTGGTAAACTGAATCCATCAGTACATCAAAAAGCTTATCCACCATGATCAAGTAGGCTTCATCCCTGGGATGCAAGGCTGGCTCAACACACACAAATCAATAAATGTAATCCATCATATAAACAGAACCAAAAACAAAAACTACATGATTATCTCATTAGATGCAGAAAAGAACTTCGACAAAATTCAACAGCCCTTCATGCTAAAAACTCTCAATAAACTAGGTATTGATGGGATGTATCTCAAAATAATAAGAGCTATTTATGACAAACCCACAGCCAGTATCATACTGAATGGGCAAAAACTGAAAGCATTCCCTTTGAAAATTGGCACAAGACAGGGATGCCCTCTCTCACCACTCCTATTCAACATAGTGTTGGAAGTTCTGGCCAGGGCAATCAGGCAAGAGAAAGAAATAAAGAGTATTCGATTAGGAAAAGAGGAAGTCAAATTGTCCCTGTTTGCAGATGATATGATTGTATATTTAGAAAACCCCATTGTCTCAGCCCAAAATCTCCTTAAGCTGATAAGCAACTTCAGCAAAGTCTCAGGATACAAAACCAATGTGCAAAAATCACAAGCATTCCTATACACCAATAACAGACAAACACACACCCGAATCAGGAATGAACTCGCATTCACAATTGCTTCAAAGAGAATAAAATACCTAAGAATCTAGCTCACAAGGAATGTGAAGGACCTCTTCAAGGAGAACTACAAACCACTGCTCAACGAAATAAAAGAGGACACAAACAAATGGAAGAACATTCCATACTCATGGATAGGAAGAATCAATATCGTGAAAATGGCCATACTGCCCAAGGTAATTTATAGATTCAATGCCATTCCCATCAAGTTACCAATGACATTCTTCACAGAATTGGAAAAAATTGCTTTAAAGTTCATATGGAACCAAAAAAAGAGCCCACATTGCCAAGACAATCCTAAGCCAAAAGAACAAAGCTGGAGGCATCACTCTACCTGACTTCAATCTATACTACAAGCCTACAGTAACCAAAACAGCATGATACTGGTACCAAAACAGAGATATAAACCAATGGAACAGAATAGAGCCCTCAGAAATAATACTACACATCTACAACCATCTTCTCTTTGACAAACCTGAGAAAAACAAGCAATGGGGAAAGGATTCCCTATTTAGTAAATGGTGCTGGGAAAACTGGCTAGCCGTATGTAGAAAGCTGAAACTGGATCCCTTCCTTACACCTTATATGAAAACTAATTCAAGATGGATTAAGGACTTAAATATTGGACCTAAAACTATAAAAACCCTAGAAGAAAACCTAGGCAATGCCTTTCAGGACATAGGCATGGGCAAGGACTTCATGACTAAAACACCAAAAGCAATGGCAACAAAAGCCAAAATTGACAAATGGTATCTACTTAAACTAAAGATCTTCTGCACAGCAAAAGAAACTACCATCAGAGTGAACGGGCAACCAACAGAATGGGAGAAAATTTTTGCAATCTACTCATCTGACAAAGGGCTAATATCCAGAACCTACAAAGAACTTAAACAAATTTACAAGAAAAAAATCAAACAATCCCATCAAAAAGTGAACAAAGGATATGAACAGACACTTCTCAAAAGAAGACATTTATGAGCCAACAGATACATGAAAAAATGCTCATCATCACTGGCCATCAGAGAAATGCAAGGCAAAACCACAATGAGATACCATCTCACACCAGTTAGAATGGTGATCATTAAAAAGTCAGGAAACAACAGGTGCTGGAGAGGATGTGGAGAAATAGGAACACTTTTACACTGTTGGTGGGACTGTAAGCTAGTTCAACCATTGTGGAAGATGGTGTGGCGATTCCTCAAGGATCTAGAACTGGAAATACCATCTGACCCAGCCATCCCATTACTGGGCATATACCCAAGGGATTATAAATCATGCTGCTGTAAAGACACATGCACACGTATGTTTATTGCGGCACTATTCACAATAGCAAAGACTTGGAACCAACCCAAATGTCCATCAATGATAGACTGGATTAAGAAAATGTTGCACATATATACCATGGAATACTATGCAGCCATAAAAAAGGATGAGTTAATGACCTTTGTAGGGACATGGATGAAACTGGAAACCATCATTCTCAGCAAACTATCATAAGGACAGAAAACCAAACACTGCATGTTCTCACTCATAGGTGGGAATTGAACAATGAGAACACTTGGACACAGGGTGGGGAACATTACACACTGGGGCCTGTCATGGTGTGGGGGGATGGGGGTGGGATAGCATTAGGAGATATACCTAATGTAAATGACGAGTTAATGGGTGCAGCACACCAACATGACACAGGTATACATATGTAACAAACCTACATGTTGTGCACATGTACCATAGAACTTAAAGTATAATAATAAAATTAATTAATTCAAAAAAAGATTTTTTTAATGATGCATGTACCGATTTAGTGTACTTTCCAAAACAAGGATGACAAAAATACTGACCTACCTCATAGAGCTGGTTGGAACAACTAATTAGCTCTCATAAAAACACTTCAACCGCCTAAAGTACCTCATAAAAGTTTATTATGAGTAGTAATACTAATAGTTAAACATATAATGATAGGCATCAAATGGGCACGCTCCACAAGCTGATGGTGTTTTAAATTCTCTTTACGATCTCACTGTTGTTTAGCAGTTCATATGTTGAAAGCTCTTCACAGCTGTAAATTAGTTAATCCCCATGACACTCACTCCTGCGAGATAGGTCAGTATTATTTTCTATTTCTATGGCAACAAATCCTATGTAAATGCCTAATGATAGAAGGTGGAGATGAGAAACAGGAAAGGTTAAGTGACTTGTTCAAGGCCACACATCAAGTAGGTGGCAGGGTTGACTTTAAAATGCAGAAGTGCTGACCCCAAAGGGCACTCAAGTCCACCTGGTCAACACAGAGGGGATTATTGACATTCATTTGCTTAGAAATTCAGTGAAACAGAAAATATTAATATGGTCTATATCTGGGAACAAAATATGAACAATTATAATTTGCAGGCATATAGTTAAGTCCACTAGTGAGAGGCAGTAGTAGGCAGGGTGGCATGAATTCTGAAGACATACTTCATATTCATATCCCAGTCAGCCTCTGCCACACACTTGCTCTGCGAACTTGGGCAAGTTACTTCACTTCTCTGAAGCTGTTTCAGATCCTAATAATAGTAAAATGAAGCTAATAACAGGACCATCCTTATATGCTATGGGAAGATTTAATGTAAAGCACTTAGAGCAGGGAAAAGTAGATAATAAGCATTCAATAAGTGTCAGCTATTACTAGATAGGTAGATCATATTACAGAAGAAATATTTATTGCTTTCCAACAATGTGTGAAGTGCAGAGATGCCTAAGACACAATCCCTGTCCTCAAAGAGCTTTCAGTATAATAGGTTTGTGAAATGTGTAACTTGCCACGGCATATAAGGGGGATGAGTGACATGGGACTGGAAGTGTTAAAATAAGACCACGAGTTTCCAAGGTAGATTATCTGACTCCTCAATTCTCTGATAGTGTGAATTTAGTCTGCTCCTGCCTTCACCTGTCCCTTGGTTTCTGTTTCCATTTAATTAATTTTATTTACATTTTTGTAAAGAGAAAGAACATAACAGTCACTAAAAGATTCCACCTGCTAGAGAGTGTCACGGGTGCTCAGAGGAAAGCAGTTACTTCTGAATGAAGTGTTTAGGCAAGAGATGGTGCTTGAATTTCATCTTAAAAGATAAGTCTAATTTTAAAACTCCAAGACAGCTGTGAGAGGGTGAGCATAGGGAGTGGATGGGTGGACAGAAACAATGGGATACCAGAGTTTGAGGAAGGAAGAATAGAAAGAGGTTTATTGAACACCTACTATGATCCAGCAACATGTTAGCCCCTTAAATTACCTAAAAAAGGTCACATAACTGGTAAGTGGCTGATATGGTTTGGCAGTGTCCCAACCCAATTCATCTTGAATTGTAGCTCCCACAATTCCCACATGTTGTGGGAGGGAACCAGTGGGAGGTAATTGAATCATGTGGGTGGGTCTTTCCCATGGTATTCTCATGATAGTGAATAAATTTCACAAGATCTGATGGTTTTATAAAGGAAAGTTTCCCCACACAAGTTCTCTTCTCTTGTCTGCCACCATGTGAGACGTGCCTTTCACCTTCCACTGTGATTGTGAGGCCTCCCCAGCCATTTGGAACTGTGAGTTCATTAAACCTTTTACTCTTGTATATTGCCCAATCTTGGGTATGTCTCTATCAGCAATGTAAAAACAGACTATTACAGTAAATTGGTATCAGTAGAGTGGGGCACTGCTGAAAAGATACCTGAAAATGTGGAAGCAACTTTGGAACTGGGTAAAAGGCAGAGGTTGGAACAGTTTGGAGGGCTCAGAAGGAGACAGGAAAATGTGGGAAAGTTTGGAATTCCCTAGAGACTGTTGAATGGCTTTGACCAAAATGCTCATAATGATATAAACAATGAAATCCAGGCTGAGGTTGTCTCAGATGGAGATGAGAAACCTATTAAGAACTGGAGCAAAGTTGACTCTTATTATGTTTTAGCAAAGAACTGGCGGCATTTTGCCCCTACCCTAAAGATTTGTGGAACTTGGAATTTGAGAGAGATGATTTAGGATATCTGGTGGGAGAAATTTCTAAGCAGCAAAGTATTCAAGAGGTGACTTGGGTGCTGTTAAAGACATTCGATTTTAAAAGGGAAACAGAGCATAAAAGTTCAGAAAATTTGCAGCCTGACAATGCTACAGAAAAGAAAATCCCATTTTCTGAGGAGAAATTAAAGCCAGCTGCAGAAAATTCACATAAATAATGTGGAGCCAAATGTTAATCACCAAGACAACAGGGAAAATGTCTCCAGGGCATGACAGAGACCTTCATGGCAGTCCCTTGCATCACAGGCCCAGAAGCCTAGGAGGAAAAAATGGTTTTGTGGGCCAGGTCCAGGGTACCCCTGCTGTATGCAGCCTAGGGACTTGGTGGCCTGCATTCCAGCCACTCTTGCCATGGCTAAAAGGGTCGAAGGTACAGCTCAGGCCATTGCTTCAGAAGGTGCAAGGCCCAAGCCTTGGCAGCTTCCACCTGGTGCTGAGCCTGTGGATGCACAGAAGTCAAGAATTGAGGTTTGGGAACCTCTGCCTAGATTTCAGAGGATGTATAGAAACACCTGGATGCCTAGGCAGAAGTTTGCTGTAGGGGCAGGGCCCTCATGGAGAACCTCTGCTAGGGCAACGCAGAAGGGAAATGTGGGGTGGGAGGCCCCACACAGTCCCTACTGGGGCACCACCTGGTGGAGCTGTGAGAAGAGGGCCACCATCCTCCAGAACCCAGAATGGTAGATTCACCGACAGCTTGCACCAGATGCCTGGAAAAGCTGCAGACACTCAACGCCAGCCTATGAAAGCAGCTGGGAGGGAGGCTGTACCCTGCAAAGCCACAGGGACTGAGCTGCCCAAGACCATGGGAACCCATCTCTTGCATCAGCGTGACCTGGAGGTGACACCTGGAGTCAAAGGAGATCATTTTGGAGCTTTAAGATTTGACTGCCCCACTGGATTTTGGATTTGCATGGGGCCTTTAGCCCCTCTGTTTTTGCCAGTATCTCCCATTTGGAATGGGTGTATTTATTCAATGCCTGTATCCTCATATTATCTAGGAAGTAAGTAACTTGTTTTTTATTTTACTGACTCATAGGTGGAAGGGACTTTCCTTGTCTCAGACGATACTTTGGACTGTGGACTTTTGAGTTAATGCTGAAATTAGTTAAGACTTTGGAGGACTGTCGGGAAGTCATGATTGGTTTTGAAATGTGAGGACATGGGAAGTGGGGAGGACCGGGGTGGAATGATATGGTTTGGCTGTGTCCCCACCCACATCTCATCTTGAATTGTAGCTCCCACAATTTCCATATCTTGTGGGAGGGAACCAGTGGGAGGTAACTGAATCATGAGGGCAGGTCTTTCCCATGCTATTCTCATGATAGTGAGTAAGTCTCACGAGATCTGATGGTTTTATAAAGGGAAACTTCCCCACACAAGTTCTCTTCTCTTGTCTGCTGCCATGTGAGACGTGCCTTTCACCTTCCACCATGATTGTGAGGCCTCCCCAGCCACATGGAACTGTGAGTCCATTAAAGCTGTTTCTTTTGTAAATTGCCTAGTATTGGGTATGTCTTTATCAGCAACATGAAAATGGACTAATCCAGTGGCTCAGCTGGGACTCAAATTGATTCACCTATTCGAACTTTGAGGCCACAGAAAAAAACACTGAGAATTTTTTTTTTTTTTTTTTGAGACATTCTCACTCTGTCACCCAGGGTGAAGTGCAGTGGCACAATTTCGGCTCACTGAAACCTCCACCTCCTGGGTTCAAGCAATTCTCCTGCCTCAGCCTCCCAAGTAGCTGGGACTACAGGCACATGCTGCCGTGACCAGCTAATTTTTTGTATTTTAGTAGAGACAGGGTTTCACCGTGTTGCTCAGGCTGTTCTCGAACTCCTGTGCTCAAGCAATCCACCTGCCTCAGCCTCCCAAAGTGCTAGGATTACAGGCGTGAGCCACCACACCTGGTAACATTGACAGATTTTTAAGAGGGGAGAAAGTGACACAAAGTGGAACTTTTGCAAGATTACTCTGGGCATAGTATTTAGATAGGATTGAATAAACAGTCTGGGAAAAGGCAGATAAGGCAGTTTACAGTATGTAAGAGAGATGAAAGCTGTAACAGAATCATGATATAAGACTGGAAGGAAAAGAATGGGTGGGGGTGCTACTCAGTGATTCTCAGCTCTAGCTGTATAATAGAATCACCTGGAGATATTTGAAAAACTACTAATGCTTTGGCACATGTATACACATGTAACAAACCTGCATGTTGTGCACATGTACCCTAGAACTTAATGTATAATTTTAAAAAAACTATTAATGCTTAAGTTCATTGACTATTGTATACACCAGAGGTAGGACATAAAGTACCATTTAAAACTTAACTAAAGAAAAACTAAATAGAAAACGTCAAATGAAAACCAGGGGACTTTCTGCACATGTATACCAGAACTGAAAGTATAATAATTTAAAAAGGGGGACTAACAACATTTTTTTTTAAAAACTAGGTCTCACTCTGTTGCTCAGGCTGGAGTGCAGTGACACAATCATAGTTCACTGCAGCCTTGATCTTCTGGGCTCAAGTGATCCTCTCACCTCAGCCGCTGAAGTGGCTGGGATTACAGGCATGCACCACCAAGCCTTGTAAACTTTTTATTTTTTGTAGAGATGGGGTCATACTATGTTGCCCAGACTGGTCTCAAAGCCCTTGGGATCAAGTGGTCCTCCCACCTTGGTATCCCAAAGTGCTGGGATTACAGGTGTGAGCCATTGTGCCTAACGCATTCTACTTTTTTATCTATGAATTTGACTACTTTAGATACCTCATATAAGTGGAATCATACAGTATTTGTCTATTTATAACTGGTTTATTTCACTTCACATAATGTCCTCAAAGTTCATCATGTTGTAGCTTTTTTCTAGGCTGCAGATAATTCCATTGTATAGATATACACAACATTTTGTTTATTGATTCATACATTGATGGATATTTGGTTGTTTCTACCTCTTGGCTATTTTTAAAAGTGCTTCTATGAACATGAATGTACAAATATGTCTTTAAGACCCTGCTTTCAATCCTTCTGGGTGTATACTCAGAATTAGGATTGCTGGTTGTTCTATTTTCAATTTTTTGAGGAACTACCATACTGTTTTCCATAGCAGTTACATCATTTTACAATCCATTCAACAATGCACAAGGGTTGCAACTTCTCCATATTCTCACCAACACTTGTTATTTTTTGCTTTTTTAATGTAGCCACTCTAATGAGTGTGACTAAGGACATTTTTTAAAGATCTAAGTACAAAGATAATCTCTAAAACAAAAATATAAATCATCCTGAATGTTAAAGTAATTAAAAAATCTAAAATGAATGAAAACAAATTGTGTAGGGAAACACAGCTAATGTAACATAACAAACATAATAATAATGTCACAAGATCTTTAGGGTATCACTTTGGCAGCCGGAAACCTCTGTGGCTGGTGGTGCCTCTACTTGGGTTTTGCTTGTACCCACTGGGCTCATTCCCCCCACTCAACCTGGCAGGCTGTGCTCGGTTCCTACTACCGACCCAGATCCCACACCTGCCAAGGGTGAGCCAGTTGAGAAGCAGCAAGGGGTGTGGGAGCAAGTGAGCAAGCATGGGATCTGGCCACTGCACACAGCCAGGCACGCTGGTTGCTGTGATGAGGCAGACAGCTTCAGGAATCAGCACAGGTGCCAGCTCTGTGCAAGGTTGCAGCTGGACCAGATGTACCACCCGTAGCTTCTGCTGTGGGCACCCACGTCTGGACGAGGGGAACTCAGTGGCACCTGGAAGCCTGGAGATGCCAGGAACCACAGAGGCCCAAAGAGGGTGTCACAGCTCTGGCTCAGGGATGCCCTAGGTCTGAGCTTCCTGAAGGGCCATAGCTCTTCCCTCCTTGTCATCCACAACATGGTGAGCAAGGAGCATATTTCAGCCCTGTTTGCATTACAGCTCTTTCAGTCCCACCATTCAGCAGGTCACAAATTCTTATCCCACATCCAGGAAGAATGAGGTGTGCAGGCAATTGGAGGGCAAGCAAGTCAAAAGAAGCTTCGTTGAGTGACAGAACAGCTCTCAGGAGACCTGAAGAGGGTAGCTCCTTTCCACAGACAGGTCACCCTGACAAGTGTCCAGCTCTCAGCAGAGAGGAGACCCACAGTGAGTAGCTCCTTTCTGCAGGCAGGTCATCCCGAAGAGTCGAGGAGATGAGAAGTGGGTAGCTCCTTACCACAGCTGGTAGTCCAATGTCTGTGTGAGTCTGGCTGAGTCTGGGGTTTTTATGGGCTCAGAAGGGAGAAAGTGCATGCTTACTGGTCCATCAGTGGCCATATGTGGGCCCAGATAAAGCACTATAAGTTCTCATTCCAGGCACAGACTCTGCCAAGAACTGGCAGCCCGGCCCCAGGGCTTCAGGCCAGCCCTGGCTTGAAGGTGGGGTTTCACTGGGGACCCACACCATTCCACCCAGGAACCTGTCTGCCCCCATCATCAACATGCCATCCACAGCACCAAGGCTATTTACACCAAAGGGTACCTGCAGGCCCACACTGAGCTACCCTCAGCACCCCTGACCCCATGCTTATTGGTGCTCAAAGTCTGGAGTGGGCCAAGGCATTGGGGGCTGGATTGTGTGTCAGTGCTGCCCTGAGTATGCGCACACCCAGCCAGGTTGCGACAGCTTTGCTCCAAAATTAGAGTTGTCACTGGGAGTGGGGACAGGCCAGGGAGCAGGAGCAGGCACTTCTGAGCCTGCAGGGGTGGGGGGGCTTCCCAGACCCCCAAAAGCACAGGGATGCCTGAGTTCAGAGCCACAGCTGGGAAGTTTGGCTGCACCCAGGAGCACAGGATTTCCACCCTGCCAACTTGGTAGGGGGCAGGGATCCCACGTGTTCCTGGCCCCCGCTGGCTCCACAGAGCACGCAGTCCTGGCCATGCCTCCCTTGATGCAGCTGGCGTCTTCACAGCAGCCGCTCCAGATGGGCCGCCACTGCCATCAATAATAACATAAAATCATGTGGCAGAGTTAAAACTGACACATCATCTTTGTCAATAAATATGTATAGACTGAACTCACTTGCTAAAAGATTTTCTATTTGGCTCACAAACAAGACTCAACTATATGCTTTAACCAGAAACACAATTAATACAAAGTAATTTAGAAAGCCTAAAAGTAAAGGAATAGGCAAAGATTTTTCCAGACAAATGGAAGCAATAAAAAAGCACGGATTACAACCCTGATACCATCCCGTATATCCCTGGTGGGAAAGCAAACTGTATTGTATCCATGTTAAATTCCTGTTTTTTGCCATGGTATTGTAGTTATAAAAGAGGATGTTCTTATTCTTAGGAAGTACATACTGAAGAATATTTCAGAGTGACAGATTCTCAAGGAGTTTAGAAAAAATAGAGAGTAATTGAGAATGATACAGTAAATGGTGCAAAACGTAAATAATTGGTGAATCAAGGGTCTATGTGAGTTCTCTGTACCTTTCTTGCAACTTTTCTGTAAGTTTGAATTTTCATCAAAACAAAAAGTTTAAAAAAATTAATGCCCAGATCTAACTTCCCAGAAATTCTAATTATCTTAGCCTCAAAATGGAGCCAAGATCTATGGTATTTTTTAAAGCTCTACAGGTGATTGTAATATGCATCAAGTTGAGAGCCATTGTACTAGTCAGTCCATGGGACTTAGTTACTGATTGAATGTGTGTGGCCCAGAAAGGAAGAAACCGAGGAAGACTGTGGAAGGCCAGAAAATGGCCCTCAAAGATATCCAGGTCCTTCTACCTGGAGCCTGTGAATGTTACCCCATGACAAAAGGGACTTCGCAGCTGTGATAGTTAAGGATCCTTGAGATGGGGAGATTGTCCCTGATTATCCAGGTAGTGTCCTTATAAAAGGAAGGCAGAGGGAGATTCTGACCTCAGAAGAGGAAGTAGGAGATGTGACAAAGGAGGCAAGAGGCTGGAATGATGCAACCATGAGCCAAAGAATACCGGCACCTGCCAGAAACTGGAAGAAGACAGACACAGATTCTCTCTTGGAGGCTTTAGAAGAAACTAGCCCTTGACTTTGCACCTTAATTACAGTCCTGTAAGACTCATTTCTGACTTTTGGCCTCTAGAGCAGAGAATAAATTTGTGTTGTTTAAAGTCACTAAGTGTACAGTAATTTGTTGCCACAGCAATAGAAAACTAATACAGACTTAAATGTTTTAGAGATAAAGAGGAAAAAGCGGGGTTCAAAAATGAAGAGAAGTATGACTTTTCTTATTCGTGAGGGTAACTTTTGTTCCATTCATTTTCCAAACCCTGGAAAAGAACAGGAAAGTGGGTAATTGTCTTAGTCCCTTAGGAATGCTACAACAAAGTACCATAGACTGAGTGACTTATAAACAACACAAATTTATTTTCTGTTCTGGAGAATGTCACAGTTCTGGAGGATGGAAGTCCGAGATCAGAGTGCCATCGTGACTGGGTTCTGATAAAGGCTCTCTTCTGGGTTGTAGATCACCTGTTTCTCATTGTATCTGTACATGGCAGAAAGAGAAGAAGAAAGCTCTCTGAAGTCTCTTTTATAAGAGCACCAATCCCATAGATGAGAGTTCTACCCTCATGGCCTATGTCCCTCCCAAAGGCTTCACTTTCTAATACTATCACTTTGAGGGTTAGGATTTCAACATATGAAATTTGGTGGGGGACACAAACATTCAGTCTATTGCATTGACAGATGAGAGATTTCAACAAATTTCTGGAAAATAGAAAGTATGGGAGTCTGCTGATAGATGAAACAGAAACATGAAACCAACAGCCCAAAACATCTGATTGAGGGGGTTGCAGAGAAGGTGAAACCTGATCTGCCCAAGTAGCCTCTGTAGGGCTCCAAGCTTAGAGCAGTCATGTAAGACAGAGTGGAATGTTGGAGGTCAGGCTACCAGAAGGCTTCTTAGAATGTCTGTACACAAAACAGTTGTATTAGAGAGTGCCATATCCCTTTCCTTTCCCCTCTTGCTACAGGCAGCCCAGCTTTTATCTCCAACAAAAATTTAGGAAAGCTCCTATTTAAGGAAATTGAATAAACAATTGACTGGAAGAAGCAATGGCTCTGTGTTGGATGTTTTGCTCAGAAGTGTCTCTCTCACTCTGACCTGAGGAGGGTCTCCCAGCCTGTTCATCCCAGAGCTAAGCCTGACAGTGATGTATCCCAGTCTATCTGTGCATGGCCATTAGGCACAAGATCTTTCTCCATAGGGCAGAGGAAATCCATATTAGCTACTTAATCTTTTACTTTTAAATATAAATGAGCAATACGAGTCCATTAAAACCGAGGGAGGAAGGCAACAGAAACAATAATCAAACGATATTTGAGAAACGTGTGGTTCAGTAGTGAAGCATTCTATGACTTTAAGCAATTGTTGCAAAGTAAGGCAACAGAAACCTTTTGACCTTGATGCTACAACAATTCTATCTTGAGCAACCCAGAGGTCATTTCATTAGGCTATTACATAAGAAAATACAATCCTAACATACAACTTGGCTCTGCGGTGAACAATATTCATATAGGTATGATAATGTAAATGCTGATTTTTGGTTTTCAATCCATAGCAAAAGCTCATGAAAGTTAATTATGGTTTCAGGACAAATGTAAATGTTAACCATCTTGACTGTAAAAGTTAGACAAGGCTGAGATGAGGTGGGAGGTTTGCAGGGGAGGAGTGGCATAGAGATATGCAGTAAAGAGGAAAAATTAGAAATATAAATATGGTGCCTAATATTGCAATGTTATCCAATAAAAATCACTCAAAAATAACAATATAAAGGTCAAATACTGCAAAGGTGAAAAGGTAGAGTGTAATATAAATGAGTTAAGTCCTCATCTTTCATGACTGAGAGTCAACATATATTGTCAAAATTTTTTTAAAAATCAAGAAATGGAAGTCATTATTTAGAAGTTTGGACATAATCATTAGAGGGCTTGAACATAAAAGAGGTTGCTTCTGGAGAATGGGACTGCAGTGGAGAAAGAAATTGAAAGACTGTTTCTTTTCATTATAAATTCTTCTGTTCTCTGTGATTTTCTTTTTTACCAAATGTACATACTTCTCTAATAAACATAAGTTTTCAAAATGATAAAGTATTAAGCACATAGATCTCTTATTATTGGCAGTCTAGAGTTATATTACAGATGATTTTGTATCTCACATAACTTTAGGATCATTATTTAAGGACTGATCATAGTAATAGACTATTGTATGTGTAGACTCTGTAGTTAATCACTGTATGCTCTGTTAATAAAGAAGGCATAGGAAAGAAAGAGGAGGTGGACGGGAAAAAATAACAGGAGATTCAAGATAGAAAAGGTGTTGGGATAATCAAGTTGCTGAGGTCAGAGTTAGGGTGGAGCTGGTAAGTCATCTAGGTGGAGATTCCAACAAGTGGTAGAGATTTGGGCAGTCAAAGCCCAGAGATAATGGTTGGGGGCCTCATTCACATAGACAGGAAACTCTTGAAGTGATGGCAGCCACAAGCTCTGCTCTAGTCCCCTTTGACTCTTTCTCCGAAGACGCTTCCTCCCAGTGCTCTGTAGCCCTGCCCTCCTTCCCCCTCCACACACACAAATACCACCTGTCTCTAAAAGCCCTACCAATGTGCAAGGCCTTCCCAAGTCCCATCTGCTTGAAGCCTTTTTAGCAATCCCAGTCCTTACCCATCACCCCTTTGCTGTACTTCATCAGGCTCAACATTTCCACACTGGACCCCAATTGGTACCATGGGCTTTACTAGATGTCTGAGGGTCCTAATCCCTTCTCCCCAACTAGATCATGAACTTTTTTTTAAAGGAAGATGCTCTGACATCTGACTTTTGCCTCTCCTAGAGAACTGAGCTGGTGTTGGCCTTCAAATAAGCAATTACACTTCCAGTAGTAGCACAAAGTAAGGCATGAAGTTCTCATTTTAACTGAAACAAGTTTCCCTACCTTGGAGCAAATTGTGATGTAAGGAACCTAGCACACTTCATTTGTCCGGTTTGTAATGCAGTAGTAGTGACTGACGGAACCCCACGCAATGCCAGTCACCCTTTATTCTCAGGAGGCAGGCAGTCTGGAGTGATGAGGGTTGGAGGTCTGGGGGAGAACAAGCCAAGTGTCCTGGCTGCCTCTTGTTCCAGCAGATACTACCCCTCCCTGAAGAGCAGATGCATCCAGATGGTAGGCACAAGTTCATAATGCACAGGTCAGAGGTGGGAAGTCTACACAACATAGCCTCTGTCGCTAAGAGAACAGGGCTCCTGTGGGAAGCACACATACAGAACTCGACTGAATGTTCCCTAGAGAGAGGAGGACAGTTTGCCATTCCCCACTCTCCATGTTTCGACCATTCCTCCCCCGTACTCTTTAGACAGATGCCACTGCCTGAAATACGAGTTCTTCCAATTATTTTAGTATCTATGCCAAGGTCACTTTCTATTACTCATTTTAGCAAACTTCTTTCAAGCTTAGGTCAAGATCTCTGCTCTCAAAGGAAGCATGTCAACATTTCTTCCCCTTGTTACCCCTCACATCGTGGCAACCACTCACAACATGCGTTTATCTGAAAAGCCCAGGCAGCCAACATGCTCAGACAAGCTGAACAGAACACTCTACTGTGTTCAGGAGAGTGGAGTTTGGGGCATGCCCTGTGGCCCTGAAAATAACAATGGTCCTGCTATGAAGATATATTTACCTTGAAAGCTTTGTCCCTCAAGTGCACAGAAATACAGATTTGCACACACTCCTGACTTAACTGCCTTTTCTCCCTTATTCATGACAGAATTCTCAAAGGATGAGACACTCCTGGTGCGCTCGAATGAGAACAAATCTATCACTCACTCTTCCCCTGACTTCTTTCAATTTGACAGTGAAGTCTGAATCAAAGGGAACACTTCCATGGCAGTAAAGAAAAAAACCAAGAGTCAAGTAGCAGTGAATGATTAAATCACACATTTTAACCATTCCTTCTGTGCCACAACACTTTTCCCTAGAGCACCCTTATAATTGTGCTACAGCACCATTTATTATTTACAATTGCCTTATTTTCTTCTGAGGTCAGGCTTTGTTTAAAAGTCCATTCAAGGCTGGTTGTACTGCAAGTAAGGGTTAGTTGAAGCTTCCATGTAATCCACTATACGTCAAATGTCGTTATGTTAGAAGCCCCCAAACCAGCACATCAGAAAATACATTCACTTAAATTCGAAGAAGCTGCAATATCTCTTAATAGAACTTTAATATCCACAAGGACACGTCAAAGAGGAAGAAAAGAGGGTCCCACAGTTTATTCTGCTGTCTGGTGTCTGTGGCACTTGTCTCTGGCATGAGAATATTTATGTATACTTTGTGGGAGTCTTGCTAATTGTAATTATGATTGCTTACTACTGTTTCCAAGGTAACAGTTGTCACTGCAGTGCTTCACTGCCAACTCAATTTCCATTATCCTGCTGATATAACAAATATTATGTGACATTTTAACTGAAAATATCTGTAAATGGGTGTCTGAGTGTGGCGTGTTTCTTTAAAAGGGAGGGAAAACAATTATTAGCATTTCATTATTCATCTCAGTGGCATGTTTGATCAGTAATTACTTCAATTTTACATTTAGAAAGGAAAGGACCAGGGTCCCATGAGGTCTTGGATTTGGAGGCTCTGGGTTCCTATCCTGCCTGTCCCAGTGGCTGCCTGGTGACCTGAATTCTGTAGCCAGGAGCTTGACCAGAAACTGAGGCTCAGTAAAGAAGCCCCTCAGGGGTGTCCCTGCCCCGCCCCTTCCTTTCCCAGGGTGCACTTCTCTCCCATAAAAGGGGTGGAGACTGAAGAAGGAAAGATGAATCAGGTGCTCTCCACTGTGGCTGCCTTCTGTGCCCCCACTCCCACAAAGAGCAGAATCATCCAGCTAGCAGGTCAGAAGTGCCTCGTGAGCAGGAGGTGTTCCTGCAGGCAATTCTGATCATGACCAGATGAAGGAAACTTTTCTCACCCCCACAGTGACACCTCCAGTCAGAGACCCTGCAGGGATCCCACTTCTGGCCACTCTGAGATCACTTCCTGCCATGGCAGGATTTGTACAACTGGTGTAGGTAATGCATACATATACTATACCTTCATTTAGTATGAATGTCCACACAATGCTGAGAGCTCAGACTGCCTTTGGTAGGGCGTGACACTGGAGCCACAGCTCCGAGCCAACCTCTGCCGGTTTCTAGTTTCTCCACAGGAATTTCACAACCCTGCTTCCTTACAGGCTGAACTCCTCACCTACCACCTGGCCGTGACCTGGCTTCCAGATCCTACTAGCGGAACTTACCTATGTAGGATGCAGAGCAGCTACCCACCTCTGGCAGTTGTGTATGTTCTGACTCCTGGCCCCCCTCCCCAGGAACTCTCATAGTCACCTGCCCATCTTAAACTGTGCCTTCGGATTCCTCAAAGACATAGAACCAGAAATACCATTTGACCCAGCAATCCCATTACTGGGTATATACCCAAAGAAATATAAATCATTCGATTATAAAGATACATGCATACATATGTTCATTTCAGCACTATTCATAATAGCAGAGATATGAAATCAACCGAAATCCCCATCAATAATAAACTGGATAAAGAAGATGTGGTATATATGCACCATGGAATACTAGGAAGCCATAAAAATGAACGAGATCATGTTTTTTGCAGGGACATGGATGGAGCTGGAAGCCATTATCCTCACCAAACTAACATAGGAACAGAAAAACCAAACACCACATGTTCTCACTTATAAGTAGGAGCTGAACAATAAGAACACACGGACACAGGGAGGGGAACAACACACACTGGGGCCTGGGGGGGTCGTGTGGGCAGCAAGCGAGAGCATCAGGATAAATAGCTAATGCATGTGGGCTTAATACATAGGTGATTTAATACATAGGTGATTGGTCAATAGATGCAGCAAACCACCATGGCACATGTTTACCTATGTAACAAACCTGCACATCCTGCACATGTATTCCAGAACTTAGAATAAAATTAAATTTAATTTCTTTTAAAAACTGTGCCCTCTTCCTGTTTAATTCTCTTTGCTTTATTTCACCTCTCCTGGAGGTTCAATTCTCTTTGCCTTGTTTCACCTCTCCTGCAGGTCAGAAACCATACCTTTCACCTTTTTTCTAACCTCCCATAAGACATAGTAAAAACTAAGTAAGTAATTGATCCATTAAATGTTAACAAACATTCAATATGCATATATGGAACTGTTCAGTGGAAAAGCTGAGTTTGAACATCTTCAAGCCTTCATATACTTCTCTCGTTCCTCCATAATATCACATTATAAAATGGTACTTAATGTGGTGATTCACTACCATGGGAGAGCAGAAAATCTCTGTGGAGTTTATTAAAAATAGAAATTATACAAAATCTGAACTGGTTAACTGGTTCTGTGAACATATTAAAAATTATTGTTAGTTTTATTGGGTGTGATGCTATCAGCATACTTACGTTTTTTAAAATACTCCTTTATCATTTCACAATGGAGGTTGAAACATTTCTTTTAAAAGCTATAACTGGGCCAGGAGCGGTGGCTCACGCCTGTAATCCCAGCACTTTGGGAGGCCAAGACAGGCGGATCACGAGGTCAGGAGATTGAGACCATGGCTAACACAGTGAAACCCCGTCTCTACTAAAAGTACAAAAAATTAGCCAGGCGTGGTGGCTCGTGCCTGTAATCCCAGCTACTCAGGAGGCTGAGGCAGGAGAATAGCGTGAACACAGGAGGTGGAACTTGCAGTGAGCCGAGATCGTGCCACTGCACTCCAGCCTGGGCAACAGTGCATGACTCCGTCTCAAAAAAAAAAAAAAAACAAAACTGTATCTGCAGTTTGCTTTTAAATAAATCCTAGGGGTGAATAGAGTGAGAGACAGTGCTGGTGAAACAACCTTAGATGAGTTGGTGATTTTTAAAACTGGGCAGTGGAATATAATTGTTCATTGTAGTATATTCTTTAGGTTTAGGTTTGAAATTTTTCAGGATAAAAACTATTTATAATACATGAAGTAAACATAGCAAAGTATTAATAATTATTAAAGCTAGGTGAGATTTCATAATCTTCCAAAGTTAAGAAACTATTCCATATTTTAATGTATGTTTGGAAATTATAGATAGTTTTTTTTTTTTGCTTTTCTTAAAATTTTACTTTAAGTTCTGGAATACATGTGCAGAATATGTAGGTTTGTTAAATAGATATACATGTGCCATGGTGGTTTGCTGCACCTATTGACCCATCATGTAGGTTTTAAGCCCCACATGCATTACATATTTTTGCCCTAATGCTCTCCCTCCCCTTGTTCCCCACTCCCTGACAGACCCCCATGTGTGATGTTCCCCTCCCTGTATCCATGTGTTCTCATCGTTCAACTCCCACTTATGAGTGAGAACATGTGGTGTTTGGTTTTCTGTTCCTGTGTTAGTTTGCTGAGAATGATGGTTTCCAGCTTCATCCATGTCCCTGCAAAGGACATGAACTCATTCTTTTTATGGCTGCGTAGTATTCCATGGTGTATATACACTACATTTTCTTTATCCAGTCTTTTATTGATGGACATTTGGGTTGGTTCCAAGTCTTTGCTTTTGTGAACAGTGCTGCAATAAACATACGTGTGCATGTGTCTTTATAGTAAAATGATTTATATTCCTTTAGGTATATCCCAATAATAGGATTGTTGGGTCAAATGGTATTTCTGGTTCTAGATCCTTGAGGAATCACCACACTGTCTTCCACAATGGTTGAACTAATTTACACTCCCACCAACAGTGTAAAAGTGTTCCTATTTCTCCACATCCTCACCAGCATCTGTTGTTTCCTGACTTTATAATGATTGCCATTCTAACTGGTGAGAAATGATATCTCATTGTGGTTTTGATTTGCATTTCCCTAATGTTTTAAAAATAAAGAAGATACAAATTCCCCAACCCTTAACCCTTCTTGTCCTTTCTAGACCCAAATCTCTACAGGTATAAGCAGGTACATTTTTAAAGCATCAAGAGCTAGGCACCTCTACTAGATCTTTGTTAGTGTAATTTTAGTTACTGATATTATTTAAACGCAATACATCTATGTTTGTTGTAAAAAGACTTTATAATTTTAATATTTAATTAACTTGACAAGTTTACCCCACTTTCATTCATACCCTGTTGATACTAATTTAAAAGGATTTATTGTGTAGTACGTGTTTATTCTTCCTTAGGATGATATTTCACAGTCTACTTAAAAAAATAACACCATGTTGATTTTTCTATCATATCAAATGAAAAGTTAATAGAAATACACAGAGATGATTGACTTCCGGAAAGGATACTTTCTGGATACATTAGTAGGATGACTTCATAATATATTGCTCTAAATATATTTTCCTGTAGCAGGGAGATAAATGATAATTATCCATTTAATCTTAATATACTTGTATTAGTTTCCTATTGCTGCTATGACAACTTAGTGGTTTAAAACAATAGAAACTTCTTGTCTTACACTTCTAGTAGTCAGAACTCTGAAATGGATTTTGCAAGGCTGAAATCAAGGTATCCGTGATGCTGCTTTCCTTGTAGAAGCTCTCTTTCCACAGCATCTAGACACTGTCCATCTACCTTGGCTCATGGCCACATCACTCTGATATCTGCTTCCATTGTCACCTCTTCTATTACTCTGGTCTCCTACATCCCTCAGATAAGGACCTTTGTGATTAACCAGGGTCCCTATCTTAAGATTCTTAGCTTAATCACCTCTGCAAAGTTTCTTTTGCCATGTAAGATAACATATTAACAGAAATTAATACATTGACATCTTTGGGAAGGCCACAGTTTTGTCTGCCACAATACTCTTATTTTTCCCTTCTGAATTCAGTGCATTAGACAGTTATTGCTGCAATAATGTCGTGTAACAAACTACTCCAAAACTCAGTGGTTTATGGCAGCAAGCATGTATTTTTCTCACTTGTGGGTCACAGGCTATCTGGGATGGCTCTGCTTCAGGCTGAGAGTGGAGTGGCTTGGCTGTAGGGTTAAGATTGTGTTTATGTATGTTCCACATATTTCAACTGGGGGTCCAGGCTGAGGTGGCAGAGAATATCGGGGGCATGATTTTTTTCTGCACAATGTTAAGCATGTAAGAGGACAAGCCAAGCTTTGTGTGTACATTTAAAGCCTCTGCTTGCATTCCATCTACTCAAATTGCACTGGTCAAATTGCATGGCCAAACCAAAAGTCAGTGAAGTAGGGAAGTAGACTTCATCCCAAGGGAGAAAGGGAAGAGCATGAATATTTGCTGAACAGGAATTCAATTTCCTATTCCTTACGTGTAATAGGAGCCAGCTTGGAGCTTCTCACTGATTATATACCTTCCAAATGTTTCGAGCTTTGACAGGTCACTGAAGTAAGTGCATAGCCTCTCATTGTGACTTTTAAAGGCAACACACATCAGAATGTCTCCAGAATTCTCACTTATCTAGGACATAGATAAAAACCAGGGAGTAGGCAAGAAAGATTACTGAGCATCACCTAAATAGCTAAACTAAGGTATGTAGATAACTCATAAAAGAACTCTTTAGACCTTACCTACATCTATAAACTATTTACTCTTATTTTACACACAATTCTAACAATGTTGATTGCTTCATCTCTAAGTTCACAATCAAATCACACATACACACAAACACACCAACAGATACCAACAAGGAAAACATACATTATACAGACATAATCTCTGTTTAAAACACACACAAAAAAAGAATGTAATTATTATTTGCTATAGGGATAAATAATCAGTTTCACGTGGCTCAATAAATCTTAAGGTTCTCACTAATTACATCACAATTTAAGAATAATTGAGCTAACAGTGGAATGCATGGGAGCAGGGATCTTGCCCACCTTGTTCGCCACTGTTTTCCCATTGTCTGGGACAGTGCTTTGCACAGAGTATGCATGTACTAAATATATGTGGAATTAACATTTATCAAGTTAACATTTTTATTGTTTATTAAATTCTATTTCAGATGGCAGAAAAGGACTCTGTGTGCAAGTATGTGAATCAACATGAGCTAAGCTGAGAATGAGGAAGTCAGGGAAATATTTATTGTTTGATTTTTGTTTTTTGTTTTTTTGAGACAGAGTCTCGCTCTGTTGCCCAGGCTGGAGTGCAGTGGCACAGTCTCTGCCCACTGCAGCCTCTGCCTCCCGGGTTCAAGAGATCCTGCTGCCTCAGCCTCTGGAGCAGCTGGGATGACAGGCACATGCCGCCACGCCCAGCTAATTTTTGTATTTTTAGTAGAGATGGGGTTTCACATGTTGACCAGGCTGGTCTCGAACTCCTGACCTCAAGTGATCCACTCACCTTGGCTTCCCAAAGTGTTAGGATTACAGGCATCAGCCACCATGCCTAGCCGGGAGTATTTATAGAAAGGTTACAGAGACGTTTTATGAAACCCAAAAGCAAAAGAGCAGGTGGGGAGCCAGAGGACACTCTGCCCATGTTGTGCCTCTGCCTCATTATTCACATCTACCTGATTCTTAGCCCAGGTAACAGGGAGGGTGCAAGACATAAACCTCACATCTCCAATAATTTTATATTTCAGGACATGACGTATGCAGAGACTAGCTAACTCTCTCCAGGTTTCCCTCCAATTCCCAGCAGAGAGAATTTTCTCCACCCCTGTTCCAACAAATGAACCAACAGGTAAGCAAAAAAACATAGCTACCAAGAGCCTGGGGTAGAAAGACTCTAAGATGGCTCCTCCCTCCTGGTTTTCACAACCTTTTGTAACACCCCCCACCATGAGTGTGGGCTGGACTTATTGACTCCCTTGTAATTAATAAAATAGAGAGAAATGATACAATGTTACTTCTAAGATTAAAGTATTAAAAGCCTGTGGCTTTCCTTTGAGGCACATGCACTCTCTTGAATCACTTGCTCTAGGGGCACTCTGCACCTTATCATGACATCGCCCTGTGCAAAGGCCCGTGTGACAAGGGATCAAGGGCTGCCAACAACCATGTGAGCAAGCTTGGCAGTGGCTTTCCACTCCACCTTAACCCAGTTGAACGTTTAGATGAGATCACAGCCCCAGCCAAAAACTTGACTGCAACTTTATGAGAGTCCTTGAGCCAGAGACAACCAACTAAGCCATCCCTAGACCCTGATTCACAAAAACTAAGAGATGTGTTTGTTATTTTAAGCCTTGAAGATTTAAAGTAATTTGTTATGCAAAGTAAGTTTCTTCAAAGAAAGGTGAGTTATTAGTGAGCTAGGTGGACACTCTAAAGTATGTCTACTAAAAGTCTGTGACACATTTTCAAATATCTCTACCCCAAATCACTAAAACAAAAAAGTTTTATACTTTAAAAGCAAATCCCCTGGCCATATAGAAAGCTTAGCTGTCCAGAATAAAGAATTTCTTAAAGTTCTACACAACCACAGTTTTACCATACAAATTCTGAAATGCTCATAGGCACATCAGTCTTGTCATTTGACAGCTTCCTCCTGGGTGAATTATCCAGGCCTCTAATGTTTCCTCCTTTACCTCCATGCCACTTTTCTTTTCACTCTTTCACTATTCATTATCATTCCACTCAGACTGCTGGCAAAGGAGGATACTGTGATACACAGGTTGAGTTTGCTGCATAGCCAAAGCTCCGATGGAAGGCTTCATACGGTTGCAAGCTGAAATAATTGCCCAAAAGATTTTTAGTGTTACATGTTGGTTTTGTTTTCCAAAATGTATTACATTTGCAATTATTATGGGTAATTAGAAATTCTATATTCAGGTTTTTAGTTCCAGCACTGGTCAAACCTGGAGCTTAAAGTTTAGTGAGCACTTTGTATTTGCAAGACACATTGGAGATGTAACTGTGAAGATATACAGTCCTTGCCCTCAGAAAACTGACAACTTGTGAAAGGAAAAGATTTAAATACATAAAACAAATTTAGAACAATAAATATAAGGTACAAATCAAAGTGCAATTGATATTCAGAGAAGTAAGACGTCTACGTGGAACTAGAGTAGTCAGAGGAAGATTCAGGAGGTGGTAATACCTGAGTTGAGTATGAAGGGTAGGGAGAATTTAGAAGAAAATAAAGGGATAGAGTACTACATACAGGATAAAGAGTACAGAGAAAGAAAACATTTCTCAAATCTCACGTAGATTTCTACTTGCATGAATCTATTATTTTAAGCCTAAATGGTGTCCAATATAAAAAGAATGTAATTGTGTCCAGTAGCCATGATCCTTTAGGGCTGGGGTTAATTAAGAGGACAGACATGAACAACACAGGGAAAGAGGAATGGATGTCTCCTTTCAGACTGCAAAACTGGCATTCCAAACAAGTGTTATGGGAGGAAGAAAACACCTTTGCCTATTGTCATGGTTCACAACACTCTCCCAATTTCAACCTCCTCCCACCTGTCAACACCCAGTAGTATTACCAGGCAGAGTACGCCATTACTCTCTTCTCCCCTCTCTTTGCACCTATCTGGCTTCTGGCCTCCAATCTGCTTGTGGTATCTTGGGATTCTTGCAACACTCTTGCCAGGAGCTTTGACAGGGCCTCCATCAAGGGTGCATTAGAACACTATACAAAGATGCTTGGTGAAAGGAATTTGAGGGGGCTAAAATGCAACCCAGCCCCTGGGAGGGGCTGCAATCATGAAGAAGGGGTGTCTATTGTAATTCTTCTGCCAAGAGAAGTCATCTCTTTTGCAGTTTGCGTAAAGGCACCTATATACTGGCAGTAGCCTTGAGCACTGCCAGATCTAAGCTAGACATTTTTAGGCCAGTGCTTTCCACTGGGTCTTCCCCTCTTGTCCACCATCAACTGATCTGACAAATAATGGAATAACAGGGATCCTATAAACCAACTAGGTTGTATCTGACCAGTTTTCCCTAAGATGATGAGGGAATGCAAGTTATTTTCAGGCAGCTCTGTTTAGAAGACTGCAATGGGAGGCTGAAAAAATTTGTTTCCAGACCCTAAGCCCAAAATGGCATCCTCCATTCTGATGGATACTATCAACAAACAGTACTTACTATACCGGTTGAATCAAGTCACTTGGTCTATGAACTAAAGGGTTAGTTATCCTTGGATGTAAGTGCTCCATTCAAGCTCACCAGGTACAAGCAGATCTCACACAAAGTTCTCTTATAACAACTTGTTGACTAAGACCTAGTCAGCCACAAAAGAAAAATGACTAAAAGATTTTAAAGAAGGATAATTTCAAAGTTTGTAAAGGGAGAAATCATTTAATATCTCAATGGGCTTCAATGGTCAGGTCTTTTTGAAATCAATATAAAACATCATGATCATGATAAATCTTTTTTTCAAAAAACGCCTTTTCGGCACAAACTGAGCGACCACTTCACGAACAATTGGGCACCCAAATAATTGGAAATATTTCAGAAAAGCAAATGAAGCAAAAGAGATCATGGAAAGCAGGGAATATATGTATGCAATTTTGAGCCTAAATGAACATGCAGTGCCATATACAAAGTAATCAGTGAGATGTGAAAACTGATGTGGATCCCTTTGATTTGAATCAACAGGGTGTGAAGGACTCCTATTATTAAAGAAAAACCTTGGTGCCAGCTCACCCTTGTCCAGATCCAGGCATCCACGGTCCTAGCTCTCAAGGTGCCAAAGCCCAGGCCTAAGCTACAACCCATCAGGAGTCTTGAAAGCAGTTTTTAGGCCAGCACTTTTTGGCTGACTAATGCTCAATAGCCTTCCTCTTGTCATTCTTCTCCTGAAATATTTTCCTCCCCATTAGCAATGTTAAAAGTCCTTTGCAGTATAGGGCATCTGATTTCAAGAATAGAGATGGCCTGTATTTACAGATTAAATCCAGTGAAACTGGAACATTGTCATATGGAATAGCTATACAGCCATTCTTTCCAGAAAACTACCCAAGGGCAAGAAAGAGCAGTGTTCTTCCTACCCCAAGGAAGGAACCAAAACCCATCTTTCCAGAACCCCAAGGGGCCCTAAAGATCTTCTCTAGTGGTTTCCAAACTTTGTTCAGCCAAGTCCCAAAGTACTGAGAGAGGCTACAAATGAAGAAAAGGGTGGTTTCATGGAGAGACAATGGAAAGCGTTTTTAAACAAAAAATTACTTGAGGCTTTCTTCAAGGACACCTTAAAATTAACAGAAGAAAATTTGACAAAACTCTGTAGTGTGGCAGGATTCTATCTTGAAATCTTAATCTGTGTGTATGTTCTGTATTCCTTTCTGCTTTCTCAACAATACTCAAGGCCACTGTTCTCTCTTCTAGCCAAGACAGTGCTAGCCCGAGAATGGTACTTTAAAAAGCCTATGCATAAACCTTTACCATGTAAAGACTGGATGAAATAAAGGGAAGGGTGGAAGGGAGAGCAGTGTGCAGTGGATAAATTTAAGTTAAAAAGGAAGGAGGAGCCAGGCATGGCAAGGTGACTCATGCCTGTGATCCCAGCTCTTTGGGAGGCTGAGGCAAGCAGATTACTTGAGCCAAAGATTTTGAGACCAGCCTAGGAAACATGGTGAAACCCCATCTCTACTAAAAACAAAATTAGCTGGGCATGGTGGCACATGCTTGTAGTCCCAACTACACAGGAGGCTGAGGTGGGAGGGTCACCTGAGCCCAGGAGGTCACAGCTGCAGTGAGCTGTGATCATGCCACTGCACTCCAGCCTGGGAGGCAAGAGTGAGACCCTGCCTCACAACCTCAAAAAAAAGAAGGAGGGGGACTCCCAGAAGTCCTCAAAGTGGGAAAGAGGAAAAAGGACTTTCTGTCTGAAGACTGGAGAGAGGAGTGGAGGGACCTCAAGGCAAGTTGCTACAGTAATTGAGGACAATCATCTTCCAGAACTGAAGGAGGAGGGCTTGAACATCACGTGTTCCACCAAGTCTCAACCACAAACGTGTGATTGAAAATTAGAAGGGAAAACTTGCCCCCTAACCAAGGTGGCAATAGAATAGAACAGAAACATTTGTAAAGTTTCCTCTGAGCCAGTGTAAGGTGTACATGTTGCCCCTCTTCCAGCTAAGCCCACCATAAAGAATGCATTGGAGATCCCTGTGCTGCACTAAAGAAATGGCAGAATGAGCCAGAGGTAAAAACACACATTTAGATAACTGAGGAAGTAACCCAACTCTTTTTACCTTACAGTTCAAAAAACACATGCAGATGAAGAAATTTTCTCTGTAATTACTATTTATTTCCTATATTTACAATGAAATCCTATGCTGATTTTCAACATGTTTAATGATATTCATATTCTATCTGATGAATAAACTTCCAACGAAATGAGGTATGTTTCTTAACAGAACCTGCTATTGACTGAAGAGCAATGAATGGACATGTGAGAAGAGCAGCAAATCTGTGACAAACAATACTGTGGGAGCAGTAAAATGCATCAAAACCATTGCACAATCTGACCAGAGCAATAGACATTGTGTTCACCAAGAATGCCTTGATCCAAAGCATCTGGCTCTTGATCTTCCTACTATGTGCAATGAGCTGGTAAAAATGGGGCAGATACTTTCAGCCAACCAATATCCCAGGAGTGACTTAACCAGCTGTCACTGAGAAGATATAATTATTGATATTTCACCAAGAGTTGCATGAAAATGCCCTGAACCTCCTCTTGGGCAGCAATGACATAGCTTATACAGCTGAAAAGTCTGCAGATATATATATATCCAGATATTTATGAGTTTGAGTTCTTGAAATATTAAGAGAAATTGCTTGGACACCAAAACTGATGTGCTGTGCTACGTTCCTACCACTCACCTTGATCCTCCACAGTTGAGAGACTCATTGTGAAAGACTCACTCATTAGCCGAGAATTAGGTAGAAGTCATTTTTATTTTTCTCCATAGTTTATAATTTAAAATTTTTATGTTAGACAGATTTATTACAGAATTTTAAATTCACTTGAGTTTCTGACATAAAAATATAAGAACTGTTCCAATTTTCTCTGGGGATGAGGCTGGAATATGGCCCCACACTTCCAGAGATATCAATTCAAAGTCTACACTATTAGAGACACTTAACAGGGAAAATTGAGAAGCACCTCCTTATCGTAAGTGAAATAACTCAGCAACAGAAAAACAAATACTCCATGTTCTAACGAGTGGGAACGAAACAATGGGTACATGTGGACACAAAGATAGAAATAGTAGACACCTGGGACTTCAAAAGGGGGGAGGGTGAGAAGGGCGATGAGGATTGAAAAATTACCTATTCAGCACAATGTTCACTCTTTAGGTTTTGGGTTCACTAGAAGCCCAATCCTCACCATTACACAATATGTCCTGTAACAAACCTGCATATGTACCCCCGAATCTAAAATTAAAAAAAAAAAAAAAAAGATGCACCAACCTGGAGTCCATATATGGAGAAGCCTAGTAGGTATAAAACACTCAGTTTTCATAACTGTTCATGCTGGGAAAAGCAATGCAACAATTAGAAGCCCTTGCAACAGACGTAGTTACTGAAGCGTCATCACATAGCATTTTAGAAAAGACAGTAATGTGAACAACACACATGTCCACGCAATATATCTCAACTTTTGTCAAACAACGAATGGACCCTGTTAGAAAAAAAGAAAATGTAGTGTGGAATTCAAGCTATCTAAATCTGCTAAAAATATTCATTAGTCAAGAGGATATTTTAACTGAACACGGTTCACGTTTTTTTTTCTTTTTCTCTTTCTTTTTTTTTTTTTTTTTTTTTTTGAGACAAGGTGTCACTCTGTCACCCAGACTGGAGTGCAGTGGCATAATCTCGGCTCGCCGCAACCTCCACCTCCCAGGTTCAAACAATTCTCCTGCCTCAACTTCCCGAGTAGCTGGGATTACAGGCATGTACCACTATCGCCCAGCTAATTTTTCTATTTTTTGGAAAGACGAGGTTTCACCATGTCGGCCAGGTTAGTCTTGAACTCCTAAACTCAAATGATCCACCTGCCTAGACCTCCCAAAATGCTGGGATTACAAGCGTGTGCCACCTCACCCAGCCAACTGAACATGTTTTAGAAGATGGCAATCTTAGCCTCATCTCTACATCCTTAATCACTTAGTCATTATACTTTCCTTATCTGTGTTATTTCTCTTGATGTGGTATCTTTCCCTGGCTGAGATAACCCATTCAAAAAATACCATGAAAAGATCATCCACTCCTTAGCCCAACGAGCCCTAGCCTCACCTTCTCCCTCCAGCTTCAGAATGAGTTCTGCAATCTTATCCTTCCATATGCCGCCCCTACCTACCCTTCTCTAACTGGTATCTACTTCATTGCATCAGTTATGTATGTTATAATCAACCTCGTATCTCAGTAGAAATTTTTTTAAATAATGTAGAGAAAATTATTTTGAAATGAAATGAAAACTTTAGTAATTTGATTTGCAGGAAATGAAGAACAAAGTGTCACAACCTGAATGCTTTTAAATAAGTCATAATTAATTACTCTTGCATCTATGTTTGGATGCTCAATTTATGACTAACTATGCAGAAAATGTAATTGCATGCTGAAGTATTCAATTGTGCCTTCTTTCACTCTTATTTGCACCGGCCAAGGGTTGTGGTTTCTTGTTGTTGCTGTTGTTGTTGTTGTTGTTAATGGTATGTGTCACTTACTGAAATTGTTGAAATGTTGTCAAGACAGAAATAATCATGTGATCCCTCCTATAATGTAGTTGTTTCTATTGAGAAAACTGCAGAAAGATCTAAAATTGTCTCCTAACTTATTCTTAAAAAAAAAAAATGTATGCACTTGTCTATTCTTTTGTCCTCTACTGAAATACACTTGCTAAGAAATCACATTAGGCATATCCTGCCAGCTTCGTTTCTCCTATGCATTTGCAATATAGACTTTTTATTTTCTTGGAAGAGTCATAAAGCTCAAAGGAATCATGAATGACCGTCACATTTATGTCATCCTAGACAGGCTTCTTTTTAATGATACTAAAGGGAATGTGTAACCTTTTCTCCATCTTAAGATGCCTAATAAAGTGACTATCAAGGAAGCAAAGGAAATAAAACCAAATTTAAAACTTCCTCTGAATGAGTCATGGGAATAATAGCATTTGTGAATATTTTCTCACTGAAGGGAAAAAGAGAGAGAGCACAAGGAGGCAAAAAACTAGAAAAACTCTTAAAATATTTAATAAGATAATATTTAATATTTATAATATTTAACAAGATAATAACTACATTATTGTGTTTTTCAGAAACTCCTAATGAAGGTTCACTACATACACTATATGCCTTTTCCTCTTTCTCTGTATAAGCCAAATAAATGTCAGAGCCCTCTGTGGCCTGGTCTCAGAGAGGTATCACCTAAAAGAGACACTGCCCAGCCACTGAAAGTAAAAGCCACTCCAGCCTCTGCATGCCTCTGAAGAGCCTGTGGCCAATATTAGCAGAGCTCACCCATCCACAGCTCTCACCTTCCAGGCTCATGGAAGCCTATGCCTCCCAGGCCCCCACAGGCAGGCCCAACATGAGCTCAGATGCAGGCAATGGGCTGCAAGAAAAAGACTCTTCCTGTCAGAAGCCTGGAGGAATGGTTGTGAGGTCTCCATGCCCTGTCCTCCCCTGCCATCCTTATGACAGTAGAGTCAAGAAATCAAAGCAGCTGGGGCCACCAAATCACTACATGGAGGACACCTGCGTTGGAGAGTCACTCCAGACTCTGAGCAAGAAATGAGATTGTGTTGTGCTAAGTCTGAGATTTAGGAGTAGTTCTTTACTTGCAAGGGGCAGAACCTACCCTATTTTGACATGCAAGCATTAGAAGAAATGCAATTCTTACTCTCTGCAGCACTCCCAGAATCCTCTGTTTGCTCCCCTCTAAATATTCTCCCAGCCTACCTGCTTCAGAGACTCTCCCTCTTTCAGCCTTCCCACCAAGCCCAGCAGTCAGGACTCTGGACTATTTTCCCCCTTGTCTCCTTGCTGTCTACTCCAGTCCATCTACCAATTCTGCATCACAAAAGCCCAAGAGCTGGGTTGACGAAAGTCAAACTGTTGAGTGGGTTGAGGATAAGAATAAACTGAGTTTTCAAGGGGGAAAAACATCCCTTTGGGACAGGCAAAGCAGGGTGAAAGAAATGAAAACACTCACTTGCTGGAAAATGCTGTCCCCAACAGATTTGGTTTTGGTCCAAAAACAAGTGTGTTAGGGATTCACGCTTTAGTGACTTATTCTTCCCTGCCTAGCCCATTGCAGTTACATGTTTTACTTTTAAGCATCAGTGCTATTATTCTTTGACCTCCATTTTCCAGCACCATCAGAGACACTCGCCATAGCCATCGTCTATCTATGTGCATCAGCCTCTAGACTTGTGTAATGTACAACCTGCATCCTATGGGCACCACTTCCATGGCACTCATAACATGGTATCAAAAAAGTCAGAAAAGCATAACTTACATAATAGCAATTAGCAGAAAGGACTATGCAAACTTTTAAATAAGACTTATTCAGTTGTTCAACAATACTGTTAATAAAATCCTCAAATATTAGTACCAAAGTTTACAAACGTTGTATTAGTAGGTGGGGTGGGGACAAGAAGTTGTAAGACATGGTCTTGAACCTCAAAAACGTTGTCTCTACAAAGAAAAACAAGATGCATTCATAAAAAGATATCAACAGAGGATAACATTGAACACAGGCAAAATAAATGGAATTTATAACATGTTATGGTAAGGTGGGCTGAAGCGATTCAGGAAAACAATGGAAGAGATGGATATTGAACTATAACCCAATAGATATAGGCAAATCAGAAAAAAAAAGAAAAGAAATAAGAAATCCATGCTTACATGTCAGGGAGGAGCGGCAGTGTGTGCTGACAGGACCGAAAAAGGAGACTATTTGTCATTGTGTGGGACCAAACTATTTCCAAAGCCACTCAAAACAAACTGAAAGGGATGTGACTCTCATATTTCACAGGAATGTTTGATAGTCACAGTTTCACACCTCAGAAAGAGCACTTCTTCATCTCCCTGATCAAAATCATCTAATCAACACTCATCTAAGTGAGGGTGTAAACAGTTCATTATGCAGATATGGTCCCTGCCCTCCAGGGGATTACAATCTAAATCGTCAAACCTAGCTCTAACAAGCATATAGACATAATTAACATAGATAAGGATGAAGAATGCATTTTCTACTAGCCTCACTGCCATCAGACAGAACAATTTGTAGTCATCACTGATCTAAGCTGAATTCAAATTAGTGACCCAAAGGCTCCACTGTCTAGGTGTTATTTTCAATCTCCTTAGCTATCCAATCTCCAGAAGTTTCATTTTTCATTCTTACTGTGCAGTCATCATCAACTACCAAAGGGAAAGACTGCAATCCAGACACACTAAAAATAGCATTCTTGCCTTCTGAAAGCCAGACTCAGATTTATGACAGTTTTAAAATTTGGTTCTTCATCTTAAAAGTTCAACATTCTGCAAGAACTGTGCGAAGTAATACCTACCTGGTCTTTAGAGCATGAAACACCATAACTTGATGCAGTGAGAGATCAGGCCTTTATGTAATCCATTTACATTAGGGAGAGATAGCATTTTCTTTGGGTTGACAGGTTGACATGCCTTCGTGTGTTTTCCACTTAATCAGCAGAATCATTAAAGCACTGAAGGTTTTGATGGTCTCAGTAAAAAACATCTATTTCTGTAGAACCTATCACTATAAATAATTTAACAAACATACCCCCCCCAAAAAAAAACACTATAAAAAGAAGAATTATTTTCTCGTACTTAAATCATAGACCACTCTGAAGTTGAGCCAAAGGGAGCCCAGGTTTAAAATGAGAGCAGGTGCCGGGCTCAGTGGCTCACGCCTGTTATCCCAGCACTCCAGCCTGGGCAACAAGAGCGAAACTCCATCTCAAAAAATAAAAATAAATAAAAATAAAAAATAAAATGATGGCAGGATGATGTCCAACAATAAATCATAAAGCTAAAATGAAAAGCAGGTTACAGAAAAGTATAAGTCAATTTCTGCTTTAGAGAAAGAGAGAGAGAGTGTGTGTGTGTACATTTATATTTCCATTATACTGGGAGAATTATATCAATATAAACCGTTAACATTATTAATCAGAGAGATGACTTGTGGTAGGGGGAACTTTCATTTCTCTGTATTTTTGCAATTATCTTGTCTTATCAGAAAGAGTATTTCCATTTAGGAAATATACACATACATCTAGACTATACATAGATACATAAATTTATACCAGTGCAAATCAAGCTGAATTTTCCATCTCCTTCTGATTGGCAGGATATCGTGACTGTTGTCAAGAATGAACTGGCATTAGCCCGGGAATCTATGCTGGGAACCTAATCTCATTCAGGAAAGTAGAAGCAATCAACTAAGACCGGGGCTAAAAGAAAACTAATCTAGTTACAGGAGGTATCTCCAGAGGGTGACCAGCAGTCCACATTACAATGATAAGAGAGAACCAATACCCACAGGGTCTTATTTGTGGCCTAGAATTTGGCAGTAGCAGTCTTGGGACAATAGTGTACACTGGTTTCTGGATGTATAGGAGCATCTTGTTGTGGGAATGAAAAGGAGAAGCATTCATCTGGGTGAAATAGGACCTCAGCCACCTGGGGAGAGAGGGAAGGCAAGGGTTGGCAGCAAGACCACCCCTGGACAAAAAGCTGATCTCAGGTCAGGTATCTGATGTTAACAGAGAATTGGAGTAACAACCAGGAACTAGAGTAGAATCCTAGCCGGGCACAGGGACAGGTGGCCCAGGGAGAAACAAAGAGGCTGCAGTTAGGTGTGCATGCCTTACTCCAACGCCCACAGGGTCATTCCAAATTCTATGTTCTGTTACTGGTGAGAAAATGGGTGCCTTTTTTAGCCCCCAGAATGGCTCTCATTGGTTCCGGGGCTGGTCTACAAGCTAAAAGTTTTTAGCATCTAAATTAGAGCACCACTGACCAGGCACAATCAATACCAGCAGTTCAGATAATGTTTCTCACAAAATTAAGATAACGTTTCTTCTAATACTCATCAGTTAAAATATAGATAAGTCTAGTCCCAAAAGGAGGTTTTCCGAAAACTTACGTAATATCTGATTACCGAAGGCAGGATTGCCTGTTCAGTAGCTGTGAGCCTCTGAGGTCCTGAGTTAACATAAAAGAAGACAAAAAAGAAGTCTGTTTTACTAAATCTTAGAAGATTTTACTGATACCTTGATATCCATCTGGAAATCAAAGCAACTGGCATATGGCCTTTCCGATCAGCTTCACAAAAAACATTCAGAATAAGGACTCTATACGAAAGAGGGAAACCGGCCGGGTACAGTGGCTTACACCTGGAATCCCAGCACCTTGGAAGGCCAAGGCAGGAGGATTGCTTGAGACCGGGAGTTTGAGACCAGACTAGGCAACATGGCAAGACTCCATCTCTAAAAAAAAAAAAAAAAATACAAAAATTAGTCAGACATGATGGTGCATGCCTGTGATCCCAGCTACTGGAGAGGCTAAGGCGGGAGGATCAAGATCCTTGAGCAAAGGAGCTTGAGGCTGCAATGAGCCGTATTTGTGACACCGCACTCCAGCCTGGGTGGCAAAGCAAGACTCTGTCTCAAAAAAGAAAAAAAGGAAAGAAAAGAAAAAAGAAAGAGAAAAATGATCCGTTCTCATCTAGTGGCTGTGATCATTCCCTTTCACTTATTCATGTTTGCCCAGGATGCCCAGCTCCTTCCTACCTTTCCCCCAAAAATTTTCAGCGTCTTGAGACATCAAGCTAAATGGATTGGCATTTTAGTCTCTATCCTTTCCAGAATCAAGAGATCAAAAAGATTTGTTAAGGGGTACAAAATTACAGCTAGCTAGGAAGAATACGTTCTAGTGTTCTACAGCACTGTAGGATGACTAGAGTTAACAGAAATATGTAGATTCAAATAGCTAGAAAGAGGATATTGAATGCTCCCAACACAAAGAAATGATAAAAAATTGGGGTGATGTATATGCTAATTATCCTAATCTGTTCACTATACATGGTATGTATCAAAGCATCACTATTTACCCTATGAATATGTACAATTACTATTTGTCAAATTAACTAAAAATTTTTTTGAATTAGATGAAAAATATAGATGCCATATACAAACCAGGGAAAAAGAAAAGGTAGAATATGCTAAGACTAGAAGCACTTCAAAGAGTCTGTATGAAATTGTATGTCCTGAGTAGGGAAATGCTGGATGCTGCAGGGGTAGCCTTAGCAGTGCTGAAGGGTCACTCATTTTGGGACTCCTCTCCCGAGCATTGCTGCTAAAGGCAGGAGTTCAAAATAGACCCAATTCCAGTGAAAATTATTATCAATGCAGCTTCATTTAAAGGTTCTTAATTTCAAAATATTACATTTGTTTCAGTGATGCCCTGATTTTCAAGACAGGCATTTCAAGCAGTGACTTTGAAAATAGAAAAATTGGGCCAGGCACAATGGCTCACGCCTGTAATCCCAGCACTTTGGGAGGCCAAGGCGGGTGGATCACTTGAGGTCAGGAGTTCAAGAGCAGCCTGGCCAACACGGTGAAACCCCGTCTCTACTAAAAATACAAAAATTAGTCATGCGTGGTGGCACTCACCTGTAATTCCAGCTACTTGGGAGGCTGAGGCGGAGAATTGCTTGAACCCGCGAGGCAGGGGTTGCAGTGAGCCAAGATCGCGCCGTTGCACTCCAGTCTGGGTGACAGAGTGAGACTCCATCTCAAAAAAAAAAAAAAGAAAAGAAAAAAAAAAAAGAAACAGAAAAGGGGCATTTCTCCCCTTCCCAATTCACAGGGGAATAAAAATCATAAGTGAATGGACAGAATTTTCCCAGTTTTAAGACTTTTTTCCTCCTCAGTGTTTCTCAGATTTTTGGTAACTCTTGTCAGTGAAGGCTAGATCCATGGCAGACTGTTCTATGGGAGTTGGGAGCCACACAGGAGATATGGTCCCTGTCAGAAATGTCACTCCATCCTGGGTGGAGAGGGAGTGAGTGGGAGGGCGGATATGTGTGAGGGTTATGGGAGGACTAGGGGTGCAGGGAGAGGGAGGAGAAATACCCTGCCTTCTCCCTCCCACTCTGCCTGCCATGTCCTGCCTTGGCCTCCCACTGGCCGAACTCAACGGGAACCTGGGAAACCAGAGCCTGCAGTGATCCACCACCTGAGCACAGAGCAGGAAGGAGCAATAAATAGATCTGAAAGCAGAGAAACCAAGGACTGCAACTATAGAACGTGACTTAGGGAGAATTCACAGATTAATTATGATACATTGTCAACATTACTATTTCTGGGTAGTGTCCACTGTGCTCCCATAACGTCCTGCACCTGAAGAAGTATGAGCACAATTGATGGGTTTCTTAGCAGTCCAAGGCAGAGAATGATGTATCACAGTAATTTCAAACTGTGTCCCATAGACCCAGAGCTTCCATGGAGCTCTCCCTGGTGTCTGCTCTGCAGATGGAGTGGACTGCATACATGAGGCTCCACCCTCCATCTCTGCTTCTGGCACATCAAGTTGCTACTAAGAATTGTCTCAATGATTGCCGCTCATTTTTTCTATAGTTTCTTATGACGTTGAGTTACTCTACCACATTTATAGACTACATATAAATACTGCCCACTCCAGCTTAGAATGTGTGCACATATGTAGCTATGTTTGGAATTTCAAATACTTTTTCCCAAAATAATATCAAGGTAGTTAGAACTTCAGACCAGCCTATACAATCCCACTTAACCATAATGTACCTGAAATAAGATTCTATGCTAACAATAACTAAATTAGAAACTAGGCACCACTTATAACAAAATTTCCATAGAAAAATGTATTCCTGTTCCCATCTGAAATGCAGGAAACACATCTTATCTCCTTACGGTAAGATCCGAGACTCCCCTTCCTCACACCATAACTACATTCCAGGGAAGGAAAGAGAGTGTCTTTGCCATTTATGAGCTACTGCTGGTGTTCATCGTAGAAAAATGAAGTTAACATTTTCTATTCTCTATGGAGGGGCAGGGATGGGCCCAATGAAGATAAATGAAGGAAGGTTGAATAAAGAGTTTTCTTTTTCTTTTTTGAGACAGAATCTTACTCTGTTGCCCAAGCTGGAGGGCAGTGGCACAATCACTGCTCATTGCAGCCTTGATCTCCCTGGGCTCAGGTGATCCTCCCACCTCAGCCTCCTGAGTAACTGGGACCACAAGCACACTCTACCACATCTGGCTAATTTTTATTTTTTAGTTTTAGTTTTATGTTAGAGATGGGGTTTTGCTGTAGCTCAGGCTGGTCTTCAACTACTGGGCTCAAGTGATTTGCTCACCTCAGCCTCCCAAAGTGCTGAGATTACAGGCATGAGCCACTGTACCTGGCCCTTGATAGGTTTTTCATTTGGGATTTTTTTAGGGGGGGTGCTTTTCTTGGTTTTTTTTTTTTTTTCAGCTTTATTGAGGTATGCTGACAAACAAAAAATTATATATGTTTAAGATGTACAATGTGGGCTTTTAACATAGCTGTATGCTTATGTAATGATTTCTATAATTAAGCTAATTGACATATCCATCATTTGACATAGTTAACAATTTGTGTGTGTGTGCGCTAAGATCTACTCTCTTAGCAAATATCAAGTATATAATATTATTAACTATAGTGAGATCTCTAGAAATTATTCATCTTATACTTGAAAGTTTGCACCCTTTGACCAACATCTCACCTTTTCCCCCACCATTCTGCTAGCCCCTGGCAACCACCATTCTGCTTTCTGTTACTCTAAGTTTAACTTTTTTAGATTCCACATATAAGTGATATTACACAATATTTGTATCTATTGTGTCTGACATATTTCACTTAGCATGATGTCTTTCAAGTTCATCCACATTATCCCAAAGGGCAGGATTTTCTTCTTTTTTAAAGCTGAATAATATGCCATTCTTACAGGGGAGTAGACAGCAAGAGATCATAATTTCTTTATCCATTCATCCTTCAATGGACACTGACATGGTTTGACTCAGTTTCCCCACCCAAATCTCCTAGTGAATTATAATCCCCATATATTGGAGGAGAAGTCTGGGGGGAGGTGATTGGATCATGGGGGTGGATTTCCCCCGTGCTATTCTCATGATGGTATGTTCTTACAAGATCTGATGGTTTAAAAGTGTGTGGCACTTCTCCGTTCTCTCACTCCCTCTCTCCTGCTCTGCCATGATAAGAAGTACTTGCTTCCCCTTTGCCCTCTACCATGATTGTAAGTTTCCTGAGACCTCCCAGTCATGCTTCCTGTTAGGCCTGTGGAACTATGAGTCAATTAAACCTCTTGTCTTCATCAATTATCCAGTCTCAGGTAGTTCTTTATAGTAGTGTGAAAATGGACTAATACAGACACTTATGTTGTTTCCATATCTTGGGTACTATAATAATGCTGCAATGAATGTGGAAGGACAGATATCTCCCTAAGATACTGATTTCATTTCCTTTGTATATATACCCAGAAGTGGGATTACCTGGATATATATGGTAATTCTCCTTTTAATTTTTTGAAGAACCTCCATACTGTTTTCCATAATGGCTGTGCCAATTTACATTCCTACCAACAGTGTGCAAAGATTCCCTTTTCCCCACATCATCACCAACACCTGTTATCTCTTGGCCTTTTGATAATAGCTAACCTAACAGGTATGAGGTGATATTTTATTGTGGTTTTAATTTGTATTTCCCTGATGTTGAGCACCTTTCCATGTAACTGTTGGTCATTTGTATGTCTTCCTTAGAAAAAGTGTATATTGAGGTCTTTTGACTGTTTCCTATTTGGGTTAGTGGTTTTTGCTCTTGAGTTGTATGGGTTCCTTATATTTTGGATATTATCCTTTCTCAAAAATATGATGTGATGATTAATTTTAGTTGTCAACTTGACTAAATTAAATGATACCTAGATTGCTGATAAAGCATTATTTCTGGGTGTGTCTGTGAGGGTGTTTCCAGAAGAGATTGACATGTGATCCAGTGGACTGAGTGGGTTAGGTCCACCCTCAGTGTGGGCAGACACCACCCAAGTAGCTGAAGACCTGGATAGAATAATCAAAAAAAAAAAAAAAAAAAAAAAAAAAAAAAAAAAAAAAACAGAGGAGATGTTAATTTGCCCTCTCTCTCCTGGAGCTGAGACACCCATCTTCTCCTGTCCTTGGACATCAGAACTCCAGGCTCTTCAGCCTTTGAGCTTCATTACTTGCACCAGTGGTCCCCCACTCAGGCCTTCAGCCTTGATCTGAGAGTTACACCTTCAGCTTCCATGGTTCTGAGGCCTTCAGACTTGGACTGAGCTGAACAACCAGCCTCTCTGTTTCCCCAGCTTGCAGACAGCTTATCAAGGAACTTAGCCTCCATAATCACAGGAGCTAATTCCTCTAATAATTCCCCTCTCCTCTATCTATCTTTCTAGCAATCTATCTATCTATATCCTATTGGTTCTGCCTCTCTGGAGAACCCTGACTCATATATATAGTTTGCAAATATTTTTTCCTACTCTGTAGGTTGCTTTTTCATTTTATTATTATTATTTTTTGCTGCACTGATGCTTTTTAGTTTTAAATGGTCTCACTTGTTTAATTTTGCTTTTGTTGCATGTGTTTTCGGTGTCATATACAAAAAAAAGTCATTGCCAAAACCAAGATCAAGGAGTCTTGTTCCATATATTGTCTTCTAGAATCCTTATGGTTTCAGGTCTTACATTTAAGTCTTTAGTCTATTTTGAGTTTATTTTTGTGTGTGGTATAAGATAAGTGTCCAATTTCATTCTTTTGCATGTGGATATCCAGTTTTCCCAATATCATTTATGGTATAGTTTGGATAAGTGTCTCCTCTAAATCTCATGTTGAAATGTAATCCCCAATGTTTGAGGTAGGACCTTCTGGGAGGTGATTGGATCATGGAGGAGTGAATCCTTCATGAATGGCTTGAGTCACCCCCTTGGTGATAAGTGAGCTCTCGCTCTGAGTTCACATGAGATATGGTCGTTTAAAAGTATGTGGCACCTCCCCCAACCCATTCTCTCTCTCTTGCACCTGCTTTTGCCATGTGACGTGTTTGATCCCCCTTGGCCTTCTGCCATGATTATAAACTGCCTGAGGCCTCCCCAGAAGCAGATGCCAGCATTATGCTTTCTGTACAGTCTGCAGAACTGTGAACCAATTAAACCTCTTTTCTTATAAATTACCCAGTCTCAGGTATTTCTTTATAGCAAGCAAGAATGGTATAATACAGAAAATAGGTACCAGGTGTGAGGTATTGCTACAAAGATACCTAAAAATGTGGAAGCAACTTTGGAACTGGGTAATAGCTAGAGGTTGGAAGAGTTTGGAGGGCTCAGAAGAAGACAGGAAGATGAAGGAAGTTTTACAGCTTCTTAGAGACTGGTTAAATGGTTGTGGCCAAAATGCTGGTAGAGATATGGACAGTGAAGTCCAGGCTGATGAGGTCTCAGATGGAAATGAGGAACTTATTGGGAACTGAAGCAAAGCAAAGATCACCTCTGTTATTCCGTAGAAAAAATCTTGGCTGTATTGTGTCCATGCCCTAGGGATCTGTGGAAGTTTGAAATAAAGGGTGATGATTTAGGGAAGAAATTTCTAAACAGCAAAGCTTCAAGATGTGGCCTACATTCTTTTAAGAACCTCTGCTCAGATGCAGGAGCAAAGAAATGACTGTAAGTTGGAATTTATATTTAAAAGGGAAGCAGAGGGTAAAGGTTTGGAAAGTCTGCAGCCTGGCCTTGTGGCAGAGAAAGAAAACGTTTTTCGGGAAGAGGAACTCAAGCAGGCTGTGGAGTAACTACTTGCTAGAGATATTTGCATAATTAAAAACGAACCAAGTGCTCCTCACCAAGACAATAGAGAAAAGGCCTCAAAGACATTTCAGAGACCTTTGTGGCAGTCCCTTCCATCACAGGCCCAGAGGCTTAGGGGGAAAGAATGGTTTCATGGGTCAGGCCCAGGGCCCTACTACTCTGCATAGCCTCAGGACATTACTCCCTGAATCCAAGCTGTTCCAGCACCATCTGTGTCTCAAAGGAGACCAGGTACAGCTCAGGCTGTCCCTTTGGAGAATGCATAAACCTTGCTGACTTCCAGGCATAGGTAAGCCTGTAGTCACACAGAGTATAAGAGTTAATAATGCTTGTCAGCCTCCTGCTAGTTTCAGAGGCTATATAAGAAAACCTGGGTGTCCAGACAGAAGCCTGCCACAGGGCAGAGCCCCCACAGAGAAACCTCAACTAGGGAAGTGCAGAAGGGAAATGTGGGGTTGGTACTCCCACACAGTCCTCACTGGGGCACTGCCTAGTGGAACTGAGAAGGGAACTACCAGCCACTAAACCCCAGAACTGTAGAGCCACAGGAAGCTATCACCCTGTGCCTAGAAAAGCCACAGTGCTCAGCAACCTGTAGAAGAAGACATGGGGGCTGAACCCTGCAAAGCCACAGGAGCAGAGCTGCCCAAGGCCTTGAGAGCCCATCCCTCACACCAGTGTGCCCTAGATGCACACCATGGAGTCAAAGGAGACTATTTTAGAGCCTTAAGATTTAAGGACTGTCCAATTTCTCTTTTTGAAATGGACATGTTTACCCAATGCCTACATCCCCCTTTGTATCTTGGAAGTAACTAACTTAGTTTGATTTTACAGGCTTATAGGTGGAAGGAACTCATTTCCAGAACAGACTTGGGACATTGGACTTTGACTTTTGAGTGATGCTAAAACAAGTTGAGACTTTTGGGAGTCTATTGAGAAGGAATAATTGTATTTTGAAATGTGAGAACATGAGATTAGAGGAACCAAGGTCAGAATGATATAGTTTGAATATGTGTCCCCTGTAAATCTCATGTTGAAATGTAATCCTCAATGTTGGAGGTGGGAACTGCTGGAAGGTTATTGGATCCCCTCATGAATGGCTTTGGCCATCCCCTTGGCGATAAGCGAGTTCTTCCTCCAAGTTCACAGAGATCTGATCATTTAAAAGTGTGTGGCACCTCCCGCCCACCCACTCTCTCTCTCTTGCTCCTGCTTTCGATACGTGATATGCCTGTTCACCCTTTGCCTTCTGCCATGATTGTAAGCTTCCTGAGGGCTCCCCAGGAGCAAACGGTGGCACTATGCTTCCTGTACAGTCTACAGAACTGTGAGCCAGTTAAACCTGTTTTCTTATAAATGACCTAGTCTCAGGTATTTCTTTATAGCAATGCAAGAATAGCCTAATACACATTTATCAATAATTCATGTATCCATTCATAAAAAGATTATATTTTCCAATTGTGGATTCTTGGCACCTTTGTCAAAGATTAGTTGAACATATATGCATGTGTTTGCTTTCTTCTAGTTTAACCCACAATGGCGTTAACTCCTTTTCTTTTTTCCTATCAGCCCCAGAAATGGGCCTACCCATTTCCCCTTCCAAGGATTTTGACTACCAGCATATTAGTTGGCTAGGGCTGCCATAATAAAATGCCACAGATGGGTGAGTTAAACAATAGAAATGGAGGCTGGAAGTCCAAGATCAAGGTGCCTGCAGCTTTGGTTTCCTCTGAGGCCTCTCTCCTTGGTTGACAGATGGCCAGCTTCTTGTGACTTCTTCATGTGGTCTTTCTTCTGTGCATGCACACCCCTGGTGTCCCTCATGCATCCAGATGTTCTCTTCCTATAAGAACACAGTCAGATTAGCTAAGAACCCACCCTGGAAGCCTCATTTTAACTTAATCACCTCTTGAATAGCCTTATCCCCCAAAAACAGTCACATTCTGAGATACTGAGGGTGAGGACTTTAGCACAGAAACATGGTGAGGGACACAGTTCAGCCCATAATAGGCAGTAATGTGAAGGAAGCGAGCAGGGTACTTATGTCCTCACACACTGTACTAGGCCACAAGGTCCTTTTGGATGATTAATAAACACACATGCACACACACAAACTTGGCATTTGCCACTCAAAATCCATTTGCCCTTTATTTGGTTCCTAGTTCTCTGGGCTCAGAGATTCTGGGAAAATGTCTGAGAGAGAGGGAGAGAGAGACCTAGAGAGAGAGAGCGCATGCTCAGAGATACAGTAGTGCCCTGGGCCTCTCCTGTACTTTGACTAATACTTTATAATCTTAATTCCTTCTCTCCCAACTTCACTTGAGGCCACCACCTGTATTTTCACTGGTAGTAGCTAAACTCAGGTTCCTCATGAGGTCAGAAAAAAATCCATATAAAGCTGATTTCTCACCCTTCTTGCTTGTTGGTGACTCAAGAAGCAATTATATCACACTTTTGGACTGACTGACAAAGAACTGGTGTCAGGCCATTCCGAACTGACCCAACTAACCAGATTCAGACCAAGTCCAGATACCAAAGCCCAAACCCTCAATAACTGCACTGGAGCCAAGAAGAGCCTGGAACTTGCTGACAGCCCCTGAGTCTGCAGAGCCAACAGTGACTAGAATGTTACCCTTGCACAACAGGATGTTAGAATGAGGCTTTCCTTGCCTCTGTGTCTACTAAAGCACCAGTATGACAGATATCAGGATATCAAATGTGGTCAAGTTCCCTCACCCCCAAATGCAGAATGAAGGAGGACCTTATTAAACGTGCAGCAGTTAATTTTGTGTCCACTTGGACAGGCTACAGTACCCAGATAGTTGGTCAAACAGTACTCTAGATATTTCAGTGAAAGTATTTTTCAGATGAGATTAACTTTTTTTTTTTTTTTTTTTTTTTTTTTTTTTTTTTGAGGCAGAGTCTCGCTCTGTCATATAGGCTGAAGTGCAGCGGCACAATCACTGCTCACTGGAGCCTCGACCTCTTGGGCTCAAGTGATCCTCCTCACCATGTTGCTCAGGCTGGTCTCGAACTCCTGGACTCAAATGATCCTCCCACCTCAGCCTCCCAAATTGCTGGGATTAAAGGTGTGTGTCACTGCACCCAGCTGAGATTGACATTTAAATCAGTAGACTTTGAGGACAGCAGATTACCCTTATGAACCCCAAATATCTGAGACAGTTCTCCGTCAATTGAGGAAGTTTATTTTGCCAAAGTTAAGGACATGCGCCTATGACATAGCCTCAGGAGGTCCTGGCAACATGTGCCCGAGGTGGTCAGGGCCCAGCTTCATTTTATGCATTTTAGGGAGACATGGGACATCAATTAACATACGTAAGATGTACATTGGTTCTGTCCTGAAAGGCAGGAGAACTCGAAGCATGAACAGGGCTTCCAGGTTATAGGTAGCTAAAAGACAAACAGTTGCATTCTTTTTCATTTCCCATTAGCCTTTCCAAAGGAGGCACGCAGATATGCATTTATCTCAGTGAGCAGAGGGATGACTATGAGTTCTGTCTGTCCTTTGTCCACAAAGAAATTCCTTGTGAGGGAGGTATGTAGCTTTTTTATCTTAGTAGCTTCTTTTTTTGGAATAGAATGGGAGGCAGGTTTGCCCTAAGCAGTTCCCAGCTTGGTTTTTCCCTTTGGCTTAGTGATTTTGGGGTCCCAGGATTTATTTTCCTTTCACATCCTTAATAATGTGGGTTGGCCTCATCCAATCAGTTGAAGGCTTTCATTAAAAAAAACTAAAAATAAAAAAGATTGACCTCCCCCGAGTAAGAAAAATTCTGCCAGCAGACCACGTTTGGACTTGAACTGCAATTTTTCCATCAGCCTCTAGCCTACCAGCCTATCCCTATCCGATCAGATTTTGAACTCACCAAGTCTCCACAAATATGTGAGCCAATTCTTTAAATTCTCTCTCTCTCTGTCTCTCTGTCTCTCTCTCTCTCTCTCTCTCTCTCTCTGTGTGTGTGTGTGTGTGTGTGTGTTCTGTTTCTCTGGAAAACCCTTACTAATACAAGACTCATCAATGAAATCACAGATACAGAGGGGAACAGAAAAGAATTTCACAAAAAGACTTTTTTGAGGCCAGGTGCAGTGGCTTACGCCTATAATCCCAGCACCTTGGGAAGCCAAGGCAAGTGGATCACTGGAGGTCAGGAGTTCAAGACCAGCTTGACCAACATGGTGAAACCCCGTCTCTACTAAAAATACAAAAATTGGCCAGGTGTGGTGGTGCACGCCTGTAGTCCCAGCTACTCTTGGAGTCTGAGAAAGGAGAATCGCTTGAACCCGGGAGGCAGAGGTTGCAGTGAGCCGAGACTGTGCCACTGCACTCCAGCCTGAGTGACAGAGTGAGACTGTCTCAAGAAGAGAAAAAAAAAATTTTTTCTTTAAAGAGAGAAATTATCTGGTTGTGAGTCCCAGCTCCCCCATTAAGGGAGGGGTGAGAAGTACTACACTACATCCCAGGTAAAGTGAGAAAGGAGGTATCAAGGGAACCTCTCAGAGGCTCTGAAATGTGTTCTCTGAGTTGGCCTAGTGTCTAACTTTGTACAGCTAAAGTGGACTATGGACTTGTTTCTTGTCCAATAGAGCCACCTGTAGGGGTGAAGAGACCTCAGGAAAAGCCTGGAGACTTAGCACCTCATGTCCAGACACCAAAGGAAAGGGTCACTAGAAATCATTTGAAAGAAAAATGCTTCTTCCTAGGTGAAGAGAACTGGAGGAGAGAGACGCCCAGTAGCACACCTCTGAGAAGCCCACAAAGGAGAGAAAAGTATCAGCAGTGATCATCTACCAGGACTAAATGGGGATGCCAGCTTCAGATAGCCACTGGGCCCAGAGCCAAGAGCCACCCAGCCAGATAAGAACTTTATTATGCCTGCGTCTCCCCGCCTTTCCTGAGTTTCCATTGCCTGAAGTACAAAGTGGGGACCAGGGAGAAGGTAGAAATCTGAACAACCACATCCCTTTCCCACTGAGGGCTTCTAGGAAGAAACAGGCTTATCTAGGAAAAAAGAGGGGGAGGAAAAAGCATAAGGCAGGCTTAGAGTTTTGATAATACTAACCTGGACATTCCCACTTTAAAGTAAATCTCTAGCTGTGACTTAAAGAAGCTCTAAGATTATCTATTACTTAAGAGTGAATAGAAAAATAATGGGTTTCAACCAAGATTATGGAAAGATAATTCCCCACTGAACAAAGTTTAAAGAAGCAGTAGGAGGGAAAAAAAATAAGTTGTGTTATGATCACAATCACACATCACGCTTGTGCAGCATGCCAGCTACATTTGCTTGGCCCAGCTGGTGTAACTCTTGTAACAACCGTCCTTAGATCTCATCCTGTTTGAATGACAAGTGATTGAGATGATTGCTTTTGCTTTTGGAAAAATCCCCAAAGAGGAAAATGCCACCCATTTGTTTTGGAGAGAAGAAACTTGGTCAAATACTAACAACAGGACCTGGTCCATTAGCAGAGGTAAGAACCTCTAGGACTCGCCGCTTTTTATACCTCCTTTCACTCTTTGCTAACTTAAACCATCACAGTGTCACACTAATGTCATAAATGATACACTACTTTTTATATGGAAGAGAAAGTAAGATCCATCCAGTTCCAAAAGGACACCAGATTTCTGTTATCCTTATCCTTAGTGTTTCATTACAGTTTCTGTAATGAAACAATGAGAACCAATGAGGTCTGGAACTTCCAAAGAAGAGATAGAAGTTGTAGATAGCATAGAGGAGACTGGACCTATCCCAGCAACGATGCATTAGGGAGGGGGAAAGGAAGGAGAAGTGAGACAAATCTCAAAAAAAGGTGATGGTGGAGCAAAGCAATCCCCTGGCCACCTGTCACTTAGCTTTGAGCAGCTGCTGGTGAGAGAAAACCCCTGTGTACAGGAAGGACCTATGTAGGCTGTACAAGTCAAGGCTGCTCGTAGCTTGTAGTGTCTACCATGCTTAAGTTTCATTACCTGTACTCAAGATAGAGTAAAACAGCAATGCCCTGCAACTTAAATCACTCTACTGAATCTGACAGAAAGATAAGCTTCATTACAGTAGCAAAAAGACAAATTTTTTACATAGCCAAGTTATTATAGCACATTCTGATCAGGATAGCTTTAAATCTATACATGTACATTTCTGGCCGAGTATGTTATTTAATAAGGCCTAAAGTTAAATTGAAAGCAAAAGTGTAGTGAGTTTGTTGAAGTATTTATCTTATGTTCCTGACTGAAGAGATAAATTTAGTAGTTGTTTCTCAGGTAACTAAACTTTGCTGTCTGGCTTAGTTTTTTATGTATTTAATTTGCCTTTAAACCTGGATTCCGTGCAAAGTTTCATAACTGCTTTAAAATATGGGCTTTATTAGAGATGTGAAAACTGAGAATGCAGCCATATTTTCTCCTTATTAACTCATCACACAATACCAAAGTGGGGAATGGAGATTTAGAACACTTAGATATCCAAATTGGTAAGACACAAAGCCAAGTAACTAGGTCTTTTCATGACCCTGAACATAATTGAGGTTCTGCAAAGAAAAACTTGATTCCCTTACACTCAAAATCCTTTAGTTTTATAGTTGAATAGTGTAATATTTTACTTTTTAAAAATGATCATCTTTTGTATAAGGATTTTCAAAGATTCATTTTTGCTTTCTTGTTCACTGGTTATTGTTTTTGGGAGGCAGGGGGTTGTTTTTAAATCTCACTTCAAGAGATGTCCTTGGATGGGGTTGGTAAATGAATGCTGCTTATCCCCACTTTTAAGAAGTGCGTGAATATCTGAGGAAGCTATGGTCAATTCTTCAGGCTGACTCAAATTCCAGGAAATCAGGCTAAGTCATCACCAGCATCACTCACTACTGACTACTTATTGAGAGGAACACGAATTTATAACCTAGGTAAGCAAATAGCTACGCAACACAATGCAGAATGGAGAAAAATCACAGGAGTGATGCAGAAGGCTTGAGGTCAGGGGCGCCTCAGAAGTTTGACTTAACAAAAGACTTCAAACTTCAAACTTAAGTCTGATTTTCATCTTTAAGTGCCACTGGGGTAATTCTCAGACCATAATTTTCCTCATCAGTAAAATATTGAAAATTAGACCAACTACTTAAGATTAAATGAGAGAGCGATGTGCCTAGCACATAGTAGATGCTGTATAAATGCTGGTCTCCTCTATATACCATGGGACCACATGCTGGAACACACGGTTGGCTCTTTATACTTAACAAAGAGGAACTGACTAGGTCATGTTAGTGTCCCTCCGCCTAGAGCTAACACTGCAACCATACATCCCTCCTCTGGAGTGTAGCAGCTGGCTGCATCTCCCAGTTGAAACCTGCCAACTACTGAGTGTCAGCAACTACAATGGAGAAAAGACAATGGAGAGCACACCTCCCAGAAAGCACCTTTTTCCAGGTAAGTCTGTGTTTCCATGGACTCCACAAAGACAGTTTACAGATAGGGATGAACAAATGGATTAAAAGTATGAGACAAAAATGTAAAACTTCACTATTAAAAATCCAAATTAAAGGAAGACATTTCTGTTTGTTTTTCAAAGTATTAAAGACTTCAAAACTATTAAGTGCTAGCAGAGATGAAGTAGAACACTCACTGTCATGGATTACTTGCAGGAATAGGGTGAAGCAAATATAATTATTTGTCTGGGCTTTTAGAGAAGCAGATGCTAAGACTAGATTAAGCTTCACACAAGAATTTTATCAGAGGAAATGTCCATGTGAGAAAAAATGGAGAGGGAGCCAAGGAAGGCTGAGAGAACCATCAGACCACAATGCAGTCTGACTTCAAGGGAAGGCAGGAAGGTTGAATGTAAGCGTCTTCGATTGCCTGGCAACCTCAGGAAGGCTTGGCAGGGCAATGGGGAAGCCCTTCAGCCAATGGCAGCCACCAGCAGAGTCCCAGGAACAGGCCTGCCTTAGTATCTCTTCCATGCTGGAGCACTGGCTGGGAGCAGCCCGTGGGAAGAGTGGCCTTGGATAGGCCCTTAGTCAATTACACTCTTGTGTTTGGAGGACTTCAAGGCTCATTCTCACGGCCACCACAGTGACTTGTTGGTTAACAAATTTAGCAATGTATATTAAAAGGTTTAAAAATAATTTTACTTTTTTAAATCTAGAACTCTATCTCTTGAAATCTATCCTAAGGAAATACCCTAAAATGGGAGAAATAACTTGAGTTACAAAGCTGTTCATTAAAAGTGTTTATAATAGCAAAAAATCAGAAGCTAAACATCACTTCCAATTAATCATGGCCGTTTGTACTTCATCCATTTCACTCATTTACTTCAACTGCCCACCCCTGTAGGCCTTCAAGTTTGTGAGTTCTATGGTAGTGATAAAGGTGATATACGTGTTGTTTTTAAACCCACTGGTTAGCAGACCTTAGTCCTGCTGAACTTCTTCATGATTCCAGGACTTGAAGGAGTGTTCTATATCTCAATCCAGGAAGTAGTTCCCAAAACTGTACACATAAGTAAAAATTCACCATATGTGCATTTAGGATTAAAGTACTTCATGCACTTTACTAGATGAGATTTAACCTCGAAAAGAAGGAAAAGAAGAAATCAAAGGACATGGCTGCTTGAATTTTCCTGCTTCATGACATAACTCTCTCAAATGCAAACACACATACCTGTCCCTCTGACATAGGGCTTAACCAGGTTGCAGAGACAAACCAACTGGGGGACAAGCAGGCTGCTCCCAGCTGCACCACCTTACACCTCCCTTTGGCCTTGTCCTCCTACACATCATGATTATTTTCTTCTTTTGATTTTATCCTCCACAGCTTCCACTACCTTAATCCTGTCACTGTCACTGGTGCCGTTCATTCCAAATCTCAGTCCGCAGACACTTATTACTACTGTCTTCACCATTTGTTCAGGGGCCTGTTAGTGTCTTACTGTCCTCTGCTTTCTTTATCAATTAAAAAAAAATTTTCTTCAAATCCAGAAAGGACTTGGGTGACATCATTGGATTTTTTTCTACAATAACTATAAGCATATTATAACTAAATCTTACTTACTGTTTAAATTAAAGCTGCAATCTGTCACTTGCTTGATGTATAACATCTGCCCCTCAGAGATGACAAAATCAATTTGAATCCAAATGAGAACAAACTTTCACTCAACCATGGTATATGTACTCTGTGGCCCCCATCAGGACACAATACAATTCTGGATTCAGATATCCAGCTTTTGTAACTTAGAAACCAATTATGACTTTGAATAATTCATTAATCCAGAGTTACATTAATTGGAGAGTGTGGTGGCAGGTTGCTGACCCCATTCTTATACTATGTATTCAATAATATGTATTAAGCAAATATATATTGTTGGTAAATACTGTGAGTTCCTACTCAATATCCGTTCTTCCCTTCTTCCATACTAGCAGAACGTTTATTTTATTCTGGGTGGCAACATGCCTCGGCTCAAACAATAAGTCAATATTGTTACACATATTCGTGACCATCTTGTTCCACTTTGCTAGATACTAAATATCCCAATCTCCATTTGCAGCTAGAAATGACCAAGGACCCAGTTATGGCCAAAAAGATGTAAGGGGAAGTTTACTGGGGAACTTGTAAGAAGGCTTTACTTTCCTAATAAAAAGGATAGATGCAGCTAGCACCATCCTTCCCTCTCTCTTCCTTAATGCAGATGTAATGTGTGAAGCTGCAGCAGAAATCTTGAGATAATGAAGCAACAAGCAAGAGAATGAAAGGCCATCACATTGAAGATGACAGAGGGGAAGGTGAGATCAGTTTCTGAGTCCAGAAGTACAGGATTAAATTAGTAAGTCTCAGGAGTATGAAGGGCCTGTCAGTGTTCTGTAGGCAGTGAAATAGAGAACCGATAAAAAATGAATACTAGGTATGCCCAAGTGTTTGGAGACCCTAGATGAGGCTAATACTTATTTAGAGCAGAACCACGCTCTCATACAAATATAGTAACAGTATAAGTTGCCATAATATTTTTGGAGAGAAATTTAGCATTATCTATCAGCATTTTAAAAGCACAGATCCCGTTTTTTTTCTTTCCTTTTTTTTTTTTTTTTTTTTTTTTTTTTTTTTTTTTTTTTAGACAGGGTCTCTCTCTCTCTTGCCCAGGCTGGAGTGCAGTGGTGTGATCTCTGCCTCCAACTCCTGGGCTCAGGCAATCTTCCCATCTCAGTTTCCCGAGTAGCTGGGACTACAGGCATGTGAAAGCACGCTCAGCTAATATTTGTATTTTTTGTAAAGACACATCTCACTCTCTTGCCCAGGCTGTTCTCAAACCCCTGAGCTCAAGGTGTGATCCACCTGCCTCGGCCTCCCAAAGTACTGGGATTATAGTACAAAGCACAGATCCTTTAAACTAACAAACCCATTACTGGGAAATTATCCTACAGAAAAACACAGGTGCAAAAAGATACATGCAGAGGTTATTTATTGCAGCATTGTTTGAAGTAGCAAAAAATGAGAAGCAACCTAAATATTAAATTAGAAAAATAAATTAAAGTACGTACATTCATACAAGGAAACACTATGCAGCTGTTCAAGAAAGAATAATACAGTATGCATGTAATGACACGGAAAGATGTCCAGAGATAATCTTAGCGGGAAAAAAAAAAGAGCAATTTTTCTTAAAACATTAAAATGCTGGCCGGGCGTGGTGGCTTATGCCTGTAATCTCAGCACTTTGGGAGGCCAAGGCGGGCAGATCATTCGAGGTCTGGAGTTCGAGACCAGCCTGACCAACATGGTGAAACCCTGTCAGTACTAAAACTACAAAAAAAAATTAGCCAGGCATGGTGGTGGGCGCCTGTAGTCTGTGCTACTCAGGAGGCTGAGGCAGGAGAATCGCTTGAGCTCAGTAGGCAAAGGGTGCACTGAGCCAAGATTGCACCACTGCACTCCAGTCTGGGCAACAGAGCAAGACTCCATTTCAAAAAAATCAAATGCTACACATGGTTGTTGGTATATACATGCACAGAAAAAGTCTGAAAGAGAGAAGCCAAACAGATGAAACGGACACAGTATGTTTTCTAACATACTTTTTCTAACAACTATTATTGGTGTGACAATATTAACCAAACGCAAACAATAGGAATAACTCAAGGCTGAGGTTCATCACTGGTGACCAGGGGACATAAAATTGCAGATTTAAAGTAGCTCCAAAACAACCGAGCTTCCAAAGTTTTAGGGGAAGCAAGTGAATGCCAAAGTGTCATAAAGAGGGAGGAAAGAGACGAGTCAAGACTTAAAGTCATTATCGAGATAAAGAAAAGTTTGAGAAAATGTAATATGAATGTATGGCCCCTGAACCCACTGCTGCTGCCTCTGGAAGTTTTATTCGCTGTAGTCAGTGCCAGCTGCACCAGTGACCTCTGCTTTCATGCATTTCTATCTTCCAATGCCAAGACTGGTGCAGATGTGTCGGGCTGGGGCATCCTGCAGCCAAGGAAGACAAGGAAATTGTATTGGAAGAGGAGAAAGGAAGTTCTGAGCCTGATTCCCTGGAACTGGAAGAGCTGTGAACAATGAAGTCCGAAGAGGGAGCAAGCTTGTGTTTGGTGGAGCAAACAGAGTAGCAATGTCAAAGTTCTCCCTCAGATGTGCACCACAGCCTGTTTTTAACATGAGGCTAGTTCCCCATTTACCCCTCCAGAGTCCATTCTATTTCTATCAACTTTTCTACCTGAGTTTCTCCTTTGTGGCAAGACCATATGTTCTTGAAATTTGTTCCTCTGACCTCTGCCCACAAACAACATATAGCTTCATTTGAGGGTTTCTAAAAGACTTCTGCTAAAGATTTCAGAGGATAACAAGATAACAAATGCTCCTGATCTGTTGTTTGTTAGTAGAATGAGCCTGACCCACTTTTGTGGAAGTGCTGTTGCTCATATTAACACATCTCTCTTAGACCTTGATGATGAACTCAGCTGCTACAAGCCAACCTATCCATCTTTCTATTGTTGGTCCAGTTTCTAACTTAGCCCTCAAGCCATCTTTTCTCTAGCCTTAGCCCTTCTGGTTTGAGTTACAACATTAACACTAATGGGGAGAATTTGGCTTATATACAGACTCATTAAGTTTCAGAGCAAGTTTCAGACCTGTCCCTCCCGTCTCACTGTCTTCTTAATTCAAAGTCATTTCCTAACAAACATCATCGAAGGTAAGAAAAGTACAGTGGGTCACCAATGTGAAAGTGGAGGTTTTAGAGAATAGAAGAAAGGGGCTGGATACAAAAGTGATTCTGGAAGTCAGCTGACAGCCGTGATGAGCTTAAGGTCAAAAGAGATGTTGCTAAGAAATTGTGATGAAGAGACACTGGTCTTAATGTGGCAGAGAGGCAACACCTCCTCTGTCACTGGGAGAGGAAAGGAAATGCCCTCAAATGATACGGTTTTGAGGAGGTAATATCAAAAAGTCAAAACGAAGTATACCCATCGAAGTTTTTAGTTTCAATACACATTAATCAACTCTGGGGTAATTTGCATAGAAAAAGAATTTATTAAAAGATAATTGGTAATTCACATAGTGTCCCACAAAGTTGGAGAATCTGACATGAAGCCACACTTCCAGAAACAATGTTCTCAATCTCACTGCACACAATTGGTCCTGTGAAGACTCCAGTGCCCCAGTGTTGTATATTTTACCTGGCTCTCACTGCCAACACCAAACACACCAGACACCACTGCTGAACCATCCTGGATGCCAGGAGGGCCAATCCCCAAGGACACCTCCAGCCCCTCAACCCACTGCTGCTGCCTCTGGAAACTGCATTTGCTGCTGCCAGCACTAGCTCCACCTAATGGGTTCCTGGTGGCTCTGCTTCCGTGCAGCTCTAGCTTCCGATGCCAAGTCTGGTGCAGATGCATCTGGCTGGGGGAACCTGCAACATGGGCCCATACCCTAGAATCAAGGGACATTGGGAATATACCATCCGGCATTTTTAGCTTCTACAGTAGACGGTGGGCCAAAGGTAAAAAAACGCATCCACACCAGAGGTCAAAAAGAGTGTGTGGAAGAGTTGAAAGTATCAGAATTGGTTTACGTTGGCAGACGAGTCCCGTTGGCAGATGAGTCCCGTCAGATTGAGTGAAAGGGAACTGTAAAGTCAGATCCTGAGCCTTAGGACAGGTGAGGAGTTGAGCTGAATATGGAGATAGAGAGATAAGAAGGGAAGAATTTTTTCTAACCTTTATTTTAAAAATGTTTTCTGATTAAAGAAAATAAATGTTCATTATAAATAAAAGTGCTAAAAAGTTCAAAAAAGCAAATGAAAATGATCCATGATCTGCCAACCTCATCTTACTGCTGTTACCATTTTAACTATTTTCTATATATTTTTCTGTGAATATATAGGTCTTAATCTACATAATATTTTCCTTGTGTTTTTTCACAAATTATGATTTTTATGACTACTTAACATTCCATTATCTGGCTGCACCATCATTTTTGTCATATCCCATATTTTTCCTTAAATTTTTAGGTAAAATAAGTAGGTAAAAAGGAGTACAAATATTGACACATATTGTCTCCTGACTGCAAAAATATTGTGCATTTCTCATGATATAATTTTGAATATTTCATTTCTCTAAAATTGCACTAATACTATGTATAATCACATTTTTAACTCTTCATAGATAAAAATTATCCCATTTTTATTTTGTATTTATTTAATCATAAGTAAGGCTTTATGACTTTTACCACATACATATATAAATTGTCATGTCTTTTCCTCTTTCTCCTTTTGAAAATACATTTCTGGCTGGGTGCAATGGCTCACATTTGTAATCCTAGCAGTTTGGGAGGCCAAGGCAGGAAGATCAGTCGAGACCAGCCTGGGTGACATGGTGAGACCCCATCTCTACAAATTAAAAAATTACCCAGACACAGGGATGTGCACCTGTAGTCCTAGCTACCTGGGAGGCTGAAGTAGGAGGATCTCTTGAGCCCAGGAGTTCAGGCTGCAGTGAGCTATGATAGCACCACAGCACTCCAGCCTGGGTGACAGAGCAAGAATGTGTAAAAACAAAAAAGATAGTACGTTTCTTTTTCTTGATTCGTAAGATTTCTTGGTATAATAAGAATATAAATCCTTTGTCAAGTAGGTTTGAAATACTTTTTTAAGTTTTCATTTATCTTGCTGTTTTTTCTCACATACAGAAGTTTAAGATGTTTGTGTAATCAAATAAATATTTTTATTTATGTTGTCTACCTTTAGATTTGTGCATTATCTTTTGCAGGCTAACTTTTTTTTGAACAAAATTATGGGCTTAAATCACAGGCAGAAGGGAAACAAATCAGCTTGTCCCTCAACTTTGCACATTTTACATTTTTCAGGAAATGGCCCATTCTTCCGGTTGCTCAGAAAAAAACCCTAGAGTGGAAACTGATATCTGTTTCCTTCACCACACACCTCCAACCTTCAGATCTGCCTTTAAGACATATATGCAGAATCTGGCCACTTCCCCACCCGGGCACTACCACCCAGGTCCTAAGTTTGCTTATTTCTCACTGCAGCTTTCTAATTTATCTCCCTGTTTCCTTTTAAAATAAAAATCAAATCACCCTACTCCTCTACTCAAACCCTCAAACACATTCCTGCCTTGGGATCTTCCATAACATGTTCCTGCCCCACATATCCAAATGCCTCACTCCGTCACTCTATTCAGGATCTCTGCTCAAACATCCTTCCTCAAATGCCTTCCCTGAGTATCCTATTTCAAATAGCGCCTCACTGTCTCTGCCATCACTCTGTCCCCTACTCCCTGCTTTGCATTTCACTGTAGCATTATCACCAGAGCCATGCACTTGTCATGTGTTTGTCAGTCTGTCCCTCCTGTCCTTCCTAGAATGGAAGCTCTTCAAGGACAAGGGATGCATCCTCAGGACCTAGCATGGGGCTTGGCACTTAGCAGATACTCAGTAAATATTTGTAATAAATGAAAGTAAATATTTGTCATAGTTTGAGTTTTTTGTCAGACTGACATATTTGTCAGACCCCAAGGCAAGCGTAAGTGTGCAAATGATTTACTATGGAACTGGGAAGGGAGTGAGGAAGCAGTGAAGGCCCAGCCACAGCCCAATCCCGCATGGCGCTGTAGCCTGTCACCCAGAGGCAAGGGAGCCGAGCGTTATACTGGCTCAGCAGTCAGTCACTGGCCACCTGGCAGGTGTAAACTCTCAGCTCTCCTCTCAGCCCCAACAGCTCAAGAGAAAGCCTCTAAAGAAGGAAACAAATACCAGCCAGTAGCAGCAAAACTATGAAAGCTGGTGAAAGGGATTCAAGGTGTCCACTACAATACTGAATGAATGTGTGAATGTGTAAATGAGTGAATGAAGAAGGAATATGTTTAAATACTTGTAAGTTTGATAGAGGAGACAGCTGGACTAATGAAAGGCAGGTGTGAGAAGCATGAATTTGATCACAAGTGCCCGTGTGTACTTTCCTAATCAGTGGGATCACACTGGGCTAAGCTTCCCTCTGCATCTTTGCTTCAAAACAAGGTTGGACCAACACTAGGCCACTGGATATTTCTGCTGGGGACAGCATACAATGGGACAACTAGCAGAGCATGCCAGAAGGCTCTGCTCAAATTCTCAGCCACATACATTATCAATTAAAAATCCATTTGGATCTGTGGATTTCAACTAAAAGGACAAGTCAGTTGAATGGGGAGGACCTAACTACAACCTTTTCCTCAAATTCTGCCTTGCCCCTTAAGAAACATCAGAATGTTGGAGAACAAACAAATGTAATTTGTGAAATGTCCCCCCAGAAGTTAGCTAGGCACCCTACGCTTACCCTAATGATCAATAAGCTTCTCCTTTAGAATTTTAATTCTTCTTGAAATAACCAGATCCTAGAGACTCTGATTCAAAAACTGTTGTGTGAGTCCTGAGTATGTGTGTGAAATAACCAGACCCTAGAAAGTCCGATTGAAAAACTTTGTGTGTGTCACGTTAAAAGCTGCCCAGGCTCTTCTGAATACATAGCCAGGGTTAAGAAGTTGGGCTTAGTCTTCCAATCACTCCTGCCAAGAGCACATTATTTCAGTCAGACAATCCGAATCTCTCCACCTTCACATAAGCAAAGACACTGAAGGAAGGTAAGAATTTCCTCCTCAATTTTTAATTATGAAAAAAAAATTTGAGACAGGGTCTCCCTCTGTCACCCAGGCTGGAGTGCAGTGGTGTGATCATAGCCACTGCAGCCTTGATCTCCTGGGCTTGAGCAATCCTCCCGCCTCAGCCTCCCAAGAAGCTGGGGCTATAAGCAAACACCACCACACCCAGCTAATTTTGTGTGTGTGCATGGCAGGGGAGGACAAGGTGTCACTATGTTGCTCAGGCTAGTTTCAAACTCCTGGCCTCAAGTGGTCCTCCTGCCTTGGTCTCCCAAAGTGCTGGGATTACAGACATGAGCCACCACACCTGGTCATGAAAATTTTTATTTATACAAAAAAAAATGTTGGAAGAATGAGTATTATAAACACACATATGCCCTTCTGCTAGATTCAGTAATTGCTAATATTTTGTGTGTCACTATATTTGCCTTATTCATATACATACATACACATGCTCATGCCTGCATGCATATGGATAAATCAATGTGTACATACATATATTTTTGAGCCATTTGAAATAAGTTGCAGATAGCATGATCCTTTACTGCTGAATATTTTCAGTGAGTATTCTGAAAACTAGAACCTTCTCCTTGATAACCACAATATCAGCATCGTAGTATATCTGTCTGAGTTAAATCAGGAGACAGAAACCACACAGTTATTTGAAAGAGGAAGTTTAAAATAATCATTAGACTAGGCATGGTGGCTCACATCTGTAATCCTAGCACTTTGGTAGGGTAAGGCGGGAGAATTGCTTGAGCCCAGGAGTTTGAGACCAGCCTAGGGAACACTGTTAAACCCCATCTCTACAAAAAAAAAAATTTAAATTAGCTGGGCATGGTGGCACATGCCTGTAGTCCCAGCTATTCGGGAGGCTGGGATAGGAGGATTGCTTGAGCCTGGGAGGTTGAGGCTGCAATGAGCCATGATCACCCACTGCACTCTCCATCCTGGGCTGAAGAGCCTGCCTCAAAACAAACAAAAGAATTATTAAGGGGCCAGGCATGATGGCTCAAGGCTGTAATCCCAGCACCTTGGGAGGTTGAGACAGGAGGATGGTGAGGCCGAAGTGAGCTACAATTGTGCCACTGCACTCCAGCCTCCTGGCCAACAAAGTGATACCTTCTCAATTAAAATATATATAATAGAAAAGTGATTATAAAGATATTGGGCCAGGCATAGTGGCTCACACCTGTAATCCCAGCGCTTTGGGAGGCGTAGGCGGGTGGATCACCAGGTCAGGCATTCGAGACTAGCCTGACCAACATGGTGAAACCCTGTCTCTACTTAAAAAAAAAAAAAAAAAAAAGAATACAAAAATTAGCCGGGCATGGTGGTGGGTGCCTATAGTCCCAGCTACTGGGGAGGCTGAGGCAGGAGAATCGCTTGAACCTGGTGGGTGGAGGTTGCAGTGAGCTGAGATCGTGCCACTGCACTCCAACCTGTGTGATAGAGTGAAACTCCGTCTCAAAAAAAAAAAAAATGTCAAGAGAACTCTTACTAAATCTACTAGAGTTGAGTGAGAGTACCCAGGGAAGAACCAGCTTGGAAGAGGGATGCAAACACGCCTGGGTTCAGACCTCACTGAAGAAGGCATGATTGCAGCCAATAGATGGTGGAGAAGTCTGCTGGGTTTCCCGGGCCAGATCTAGTCCACAGCCGCCAGGAAAGCAAAAAATAACCCGTCTCCCTCCCCGCATAAAAACACACACACACACCCAGAGCCAAGGCTGGAGGGCAAGTTTGCAAAGTCAGAATGGCTCCACACGCACAAGGTTGGAGCCCACAGTGTTGTTGGGAGTCACATCAAAGGAGTCACCTGGTCTGGACTGAGGCTGCAAGGTCAGGATCTGGCATGCAGCTGCGGCAGTGTACCACCAGGTGTCTCCAGACACACATGCACCAATAACCAATTGGACAGCTGGAGCAAAAAAAGCAAAGCATAGCACTCCAAAAGGAGGAAACAAAGCCCGCTTCCTCTGGTGGTATCCCTCCTGTGTGCTCTATTGACAAAGCTAACATCGTGCTAATAAATAATAAATACCCGAAGAGTCCAGTCCATTATTGTAGAGCAGTACTGAAGTGTGAATTGGAGCTGAGGCAATTGATAGTTGACACACACACACACAATAAAATTAATAATAATTCCCTGACAACGGCTATTCTCAGTCCAGATTCAAATTTCTCCAGTTGTGCCAAACACATCTTGTATAGTTTTATGGGGTTTTTTAACCAAGATCCAATCAAGTCCTTTTAGTTTCTTTTGATTTAGAGCAGTCTCTCCCAACGTTTCCATTTTAATGACATTGATCTTTAGAAGAAATCAATGGACTGATTGAGTCTCATGCTAGATTTGTCTGTTTGTTCCTGGTGTTAATTTTCTGTCCCTGAATTTCTTGTAAACTGGAAGTTAAATCAAAGGTTTGACTACAGCCAGGTGAAATGTGTTTCAGAAGAATACTTCATAAGTGACACTGTGCACCTCACATTGTATCACATCAGGGACATAGAGAGCATTGGCTTCCCATTATTAAGGCAAGGAACTTGATCTCGGTTAAAGTAGTGAATGCCAGATACCTCCACTGTAATGGCATGGTCTTCCTTTTGCAATTAGCAAGTAATCTGTGGGGTGTTATTTTGATGTTTGTAGAATATACTGTTCCCCAACCACCTTTCAGTTAATGGTTTTAGCATCGAATTTGTCATTAGGAAGTGCAAAATGGACATTTTTTAATTCAATCTTTTCTTCTATATTTTTTAGCTGCCATTCTTCTGTAAAAAGAAGCTTTCCTTCATCAACTATAAATAAACTAAACTTTTTCCCAAAAAAGAGAAGAAAAATGCATTATTAGCTATTTTCAGAATAAAGAAAAGAAAGTTTTGATTGGAGAAGAAGGGGAATAATTTTGTTACAAGAGCTTAGGAGTGGTAGGCATGTCCCAGGATGACAGGAGAGCCCGGGTTCCTGGGAGGCCCATGAGAGAGGGATGCTGGAGGTTGGAGGGAAACTGGGATAAGTCATCTGTTCTGCAATCGCCTGCCAAGGGCTTGGAGTAGAAACCCCCCCTCCCCTCTATTTGCCACTCAGTTATCTTTCCAGTCACCTTTGGTGTGTGGGCTGCAGAATGTTGATGCTGATTTCAGATAAGTGATCATGTTTCATTTACAACCAATACAGAAATACTGAGTGGCTACAGAACAAAAGAGGCTACATGGACTGCTCTGTGTGAAAGTGCTCAGAAAATGTAGCACAGTAAACAAAAATGAGGCATTATTGTATATTTTTGCTCTTACAAATAGTTATTTTCTCAGTAGTTTCATAATTTAATGAAAAAAAGTTTTTGAATCACTGTCTCATTTAAAATTTGAGATCATTGGCCGGGCATGGTGGCTCACCCCTATAATCCCAACACTTTGGGAGGCCAAGGCGGGTGGATTGCCTCAGGTCAGGAGTTCGAGACCAGCCTGGCCAACATAATAAAACCTCGTCTCTATTAAAAATACAAAAATTAGCCGGGCATGATGGCACGTGTCTGTAATCCCAGCTACTCGGGAGGCTGAGGAGGGAGAACTGCCTGAACCCAGGAGGTGGAGGTTGTGGTGAACTGAGATGGCACCACTGTACTTCAGCCTGGGCAACAGAGCAAGACTCCATCTTAAAATAAAATAAAATAAAATAAAATAAGAGATCCTCAACTAAAAACCCAAAAATCTGAATCTAATTTTATGTTCCTGACACATTTGCTCAAAGCTAGGATGTCTTCCACATGATTACCTTATTCAAATTTATATCTCTAGAGCTTCACAAAATTCATTATCTAAACAGGAAAGTAACACAGTGTCATGTAAAAGAGTACTGGGCTGAGACTTATAATCTGGATTCTGGCACTAACCAGCAGTTAGAGCCAAGGACGAGTTACTTACCCTCGCCCAGATTCAGCTTCTTCATCTCTAGAATGAAAGGCATAATTCCCCATGGTTGTAGAAAGTAAGCTTGGGGGCCAGGTGTGGTGGCTCACACCTGTAATCCCAGCACTTTGGGAGGCCAAGGTGGGCAGATCATTTGAGGTCTGGAGTTCGAAATCTGCCTGACCAACATGGTGAAACCCCATCTCCCAGGAGGTAGAGGTTGCAGTGAGCCAAGATGGCGCCACTGCAGTCCAACCTGGGCAATAGAGCAAGACTGTCTCAAAAAAAAAAAAAAAGAAAGAAAGAAAGTAAGCATGGGTTTTAGCAGCAGAAAAAATATAGGTTTGAAGCCTTAGGTTTCCTCATTCTTGATATGTAATCTTAGCAAATAAACTAAAATTCTGAGAGCTTCGATTTACTTTTTTTTTTTGAAGAGATACAAAATTTACTTTTTTAAAATGCCTTCATTACAAGTCTGGGGAAGCTCCTTTTTCCACCCAAAGAATTCACCACTATAAGCAATGATGCAAGTCCATTTATTTAAAGAGAACATTTTAAAACAGTAAAAGATTATATCCATAGGCATTTTCCAATTTCAAAGGAGTGATACAATCTTCAGGCGGCCAGAGAACTAATGAAGTTGCCTCACCCTCCAAAATGCATAGCTTAATTTCTAAATGTAAGAGGGAAAGATAAAGTTTATGTAGAACAGGGGAAAAACTATTCTCAAATGACATTCCTGGATGAATCCCCACATCTTCCAAAGGAGAAGATGTTGAGTTTTCTTTCTTGTTGTCCTTTCGGATGCTTCCCCAATGTGTTACTGTGATGCCCTTTCACGTTTTTCACAAAGGTGAATAAAAACTTTCTTTGAATATAGCATAATATTGGTATGTGACCTCTGGTATCTAAACTCACTGGTTCATATGTGATTGAACTTTCAATGAGAATACCCCGTGGATGTTCGTTCATACTTCTTGATGCCACAAGAAGAGAGAAGATAAAGGAGCTCAAAGAAATCCAGCAGCCCTCTGGTTACAGGACAGCAGTTGCCAGATGTCGTTCATAAGGCCGAGGCTGCAGATAATTCACAGAAGGCACTTGTCTAATTCTGACCTGGGGTCAGTGTTCAAAAGAGGCAATGGACACATCAACAAAACCACAAATCAACAAAAAGGTAGGAGGAGCCCTCCTAACACACGAGAGACCATCATTGCTTCAGATGAAGGGAAAATATTTATTGCATTCGTGATTTATTGTTGTGTGATGAATTATACCAAAACTTAGTGAGTGGCTTAAAAACAACTATAAATGTTTATTTTACTCAGTTTCTGTGAGTCAACTTAGCAGGGTAGTTTCTGGCCCAGGGTGTCTCATGAGGTTGTAGTCAAGATATCATCCAGGGCTACAGTCATCTGAAGGCTTGACTGGGGCTGGATCCACTTCTCCCCTCCTCCAAAAAAAGCCAAAAGAGAATAAAGCAGAAGCAGCAATGTCTTTTATGATCCAGTCTTGGAAGTCATACGTTGTCACTTCTGCCACAGTACTCATTAAAAGCGAATTAGTAAGTCCAACCCACCTTCAAGGGGAGGTGAACTGGCTCTACCTTTTAAAGCAAGAAGTGCCAATTTGGAGGCACTTATTTAAATTGTGGCATAAAAACACTTAACATAAAATTTATCACTTTACCCATTTTCAAGTGTACGGTCATGCTAAGTATATTAACACTGTTGTACAACAGATCTCCAGAACATTTTCATCTTGCACAACTGAAATTCTGTACCCATTTTAAAAGTCCCCATTCCTCCTCCATCCAGTCCCGGGTAACTATCATTCTACTTTCTGTTTCTATGAATTTGCCAACTTTACCTGCCTCATGTAAGTGGAATCGTATAGTATTTGTCTTTTTGTGACTGGCTTATTTCCCTTAGCATAGTGTCCTATAGGATATATTGTACCAATGTGACAAGATTTCCTTCCTTTTTAAGGCTGATTTATATTCCATTGTACTGATATACCACATTTTGTTTATCCGTTCATCTGTCAATAGACATTTGGGTTGCTTTCACCTCTTGGCTACTGTGAATAGTGCTACTGTGAACATGGGTGTACAAATATCTCCTCAAGATACTGCTTTTGATTCTTTCTTGCGTATATACCCATTAGTGGGATTGCTGAATCATACAGTAGTTCTATTTTTAATTTTTTGAGCAACTACCATTGTTGTCCATAGCGGCTATACCATTTTACATTCTCACTAACAGTATGCAAAGTTTCTAATTTCTCTACATCCTTGCCACTATTTATTATTTTCTGTTTCTTCATAGTAACCACTAAATTGATTTCAGCTAATATCTCATTGTGGTTTTAATTTGCATTTATCTAATAGTTACTGATATTTAGCATCTTTTCATATGCTCGTTGGCCATCAGTACATCATCTTTGGGAAAATGTCTATTCAAGTCATTTGCCTGTTTTTAAATCAGGTAATTTGTTGATTTGTTGTTGAACCATTGAGATGTATTTTTAAACCACAACACCTATCTTGCAGATTGTGGTGAGAACTAAAAGATTTATGAATGCAGATCATATTACCCGTCACATAGTAGGCACTCAAAAATTATTACTTGTCTTCTTAGGGTTGTTATGTTAAATAATGTTATGCTAATAACATATGTAAAACTGCTTCTTAAATTATAAAGTGCTATGCAAATGTGAGTTAATACTACAAAGCCGTATGCAAAATATTTTAATATTTTTCTGAGGTTCTCCACACTTAAATATATAAATCTTTCCATCTCTAGACTTTATTCTGTTTTTTAGCTGTAATCCCTTTTTTCCATTTTACTTCAAGTTTTATCAAAAAAAAAATAGCAGCAAAAATAGAACAAGTAAAGATGGAAACAATAACTAATTTCACTAAAGCAACGTCAGAGTAAGATCTATTTAAAAATAAAACGTGAAGAAAAGCTGCAATGGATTACACTATTGAAAAATCCTAAGAGAACCAGAACTGCTGTTCCTTCAGAGAATGTGAGTGATGTTGAAAGATTAATAACGTTTGGATAACATTAATTACAGTGATGTTATAAACTCTGGTATTCCAGTTGCCATAACAACCCGCTATATGTTGGTTTTCTAATGACATTTCAAACAAGTACTGAGGCGAACTGCATCACTTCAGAACTTTGATTGCTGTCACTCAGTGGTTTTAAAATTGAATTGTTTTGTTCTTAAAGAGTCAGAATATGTCACCGTCTTCAGAAATATTCTCAAAATTATGGGGAGGAAATGATACACATTCCTATACAATTATAGAGCACTCAAGAAAAAGAAATGTATTTTGTTTTTAATACAAAATTAACAGGTTTTTTTCATAGGGAATAGAAAAAAAAAAACAGAAAGGAGAGAGATTATGCTTCATGCTTCTCAGAAGACTTTGTTCCCTTGCAGAATTATTTGACAATAAAATTCTTTCTAGAAAAACTCACTTTTCTTGGTTATATTTCTCTTGTCTCCATTCTCTCCTATCTTTTCACCTCCCTGTTTCTTTCTTCCAATGAGTTCTTTTAGAAGCCACGGATTCTGGTCCAGGTCGATGCAACACTTTGGAGTTAGTGAGATGAGGTCATTCCTCCACCCAGCTTTCTGATCTCTCTTCTCTCTGCTGACTAACCCGCTGCCCAATGGATATAATAAAAGAAAGACCACTTGCCACTGGCTTATATTATATTGGATTTTAATATTCCCAAGAGAATATGTTAAATATATAGTGTGCCACTGACAAGAAGCAAAGCATGGTTGTAACAGACATGCTTCTAAGAATTTGCTCAGCCCACAGCCTACTCTGCTCCTGCTGCCCAAGGGGCATCCCACCCACCCATTCACAAATACGAATTGTTTGATTAAATCGGAGGAGAGCACCAGAACCAACTCGTCCATATGCACTGAGTTGGACAAACACATTCTGCCTTATTCTCCTCTTTTCCCTCTTTCCTCTCCCTCTCTACAAATTCAGCTAAGGTAAATGTTGACCATTTGCAATGGTGTTTAAAGCAGAACAGTGGTGTTCCGCAGCAGAACTCTGTGCTACAGGACTCTGAAGGGAGAGTGTGCCCACTGCCTCCCTACCCACCCCTCCTGCCCACCCCCACCACAGTTCCAGCAGCATCTCAGTCTATGCAGTGCATCTCAGGCAGTGAGGGTGGCATGATTCCATGTAAAGCATATTCTATGCTCTATAAACCCTGTGCCCTATGCAATGCCATCTTAAGTAGGCCCAGGTCTGCCCCTTGTGCGGGTGTGCTATCAGCACCCTTTCAGCACTCTCTCCCCTCCCCTTTTCTCTATTCTTAAAACTCCCTCTACCCCACCCAGATATCCAAGGGCTTTGATCCTACCCTCCCAAAGCTCCCACTGTAGCCAGCTCCTCAGAGGCCTCTCAGGGAACAGCAAAGTGAGCTAATAAATCCAGCCTAGGCTTCTGTTGACCCAGAACCAATTCAAGATGAAGGCCATGTCTTAGAAAGCAGCTCCCAGGGAAATATATGACTTATACAATGACATCAGCTGAAACTCACAAAGGTCACTGCATTTAACTCATTCCTCATCCACGGTGATGCAAGTATGCTAACCCTTCTTCTCCCAGTCTTCTCTGGATGATCTTCTCCATATGAGTTTACTAGAATGTACATGAACAAGCTAGAGGAGCAGCCTGTGCCTGTTATTCTCTCCTCCCCACTGCTGAAGTCACTCTCCACCCTTCTCATCCTACTCTCTTGCTGGGGACACTGAATTGTATGAGTTTCATCAATGGACTCCCTTGCCCTTTGACCTCCAGTTGGGTTCTGCCAATTAGAGATCCTTAACAGGAGATAAGAGGGAGGGAGAAGGAGTGGAGGCTGGGGTATTTATGCTTCTGGCTAGATCCCTGAAGTACTGTCTTGCAGTCATCTCTATGTGATTCTCTCCATTCAGGTTCCAGTAACTGATCCTTCCTCATATCATTTCTGGTGACGAGTCTAACTGAACTCAGTGGTGCTACACTCTCCTTTATGGACTCCATAAACACTGCTCATCCTTTGTAAACAGTCCCTTCACTAAACCTCCCTCCAATTGTTCTAATGCAAATGGCCCAACACATTCCTCCTGGGATCCTGAAATGATTGCTTAAATAATGTGGTCTATCCTATGTCCCCTTCCTGCTTACGATGGCCTTGGGCTCCATCCTACCTCTGCTGCCTTTAAGATTGGTCTACCGTAAATTACATCCACATAACCCCAAGATTGTCCCTTCATGCCTAACCCACAAAGAGAGGTGATAGGAGTTAGGCTGAGGAGTGGGGATAGGGAAAGACAAGGCTCAGCATGGTCCCTGGTAACCTTGTAGCTTCCAGGCAGACGAAGTGCAGGGTGGAGGCAGGCTGCTCTGAGCCCAACTGGGAGGGGGGCTCAATCAGAAAGGATATGGGTTGAGCTCAGAAAGCCTGAGAGCAGTGGCACTCTGGAGCAGATCAGAAGCCAAGACTCTAGGAACAGCATGCAAATCTGTCTAGGGAACATCAAAGGCTCCTGCCCAGGTCTGAGCGAGTGCAGACAGACAGGTTGGTTGTCAGGAGGCACTGATTGACAGGGGAGAGGAGTGAATCAAATATGAAGCAAAGCAATGATCAAATAGCTCAATCTGTACATAGGAATAGATTCCTACAGATAGGAATTTAAGTCATAGACTATCAGAGTTGGAAGGGGATTTAGAAATCACACACTTCAATCACTTCACTTTTAGATGAAGACTATCAGACTGTAGATACAGGGGTGATGAGTGCAGAACAAAGACAAACACCCAGAACTTCCCACTTCTAGGTTAAGGATTTACCTGTGAAATCCATGCCCCTAAAAAGACAGGTGGATTCTACCTTTTTAATATTTTTAAACCAAAATAGCTTTGAATGAAAACACGATGTTATGACCTTGATATTTTTATATCAAGTACATTTTCAACTGGTCACTAGAAAAAAAATAGATGTAGTAAAAAGAATCTACACAGGATCAAACTGATAATAGCTAAAATTATACATGTTAACTTTGATATTGACAAAAACTGACTGAAGAATCTCATTGTGTTGGTAAGTCTCAAAACTACAAAAGTGAACCCTTTTAAAATTGCACTTTATAGAAATAACACAAAATAAAACTGACAAAGGCAAAAGCTTTACACAGAAAAATTTGTTATTGACTTCAAAAATTGACAAAAGAATCAAATCTTCTTGTCAAAAATTATACCTGCAAAATCTAGCCCAGGAAAATTAGGTTTGGTAGAAAATGACTACAAAAGAAACCTCAAAATTGCTGATGCTAAAGTTGGAAAGATTTAATATGGACACAAAATGTGATCACTGAATAAAATCTAAACTATTTCAGTAAAATAAAAATACTGAAAATTGTTTAATGGCACAGGAAGAAATTTGATCAAAGAATTACATTAATTCAAGACAGTTGTCTCTAGAAAATAATTTCTTAACAATATTTCCAGAAATGTTGGAATAATTCTGATGAAAATGTTTGTTTTCATTCAATAAAAATGTCCTCAGGGTCAAAACAACTGAGTGAGAAGTACCCCATGTGGGACTTCTCAGGTAGCCGCCACTCTTGGGGCTTCCAGTTTTATATTTACCAAGTTTAAAGAAATCTAAGATCTCTTTCCAGGATCTTAACTACTTGCCTAGATCAAAATAACATGTGCTTAAGTGAATTATTTCCGCTGGCTGATAAAATCAAAGTTTATCAGAAAGCATGAAAGTTCAGAGATCCCCTTACCACTTTAAAGGGAGTTTGTACTTTAAAATCAATTTACACATCACTTCACACCCATTATGATGGTCACTAGTTAAAAAGAAAACAGAAAATAACAAGTATTAGCACCAATGTGGAGAAATTAGAGCCCATTTGCACTGTTGGTGGAATGTGAAATGATCCTGCCATTATGGAAAACAGTATGGAGGTTCCTCAAAAAATTAAAGCTAAGATTACCACATAATCTAGTGATATGGTTTGGCTCTGTGTCCCCACCCAAATCTCATGTGGAATTGTAATCCCCACATGTTGAAGGTGGGGTCTGGCAGGAGGTGATTCGATCATGGGGGTGGTTTCTAATGGTTTCGCATCATCCCCCTAGTATTGTCTCATGACAGAGTTCTCACGAGATCTGGTTTTTAAAAGTGTGTAGCATTTCCTCCTTCACTCTGACTCTCTCTCCTGCCGCCACGTGAAGATGTGCCTGCTTCCCCTTCACCTTCTGCTGTGATTGTAAGTTTCCTGAGTCCTCTCAGTCATGTTTCCTATACAACCTGCAGAAACTGTGAGTCAATTAAACCACTTTTCTTCATAAATTACCCAGTCTCAGGTAGTTCTTTATAGGAATGTGAGAATGGACTAATACAGCCAGCAATCCCACTTGAGGGCATATATCCAAAAAAGAATTGAAAGCAGTATCTTGAAGAGATGTTTGTGCATCCGTGTTCATAGCAGCACTATTCACAATAGCCAAGAGCTGAAATCAACCCAAATGCTCATTAACAGATGAATGGATAAACAAAAGACTGTGTTTCTTTAAGTGTGATTTTATGCTGGGATCATAGGGATCCCTGGATTTTATCCAAATGAGTGGGAAAAAAATTAACACAACATGAAAAAGTAGATTTATACTGATCATACAGGACAACACCTTTTAAGATTGTAAAAAGTTAAAACTTTTCTCTCCTCACATCACCTGTAATGATGGCACCCCACAAAGAGTTTTCTCTATGTATCCTTAGTTTTGCACAATCCCCTAGCCCAGTGCTGCATCCCCATATCCTGGTTGAGAAGAATATGCCAATATTTAAGGCCACACAATAGGGTCAGCATATTGAGCTTCAGGTCTTACAGTCTCCATAAAAGAGAAAATTCTCCTTTCTCATGCCACTCTCCCAAAGCCAGGGTTCCTGAAGAGAGGATTTCTGGTGTTATTACACAAAGGAGATCCTGGAAATAAAGGTTTGCCATGGGTTATGTCCAGTACTGGAATAAACACAGAATTATTGAAGTACCTTCCTCTGTCTTCTTTGCAAACTCCTCGTTGCAGCTCCTTCCTTGCAAAAACTTCTGTCTTCCTTGCAAACCCTCCATTGTAGCTCAGAACTCTGCTTTGGCATCACCTCCTGGTAAAGGGCTTGCTGCGTCCACCCTTCCAGCCACACTTCCTCACTCTCCTCCGCACCACTTCGGTGCTGCAGGAGTTACATTTTCTGTTGCAGAGATCAAGCAGTCTTGGGTGACCTCTGGTGATGTGGGTGATTGGAAAGCTATTTAAGGCAATAAGGAAGCACGGGTGTGACACTAGGCAGGTTGTAGTCCAGCCTTCCAGAGCCCTGGGATGTCAGTAAGGGCTCCCCCTTGAGTCAGTTATGGTAGCGCCCCCTTGAGAAGAGGAACCTTCGGCCCCTGACTCCTGACAGTGTCACACTCACAATTCCACTTCTCTCCTTCACCTATCTGTGCTTCTGCTTCTCACCAGTTCAGCTGTTACCTCCACTTTTGTTTCGGTAAACCTAAGATTGTAAAAGTGTAAAACTTTTCTCTCCTCAATGTAATCTGCAATAATGAAACCCCATAAATATGTACTCTATGTATCCTGTAGTTCACACAATTTTGTGGTTAGCTTTGGCCAAGTTACAGGTTCTTGATCAGTTCGATCATGGTTACTTACCAAGGTCACATGACAGAAAGTCAACAACTTATGGAAAAGGAACAGTCTTTGCTGATTTGCTTAGAAGGTAATATGTACAAACTTGCATTATTGCATATATCACAATACAGCTTAATTGTTTCTGCATAGCCCAGTCCCCTACAAGACTATAACCCCGAGGCCAGTGGTATTTCCTATATTTGCATGTTCAGCATATAGCATAGCGCCTGGTACATGGTAGATTCTCAATAAAGCTCTGTTGAAGTTAATTGCAATGAAAGTAAAATCAAAATACCTGAATTCAAATTCTAATTTTGCTATTTATTTGCTATCTGAACTAGGATAAGTTACTTAATCTTTCTGAATCTCCCTTTCCTCTTATGTAAAGAGACATAATTGTGATAAATATTAAGTAAGATGTGGGCATATCTAGCAGTTTTGTGTGTGTGTGTGTGTGTGTGTGTGTACACATATAGATATATTTAAACATATATATATGTATATTTAAACTCTTTCTTATACCACTGCCATGTACTGTAATTATATTCAAATAGGTCTTCTCTTCCAAACAGAGAGTAAGTTTTAAGGACAGGATCTGTGTCTTATTAACCTTTGCACCTCCATACCACCACCCAAATTTCTGCATTTGGTGGGTATTTAAGATAATGAATGGCGTGAAGCGCTAACGGATTTATAAACTGTATGTGCTTAAAATCTCCATTATCTTAACAGTTTTAACAATTTTTTAAAAGCAGGAAATAAGAAGCATGACAAATAAATTATGGTCAACCCGAGTTTCAATAACTCTGAGTGCCTAGCAATCTTCTAAGAGTCAAACGAAAGCAATGTTGCCTAGGTTGCAGTTTTCCAGCGTGTGTCTCCATCTACTGTATTTACTGGAAAGTTGCTGAAGCATTTCTTCTAATCGTGAGGTTTTCAAGAGTCTATCTCCGGGACAAGCAAAGCTCTTGCATTGGGCACCACAGTCTAGCACATGTTTTCAGTCACCACTAGAGGGCAGGCTAACGCTAACTTCGGGGGACTACTAAGCAAGGGCTTTAGTCTCGAAAAAATGAGTAAACGCACCACTTGTTTCTTGGGTGTGTTTCTAAATGGAAAAGTACATGTGGGCACGTCCAGATTTGTATTTCGTGTTCCCTTGATTCGTTATTTAATCCTTCGACTCACCTTTCCTTTTGTTTTCTATTTCCTCCTTCAAGTTCTTTCTCCTCTGGAGTGTAACAAATAAACCTTTTTTTCCCCCATCAAAGGCTTAACCCACAAAAATAAATCAAGATGAAGGAACAGAAGGAAACACTGCATAATTTAGTTAGTGAAAGTTGCACAGCTGAGGTTTCCTTTGGGTTTATTCTAAAATAAAGGATTTTTTTAAAGGTTCAACTTGCCTAATTTTTCATACTTTGGGCAGCTTGCCAAGATGGGAAGGAAAGGGGATTTGCAGAAAGAAGAAAACTGAGTGTGTGTGTGTGTGTGTGTGTGTGTGTGCGCGCGCGCGCGCACGCATAGCGGGGCGCGTTTGTGGTTGTAGGGGATGTTTATAGAGATGGAGGAAGGAAATGAAAAGCAGATGTTGAGGAGCTGGATGGTCACAGAAAGAACACTGGTCTGCAACTATTACTGGGCAGCCGTGAGCAGTGCTGGGACACAGCTCCACTGGACAGCCACCCCTTTCTTTAACCTAAGAGCAGCCACCCTACTCACACCTCAGTCTCCTCATCAAGCATGTGAGAAATTTGTACTAGATGACCTTCTGGTTCAAATATGAGCCTGTGTTGAGCAAGAGAAAACATGGGGGTTAGAAATGCAGGATGAATATTTGTGGAGAATCTGAGAATGACAAACAGAAAGCAAGTAAGCCAACAAACACACTGTGAAGCTGGAAGAGTCTTCCAGCTGACCCAAGTGTAGAAACAGTTGCCCCATCTAGAATATTTGGAACATTTTCACTCCCATTGTCAGGGCTCTACCACCGGACTGCTCTCTGTTCTACCCTCTGGAAAGTCCAAGGGAAAAAGGTACCAAAGCAGACAAGCGAGGATAGAGACGGTGGTGGCATTGCAGGCTGGTCTGCGTTGCTGCTATAGAACAAAACTTTCCAACCCAAAATGATAAGCTAATAAAATTCTAAACACAAACTTCCTCTAGCCAATTAAAACAATGGTTCAAAGAAATATACACCCCTGGGGATCGTACCGCTATTCTTCCATAGTTGGTGTAAGTTCAGTGTTGGTTTTTCATGACTTTCGGAGGCCACTAACTTTCCATTTCACCTGCACGGTTTCAATTACTCTAATCGTATAGTTCTTTAATAATCAGTTTGGCTATAAGTTGGAAGCTTTAACTGCTCTCTGACAATAAGTAGTAGCTAATTAATTGCTACTTATGAACTATTTTTTTATCTTAATACTTCTGAGAGTTCTCTCTAAATAATCACTGGGGAATAAGGAATTTTTACCCCCATGTGGCTACTCCCCTGAAACTAGCTATATTTAGCTCTAAAATAGGGGCGAAAGATTGTTACTTTGCGTTCAACAAATACGCAGGAAGAATTCAAAGTATTTTAAATTTGTTACATCTGCAATTTCAAGAAATCACCACTAGGGGGTGGTGCTAAATACTTAAATGGTAATTCTCAGTCTGAGTTCAAAAATGCAGATGTCTCGGTCTTGGAGAATCAGGATCTTTTGAGTAAGAGATTAGGAAATCTTCCCCGTTTTTAATTATTGTATTTTAAGTTCTGGGGTACATGTGCAGAATGTGCAGGTTTGTTACACAGGTATACACATGCCTTGGTGGTTTGTTGCACCCATCAACCCATTATCTACATTAGGTATTTCTCCTAATGCTATCCCTCCCCTAGGCACCCACCCCACAACAGGCCTCAGTGCATGATGTTCCTCTCCCTATGTCCATGTGTTCTCATTGTTCAACTCCCACTTATGAGTGAGAACATGTGGTGTTTGATTTTCTGTTCTCGTGTTAGTTTGCCGAGAATGATGGTTGTCAGCTTTATCCATGTCCCTGCAAAGCACATGAACTCATCCTTTTTCATAGCTGTATAGTATTCCATAGTGCATATGTGCCACATTTTCTTTATCCAGTCTATCACTGATGGGCATTTGGGTTGGTTCCAAGTCTTTGCTATTGTGAACAGTGCTGCAATAAACATATGTGTGCGTGAGTCTTTATAGTAGAATGATTTATAATCCTTTGAGTATACACCCAGAATTGGATTGCTGGGTCAAATGGTATTTCTGGTTCTAGATCCTTGAGGAATCACCACACTGTCTTCCACAATGGTTGAACTATTTACACTCCCACGACAATGTAAAAGCATTCCTATTTCTCTACATCCTCTCCAGCATCTGTTGTTTCCTGACTTTTTAATGATTTCCATTCTATGGAAATGGCATGAGATGGTATCTCATTGTGGTATTGATTTGCATTTCTCTAATGACCAGTGATGATGAGCTTTTTTTAATACGTTTGTTGGCTGCATGAATGTCTTCTTTTGAGAAGTGTCTGTTCATATCCTTGGCCCACTTTTTGATGGGGTTGTTTTTTTCTTGTAAATTTGTTTAAGTTCGTTGTAGATTCTGGATCTTAGCCCTTTGTCACAAGGACAGATTGCAAAAGTTTTCTCCCATTCTGTAGGTTGCCTGTTCAGTCTGATGACAGTTTCTTTGGCTTTGCAGGAGCTCTTTAGTTTAATTAGATCCCATTTGTCAATTTTGGTTTTTGTTGCCATTGCTTTTGGTGTTTTAGTCATGAAGTCTTTGCCCATGCCTATGGCCTGAATGGTATTGCCTAGGTTTTCTTCCAGGGTTTTTATGGTTTTAGGTCTTACATTTAAGTCTTTAATCCATCTTGAGTTAATTTTTGTATAAGATGTAAGGAAGGGGTCCAGTTTTAGTTTTATGCATATGGCTAGCCAGTTTTCTCAAAACCATTTATTAAATAGGGAATCCTTTCCCCATTGCTTGTTTTTGTCAGGTTTATCAAAGATCAGATGGCTGTAGATGTGTGGTGTTATTTCTGAGGCCTCTGTTCTGTTCCATTGGTCTATGTCTCTGTTTTGGTACCAGTATCATGCTGATTTGGTTACCATAGCCTTGTAGTATAGTTTGAAGTCAGGTAGCATGATGCCTCCAGCTTTGTTCTTTTTGCTTATTTTTTTTTTGTTTTTTTTTGTTTGTTTGGATTGTCTTGGCTATATGGGCTCTCGGCTCACTGCAAGCTCCGCCTCCTTTTCGGTTCCATATAAACTTTAAAGTTTCAGATCTCCTTTTTTTTCCAATTCTGTGAACCGCGCCCGGCCCATATGAACTTTAAAGTAGTTAATTCTGTGTAGCTTGATGGGGATAGCCTGAATCTGTAAATTACTTTGGGCAGTATGGCCATTTTCATGATATTGATTCTTCCTATCCATGAGCATGGAATGTTTTTCCATTTATTTGTGTCCTCTCTTATTTCCTTGAGTAGTGGTTTGTAGTTCTCCTTGAAGAGGTCCTTCACATCCCTTGTGAGTTGTATTCCTAGGTATTTTATTCTCTTTGTGGCAGTTGTGAATGGGTGTTCACTCATGATTTGGCTCTCTGTTTGTCTATTATTGGTGTATAGGAATCCTTGTGATTTTTGCACATTGATTTTGTATCCTGAGACTTTGCTGAAGTTGCTTATCAGCTTAAGGAGATTTTGGGCTGAGATGATGGGGTTTTCTAAATATGCAATCATGTCATCTGCAAACAGGGACAATTTGACTTCCTCTCTTCCTATTTGAATATGCTTTATTTCTTTATCTTGCCTAATTACCCTGACCAGAACTTCCAGTACTACGTTGAATAGAAGTGGTGAGAGAGGGCATCCTTGTCTTGTGCCAGTTTTCAAAGTGCTTCCAGTTTTTGCCCATTCAGTATGATATTGGCTATGGGTTTGTCAAAAATAGCTCTTATTGTTTTGAGATACATTCCAGCAATACCTCGTTTAAAAAGAGTTTTAAGGGGTAGTGAATTTTATTGAAGGCCTTTTCTGCATCTATTGAGATAATCATGTGTTTTCATCATTGGTTCTGTTTATGTGATGGATTATGCTTATTGATTTGCGTATGTTGAACCAGCCTTGCATCCCAGGGATGAAGCCAACTTGATTGTGGTGGATAAGGTTTTTGACGTAGTGCTGGATTTGGTTTGCCAGTATTTTATTGAGGATTTTCACATCAATGTTTATCAGGGATATTGGTCTGAAATTCTCTTTGTTTGTTGTGTCTCTGCCAGGTTTTGGTATTAAGATGATGCTGGCCTTGTAAAATGAGTTAGGGAGGATTCCCTCTTTATCTATTGTTTGGAATAGTTTCAGAAGGAATGGTATCAGCTCCTTTTTGTACCTCTGGTAGAATTCGGCTGTGAATCTGTCTGGTCCTGGACTTTTTTTGGTTGGTAGGCTATTAATTACTGCCTCAATTTCAGAACTTTTTATTGGTCTATTCAGGGATTTGACTTCTTCCTCATTTAGACTTGGGAGGGTGTATGTCTCCAGTAATTTATCCATTTCTTCTAGATTTTCTAGTTTATTTGCATAGAGGTGTTTAGTATATTCTCTGATGGTAGTTTGTATTTCTGTGGGATCACTGGTGATATCCCCTTTATCATTTTTTATTGCATCTATTTGATTCTTCTCTCTTTTCTTCTTTATTAATCTGGTTAGTGGTCTATCCATTTTGTTGATCTTTTCAAAACAACCAGCTCCTGGATTCATTGATTTTTGAAAGGCTCATCATGTTTCTATCTCCTTCAGTTCTGCTAGTTCTTTTCATTGTGATGCTAAGGTGTCAATTTTAGATCTTTCCTCCTTTCTCTTGTAGCCATTTAGTGCTATAAATTTCTCTCTAAACACAGTTCCAGTTGTGTCCCAGAGATTCTGGTACATTGTGTCTTCATTCTCATTGGTTTCAAAGAACTTATTTATTTCTGCCTTCATTTTGTTGTTTACCCAGTAGTCATTTAGTAGCAGATTGTTCAGTTTCCATGTAGTTGTGTGGTTTTTAGTGAGTTTCTTAATCCTGAGTTCTAATTTGATTGCACTGTGGTCTGAGAGACTGTTTGTTATGACTTCCTTTCTTTTGCATTTGCTGAGGAGTGTTTTACTTCCAATTATGTGGTGTATTTTAGAATAAGTGTGATGTGGTACTGAGAAGAATGTATGTTCTGCTGATTTTAGGTGGAGAGTTCTGTAGATGTCTATTAGGTCTGCTTTGTCCAGAGCTGAGTTCAAGTCCTGAATATCCTTGTTAATTTTCTGTCTCATTGATCTGTCCAATATTGACAGTGGGGTGTTAAAGTCTTCTATATTATTGTGCAGGAGTCTAAGTCTCTTTGTAGGTCTCAAGAACTTGCTTATGAGTCTGTGTGCTCCTGTATTGGGTGCATATGTATTTAGGATATATATGCACTTCTTGTTCTTGCTCTTCTTGTTGCATTGATCCCTTTACCATTATGTAATGCCCTTCTGTGTCTCTTTCGATCTTTGTCGGTTTAAAGTCTGCTTTTTCAGAGACTAGGATTGCAACCCCTGCTTTTTTTGCTTTCCATTTGCTTGGTAAATATTCCTCCATCCCTTTATTTTGAGCCTATGTGTGTCTTTACACATGAGGTGGGTCTCCTGAATACAGCACACCAATGGGTCTTGATTCTTCATCCCATTTGCCAGTCTGTGTCTTCTTATTGGGGCATTTAGCCCATTTACATTTAAGGTTAATATTGTTATGTGTGAATTTGATCCTGTCACTATGATGCTAGCTTGTTATTTTGCCCGTCAGTTGATGCAGTTTCTTCATAACGTCGATGGTCTTTACAATTTGGCATGTTTTTGCAGTGGCTTGTACTGGTTGTTCCTTTCCATGTTTAGTGCTTCCTTCAGGAGCTCTTGTAAGGCAGGCCTGGTGGTGACAAAATCTCTCAGCATTTGTTTGTAAAGGATTTTATTTCTCCTTCACTTACGAAGCTTAGTTTGGCTGGATATGAAATTCTGGGTTGAAAATTCTTTTCTTTAAGAATGTTGAATATTGGCCCCTACTCTCTTCTGGCTTGTAGGGTTTCTGCTGAGAGATCTGCTGTTCATCTGATGGGCTTCCCTTTGTAGGTAACTCGACCTTTCTCTCTGGTTGCCCTTAACTTTTTTCCTACATTTCAACCTTGGTGAATCTAATGATTATGTGTCTTGGGGTTGCTCTTCTCAATGAATATATTTTTGGTGTTCTCTGTATTTCCTGAATTCAAATGTTGGCCTGCCTTGCTAAGTTGGGGAAGATCTCCTGGATAACATCCTGAAGAGTATTTTCCAACTTTTCCAAGTTCCATTTTCCACATCACTTTCAGATACACCAATCAAACGTAGGTTTGGTCTTTTCACATAGTCCCATATTTCTTGGAGGCTTCATTCATTCCTTTTCATTCTTCTTTCTCTAATCTTGTCTTCACACTTTATTTCATTAATTTGATCTTCAATCTCTGATATCCTTTTTTCTGCTTGATCGATTTGGCTATTGATTCTTGTGTATGCTTCGCAAAGTTCTCGTGCTGTGTTTTTCAGCTCCATCTTGTCATTTAAGGACTTCTCTAAACTGGGTATTCTAGTTAGCAATTCATCTAACATTTTTTTCATGGTTCTTAGCTTCTTTGCCTTGGGTTAGAACATGTTCCTTTAGCTCGGAGGAGTTTGTTATTACCCACCTTCTGAAGCCTACTTCTGTCAATTCATCAAACTCATTCTCTGTACAGTTTTGTTCCCTTGCTAGTGAGGAGTTGTGATCCTTTGGAGGAGAAGAGGCATTCTTGTTTTTGGAATTTTCAGTCTTCTTATGCTGGTTTCTCCCCGTCTTCATGGATTTATCTCCTTTTGGCATTTGATATTGGTGACCTTCAGATGGAGTTTCTGAGTGGACATCCTTTTTGTTGATGTTGATGTTATTCCTTTCTGTTTGTTAGTTTTCCTTCTGATTGTCATGTCCCTCTTCTGCAGCTCTGCTGGAGTTTGCTGGAGGCCCAGTCCATACCCTATTTGCCTGGGTATCACCAGTGGAGGCTACAGAGCAGCAAACATTGCTGCCTGTTCCTTCCTCTGGAAGCTTCGTCCCAGAGGGTCACCCGCAAGATGCCAGCCAGAGCTCTCCTGTATAGGTGTATGTTGGCCCCTGCTGGGAGGTGTCTCCCAGTCAGGAGACATGGGGGTCAGGGACCCACTTGAGGAGGCAGTCTGACCCTTGGCAGAGCTCAAACATTGTGCTGGGAGATCTGCTGCTCTCTTCAGAGCCAAGTCTTGCTTGTTCTTAAGATAATATATAGATTAGTAATGCATATCTTGCAACCTTTTTAAAGAGTTCAATAGATGATATAGGATACTTACTTCTTTATTTCAGTTCAATTCAACTCAGGTGACAATTATTGATGCCTCTCAGGCCCAGGACCTTGCTGGCCCATACAGAGGGCTTGTGGCTTTGCCAACTCTGAACTTTGATTCTTTCTGATTTAATCTTTCTACATCCTTCAATCCAAGGGTCACTTCCTCTTATCAGTTGCACAAGAGACACCATCCCACTTGCGTGTCCTGGCAACAGCTTTTCAAGGTGCTCTAGGTCCAAAGGATTATGCCAGTTCTGCTTTCCTTTAAATAAATCTCCCCAGAAATCTTCCTTTATAATAAGTCTCCTGAGTGAATTTAAGGTGGGCTAAGTTAGACAACAGCAATTCAACTCATTTTAACTGGTGTGAGTTCCCTCAACCCCATCCACAAAAGGAAACCTTTCTTTAGAAAATTGTCATCTTTAACTAAAAGGACAATACAAATATCCACATAGAGTGTATCCACACCCAACCACTTTTCAGCATCTCTACTGACCACCGTCATCCCTTGTCACAGCCACTGAAATCACCTCCTAATCAGTTCCCTTGCTTCCATTTCCCTGGAATCAATCTCCAGATAGTAGCTGGAGTGATCTTTTAGAAACATAAATTCTGTCATTTCACTTGCCTGCTCAGAACCTTCTACTTACTACACATAACTCTCAGAATAAAATCTAAATGTCTTACTATGGCCTGGAAGGCCCTCCGTGAACAGGCCTCAGACCACCGTATCATTGCCTCCCCTAGCACCTTCCACCTTCATGCAAAGCTCAGATCCTTAAGCAAGCTATTTCCTCAGCCTGTCCCCAAGATCTGCAGGACTGACTCCTTCCTCATCTGCTCAAATGTCACCGCCTCAGAGAGGCTTTTCCTTTACCTCACCACCTACCATCAGTCCTGCCAGTGGTGGCTGGGGGCCAGGGACCAGGAGTCAGGAGGGTTATTAGAAAGAGACAGATTTTGTAGATCCTTTTACAGTCACAAAGCACGAGCACAGTATGTATTTGTTGAATGAATAAACAGATAAACTTAAGCTAAATCTAAGTACAAAGTGGGAAAATATTAATATGTGTAGGTACAAACTGGGACCCCCTCTTTATTATTATAACTATGCAATGGCGTTTTAATAAGCTTTCCATACACATTCAACTTTAACACAGCTACCCTTGTTTTGCCTCTTAGGAGTGATTTTCCATAGGGACTTGGGGGAGATGGACCCTTCCAAAACAGGCACTTCAGAATTTTCAGGGCCCAGGGGATATATAAAGTTGAAACTGCATGCTCAATATATGTCATTATAATATTTTAATTACTTAATTAATCGTACCTTTAATATGAATAAAGACTTAAGAAAGCACATTTCAACAAAATCTTCTGGTACTGTCTATCCCTAGGGCATTAACGTGATCCTCTTTCTTGGAGCTGAAAGTTTTTGGTGTGTGGCCCTCCAGAGCCCTCTCCACCCTCATCTGCTCTGCTGACCCCGTGCCCTGGGAGGCTGATCTTCATGGAGTATTGCGTCATATGAGTTCCCTTGGTCTCTGTTTCATTTTAGGGTTTGGCCAATGGAAAGTATCAGCAGAAATTAAGAGGATGAGAGAAAAGAGAGAGTATCAGGGGAACCCGGCACTGATAATTCACATGGGTGAATTCTATTTCCCTAAGTGTCGGCCAGTCTGAGAAATAAAGGGAAAGAGTACAAAAGAGATAAATTTTAAAGCTGGGTGCCCCAGGGGAGACATCACATGTCAGCAGGTTCTGTGATGCCCCACAAGCCGCAAAACCAGCAAGATTTTATTAGTGTTTTTCAAAAGGGGAGGGAGTGTACGGATAGGGTGTGGGTCACAGAGATCACATGCTTTAAGGGCAACAAAAGGTCACAAGGCAAGAGGTCAGGGTGAGATCACAAGGTCAGGGTGAAACTAGAATCACTAATGAACTTCCATGTCCCGCTGTGCATGCATTGTCGTTGATAAACATCTTAACAGGGTTCAAGAGCAGAGAACCGGTCTGACTAGAATTCACCAGGCTGGAATTTCCTAATCCTAGCAAGCCTGGGGGCGCTGCAGGAGACTAGGGCGTGTTTCATCCCTATCTACATCTGCATAAGGCAGACTCTTCCAGGGTGGCCATTTCAGAGGCCCCGCCCTGGGAATGCATTCTTTTCCCAGGGCTGTTAATTATGAATATTCCTTACTGGGGAAAGAATTCAGCGATATTTCTCTTACCCGATTTTGGTAATAAGAGAAATATGGCTCTGTCCTACCTGGCCCACAGGCAGCCAGACTTTAAGGTTATCTCCCTTGTTCCCTGAAAATCACTGTTATCCTGTTCTTAAGGTGCCCAGATTTCATATTGTTCAAAGACACATGCTCTACAAACAATTTGTGTAGTTAACGCAATCATCACAGGGTCCTGAGGTGATATACATCCTCAGCTTAAGACAGGATTAAGAGATTAAAGACCGGCATAGGAAATCACAATAGTATTGATTGGGGAAGTGATAAATGTCCATGAAATCTTCATAATTTATGTTCAGAGATTGCAGTAAAGACAGGCATAAGAAATTATAAAAGTATTAATTTGGGGAACTAATAAATGTCCATGAAATCTTCACAACGTATGTTCTTCTGCCATGGCTTCAGCCAGTCCCTCCATTCGGGGTTCCTGACTTCCCACAGCATCTCTCCCTTTCTTTTTATATACATGTGCCATGGCGATGAAGGCTTGTACATTCTCTCGATTTTGACTCAGGCTTCCTTGGTCTGGCACACTAAAGACAAGCCGATTAACCAGAGAAACATAATTCCAAAATTTACTGCAGTGGAACCCCCAATAGACTTAATCCAAGTCATGGGGTTTAGTCCAGATCTGCCACCTGATCTAACACCTCAGCTCCAGGCACAATGGATAAGCGAGCTTGAGAGGCTTCAAAAATTTGTTTCTTTAATTTAGTTATGTCCAATGATAAATTATCTTCCCTACCCAGAAGGTATCCTTTGACCATTTCCCATGAACAATCAGTCTTGTTATAGGAATATGGGGTGATACAGAAATCAGAGGTATTCCAGTCGCACTGCATTTGCATGCAATGTTCGAGACTCACTACCCGATCACCAAGCCAAATAACAGACTGTCTTAAATCATTAATTTAATTAGCCAATTTTTGATCAATGCCTTGTTAATAATTCCACATTTGGGTGGAATTAGCTTGCCAATTATTAACAAAATGAGCCGTTTGAATAGATTGATGTAACGCCATTCTGGCAGTGGTGGCCAGTGCAGTGACTGTAATTAGGCCCATGATCACAGCGATTAAAGTGAAAACAAATCTCTTAGATCTTTTTAGAATTCATAGTGACACTTCATTAATTAAATGTATTGAAGGGGAGGATTCCCAAGGTCTCGGCAAAGTTACCGGAATCCAGATTCCTTCTTGAGCTCAACCCAACATTACACTTTTTCTGGAGTCAAAATGGGACTTAATACAAGTGTATATATGATGATTAATGCATTGGACAGTTTGATTGTTCATCAAATTTTGATATTTCCCACTAACAACATCTAAGGAGGCTTAACACAACTCTGTATGGGAACAGTCAGGTTGGAGATAAGTAAAGCAGAATGTCTGGATCTACGTTGATACTGAGAGACAGGGGCAGTAGCGGGAACAACAGACAGACTAGTTTCTCCTTCCCATACTCGTAGTCCAGACATGGCAATAGCCAATTTCCAAAGTCTGGGTGTTCTGGGCTCAGAATGGGGAGTATCATACGAGACCTCAGGGCGGGGTGGGGGGTAATGCCTTTATCTTCCCATTTTAAGGGAAAGAATGAGCTGAACCTCCTATGCAAAGTAGAATGATGATTCTCGTTCTCCTGATAAGAAATAAAATAAGTAGCCTCCAGGCATTCCTTTCCACCAGAGGAGCAATTGTTTTTTAAATAGCCCTTTGGTGCCCAGACTATTACTAAATCGTATGAGTCATTTTTTAATATTACTGCATGTGAGTTAACACAATTTTCCCAAATTAAAGTTTTAGATGGGTCCTCAAAATTTTTAGGGCATGGTTTTCCTGCAGGTTTATATTGAAAGTACGGGATATCTCCCATTACTCCCCCTTTCATTTGTTTTAAAGGAGAAAGGGAGAGGCCAGAGATCAAATGTCCCGATTCCTTTGTAGCTGATTTCTCCAGAAGATAAGCAGTGCAGACTTGAGTTTTTAGATGGATACAACCAGATGCATGTCCAAGGCACAGAGGTGGGTATTTATAACCCATGGTAACATTAAATGCAGTGCCTTCTTCTCCAGGTTGAGCAGGGCAACGGTCATCTGTAGCTCCAGGCATCCACACACTATCGTTAGTGTAGATTTCTGCAGGAGCATCCATACAGGCGAGAGGTTGAATAAGTGGAGGAAAAGGCACATAAGCCCAATAAGAATAATTTTGTGTAGCAGGTAAATCAGTGTGAGAGGAAACTGGTGAGACAGAAAGTGTAAGGAGGAGAATCATAAAATAAAACCTATCATAAGTGAGATTGAGTGCCGAAGGAGGAAGAGAAGAACACAGGGATATTATTTTGAGGCTAATAGAAATGGTGAGACTTTTAGGTTTGTAAGGAGAAAAAGAAAGGTAATCAGGAGAAGCAGGATTAGTTAGATGGGTCTCCATTACCATCAGAGAGGATTTAGTCAGATCTATTGTGATTTGGTGCGCCAGCTTCTAAGGAGTTGGCACAGATCTCACCACGCCTGACGGTGGTCTCTGACACGGATGTCTTTTCCCTGTGGTTTTCATTTGATGATCTCCTGGTGAAACACAAGCATATCCTCTTTCCCACGTTAAGTAGAATCAGAGACAATATCTAAAGGTTTGGGGAAATCCTGTAAGGCAGTAATTATAGCAACTTACTCTGCCTTTTGAGCAGAGGTATAAGGGATAGAAATAAGCTTGTCTGTAGGAACTACATAACCAGCATTGTCATTACTGGAGCCATCAGTGAACACTGTAATTGCCTCAGGAATGGGCCAATCTTTGGCGAATCGAGGGACCACCTAAGAAGTCATTTTTATAAAATCAAACAATTTGTTATTTGGCTAATGATTGTGAATAATGCCAATGAAATCAGCTGAGTGTATTTGCCACAGTACGGAATGTTGAAAGGCGGCTTGACCTTCGAGCCAATCTAAACTAACTATAATTAAATTTGGATCAAATCCGGAAACTTTAAATATTCTACCCTGAGCCTGTCCAATTAAGATGGCTATTTGGTCCAGATAGACAAAGTTTTTGACACAGAATAAGGAAGAAAACAACACTCCACTAAATCATTATGTTGAACTAATAGTCCAGTAGGGAAGTATAATGAAGTGAAAACCAGAAGCTGAAAAGGCTGAGACTGCTGTATTCTAGATAATTGGGTGGTCTGCATTCTTTCCTCTACGAATTCTAGTTCTAGTGAAGCCTCAGGGGTCAAAGTCCTGGGACTGTGGAGATTGGAATCTCCCCACAGCGTAGAAAATAAGTTAGACAGCGCATAGGTTGGACTACCTAAAGTAGTTCTTAAATAATTAATGTTACCCAAAAGTTTTTGGAAGTCATTTAAAGTTTTCAAAGAATCTCTCTTAATCTGAAATTTTTGAGGTTGAATACTTTGTTTATTGACCACGATTCCTAAATATTGAACAGGAGTGGTCTGTTGAATTGTATCCTGAGTGATGTGTAATCCAGCCGCTGCAACATGGTGGCTCAAAATTTGATAAGTCAATTCTTTATCAGTGGGGACAGCAATTAAAGTAGCATCAATATAATGAAGAATATAGGCCTGGGGAAATTGGGCTCGAACTGGTGAAAGCACTTGCCCAACATAAAGCTGGCAGATTGTCGGGCTATTCAGCTTTCCCTGAGGAAGTCCTTTCCATTGATAACGAGCTGCAGGCTCCTGATTATTGATAGATGGGACAGCAAAAGCAAATTTTTCACAATCCGATTTATGTAACGCAATATAAAAAAAATCTTTAAGATCAATAGCTATGAGAGGCCAATTTTTAGGTATTAAAGCAGGGGCAGGCATGCAGGGTTGGACGGCCCCCATAGGTTTAATTACAGCAGTAATGGCCCTTAAATTGGTTACCATCTGCCACTTGCCTGATTTTTTTTTTACTAGAAACACAGAATTCCAGGGGAAAAGAGAAAGTTCCACATTTCCAAGTTGTAACTGTTCAGAAACCAAGTGAGTTAAAGCCTCCAGTTTTTCTTTAGAGAGCAGCCACTGCTGAATCCAAACGGGTGTGTCAGATTTCCATTGTAAAGGGATAGGATCAGGAGGCGTGGCAGCGGCCACCACTAAAAATGATAACCTAAACCTGCCCTGTTTTCTTTTATAGTAACTGGGAGGGGTTTAGTAATCCCTTCATGCTTTGAACCGAGACTGAGCCCAGGAACAAACCCCATGTTTTTTCCATCATATGCTGACTGGGAGCACTATAAGAGTTATGTGGAATATTAATTCCAGCCTCCCATTGTGCCAGTAAATCTCCATCCCAAAGATTAATGGGAATTGGCATGATATAGGACTGAATTGTACCCTTTTGACCATCAGGGCCAGTGCAAGGTAAGATAAATGTGCTCTCATAAACTCCCTTGGCTTTTCCAACACCTACTAGCCCCATGTTAGCAGGATGTTTAAGCCAGGAGGAAGGCCATAAACTAGAGGAAATAACAGAAACGTCAGCACCAGTATCTACTAGGCCCTCAAACTTTCTTCCTTGAATGTGTATGGTGCAAGTGGGCCATTGTTTAGAAATTGCATTAATCCAATAAGCGGCCTTTTCACCACCGGAGCTCATCCCACGGCCACATGTCTTATCTCCTTTGTTTAAAACGATATTAGGTAGTAAAAGCAATTGAGCTTGTTTAACAGTAGTAAAAGAAACAAGACCTTGGCCAGGGCACGTAGTTTATCCCAAGCTCTCATACACACCTTTGTTACTTGTTCTGCCGTAAGAGCATAAAAGATTAATTGGGCATAAGTATCAGAGAAACTATCGGAACCTGTGAGCTGAGCCTGAGTAATTAGAATGCCATTAGTCCGATATAGCTGAGCCTGCAGACAGGCCTCCTCTGTCTACCAGGCTGAGATGGGGTTAGAACAGCATTTACCAAAAGGTTCCAGTCTAAAGGAAGCAAAATGACATCAGTACAAAGTTTGTAATGCCATTTTAACATAAGGAGAAGTAGGGCCATACTGAGTACAAGCATCCTTAAATTCTTTTAAAAAGGTAAGACTGAGCGGCACATATCGACGCAGACCAGAATGAGAGTATGAGAAGGGGCAGTTGAAGGAGTAGAAGAAGCAGAAGCATACTGGTGATTATGGGCGTCCATGTGTGAAGAAGGGTACAGAGAAGCAGGCTGAGTGGATGGCAAAGTGACTGGTTGAGGAACTGAAATGACAGGAAGTTGAGGGGCTGAAGTGGACGCGAAGGGACTGCAGAATTATAGGTAAATTGTAGTTTGGTCCTGGAGCCATTAGGTGATGCTCAGAGGCAAATGCTGCAACGGTTTGAAGAGGGAAGAATTAGCATATATATGGTCTCGGGCTGTGTGGGTCGGGGTCATGGGAGCTTCAAGTACTGGCTCTTCGTGAAAAGAAGTAAGATCATTAAGGGGTAACGTTAAGCCAAAGTCACCAGAGTTAGACATTGAATTTTCAGCACCGTTAGGTGGGGGAGGAGTAGCCGAAGGGAGAGGCTGATCAGATAACAAAGGCCGTGTGGGAGAGGAAAGCTGAGGAAAAGGCAGAGGGTTGCCAGACCCAGAAAACTGCAGCAACTGCAGGGGGTCACGGGATTGGCAGGCCACCAAGACAGCACGCACCAAGGCCAACTACCCCAAACAGTGACGGGAACATAATTCTCTGTCGAGACCAGTTTCCAGAATGTTGCACCAATATGATCCCATACTTTTACATATATGGTTCCTTTTTCAGGAAACCAAGGATGGTATTTTTCCACCGCCTTGAATAGAGTGACCATATTTTCCATGGTTACTTGGACTCTTCCCTGTTTTAACAGGTCTACATCTAAGGTTCCTTTTTCAGGAGACCAAGGACAGTATTTTTCCACTGCCCTGAATAGAATGACCATATTTTCCATGGGCACCTGAACCATTTTCTGTTTTAACTGGCGTTTAATATAGAAGAGATAAGTATAATTTTTAGACTCCATGTGACCCATAGTTAACCCGAACCATACACAGACCACTCACCAGTTGTCAGGGAGTCAAACATGCCTTTCTGTGGACCGAACCCATGATGTTTCTCTGCACCTACCAAAGGGAATTGGGTTCCCACATGCACTTGGGAAGAAAGAAAGACCATGTGGGTGCCAGATATTGGGGAAACCCGCCCCCAATAATTTACATAGGTTCTTTTCTATTTTCCTAAGTATCAGCCAGTCTGAGAAATAAAGGGAAAGAGTACAAAAGAGATAAATTTTAAAGCTCGGTGTCCAGGGGAGACATCACATGTCGGCAGATTCTGTGATGCCCCACAAGCCGCAAAACCAGCAAGATTTTATTAGTGATTTCCAAAGGGGAGGGAGTGTACAGATAGGGTGTGGGTCACAGAGATCACATGCTTTAAGGGCAACAAAAGATCACAAGGCAGGAGGTCAGAGTGAGATCACAAACTCAGGGCAAAACTAGAATCACTAATGAAATTCCACGTCCCGCTGTGCACGCGTTGTTATTGATAAACATCTTAACAGGGTTCAAGAGCAGAGAACCGGTCTGACTGGAATTTGCCAGGCTGGAATTTCCTAATCCTAGCAAGCCTGGGGGTGCTGCAGGAGACTAGGGCGTGTTTCATCCCTATCTACATCTGCATAAGGCAGACACTTCCAGGGTGGCCATTTCAGAGGCCCCGCCCTGGGAATGCATTCTTTTCCCAGGGCTGTTAATTATGAATATTCCTTACTGGGGAAAGAATTCAGCGATATTTCTCTTACCCGATTTTGGTAATAAGAGAAATATGGCTCTGTCCTGCCTGGCCCACAGGCAGCCAGACTTTAAGGTTATCTCCCTTGTTCCCTGAAAATCACTGTTATCCTGTTCTTAAGGTGCCCAGATTTCATATTGTTCAAAGACACATGCTCTACAAACAATTTGTGTAGTTAACGCAATCATCACAGGGTCCTGAGGCGATATACATCCTCAGCTTACAAAGATGATGGGATTAAGAGATTAAAGACTGGCATAGGAAATCACAATAGTATTGATTGGGGAAGTGATAAATGTCCATGAAATCTTCATAATTTATGTTCAGAGATTGCAGTAAAGACAGGCATAAGAAATTATAAAAGTATTAATTTGGGGAACTAATAAATGTCCATGAAATCTTCACAATTTGTGTTCTTCCACTATGGCTTCAGCTGGTCCCTCCATTCAGGGTCCCTGACTTCCCGAAACAAGAGTGTGTGTTATTTATTCTCCAGTTCATCCCCTGTAGATTAGCAGTGGCTGCTTTCCTCTACCAAAAGCCCGAGTTAAGTCAGATAACTTCTGCTAAACTACAAGTCTCTCCAGGGTCCAGTCAGTGCCCCCTTCCCTTGCCTCCTTAAGCCTGAGGATGGTCATGGCTCTCTGCAGTTACTGGCTCCAGAATGCCCCCCAATCCTGCTCTCACCTTTGTAAACAGCCCCTTCATTATTCTTTCTTCAATCACTCCTTTGGAGTAAGCAATTAGTCTACTATATGAACTCAGATGAATACACTATTTTTATTTTTATTTTTATTTTTTGAGACAGAGTCTCACTCTGTCACCCAGGATAGAGTGCAGTGGCGCAATCTTGGCTCACTGCAGCTTCTGCCTCCTAGGTTCAAGCAATTCCCCTGCCTCATCCTCCCAAGTAGCTGGGATTACAGGCGAGTACTACCACACCTGGCTAATTTTTGTATTTTTAGTAGAGACGGGGTTTCACCATGTTGGCCAGGCTCATCTCAAACTCCTGACCTAATGATCTGCCCTCCTCGGCCTCCCAAAGTGCTGGGATTACAGGCATGAGCCACAGTGCCCAGCCCAGATGACTACACTTTACGAGGGTGGTATTGCTGTTCTAGTCTCTTTCTAATGACAAACAGATCTTAAGTCGCTCAGGTGACTACGTTTCAGTCCTTTTCTCTCATTGTCTCTACACTGTCTTCTCATTCCCCTCCCATCCAAGCTGTTCTCAGCAACAGCTTCACTAATGTTTACCCATGCCTGTGCAAAAGCCAGCACTCCCAGAAAGTCCTAGCATTCTCCAACTCTCTACAAAAAGGGTCTTGGCTTTTGTTTTCTTTCAGAATACCTACATTTTAGGCAAGGAGAGTTTTAAAAAAGAATCAGCTACTAAATATTCTTTAAAATGACTATCCCACACCTGTCACCCTGTGTATTCTCAACACCCTATAAATGATACCACTTTAGGCAAGACTGGTTGTGTGAGCATTTAACCAACAGATATCAGCAACTGGGAAGCCCATAAATAGCAGCAGAGAGGACAAATAGGATGACTCAGTAAGCCCTCTGAGTCAGACCGGCAGAGACTGGCCTTCCTTCATAATTATGGGGCATTAAACCCATCATCTGTGAAGTCATCTCCGAGTCTCATCTAACCAATATCATGCATCTAGTTTCCTTTGAAGATGTGCAATCTTCCTCCTTCTAGCTACTAAGAAATTAAAGTGCTTGGGCTGAGAGGGCTCCTGTAAGCTAATAGTCTATGTTTTTAGCAATTAACCCCTTTCTGAGATTGGCTGATGTTCATGCTTTTAGCTGGTCTTAGTCCTGGCTTGGGGACCCTTGATTGTGAGTCCTCAGATAAGTCACCTCATCTCACTGAGCTTCTTTCATCTATGATGAGATAATAAAACTTGCCTAGCTACAGAGTTGTCATGAAGATTAAAGTGAATTTGGCCAACTACATGACATTTTGGAAATGGCAAACTATACAAACAGGAAATAGACCAGTGATTGCCAGGGACTCCAGGATGAACAGGTGGAACACATCATATTTTTAGGGCAGTGAAACTGTTCTCTATGATATTCTAACGGTGGATACATGACATTTTACATCTGTCAAGGCCCACAGACTGCACAGCACAAAGATGAGCCCTGACGTAAACTGTGGACTTCATTTAATAATAATGTATCCATACTGATTCATCAATTGTAACAAATGTACCTCAGTAATGCCAGATATTAATAGTAAGAGAAACTGCAGGGAGAAGAAAGTCTAGGCATGTGGGAATCCCCTGCACTTTCAGGCCAATTTTTATGTAAACCTAAAACCGTTCTAAACATAATTTTTTTGTGACATTACCAGGCCAAAATGAATTAATTAATTTAATTTAAAAAGTAAAATAAAAATAATTTTTAAAATCAGTTTGGATAAGGTATGTGAAAGTATTTGACAAACTCTAAAGAGCTAAATAAACATAAGGCATAATACCCAAATGATCTTAAAGAACTTAATTGTGAAAGTTCGTTTGAGGACCTGACAAGTAGAGCCCCAGGTGATGTCTTAATTACCTGTCTTCACACCTTCGAAGTTGGTTGAGATAGAAGAGTGGGTAGGACTTCTATGTCCAGTTTGCCTTCACTGCTGACTGAAAAGATTACTAGCAAATCCAAGTCATGGTACAAATATTCTACCCTTCACACAACTACTACCTCTGAAATTGCTTTCAGCATGTTTCCTTTTGATTCTCTGCGGCTCTTACCCTGTCCAATATTTAGCAGTCATGTTTGATTAAGGTCACATTTTTCAGAGGTGAAAAAGCGATGAGAAGATTTCAGGATTAAGTTCAGGATTAAGTTCAGTTAGGTTAGGAAGGAAAATCTTTTCTCCTTTTAAGCCAGAGAATGCCTGACATAGACAAAGCTTCTTACAGTGTTTTGTTGTTGGGACTTGGGGGCTGAAAGGGTGGCTATTGCTGGAGCCTGGAAAACATTATCTCTGATGCCCACCATAACCATGTCAGGTAGGGAGGATAAATTGTAGGGCAAGAAAGAGGACCAGTAGGGTCAAAAATTAGCATAGGTCATACAGAAATGACAGACAGGCATTCAAACTCAAGACAGAGGAAGCTGTTGCTCAGGCCTTGCCAAGTGAGATTAGCTAGCTAATTTCAGCCAACTTATTCTGGGATAGTGGTGGTCAATTGCATTTCCTCTCCTGGATAATGCTTGTACTTTTGACAAGAACCTTCAAAGCTTTTGAAAAAGACCTACAGTGTTCATCACACAATGATCGTTGGAACTCTGTTCTAGCAGCTATTAATAGACTTGCTATGAAAAAAGAAGTTCTATGGTCAAATAACTAGGAAATGCTGCACATGATGGAGCCCTTTGTGAACAATTATGACACACATTCGCACGTTGCAGGCTCTGGGCAGCCTGCAGCTAAGAAAACTATTTAGTTTCGTTTAACTCCACATGTCCCAGGCTTATGTGCATATTGAGCACCTTTTACTGTATGCTTATTAACATTTCCTTGAATACCAACATGGGAAAAAATTGGTTTTAAAAAAGGATGCGGGCTGAACACACTGGCTCATGCCTGTAATCCCAGCACTTTGGGGAGCCGGGGCAGGCAGATCCCTTAAGGTCAGGAGTTCGAGACCAGCCTGGCCAACATGGTGAAACCCTATCTCTACCAAAAATACAAAAATTAGCTGGGCGTGGTGGTGCATGCCTGTAATCCCGGCTATTCGGGAGGCTGAGGCATGAGAATCACTTGAACCCAGGAGGCAGGGGTTACAGTGAGCCGAGATCACACAACTGCACTCCAGTCTGGGCAACAGAGTGAGACTTCATCTCAAAAAAAAAAAAAAAAAAAAAAAAAAAGGAAGCAACTAATGGTGGAAGTAAAGCCACCCTGACATGATAACAAAAGAGTCATTTTGGGGAAATGACCTCATATCAGCAGTTTTCCCACTCATCCAGAGATGAGTACGGTGCACTCTCCACGTAGTGACAATAAATAGATTTATTAAATAAATCAATCCCATGTCCATGACTTCCCCACAACTCCATGTTAGATCCTATTATCATCCATTAGGTATTAAAGTGCTCTCAGCCAAGGAGCACTCAGGTGTTAGCTCTAGATTCTGAGGTAATACTACTGGAAACTAGAAAACAAGGATAAACAGGTGTCTGAAAAGAGAATCAGAACAGAGAACAGAGTCTGATGTGAGGAACTGAAGAAAAGCAAGCTGTGAAACTGACATCTCTTGCATTGCCTCCACTCACTATCTGACTGTGAAGACAGAAACAACTAGGTATTAGTTGGTGCAAAAGTAATTGCGGTTTTTGCCATTAATAGTATATTTAAGAATCAACATCCCTAATGAAAGGTACTTGAAGTTTAAGCCACTGTAAATACTAATAAGATACATAGTGTTTGCACATAGAAGGATGGAAAAACAGGCAATGAGAAAGACTGCTTTGCTGCATATAACTGTCAGTGAATGTGGAAGCTTAGTTGTTTAGAATCTAGTAGTTGAGACCAGTTTTCAAAACCTCTCCCAATTTCAGGGCACAGAATGTCTTAGTAACACCCACAAGTTTCATCTAACGAACATGACTAAAGCTAGAAAGCAGCCCTGAGGTTTTTTCGCAGAGAATCCGCCCTGCCTGGAGTCATACATGCCCCTATGCAAAGTGGGCCCGGCAGCTGTCCCCTCCTGGTGCTCACCCTGCGGGGGAGCAGAGTCAGGGTGGAAACCTGCTATGGGCAGAATGAGGCTGGGCTGGGCTGGAATGAGCCACTCCCTTAGAGAATCTAAATGAGGATGAAGAATTTCTGACCCAGCTAGGGGCCAAAAACCCATCCAAGAATAGAAGTGGAAGGGACTCAAGCTTTTTAAGTTTCTTCCACAGCAATCCAGATTCCAACATTGTTTCTAAGGAGGCTTTTGTTTCCCTGGAGAATTCTAGTTTCAAAGTGGACTTTCTTGCACAAAGAGGGATTCAATAAAATTGGTTGTGTGAGTGAGTGTTAAGTGTGAATTCAAAGAAGAATACTAGGCTGGGTCTCAGGCATACGTTACTATTACACTATGTATCTTATTAGTACTCAGAGTGGCTTAAACTTCAAGTACCTTTCATTTGGGATGTTTGTTCTTAAATATACTTTAAATGACAAAAACTGCAATTACTTTTGCACCAACCTAATACCTAGGTTCTGTCTACATCTCAGAAGCCAAAGGTGCCTCATGAGAACACTGAGGTAGGCAGACAAGGACCACATCCAGACAGGAAGAGCACACAGCACAGTGGCTGTGAGCATGGGTTTTTCATGAGATAGACCTCAGTCAGAATCTCAGCCTCAACACTTACTAGCCATGCAATCTGGGGAAATCTTTCTGTATGATCTTGCTGAGCTTTGGTTTCCTTAACTGTAGAGAGACTAAGAATCTCTAGTTCACTTGGGGATTCAATACAATAATATGTATCACAGGCCAGGCACGGTGGCTCATGTCTGTAATCCCAGCACTTTGGGAGGCTGAGGTGAGTAGATTGCTTGAGCCCAGGAGTTTAAGACCACCCTAGCGACATAGTGAAGCCCCATCTCTGCCAAAAATACACACACACACACACACACAAACCAGCCAGGCATGGTGGCATATGCCTGTATTCTCAACTACACGGGGGGCTGAAGTGGGAGGATCACCTGAACTTTGAAATTTGAGGCTGCAGTGAGCCAAGGTGGCACCACTACACTTCAGTCTGGGAGACAGGATTGAGACCCTGTCTCAAGTAACAATAATAATACATACGATATTTAGCATTTTACTCGGCATACTGTAAGTACTTGATATATTGTAGTCATTATAAAGGTCAAATTTCCAGGACTGGGTTAGAAAATACGAGGAAAATAGGCAAGTTCATAGAAGTGATTAGGAAAGAGAGAAAGCTAAACTCTCCTATGACTTTGATAAAATGTCTGCATAAAAAGACAATTTCGGCAGTGTTGCAGCAGATAAATTGAATCCATCCCCTGCCTTATTTGTCCCTGGGCCTTTATGTCCTTAGCATGACATTGAACTGATAGGACCAGAAGGTGCTGGGAGAAATGTAAAGATGGGATATAACTGAATTTGGGGTGGGTGATTTGCTTCGTAGGAATTCTTTGGTTTTTAGAGAAGAGGGCCAAACTGTGATTTTGTCATGAAACTGTCATGAAACTGGCATTTTATAATCATTTTTAAACTTCTATTACAGTTTTAAATAAGTTCCTGGCAGTCTTCAACTTTTACAAAGTCTTTCTGGAAACAGGGTCAGAAAACAAAAAGGGTGAAGCCAAATCCCTTTCCCCTGACAGTTGCTGTGCTAGAAAGACAGACTGGGGTCCCTCTCAAAGCTGGCTGCCCCTCACTTCCCAGTTCCCCTGGTTCCTGTGTGCCATTCAGACACCCCACTGCAGTGCTTTCAGCCCATAGGATAGAAAGGAAAAGCTCAAGGCTATCGTTATAAAACACAGTTATAAGATCAATGGAATGGTTTTGAATGCATTTGCTTGCTAATGGGAATTTTTACAAGAGGGAAATAAAAGAGAAATTAGTTCAAATTTCCCTAGACAGATGTCTTAAAGAAATCTGAACCTTCCAAAATGCTACCAAAAAGCTTTTCTAAATTCTGCAAACAAAGCAAAATTGTTGTTAGTTAAATGCGTAATGTTTATTATCACCAGCATATTAGTTTGAGATCAAATTTACACCACAGTGGAGTTGTATTTTCATGTACTGTGAGTACATTTTGTCAATCGTTAGAGTCCCTGCTAAAATCAAAGTAACAATATAGTAGGCCCATTTTAAAGAAGCTAGAAAACAGTTGTACTGTTTTTTTATTGGTTTAGAAACTTGTGCTGCTGTGTTTTTTCTTTAATGATATCATCAAGTATCTGGCCAAATATCCCTGTCCAAGGAATTCAATCTTTAATTATTACATTTTTCCACGGGAATAAACACTGTCACTGAGTATTAAAATTTAGTTTCTAAAAGTACATGGTGGCCAGAAGCCTGCTGGCCTCCAAGATATTTCCACATGTTTAGCAGGGTCCAAACTAACTGAGTTACATCAGCTATTTGTTGAAAGAGTCCCACCAAAATCTGAAAGAGGCCCATAAAGGAATCAGAAAGTTTGCTTATTTGTCTGTTTAAAGCAGTGTCAGAGTAATAGATCAATACAAAATAGGGGCTGCCTATATGGTTCAGAGGAATAGTATATTTAAAAAAAAAAAAATGCTATTCTTGATCAAAGTAGATCCCCGACATGATAACACATAAGAGAATTTGGAATTCTAGAACTATAAGAAATGGGGAGAGATAGGAAGAAGGCAGAAATAAGGAGAAACCTTCAATAATCAGCTTTAGTTTAGCTGATCATCGAATGACAATATTTACTATAGTGTTTTCTGTCTTTGCTAGTTTAACCACATGTTCTATTTTTCAATTCAAGATCAGGGCATTTTTACATTCACTTTAGGTAAATCGTACATCAAGAAACATTTACTTGTATATCCCAAAACATTCAGATTTCGTGGTGAAAACTAATGTATATGACATACATTTAGACAACAGCTACTAGTTGCCCCCTGCAAAAAAAGTCAAGGTGCCACAAAGACTGAGCTCTTGATGTGAGGAAGACAGTCATTATAAGCACTCCTGTAGTCCCTGAGAAAAAGGATTCCTTCCCTCTCTGAGGAGAAATTTATTATATAACATGAACAACTATCTGCTGAATTTTAATTCTGTCCTTTTTCAGAAATAAGTTTGGGCTCTGCTTTTAAAAACAAGCCCAGGAAATAACAGTTTGCAGGGGCCTGAAATCAGAAGTCTGCAGACTGCTGACAGGAATGTTCAATATTCATATCCATTCTACAATTGACCTCATGTACTATAAGGCTTTTCCTCAACTTGAAATCTCAGTGGTCCCTCAAACAAGTCTCACCATGTGTTTGCCTCATTCATGATGCTAACTCTTACTTCTGGACGAAACAAAAGCCAAAGGTGAATCCTGGTGACTCTGAACACTCCAGGAATGACCCAGAATTGATTATGGGCTCCTTGGAGAAATTCAGACAAATATGAAAAAACAAATAGGGGTGGAGCCAGAATTTAGGGTGGTGGGGTACTGAGCAACTTTTTTCCTCATTTGCATATTTTCCATTATTGTTGTAACACGTGCTTCATTCATGAGGTATGTGACAATCCAGAAGGACGCTACTCTCCAGGATGACCTGTGTCTGAGTGTAGAGTTTCAGAGACCAGGCCATTCACTTGGCACAGCTACAAGAATGGTCTTTTGGAGTTTTTCAGAATGGTTGGAGTTTCCCAGAGATACGTCCTCATTGTTGGATTTTCTTACATAGTATATACTACCTTGGTAATCACATCCACATTTTCAATTATTAACTATATTCAAATCCTCTGGTCCCTCCACTGAGCACCAATGCTATATAGTCAATTCTTGTGGACATCCCACTGCTGGTCCTACAGCCTATCACATTCAGCAATGCTTGCATCATCCCCCACTTTTTCCCAAACCACTCCCCTTTCTGTCTCTGCTGCCTCAGCAAACAGCACTTCCATCCAGCAAAGCTCCTCAGCCAGACACCTTGACTTTCTCTCCCTCACAACCATCCATGACCAAGCCTGTCAATTTCACCTCCTATTAATAATTTCCCCTGAACCAGTCCACTCCCCTCCATCTCTATCGCCACCATCCTGGGGGAGGAGGCCACTACCATCTCAAACCTATCTTACATCACAGGCTTCCTAACTGAAACGCTGAGCATCTTCTAAAGCACTAGAACTTTCAACGGCTCAATCCGACCTTTCTCACCCTCCTGCTCAAAACCTACTCCTACCACCCTTATTTTAACCAAACTCTTTTACACGGCATGAAAGGCATGTCTTGATCTATCTCTTTTATGTCGATAATCTCATCCCTTGCACTCCATAATCTAGTTATGCTACAACCTAGTCACTGTATTTTGATTCCCGGTTTTGTTTTAATTTTATTTTGTTTGTTTGTTTGTTTGTTTTTAGAGACAAGGTATTGCTATGTTACCCAGGCTGGAGTGCAGTGGCTATTCTCAGTCATGATTACAGTGTACCATGGCCTCAAATTCCTGGGCTAAAGCCATCCTCCCACCTCAGCTCCAAGGACTACAGGCTCACACCACAACACCTGGCCTTCTGTTTACTTCTCTTTTTCCCCAACTAAGTTATAAACTCCTCCAAGGCAAGGATTTAGTACTGTTCACAGCTGTAACCTAACACCTAACTCAGTGCCTGCACATAGCAGATATTCAATCATTAAACTAAAATTTATTTCTCCCATAATTTTTTCTTAAGTGATGGTGGTTCCAATTGAAGGAAGACAACATGAATGAACAATAACAAATAAGTAAAAAGCTCAGATGTGTGAGACCTGCCTCCATCCTTATAATAAAAGTTGTATTTTCTTCAAGTAATTGTTTTTCCTGCTTTATGTGAGGAATTAAATATATCAGTGTGCCATAGAGTTAGAAAAGGAGAACTTTGCCCTTCAGGTAATACAACACCTAAAAAAGTTTTATGTCATCTGTATTAGAAAATGTCACATTCCTAGGCTGCTTAGATACTCAAGATTCATTAGTTATTTCTCATTGCAAGTGCCAGAAAAGTACCAGAAATCCAACTCAATTAACTTAGATACTCCATCCCCCAAAAAAACTGATAATCGGTTCATGTAATCCAAGAAAAGACTGAATAACCAATACACAGAAAGGACAGTCATGCATCTAGGTCTTAGAAAGGACTCAAAACCAAGATTCAAAAGCTATCAGACTCACTGTGACTCTTCTCTTAAAACAAAAACAAAAACAAGAAACAAAAAAACCTGCGTACTCTCACTAGTTCTCTCCATTCCACATGATGGCAAAAAAAAAAAAAAAAGCAAAAAAGGATGAGTTTGAGTCCTTTGTAGGGACTTGGATGCAGCTGGAATCCATCATTCTTAGCAAACTATCACAAGAACAGAAAACCAAACACCGCATGTTCTCACTCATAGGTGGGAACTGAACAATGAGATCACTCGGACTCAGGAAGGGGAACATCACACACCGGGGCTATCATGGGGAGGGGGGAGGGGGGAGGGATTGCATTGGGAGTTATACCTGATGTAAATGACGAGTTGATGGGTGCAGCACAGCAACATGGCACAAGTATACATATGTAACAAACCTGCACGTTATGCACATGTACCCTACAACTTAAAGTACAATAATAATAAATAAATTAAAAAAAATAAAATAAAATAAAATAAAATAAAATAAAATTAAAAAAAAAAAAAAAAAAAGAAAGTGAACACTAATTGAAAAAAAAAAAAAAAAAAAAAAAAAAAAAAAGCAACCACGGTATTATTTTCTAGGGCTGCTATAACAACATACTAAAAATGAGTTGGCTTAAAACCACAGAAATCTATTGTCTCACAATTCTGGAGGTTAGAAGTCCAAACTCAAGGAGTTGGCAGGGCACGCCCACTCAGAGGACTCTCGGGAAGAATCCTTTCCAGCCTCTCCCAGCTTCCCATGTTTGCGGGCAATCCTTGACAGCCAGTGACTTTTAGATGCGTCACTCCAGTCACATAACCATCTCCTCCCTGTGTCTCTTCGCATGGTCTTTCTTTTGTGTGTGTCTGTCTCTGGGCCTAAATTTCCCTTTTTTGTTATATGAGGACACCAGTCCTATTGATTAGGGCCTACTCTAAGGACCCCATTGTAACCTGATGACATGTATAAAGACCCTATTTCCAAATAAGGTCACATTCTGAGGTACTGGGAGCTAGGACTTCAACATACCTTTTTGCAGGGGACACATTTCAACTACAACAATGAGTAATAACAGGTTCCGATATTTGCATCTAAAGTCTCCCCTACCAGAGGAAAAGTCTAGAAGTCCTTGACCTGGTTTGTGTGGTGTCCCCAACCCCTGGACCAAACAACAGAGATGGGGGCAGCAGAGTTCTATCAGAACACGATTGTTTCTGTGGTCATCATATAGATGGGGAAAGTGGTAATATGGAACAGCTATGCTCACATCTGCTTCCCTTCTAGTGACAAGGAGATGGGTTAATGTTAGAGGGTAAAAAAAAGAGACAGACACTCAGCAGAGTGACAGGGAAACAGTCACAAGGAGAGGAGTGTTAGGAAAAAGATCAGGAAAGGAGTGTGTGTCATGACATATGAAATGTCTTCTTTAATATTGTAAGTGGGAAACAAACCACAGCATTTGTTCAATTTACTGCTGCTACAAATGAGAGATGCATTATTTTTCTTTATCGGGGTTATGGTCAACCCAATTTTCTCCCTACATACAGCATTCCATTACATATATTTTGCTCCTAACTTATTTTATATTCCTGAGGTGAAAGCATATAAGAACAAATCAGTAAAAACGGTGGCAACATTTTGGCACCAGAAATAAAGTTCTTTTTTTAACATTATGAACTGTGGCTAAACCAGGACAAAGGTGACTCAAAATTTCCTTAACTTAAGCTGGGTGTGGTAGCACCTGCCTGTAGTCTCAGCTACTCAGGAGGCTGAGGCAAGAGGAGAGGATGGCTTGAAGCCAGGAGTTTTAGGCCAGAGTGCACTGTGATCGCACCTGTGAAGAGCCACTGCCCTCCTGGGCAACAAAGCAAGACCCTGTCTTTAAAAGAAAAAAAAAAAAGTTAAAAAAATTTCCTTTACTTAAAGGTTAGCATGACTATTTAGACATACATTGAAGCCAAGTGCGGTGGCTCACGTCTGTAATCCCAGCATTTTGGGAGGTGGGACAGGGAGGATTGCTTAAGGCCAAAAGTTCATGACCAGCCTGGGCAACATAGCAAAATCCTGTCTCTGCAAAAAAGTTTAAAATTAGCTGAGCCTGGTGGCATGCACCTGTAGTCCTAGCTGCTTGGGAGGTTGAGGCAGCAGGTTCGCTTGAGCCCAGGAGTTTGAGGCTGCAGTGAGCTATGATTATGCAGCCTGGGTGACCGAGCAAGACCTTGTCTTTAGAAAAAATAAAAGTAAAAATAAAGATAAAAACATACATTGCAATTGTTCTAATTGTCAAATTTATTTGCTCCAAAATAAAACTGGGCAGGTCTATTTTGGATACCATTGAAACTCCACCATTAAGGAAACCGTGTTTTAAAGTATTTTTTAATTATAGAAAAATAATACTTGTTAATTTATAGACATTTTGGAAAAATCTGTGAAAGACTTTAAAAAATAAAAGTAACCTATAATCCCATCACTAATTACCATTAACATTTCAATATCTTTACTTAGTTGTTTTCTCTATTTATATAAGTACATTTTTAAAAACTTTACAGAGTTAGATTTATATTATACAGTTTTTGTTTTTTTGTCTTTGTTTTTGTTTTTGTTTTTTTGAGACAGGGTCTCACTCGGTCACCCAGGCTGGAGTGCGGTGGCATGAACTTGGCTCTCACTGCACTTCTGCCTCCTGGGCTCAAGGGATCCTTCCACCTCAGCCTCTCGAGAACTGGGACCACAGACACAAGCCACCACATCCGGCTAATTTTAGTATTATTTTGGTAAGGTTCTGCCATGTTGCCCAGGCTGGTCTCGAACTTTTGGGCTCAAGCAATCCTCCTGCCTTAGCCTCCCAAATTGCTGGGATTACAGGCATGAGCCACTGTGCCCAGTCAGATTCATATTAAACAGTCTTATGTCCTCATTTTTTCGTTTTATATTTTGGAAATACCATGTTTAATCACAGCATAATATTCTATGGTATGCCATAATTCATATAAACACTATTTTATTGTTGGACATGTAGGTTGCTTATATTTTTTATTATAAGGATGTTCCAAATATATATATGCACAGTTTTATTGTAAGCACAGCTAATCACCCCTAAAAGAGATGCAAACCTTTTGGCCATCACTAAGCAAATTTCAATTTATTCTATACAATCTGCCTCTAAAATGAGATAAAATATCAATCATCATAAGAAACATACCAAAATGCATGCATACAATTAACAAACATATCTAATTCCTAATTACAAATTGTCTCATATATCGAAAAGCACATTATTCAAGTTCCTTGAGGGCAGGCACAGTGGCTCACACCTAGAATGCCAGAACTGTGGGAGACCAACGTGGGAGGATTGCTTGAAGCTGTTACAGTAAGTAGCAGTAAGTAGCTAGTCAGACATGAGCAGGGTGGAGCAGGACCAGACAGGAGAGGAGAGGAGTGGGCAGGAGAGGGAAGGAATGGGCAGGAGAGAGTTCCCCCATCCCCCACCCAGGAGTCTTGGGCGGGCGAGGCGGTTGTCAACTGTCTCTCTAAAGTGATAATGGGTCCTAGCCGGTGCTAGGGAAAGGCAGGCTCCAAATAATTAGAAAACACTGGAAACTGATCAACTTCTGGCTAAGCTCTCAGGACTGGGGAGAAGTAACCCAAGATCCTGGAAGTATGCCGATATATAAAACCCCAAATCAAAAGGTCAAACCACACACTTACCTTTCAGGTCGCCCACTTGGCCTTCTTCTAAGTATACTTTCCTCCCTTTCATTCCTGCTCTAAAACTTTTTAATAAACGTTCACTTCTGCTCTAAAACTTGCCTCAGTATCTCCTTCTGCCTTCTGCCCCTCAGTCAAATTCCTTCTTCTGAGGAAGCAAGAATTGAGGTTGCTGCAGACCCGTGGGATTTGCCATTGGTAACAAGGCCAGGAGTTCCAGACTAGCCTAGAAAACTTGGCGAGATCCTGCCTCTAAAGAAAAGGGGTGGGAAAAAACTTTCTTGACTCTCTTCGGATCTTTTGGAAATCTTATCCCTTGCTAATAAATATTTGTAGAGTCAGAAAGAGGAGATGGAATTAATTTCTGGGTTGATGTTTATATTTTGGTAGTATATGGTCATGTCAAAGGGCTACATATTCCACCTCTGCTCCAGGGCTGCTTATCCAAGTTCTCTGGGATATAGTTAGTATAACTGGGAATTATGTCCCTCAAAAGACGCAACCCTACAGCAGCTAGAATTAGTGCAATTTAGTGAGAAGAACACAGGACTTTCTCTACACTTGGGTTCAAGTCTCAATGCCAGCACTTCTGGGAGCAAGTCTTTGGGCAACTCAGTGCTTGTGAGTCAATCTACTATTTCCAAAATAGGGAAGGAGACAGATGAACACTCATTGAATACAGAGGCTTTACACAAGTGATCTCATTTAACTCTCACTAAAAAATGACCGATCCCTTTTAGAAATAAGAAAACAGACTCCGATTGGGTAAGTAATTATTCAGATTGCTAAGGAGGCAAGGCAGGATTTAATTTTAGATCTGTCTAGCCCTAAAGCTCACATTCTCTGCCCCCTCCCCCTGACATGTTGCTTCCTGGACTCACTTGGACTATGGAGAAATTAGTTTGATTTGAACGTCTCCTCTAGCATAGTGAGCACAGTTTTCATTCCTGTAGCAGTTTTTGTATTATGGTTTGTTGGGATAGAGGGTTGGGCCCAGGGCCAGGAATGGGTTAAGTGAAAAACTAACCTCAGGCAGAAAATGTAAGGAGGGGCACAAAAACTCAGTCGTCAAGGTAAATAATATTTTAATATAATATTTTTTAAAATCTAAATTAATGCAAAAATCCATGAAGAGCAAAATCACATTTTAAATGAAAACAAGAACTGATAGTGCCATGTTAAGCCATATTGGAGCCTAAGGCAGAAAAACATACAACCCTATTCACATGTTTTTTATGTATTTTTGATGTTTAATTATGATAAATGCTATGTAATAATACCTTAAGCAGATATGAATTTTTTTCAGAACACTACTTTTAAAATATTGAAAAAATTGGAAAATAGGTATATTAAAACTCACATTATTTTAAGTATTTGATTTATACCAAAATCAGAATTTATTATAAATTTATTTTGCTGGCTTTAATGGAAGCAAACTCATAAGTGATATTTTTATCTAAGTCAATAACCTTTTCCTTTTTTCTGAGACAGAGTTTCACTCTTATTGCTCAGGCTGGAGTGCGATGGCGCCATCTCGGCTCACTGCAACCTCCCCATCCTGGGTTCAAGCGATTCTCCAGGCTCAGCCTCCCGAGTAGTTGGGATTACAGGTGCCCGCCACCACACTCAGCTAATTTTTTTGTATTTTTAGTAGAGATGGGATTTCATCATTTTAACCAGGCTGGTCACAAACTCCTGACCGCAGGTGATCCACCCGCCTCGGCCTCCCAAAGTGCTGGGATTACAGGCACGAGCCACCGCACCTGGCCGCCAATATCTAGTTTTAAAAATATGTAAAATCATGTATCCAGTTATAAAGCATGTAGTACACATCCTTCCTTTTGCAACATGGCTCAGCACAGCGCTGGCTGGAACTATGACTTATGACAACCAGCCTCAAACATTTTCAGGGCTCTGTAAATGGAAACAGAACATCTGATCATATCTGACTCTTCAGGTCTCCTGTCACAGCTCCTTTGGGTAGTAGCCTCTCTTTTCATAGAAAAATATCACTGTCAGGCTGACTTTTAGGGTCATGTTCCTAAAGGCCAATAAAGACAAGCTGTGTTCTCATGACAACAGGCGTAAATCAGCCTCACACATCGGCTGGTGCTCCAGAACATCTATGTGGACTTCTAAGCTTAGTCAAGCACTAAATATCTGAGAGTTACTATCTTTTAAATATCCCCAAATCAAGGTTTTGAGTAACTTTTCAGGAGCACGTATGTTCATTTAATATTTATTGAAGACTACATCCTTACTAATAAAACAGTCCATACCTGGGTTTGCAGATTCTATTATCCAGCCTTATGTTTTTAAAATACCAATTAGGAGTGTATTTCATTATCTCTTTTGTCATTTAAAAAGCATGTATTATGCATGGTTTATGACAGTAAGGGCTATATAATAATGCCTTATACTTTTACATTTTTTCACTTGCATTCAATGCTTATAAAGGTTCTGTGAGGTAGGTAGATATTATATTTTATAGAAATTAATTTATTAACTTTTTCTTTGAAGCTGCAGATTATCTAGTGATCAGCCCTCTCTTTACTCACTGTCCTCTGATTCCAGTTCTAATGCTCTTTCCACACTGCCAAGTTGCCTCTTCTAACAGATACACAGCCTAACAACATAGGATTTCAGTTAGACAAGTGTAGACAAAGCAGGACTGTACGGTTGAATATAGGATGTCTAAAACGATCAAATGAATATGAAATCATGATATAACGTGCCAAGGAAAAGATGAATTTTCCAGAAGGGAGAGTGAAGAGGAGTCATAGGGCGACTCAGTCCCGGACACAGTCACAGAGCTGTGGAGGCCCAGGCCTGCCAGAGAAGTGGTGCCACGTGTGGTTACCATATGACTGGGGGCAGAGGCATGGTCAGCAGCACAGGCAGAGGTCAGAGCATGACAGCCTCACCAGAGACATAAAGTTGAGTCACAAACCTGGCCTAATCAGAATTGAGTAACAGACCAGGCCAGGAGCAGTAGCTCACACTTGTAATCCCAGCACTTTGTGGGGCTGAGGCGGGTGGATCACAAGGTCAGGAGTTCGAGACCAGCCTGGCAACATAAAGAAACCCTGTCTCTACTAAAAATACAAAAATTAGCTGGATGTAATGGTGGGTGCCTGTAATCCCAGCTACTCGGGAGGCTGAGGCAGGAAAATCGCTTGAACCTAGGAGGCAGAGGTTGCTATGAGCTGAGATCATGCCACTGAACTCCAGCCGGGGCGACAGAGCTAGACTCCATCTCAAAAAAGAAAAAAAAAAAAGAAAGAAAGAAACAGATCAATTCTCAGGATGAGTGCCAGTGAGAAGACCTAAGAAAATGAGAGACAGGCCGGGCTCTCAAAATGAGAGCTCACGCCTGTAATCCCAGCACTTTGGGAGGCCGAGGCAGGTGGATCACGAGGTCAGGAGATTGAGACCATCCTGGCTAACATGGTGAAACCCTGCCTCTACTAAAAATACAAAAATTTACTGGGTGTGGTAGCGGGTGTCTGTAATCCCAGCTACTCAGGAGACTGAGGCACGAGAATCGCTTGAACCCAGTAGGTGGAGGTTGCAGTGAGCTGCGATCACACCACTTCACTCCAGCCTGGGTGACAGAATGAGACTCCGTCTCAAAAAAAAAAGAGAAAAAAGGAAAAAGAAAACGAGAGACAAAACAGACTACTGTCCATGATTTCTTTAAAAAACCAGGAGGAGAAGATAAAACTGTTCTGAAGATGGATAGTGGTATTGGTTGTACAACAATGTGAATGTTTAATGTCACTGAACTATACACTTAAAATGGTTTAAATGGTAACTTTTATTCTATGTACATTTTTAACATAATATATATTGTGTTATATATAATTGTGTATATATTTGTACAATTTTTAACATAAATAATTTTTTTAAAATCAGACAATAACTCAAGTTGACCTAATTCTCTGTACCTCAGAGGCAAATTCTCCCAGGTCCAAAAAAGAAAAACAGTCAGGAGCTGCTTAACAGTGATTGAGGTGAAGGCAGGGGAACAATACCTTCCTAAAGGGACAATTTGTAAGTTTGTCAGTATGTTGGGGTTTTGTGCTGTTTTTTTTTTTCTTTGTTGAGACAGAGTCTCACTCTGTCACCCAGGCTCGAGTGCAGTGGCACTATCTTGGCTCACTACAACCTCTGCCTCCCAAGTTCAAGCAATTCTCATGCCTCAGCCTCCCAAGTAGCTAGGATTACAGGCGTGCACCACCACGCCCAGCTGCTTTTTGTATTTTTAGTAGAGACAGGGTTTCACTATGTTGGCCAGGCTGGTCTCAAACTCCTGACCTCAGGTCTGCCTGCCTGGGCCTCCCAAAGTGCTGGGATTATAGGCATAAGCCACCACGCCTGGCCTAGTTCATTTGTATTTTGGTTCTAACAATGAATGGGGTACAATTGGCTGGGGTCCTGGGATTAGAGACGCCCAATAATATGTGGGTTAGTCATGCAAATGAAAAGCTGTCTCATATCAGACGTGATCTTTGAATGTCTTTCAAGTAGACGAAAACCTATTTACAATGATGTGAGCCTAAAACCTAACTTTAATTTACATGTAAAACATGAAATACTTTTGAGTAGTTTTAAATGTACTGAATTTTCTAGGAATACAATTTATAAATGCAAAGAAAATTGGATGTTGCCTCAATGAATTTTTCAGGAATGCACCTTATAAAGGTAAGGAAAACTGGATGTTGCTTCACGCATAACTTAACCCACTGTAGTTCATCATTTTGGAAAGTTATAATACCAATGGTGGTGCCCCTTGTGGTATCTGAGTCATCAATATATCACTGCAGTATCGTCTGCATTTGTGGGTGTCACACTCACAACGATTCTAGGTATAAGCACAAGCATCTGGCTATAATGTATGTTTACTATAAATTAAATTTTTAAAATTTCTCCTTTATGTTACCCTTAGGCCACCATCTTTTAAAATTATGTGTGAGGTTAGCTTGTATTTTCTATTCACTTTCTTTTAGAATAGAAGATATTTACAAAAGAAAAAGTGTATTGAGATTGGTGAAATGTATCTAATCCAACCAGGATGGTTTGGAGTACACAGCTACTGGGGATTTTCCAAGCACTTTGGGAGAATGCATGCATTCTATTGTCTGAACAGAGACCACCCATTTATCACTGACATCCTGTATCCCTTTTCTGCTGCTATCGGGGGTCTAATCTTGTCCAGACAAGCCAGAAACATCTCGATTTCTCTTCCAAGTACTCTGCGGCATCTTCACTAGAAAAGAGGAATTTCAGATGTTTGACTATTAGAGGCTTGGCAAGGGCAGAGAGAGCAGACACCTAGCACAGATTGTAGTCAGAAGGAACTCTGAGGAAAAGGGCAATGATCAGTCAAAAAAGGTCAGCTATAATATGTTTCCTATCCTCAAAGCTTGCTTCTAACTAAATTAAGGGAAAAAATTGTGAAGATGTATGCAAAAAAATGTATTGTACACAATCAAAAGGAAGTTGAATTTAACTACAATTGTAATTATTCATGAGGTTGATCAATTTGTAGATCATTTTGAAGAATTGACAACATTTTATGTGCTCCTTGGGGAGACACTGAAAACGTCATTAAAGCAAAGGAATCTCATTATCAAATGTGGTCTCTGTCCTCACTGAAAGTTAAAGAATGACTCAACCCACAGATAGTTTCCATACTTCCTTTTTAATAGCTGTACCTTATATCAGTTTGCTGTCATACGTGAGAATTAGAGACCACATATTTTTTCAGAGCAATTTAAAAACAACTGTTTCACCAAGTGCGGTGGCTCACGCCTGTAATCCCAGCACTTTGGGAGGCTGAGGCAGGTGGATAACGAGGTCAGGAGTTCAAGACCAGTGTGACCAAGATGGTGAAACCCCATCTCTACTAAAAATACAAAAATTAGGGTGTGATGGCAGGTGCCTGTAATCCCAGCTGCTCGGGAGGCTGAGGCAGGAGAATTGCAGTGAGCCAAGATTATGCCTCTGCACTCCAGCCTGGGCGACAGAGCGAGACTCCGTCTAAAAAAAAAAGAAAAAAAAAAAAACACCTGTTTCTTTCTATAACCACTTTAAAAAAAACCATGCCCAAACTTAATTTCATAGTCTAAATTGCACTACTATAAACCGAAGATTAATTGGAAAATTTAAAGTTTCATTACTTTATTGCAGTGTTGTTTGTAATCGTAAAAACAAAATGGAAACAACTTAAACGTCTCAACAGAAACATAGTTGAATAGGAGACTCTGCGTTCATAAATGAAATACCATGCAATCTCCAAAATGATCTTATAGAATTACCAATGTTATTGAAAAATGTGCATGTGTCAGGCATGGTGGTTCATGCCTGAAATCCCAACACTTTGGGAGGCCAAGGTGGGTGGATCACTTGAGCCCAGGAGTTTGAGACAAGCCTAGGCAACATGGCAAAACCCTGTCCCAACAAAAAATACAAAAATTAGCTGGGCCTGGTGGCACACAGCTGTAATGCTAGCTACTTGGGAGGCTGAGGCAGGAGGATCACTTCAACCCAAGAGATGGGGGTTGAAGGGAGCCAGAATTGCACTACATTCAAGCCCGGGTGACAGAGCTAGACCATGTCTCAAAAAAAAAGGCAAGAAAGAAAGATGTACATGATATATTTAATCATGAGAACATTACTAAAATCCTTTAAAAATGCATATATTTACACATATGTGCTTATAATAAAAATGATACACACCGAAGTGTTACAAGTCATTGTAACACTGCATTTGTGTAACAACATTTTCTTTGGCTTGTCTGTAATTTCTAAATCGTCTGTGTATATATCACTTTTGCAATAAAACAATGTCTTGTCAAAATAAATACATTTAACTTTTATTGACAATATTTTCTCTGGGGCTGTCATATTTTTTTCTAAGACCTCAATAAACTAAACAACTAGACAGAATAGAAGGGTAAAAAAGTGAAGCTCATTTTCTTTATTAGTTATTTGACCATTATCATATGAACTAATCACCCTCAAGCACCAAGCTGGTTCTTCCCCACCATCCCCACCTCATGAGTGGCATCACCTTACTGGCTGCCCAAGTGAGAATTTGTTATTTTTACCCATCCCCAATCCAGGGGCCCACCTCTGTCTAATATTCCACCATAATAGCTCCCAAACTCTAACACCCTCCTTATCATTTCTACCATCTTGTTGCTCTATGCCTACAGCAAGCCCTGTAACTGGCCTCTCTGCCTCCAGCCTTCTCCAGACCTAGACTTGTTTACATTGCTGTCCAAGTGAGGTTTTTAACATTCTCAGTCTTGTCATTCACTGCTTAAACTCCTGCAAGAGTTTTCACTCCCTTCTGGCGAAGGGCTATATGAAGCCCTTCAGATGTGGCCCTTGCTTGCATCTCCAGCCCCATCTCTCAGCACTGCTCTTAACACTCCCAACCATTATGAGCTAATTACTATCCTTTCAACATGCCATGCTCCTTCACACCCCTCTTGCTTTGAACACACTGACTCTTCTGCCTGAAATGCCTTTCCCAGTTCCCTTCTGATATGGTTTGGCTGTGTCCCCAACCAAATCTCATCTTGAATTGTAGGTCCCATAATCCCCACATGTTGTAGGAGGGACCTGGTAGGAGGTAATTGAGTCATGGGGGTGGTTACCCTCATGCTGCCATTCTCATGGTAGTGAGCGTGAGTTCTCACAAGATCTGATGGTTTTATAAGGGGCTTCTCTCCCTTTTGCTCAGCACTTCTCCTTGCTGCCGCCATGTGAAGGATACGTTTTCTTCCCCTTCCGCCATGATTGTAAGTTTCCTGAGGCCTCCCCAGCCATGCTGAACTGTGAGTCAATTAACCTCTTTCCTTTATAAATTTCCCAGTCTCGGGTATGTCTTTATTAGCAGCATGAGAATGGACTAAAACACCCCCTTCACTCACTTTTCAGTCCTCAAAGTGCAGAGCCACCCTTTACCGCCCTGTGCAGCACCTTCAGGCCTTGAGCTCTACACGGGGAGGTAAGCCACAGAAGCCATGAGCACATATTTTATACTAGGGCACACAGCTGAAAACTCACAGACTGGTACCAAACCAGCTTGGTTCTGTTCTGCTTCCACTGCTTGTCAGGACTGTGTGCTCTGGGCAAGGTACTTCAACCACTGGGCCTTGGCTTCCTCATCTGGAAAATGAAAATAAAACTGCAAGTTTATAAAGCTTTTCTGAAATCAAATGCAGCAATGTACATAAAAGGCAAATAAAACTCACTCTGTGTTTTACCTAATTTTCTTTTTATCCTGCTCTGTGTATTTCTTTTTTTTTTTTTTTTTTTTTTTTTTTTTTTTTTTTTGAGACGGAGTCTTGCTCTGTCGCCTGGGCTGGAGTGCAGTGGCCAGATCTCAGCTCACTGCAAGCTCCGCCTCCCGGGTTCACGCCATTCTCCTGCCTCAGCCTCCCGTGTAGCTGGGACTACAGGCGCCCGCCACCACGCCCAGCTAGTTTTTTGTATTTTTTAGTAGAGACGGGGTTTCACCGTGTTAGCCAGGATGGTCTCGATCTCCTGACCTCGTGATCCGCCCATCTCGGCCTCCCAAAGTGCTGGGATTACAGGCTTGAGCCACCGCGCCCGGCCTCTGTGTATTTCTTAAGCCAACCATCTTACTTCCTTTTTTAAAATGCATCAGGATAGACACAAACACATGGAAACACCATTACAAGGCCCCTGCTCACACTTCAGAATTCAGATTGCATTAGCTCCTCCAGGAAGTCTTAGTTAATCACTCTCTGCTCGAGTCTCACTTAGATGATCTCCTGTGTGCTTGCATATCATCTGTCATACCTCTGTGTTGAGAGGAGTGGTAAGAGATGGGGCTGGAGACTCAAGAAAAGGCCATATCAGAAGGGCCTCATATATAGCCTTTCCCCTGAAGGGAGTAAAGGCTCTCCAAGGAGTTTAAGCATTGAGTGAAAAGACCAGCCGAGAATGTGAAAAACCTTATTTGGACACAAGGCAAAATAATTACTTTCTCCCTTGGCTACCTTTTCCATTCCCTTTCTTCAAGGGAAAGAACCATGTCTTATTTCACTTGGCATCAGCAGCTCTCAGAACAGTGGCTTGACCAATACCAAGCATTCAATAAATGTTTATTGAAGGGATGAATCAATGGCCACCCACAACCTATTCCTCTTACAGCCCATTTAATGCCCTTTAGCCCCTCCCATAGGTATTTGCCTGGAATGTTTGTAAGATTTTTGAAAATCTCAGAAACAACACTAGCCCTCCTCTCATGGGAAGATGTGTTTCAGGCTAACACCTGTGCTGTTGTTGATGCCATTACCCCAAAGAAGACCAACCTCTCCCTCTTGCCCATATAAGTTGGGCTCTAATTTCAATGTTGCTGAAAACCTCTCCTCTCCTCTTCCATAAATTCTTTTTTCAAATTGCTCCAGCCCATTGTGATCTTTCATCTTTCAAACTCCTTTAACATCCAGGGCCTACACCATTAATCTTCCCTAGTACCCAAGATACCCTGATCCCCTCAATTTGTTCTCTGCCTTTCCCTGCTCTTCTTCCCAAGAAAACAAACACTTTCCAACTTTATCACCAGGGCTCCTTTGCCTTCTAGCTTGCATTTGGGTTCAACCAATAGAAGGCACAGATAGGTAATAGATGGGTGGGAGGACAGAGTGGTAGGGAATGTCTTCCCTTGCTTGGCCCATTCTGTAGTGTTTGAGTCCTTCCAGGACTGTGGCTTCTCTAGGGCGGCCCCTCTTCAAAGGCTCTGCCCCCCAGGTAAGCTTCAAAAGCATCTTTTCCTCCCTTTACCTTTTCAGGTCTGGTGCCTCAACATCCTTTTTTGATGCTCTTAACTCTGCCCACACTTCTGTAAATAGTCCCTTTATTAAAGGGACTTTTATCTCTTTAAAATCCCCACAGAATGTTCTGTTTCTTACTGGGATCTTGACTCACACAGGAACTTTCCATTTAGTTGGGATAAGACTATAGGAACCTTATAATTTATCAACCAAACCAGGACACTTCTGAGAGTGAAAGGGGGCACTATTAATTAAACCATGGCAATGGGCGCAAATCAGAACTGTTCCAGGCCACCTGGAATGAATGAGCATCCTAGGTAAGTCAGGAACATAAAAAGATAATTGTTATAATGAAGAGATAAAAACATTTCTAAAAGAGATAATATTACAGGATAGATTAAGGTAAGTGCCAAGGGTGGAATAAACTTTCAGTGCTACAGCCATTCCAAGACAAGAGAGATTATTTCTCCTGGGGAAAGACATTTGAGATCAGCGGGTTGCTCAGTTCTCCTCCAACTAAATGAAGTCACACAATCCATGTGTGCTTGGCCGATTTTGTAGATTTTCTCTAAGAAATTTCAGTCGCAGTTGGGTCCCCCCACTCCACCCCTCACACACCCAGTGTAACTCTTTCTATTTCTTTCCATTGTTTAGACTCTGGGTTTTTAAGGAAAGCAAATTAATTTAAATCTTAGCCAATTATTCTTTTTTAAAAAATACCAAATGCATTCTTGATTCAATTATAAATCATTATAAATGTCTTATATTTTTGATTCTTTAAACCATGTTTTAACTTCATTTCGCAAAGATAACTAAGAGGTGATTTATAAGCTTTGCTTGCAAATACAAACATTCCTGTTAGTAATCACATAAAGCCTAAGTAACCCCAGAAAGCTTCTCTATGTGTGTATGTATGTATGTTTACCTTGTCTCTTAAACAAAAGAGTTTGACGATTAATCGATACTCTAAAGCCTTGTCACCCTGAGCAAAGTGAACCCAGACTCATTGCACCCCTACTCCTAGCTGATTCAAGGCTACTTGGCCAGGAAATGTTTATAATGCTCACGTTGCTAGTAGAAGCAAGTTACTATGATCCCCAGTGTGTGACTTCAGGCTTGCCAAATCACTGCTTTGTTCAGGCATTTCGTACTCAAGAGAATAGTATATAAAAACACCCACACCCCTGCCCAGGAGCAGAGAGCACCATGTAGATTAGGGCAGCCAGAGTTCCTGCTCTACTTCCCAACCAGTTGGTGCTGGTTAGGGTTAGACCAGCGCACGTTGGGGTTGAAAAGGTCCCTCTTGAGAGAGTCAGAAAGGGTCCTACAACAACGAGACAAACAGGAAAAGAAAGTAACTAGAGACAAAAAGCAATGGCAGACGTGCAAATCATACACAGGAAATAGCAGAAATCAATGCAGACAGGTGGGAGTAAAGTGAGAGTAAAAACCACAGTGAGGAAAAGTAAAAGATAACAGAGCAGCCTCTAATTCTACACTGGTAAGCCACAAAAATCCAAAAGGAATGGTGCACATAGAGCAATTGTAGCAGGATGTAAGGTTCAGGCACAAGACAAGAAAAAACTGCAGTGTGCCTTGGACAGCAGAAAAAGTTAGAAATGACCTAAGTGGTTTAACAAATCTATTCAGGCAGGATTCAGATTCCTATAAGGCGCTTTCAGCCTCCTGCCTACTTTATCACCAGGGAAGATCGCCAGCTGCTGTACTGATGGATGGAGGAAGTGCTCTCCTGAACACGGAACACGTGGTATTCTGTAGGAGGAAAGAGAGTACTGGAAACTCCCTGATGAGAATATTCTGGGTCCATATGGGGTGTAACATTCTATCAGCCTGTGAATTTTAAAAACCACCCTAAGGCCCCAAACTAATCCTTCAATTATGGGCCATTGCCTGCTGTGTTTTGCATGCATTGTGTGAAATGGATTATAACTAATTTTTCAAAGTCAGCAGATTGTTATTTACCCATATGTTGACAATCAGTTTAAAGAGGCAAAAATTGTATGTCAGCTACTTCATGAAAAATGCTACACCTACTCAAAAGTCCTCATTGGCAACATCTACATTGGCATTTCCTTTCAAAAGTTATATTAAAATAACTTATGTTACATGTAAAGTGTTATATCTATAATTTATATAGAGAATTTATAATACCTATAGTTTACATAGCATGGATTTATATTAAAATACATAATACATATTAAATTATATAACATAATATATATAATCTTTTATATACATTTTCTTGTCTAAATATAAAATTTTATATATTATAAAATGTGAAAATTTTATATTATATATAATTTATTTATAAATAATTTTGTTATATATATTAACTTTTTAAAGTAAAAGTCAATATAGATGTTATCAATGTGTGTGTCTGTGTGTGTGTGTGTGTGTAATATATAGTATTGATTAAAAGAAATCTTTTTCCTTTTTTTTTTTTTGAGACAAGGTCTCACTCTGTAACCCAAGCCAGAGTATAGTGGCACAAACATGGCTCACTGCAGCCTCGATCTCCTGGGTTCAGGTGATCCTCCCACTCCAGCCTCCTGAGTAGCTGGGACTATAAGTGCACACCACTGTGCCCAGTTAATTTTTTTTTTTCTTTTTTTTTTTTTTGAGACGGAGTCTCGCTCTGTCGCCCAGGCTGGAGTGCGGTGGCGCGATCTCGGCTCACTGCAAGCTCCGCCTCCCGGGTTCACGCCATTCTCCTGTCTCAGCCTCCTGAGTAGCTGGGGCTACAGGCGCCCGCCACCACGCCCAGCTAATTTTGTTGTATTTTTAGTAGAGACGGGGTTTCACCATGTTCGCCAGGATGGTCTCGATCTCCTGACCTCGTGATCCGCCCGCCTCGTCCTCCCAAAGTGCTGGGATTACAGGCGTGAGCCACCGCGCCCAGCCAATTTTTTTAAATTTACTTTTTGTACAGACAGTCTCACTGTGTTGCCCAGGCTGGTAGCGAACTCCTGGGCTCAAGCAATCCTTCTGCCTTAGCCTCCCAAGGTGCTGGGATTACAGGAATGGGCCTCTGTGCCCGGCCAAAAGCTTTTTCTAAAAGGTTTTGCAAAGGTTCTACCTGGCAATATGTCCATGTTTGTGTGCATTTTGGTAATCTACTATCACAATGGTTCACTGACAGGTAGTTATATGTTTATACAGCTTCATTTTCATAAATTTCACAAACACATTATGGAGCCTACTATTTAGTAGGCTTATCACAGTGTAAACTCCAACCAGGAGTTTTCAGGGAACTTTGTAGATCAGTTTGAGACAAGTCCCTTCACAATGGGATAAATGTCTTGATATGATCTTAGGTGCCAGGGTAGTGGAGGCATCTAGGAGGACTTTTTCAAAGATGGTCTCAGCAGGAGCTGAGTTTTGAAGGAAGGATGAATACGAGCTAGTTGAAAGGAGGATGAGTAGGAAGGGGAAGGAGCTTCATGCTAAGGGCGGAGGGAACTGCATCTTTCTCAGGCACTGAAACATGGCTCTGCCTGATGCATTTAAGTCCAAGGCACTGGTAAAGTACACACTGAAGAATGATTGACAATGAGACTAGATAGACAAGGCTTCATATCATTAGGGACTTTGTATGCCAAGTTGGAAACCACGGAAAGATTTTAAGCAGTGACATAGCATGATCAGATGGTAGAAAAGGAAGTGTTTAAGGAGGAAGGTAATAGGACGATATCAAAAACTTCAAGCCACTAATGGAAGAAGGGATAAGAGACAGTGGAAAGAAAGAGGTGGAATGACTCAAGCTGTTTAAAAGGCAGAATCTCAGCCTGGAAAACACAATGAGATCCTATCTCAAAAAAAAAAAAAAAAAAAAAAAAAATTAGCTGGGCATGCTGGCATGCCCCTTTAGTCCCAGCTACTCTGGAGACTAAGGTGGGAGGATCCCTTGAGCCCAGGGGTTTGCATCACTGCACTCCAGCCTAGACAACACAGCAAGACCCTGTCTCTAAAATAAAATTTTTAAAAAGAGAGAGAATCATCTGAGCTCTTGGGACTGCTTAGATACGAAGCATGAGTGAGAGGAAGAAATCTAGGATGTCTCCCTGATTTCAGGCTAAGACCACAGGAGGAGTAGTGGTGCCATTGAAGGCTACAGGACCTCTGGAGGATGAACAGGTTGCCATTGTTGGTAATTTTCATTTTGGAGTGTTTTGGAGGAAAGGATGTGAAAACAAAACATTCTATTTGGGGGTGTTCTTGTTTTGAGAAACTATATGACCCTGGAGCTCCACAGCAAGGTCTGAACTGAAAACTCAAAAACTGGGCATAACCAACACATTAGCAGAAGTTGCAGATGAGTGTATCTGTGAAAAATGAGTGAAGGTAGATGAGCAAAGTCAAGGACAGAATCTTGGGATACACCATCATAAGGCAGGCACCAGACACAGATTATAAAGGAGCAACCAGAAAAATAGAAAAATAGAGCTTGGCCGGGCGCGGTGGCTCAAGCCTGTAATCCCAGCACTTTGGGAGGCCGAGGCGGGCGGATCACAAGGTCAGGAGATCGAGACCACAGTGAAAACCCGTCTCTACTAAAAATACAAAAAATTAGCCGGGCGCGGTGGCGGGCGCCTGTAGTCCCAGCTACTCAGGAGGCTGAGGCAGGAGAATGGCGGGAACCCGGGAGGCGGAGCTTGCAGTGAGCCGAGATGGCGCCACTGCACTCCAGCCTGGGCGACAGAGTGAGACTCCGTCTCAAAAAAAAAAAAAAAAAAAAAAAAAAGAAAAATAGAGCTTAATTTTTCTTTGAAACGAAACAGAGAAAAGAGTTCCAAGAAAGAGGAGCTTACAATCAGATGCTGCATTGAAGCCAAGAAAGATTTAGGAAAAATAAAAACTTATTACTTAGCAGTGCATTTTGATATGTTGAAAAAAATTTAAGTTTCTGGAATATAACTAGTAATTTTTAATGTGGTCATTTAGTACTGAAAGTCATCATGGGGCTTTAATTCAACATATATTCTGTTCTCAAATGATGGCTGAAAGGTCATTCCCTGAAAAAGGTAGAACTGTTTGATAAGTGGTTCTCTTTTTACAGTGTCACCTGTTGGTTTTTCTAGAAGCAGATGACGGGACATGCCGAGGTAGAATCTGGGGTATAAGATATTTATGAAAGATCAACACTGGAGGCAAGGGGAAACAGGGAGGGCTGTAGAATGAGAATGAGCCATACCATGCTTCAATGTCTGGGCCTTTGTACTTCATCTCACATAGTCACTAGATGTGGGCTCTGTGACTATGGAAGGGCATGATATCAGGAGGTGACTCTATAGCTGAGACAGACCCTGAAGGAACAAACAGCTGGAGTGCCACCCACAGCTGGGCAGTAAGTCCTTCCTTGAAAGAGATCTGGCCAGTGTATCCTGTTTCAACATTATGCGGCTTGCAGCCATGGCCACATATGGTGTAAGCCACATGAAGTTGAAATGTCAGAGCCTCATCCGGCTATGATTTCTGCTTGCTGAAGTAGCCAACTATTAGTTATTTGCTCCTGTATCAGCATTATAAAGCTATTTCTCTGTCATTACATATATGAAACAATTTTCAATGGCAAGAAAACATTAAATTATGGTCTCATCGCATTGGTTATGTGGGTGTAAAAACCTGGACTAGACACGAATGTTGTAATTACATTCACTTTTGGAATTAAGTGCTGGGTATATTTTATACCTAAGGCGAGTGAAGAAAATAAATTTAAGTATAAGGCAATAAAGCAGTTGAGCTGTTCCAATAATATCTAAAACAAAGTTTTGGTTATATAGTTTGAGAGGACTGCCAATTAATAACACTTTTCCAAAAAGTGCTCTATAATTGCACAGCCCTGAGAAAATAGAATGAAGCAATCAAATTTGGTTATACATTGCATTTATACCATTTGACATCTCCTCCTTTGCAAAATAAATTTTCCCGTGCCAGCTGTAATTAGGCACTGAGATAAAACTGCCTTAATATTCTGCATATTTTATTAGGGCTGCCAGCAGCTGTCGGATCACTGGCTCTGTTCTCATGTACAATGAAAACATCAAAGACATCTGTGGTTTGCCCTAAAATTAGTGCCAGAATTGGCCTTCTCTCCATTGTGTAACCAGCTTTGCTATTTGCATAACTAACAAGGGAACCTCCAGACATTGCTGCTGGGTTCACGAGGGAAAACTACTAAAGGCAGACTTTGGAAAGTGGCCGGTATGGCTTGTCCCCATAAGGCATAAGTGCATGGGGTTTGGAATCACACAGACCTGGATCCAGGCCTCAGTTTTTACCATTTATTTGTGACTTTGGGCAAGTTATTTCTCAGCCATATTATCTTTTTTGGTAAAATGAGAAAGATAATAGTATTTATTGTTTTGAAGACGAATTAAGACAATGTACATAAAGCATCAGCAAGTGCCCAGGCCTCCTGGGAAACACTCATTAAGAGTTAGCAATCTTTGGCCAGGTGCCGTGGCTCATGTCTGTAATCCCAATACTTTGGGAGGCTGAGCCAGATGGATCACAATGTCGGGAGTTCAAGATCAGCCTGGCCAAGATGGTGAAACCCCGTCTCTACTAAAACTACAAAAGAATAGCAGGGCGTGGTGGCAGGCACCTGTAATCCCAGCTACTCAGGAGGCTGAGGAAGAGAATTGCTTGAACCCAGGAGGCACAGGTTGCAGTGAGCCGAGATCACGCCACTGCACTCCAGCCTGGTGACAGTGAGACTCTGTCTCGGAAAAAAAAAAAAAGAGTTAGCAATCTTCCTTCCTTCATCTAGTGCCCTTTTCTAAAAAGTCATAACTATAGTGGCTTTCCCTGTAAAGCAAAAGTGCGAAGAATTCTCTATTCAGTTTAAAATGGCAAATATGTCACACACACACACACATGCGTGCACACGTGCACACTCTCATGCACAATTGTCTTCAGAATTCCCAAGTTACAGAAACTTCTTAAACTTTTCCCTAGCAAACACTGGGTGTCCTTTTCACTACTGTTTACCATTGTGTGACAGATTTTAAAACTTTACCTCCTTCTTAGAACCGCGTATTTACTATCAAGTCACTATCAGGTGAATTGCAGTGAATCTTCTGGAGAACTTATCAGATAGTTGGCCTTTAACTACAAGTAACATCTTGGCTAGACTGCCTCAAACAATAGACATTTCTTATCTCACAAAATAAGTCCACAACAGGCAGCTCCAGGGCTGCTGTGGTCAGTGACTCTGTAGTTGACCACGGATGCAGGTGCTTCCCAGCTTTCTGCTCTGCTGTCCTCCACATGCAGACTTCATCTTCAGGCTAGCTCCCTCATGGTCACAAAATGGCTGCCATATATAAACAGTTACAGCTGGTCTTTCCATGTCTCTTTTTAAAAAGAAGGAAACCTATCTCAGACGCCTCCTGGCTTGTGCGTTCTCAAGTCTCAGTGGCCAGAACTGAATCATATATCCATTCATGAACCAAATAGTAGCAATGGAAATGGAACTGCCATGACTGACTTCATGGAGCACACAGCAGTATGCAGGAAGTTTCCACGAGAACAAGGACCAGGTTTGCCTTGCTCCCCATTGTATTCTCCATAGCATCATAAACAGCACACAGGAGGTATTCGGTAAATGTTTGTTGAATAAATGAATGAATAAAATGATACAAAAATAAATAAGACGCTAGACATACTGCAGCAGGACTCCTGTCCCTACAGTTCCCTAATATTTACAACTAGGGCTGTCTAATGACCTCCTTCCACAGCCTCTGATTTCCATACTGTTGTTAGTCCAGGAGATTAAGGAACACCAGGTCAGTTGCTTAATGTCAAATAAGCCTTTCTGATTGTTCTGCAATTATCATAATGACTTGGCTTTTTCCTTTACAATATAGCTCTTTCTGGATATCCCAGAACCTACCATTAATAAATTAAATTCATGGTATTGAAATTCAACCTGCCTATCACAGGAAGTTAACACTGCCACTAGACCTCCCCAGAGGTAGTGGCATATGGAAAATGCAATGCCCTCAGACATGTCTTATAAAGACACCCTTCTGGAAGGTGTATGGTTGATCTAGAATGTTCACTCTGAACACCAAAATCATACTCAGAGTTGTCAGTTCAGATTATATGTGATCCTGCTGCCTATGATCATATCTACAAGAATTGAAATTTTATTAAAAATAACTATAGGACTATTTGAGAATTTAGCCCACACTAAGAAATAAGACCCACATACAGTTTATAATATAGTCAATTTTAACAAAAAAATAACTATTAGGATTCCCATTTTAACTTCCAGTTTTTTCTCCTCAGGATTTAACAAATCCTTTCAGCAGATATTAGTTAGGGAATGGTGTCTGTTCTGGTCTAGTTATCTTTTCCTTTATTTATCGGAGAGTTGCTGCTGATTCATTTCATCTCTGCAGGAATGATTACTTTCTTGAATTGCGGTGGCCAATGTCAATTGTAGAGACTATTCAATGACTGGTTTTGGTTGTTTTTTATTTTTGAATCAAAATTTTGAGCAAATTCAGACAAAGTCCCCACCAATTGATTTCTAGGGAAATTTTGCTTTCACCAGGAAATTTCTGCAAAAATGTCTGCTACCAGTGAGCTGTTTACCTTGGAGCTGTATCTGTATTTGCTCAACCCTACAGCTCTTGATGCTCAAGGACTCTGCTACTGCCTTGCTGTCCTGTTTGTGCTGGATGATTAGATGAATTCTAAGGCCTGCTAGAGGCAAGAAGAGTAGAAGTACAACTTTCAGACTGAGCCCAAGCTGAATAAGATTCTCCCATTGGTATATATGGATTTTATGATACTTTCTGAAGGGTACCATTAAACTTATCCCATTTAACCACTTGGAACCAACAACACATCAGGCTAGCAGTTTCCAAATCTGGCCTAAGAATCTCCTAGAGAGACTTTAACTAAACACAGATACCCTCTTATCCCCACCAAGACTGGAAACCAACAACCTTTTGGATAATATCAGTTTTTATGTTTACTATTTAAAGTTTTAATGTTACTGTAATTAAACAGCTTTAATTTTTCAGTTTTCACTTTAATCACCATTTTAATTAAAAAAAATCTATTTTATGAATGGATTTTATAAATCATTAGAATATAAGTAGATTTTATAAATTATAAGAATTATAAATAGATTTTATAAGATAAATGCACATGGCCAGGCGTGGTGGCTCACGCCTGTAATCCCAGCACTTTGGGAGGCCAAGGCAGGTAGATCACCTTTCAGGAGTTCAAGACCAGCCTGGTCAATGTGGTGAAATCCCATCTCTACTAAAAACACAAAAATTAGCTGGGTGTGGTAGCGGGCCCCTGTAATCCCAGCTACTCGGGAAGCTGAGGCAGGATAATTGCTTGAATCTGGGAGGTGGATGTTGCAGTGCACCAAGAACATGCCATTGCACTCCAGCCTAGGCGACTAGACTGAGACTCGGTCTCAAATAAATAAACAAATGAATAAAATAAAAGTAAATACATAAAAATAAATGTGCATTATATTTCATTATTCTTGACCATTTTTATGTACTATATTTTTATGTGTATACATATAAACTGAAGTATACTTTTTGGAGAATGAATTGACAAGAAGTGTCAAATTTAAAATGCTTAGGCCATTGAGGCCCAGTAATTTAAATTCTCAGAATCAACCCTAGAAAACTCCCGGTAGAAGTGTGTATGGGTGTTGTAGTATTTAGGGCAGTCTAACAAAAATTTTTTAAATCTCAAAACCTCAGTGGCTCATTATAATAAATGTATGTTTTGTGCTCATATCACCAATGCAAGTCAGCAGGGGTGCTCTGCTCACAAAATCATTGGAAGATTTGTCTTGTGACTCTACCTTTCTCTAGATCCTTGGAGTCACCTCTATTAAGTTGAAAATGGGGAGAGAACAGATGGAGGATGGTACCAGAGATTTCTTTCTATGGACCAGGTCCAGAAGTGACAAACATCACTCCCACTCACATTCCTTTACAGAACTTGATCACAAGGCTACCTGTAAGGAAGCCTGGGAAATGTCGACCAGCTATGTGTCCTGGAGAAAATCAAAGTGTGGTGAACACTGCCAGAGGGACTTGAAGGAAGATGTTAATCACAGCAGTGTTTATGAAAGCAAAACACTGGAGAAAACCTATGGGTTCATAAACAAGTAATGGTTGAGTGAGTTACAGCACATCAATATTATGGAATATGAAAGCCGTGATTAAAAAGAAAGTGGTAGCTCTGCACACACTAATGTGGAAGAATGCCTGTACTATATACATGGGTCAAAAAAAGAAAGGTTGTATAATAGTGGGTCTGGTATGGTACAACTTTTATTATAATTTGTTATTACATATAATTGGAATGTAAACAATCTAGCCTCAAGATAGGGTCTTGTTTTTAAAAAATTAGTCTTATCCACACAATGGAATGCTATGCAAATATTATGAAAATAAACAGCTCTATTTATGCTGTACTAATATAGAAATATCTCCAAGGTAGATCATTAAAAGCACAAGATGCTGAGCAGTGGATAAAAGATGCTAACTTTTATGTAAAATGAAAAAGTTGTATATTTACATATATTTACATGCACAAAGAGGATAAGAAACACAGGAAATGTTTTGGCAGAGGAGAACTGAGTACAGGAACAGGAAAACAAAATTTAGAGTAGAACAGGCACATATTTTATAATAGTTAACCTTTTGTACCTTTTAAAATTTTGCCGTGTGAATTACCTAGACAAAATATATTTTAAAACACCAGTCCTTGGTAAGAAGAGGCCAGGCAATTAGAGGGAGAGGTGGTGAATCAAGACCTCTATTTTAGCCATGTGGCTTTCAGATATCCGTTAGCCAGCCAAGGGGTGCAGTTGGCCACAGTAGTGGAGATCTCAGGAGAGAAGTCTGGGCTAGGAATAGAAACATAGGCGTTTTCAGGGTTTAGATAGTATTTAAACTAATAAGAATGGGTGAGATCACCTAGGGAGAGTGTAAATAAAGAAAAAGGGCCTAGGGCCAAGCCTGGTCCTGCAAGATAATGCAGGCCCATGACCAAAAGCTTGGAAAATATTACTAAAAGCACTAAATAAATAAAAATCATCTCTAATCCCACTCCCTAGAGATTACATCTGTTAACATTTTGGTACATTCCCTTCTACTCCCTTTCTCTGCATCTAAGAATATGTTATTAAGTACCTCCTTATATAAAAATCTGTGTGTTTTTAAAGAAAAAGAAAAAACAGCATTTTAACTACCCAGAGTACTTGAAAATGAAATACAATTTTTACAGTAGGCTTATGGATCATTAAAGAACATTCCATTTATAATCTGTAGCACATGTCTTTAAAATCTCTTTTGTCCATCTCTTTCTCTCTCTTTCTCTCTCTCTCTCTCTCTCTCACACACACACACACACACACACACATACACACAGAGAGAGAGAGAGAGAGACCGCAGCAGAAGCAGCAACAACAGTGACAGAACTCAATACTCTTCTGCTTTCTCTAAATGCCCCGACCTCTCCTTTGTAGACAGGTCTCTGCTGTCTTTTTCCATCCCTCCTCCTGCCTCCTAAAATATATTCTTTTAGGAAATGTTATGTTGGATATCCTCCAGTTACCCTTCTAGTCCCACTCTCTATCCTGCTCTGTGGCCTGCATGGGTGACCTAGATGGCCTGTCTTGACAGACCCTTTGCCTTCTGGCTTCGAATTGAGTTGGGCCAGTGGGGAGCCTTGGCAGAGGAAGGTGGACGGGAGGAGAATGGAGTCAAGTTGGCTTTGCTCCCCTGGATCCCTTTATGCTGAGTTGTCAGCACAACTCCTATTAGGGGGACCCTGACTGATTTCTGATAGCAGGCTCCACCCCTTGCCCCATGAGGTCTAGCAGAGGTAACAGCCCCCGGTTTTTATTGGCCCTGGGGCACTTCCGCATCTCTGTTGGCTTCTTTAAATCCTGTCCACCCCTTTGTCCCTTAATTATGCTCTTCTCAGTGACCCCTGCTCAAATATGCTATTTCCTGTTAGGACTTTACTGATACAAATAACTCAGGCACCTTTAAATTATACATCTCCTTTAACTTATTTTCTTCATCACCATAACCAAAAGCCTGAATTCCAAGCAGGCAAAGATATTTTTGTGAATATTACATCATAGTTTTTTATCCTACAGGAGACATTAATACAGATAGTATGGATACATTTTCATGTGCACAAAGAAAATCTGTAAGGAGTATTTAATCCTAGAGAGTTGGTGATTGGGTAAAAAGGAGAGATGAGTTTTCACTCTTTTCTTTATGCGTATATTATTTGATTTTTGATTTCAGTAAGCAGGTACTACTTCTGAAAAAAAAAAATTAAGGAATGAAATACAGATTCCAGGACCCTACCCGTAACAACCCTGAATTTGCACTTGCTCTGCAGCACCTGTGTGCATTTGTGTAGGTTGTGTCCCAGTTGATGGGAGCCAACATCCAGCCTACAATGTACTTGCCAACCCTGTCATAGACTTGAGACCTGTCATAGAGCCCCAAAGCACCTTAAGACCAGTGGCAGTCCTTCTCTTGCTTGCCTGGTTCTATGCTAATTTTCTGTCACTTAGAATTTGGAATTTTCTGCCAATTGGAATGGCTATTGCCTTTGCTACTTCTATCAGGGCAGAAAACTGAATTTGGGGCTTGAATTGGAGCTATGCTAATGATACTTGGACTTGCCTATCTTTTTTCCACCCCACACTTTGTCGCTCAAATCTCCAATTTCTCAGCCCTATTCTAGGGTTCTTTATTAGCACAGATTTCTGGTCCCAAATTGTTCTGATCTGGCCCATTTCATTGTTTCCAAGTCTCAGGCTTAGAAACTGCAATAATTCTCTTAGGCCTTCTCGCCAATGTTTAAGTAGCTTCTTTGCCACTACCCAAGTTACTAGGAGTCATCTAATCTGAATTTAACTTAATTTTCAATCTCTATTTATATATTTCAATTCAGAGATTTTTTTTTTTTTATCAGCTTCCATCTGGAAAGACATTAGATTTTCCTTGCCTTTAATGGTCATGACATATGTCACTAAATCACCTCAGCCATTTCTAAAACAGTTCCATCGATCCCTATCCCGATTCAGCAACCTGACTTTTTAATAAATTATTCTATTTTGAACCACATGCTAAAATTTTAAAGTGGTTTTGAAAGCCAAATATATGAATATTATATATGTATGTATTTTTAAAAATAAGGGAATATACATTAAGGTCTGTTTACTTACAATGAACTTTTTTAAAATGATAAATACTCTATATCCGGCTGTCTCCAAATTCCTAAAGTTTTCAGAAGCCAGCTGAGGTTCTACTGTGTTTTACAGTACTACTCTCTGGCACGGTTCCATCTCACTCTCCTTAAAACAAAGGGGATGGGCCAGGAACCAATCACATCTCCTTCCAGTCTGTGATTCACCTGCTGAAGTTGCCCCACTACTTCTGGAAGCTCAGATGTCAAACAACGAACTGAGGCTCCATTTACCTTTGGTTTGGCAAACTCATATTCTATTCTCTTTCCCTCCCACTCAGGAGCAAGATTTAGTTACTCATTACTTTTAAGGGGGTTTCCTAAGAGACACAAGGAAAGATTTCCTGGTGATATGGGCTGACAGCTGTAGAAGCACTAACAAGAGAAGTTGTAAAATCTCTTCCCGGGGAGTCTTTATGAAAAGCAAAATCACATGGGTCTTGTTGAGAAGAAGAATTAGAAGTAGGTAGGAGACTTGAAAGGGGTAAAGTGTCATATAATTCAATGATTTTGTAGTAACAGATGGGCTACTAATTTAAAATAAGAAGCAAAAAGCAATTAACAGAGTTGGTGATTCCCAAATTCCATGGGTCTTTTAGCCATAGATTTATGCTAACTACACTCCCACCTTCTTCAGGCTTAGTAAGATTTCAGCCTGAGTTGCAGTGCTGTATTTACCATTACACAAATAGCAAGTTGAACTTGCTATTTAATATCTGATAATAAACTATCTCCCTCCTCCCATGTAGTTCTACTCTTTGGCAGAACACAAAAATGGTCTGATGTGGGTAGAATGTAGGATGTGGTTCTTTATTGCTCAAGTTCCCCTCTGCACACTCCCTCTATTTTTCTTATATAGGAAAAGGATGAGCCATGAATATATCTTGTCCAAGTCTCTTATTAAATCAAAACAAAGTTCAGCTTTGGCACAAATGCAATCAGTTTCCATACTTGACTTCTCCACACAACTGATTGTGGCAATCACATGCTTTTACTAAATTGTTGCCATCCAATGAAAATAGCAATAATCCTCATCTTTACCTATGAGATCAAACATTTTTTAAATTCATATGTTTTGTAGGTTGGCTTGTGTTAACCCCATCACTACTATGTGCAAATTCCCATGCAGAGCCATACATGTGCGCTTTTCTTTCAGGAAGTTTGTTATTTAAAGTGCTGGATGTTGTTAACAGATGAGTTTTTGAAAATTTTTTAAAATAATATGTTGAGCTTCAAAAGCCAAGTAACCACTGAGAAGAATCAAGTACTGCAACCATAGTCACCTGTGGCCCCTCCATCTCTGGTTCTCTTCACCTGAATTCCTATCAATGCCCCAGCAGAGATGTGTGGCTATATTTATTTATTGGACACTAAGGTTTTTCAATTTTAAAATTCATAGTAGTATAATACTCATTTATTGAGCATCTAGTATATGCCAAACACTATTCTAAATACTTTCTAAATACTTGTTTTATCTCATTTAAGCCACATAATAACCCTAGAAGATAATATTCCTGTTATCTCCATATTACAATGAGAAAAAGGAGCAGAGAAATTGAGTAACTTGCTCAAGGGAGAAAATAGTGGAGCCAGAATTTGCACTGAGGCACTGAGATTCTAACAACCAAGGTTCAAGCTTTTATTATCGGATGGGGCTTCGGTGTACAGAAAAGCATATTTATAATTACTAGTATTTTGATTAGCATGTAGTTTATTTTAGATGTAACTTTAAAAACGTTTTTCTTAATACTTTTTATATCAAATAAGAACAATCATTTGTACTTTGTTGATTAATGCTCAAACATCTCTTACATTTGAAAACTCAAACTCCTGTAAATATTTAGCTATGTAAACATTTGATTAATCAGATTTTCTTAGGCTCCTAAATTACAGTGACAAACACTTCAATCACCTTACAAGTCAGTATAAGAAAATAAACAAAACATTTCTTCTAAGCAATTGTATAAATGTGATAAACAAGATCTTCAAATTTAGAAGATCAAATCCTCCTAACCCTAAAATGCAAACAGAATATACAAAAGCAGTTTCACTGCAAGCCTGGTTCTTAGATATAACATAAGAATATTGAACTATAGGTTCTGGGCTTATGAGTTCATTGTTCTGTACCTTCCTGGTGTTGCAAAGTTATTTACCTAAGCAAAGGGAACAAAGTTAGCCCTTAAAGATCATGACCCAAATTACTTGTCATAGGGGCATAGAGTGCCCCCTTTTTTATTTTTTATTTTATTTTATTATTATTTTTGAGATGGAGTCTTGCTCTGTCAGCTAGGCTGGACTGCAGTGGCACAATCTCGGCTCACTGCAACCTCCGCCTCCCAGGTTCAAGCAATTCTCATGCCTCAGCCTCCCAAGTAGCTGGGATTACAATCATGTACCACCATACCCAGGTAATTTTTGTATTTTTAGTAGAGACGGGGTTTTGGCATGTTGGCCTGGTTGGTCTTGAACTCCTGACCTCAGGTGATCCACCTGCCTCAGCCTCCCAAAGTGCTGAGATTGCAGGCGTGAGCCACCACGCCTGGCCAGAACGCCCCTTATTCTCTTTCAAGAATAAGCCAGTAAATGTTGTGATGAGCCTGTTTATGGTCAGATTGTATCTCACATCTCCTAGGCTTCTTAAACCTATGCCCTTCTGACTTAAATAACCACATACATTTCCACTTCTCATAATCCTCTGACTTTCCCAAAATACCCCATCCCTTAAAATATTGGGGGCTTTCCAGGCCTCAGGTTTTAATTCCTTTTGGATTAACAAGAAACTTTTTCATTAAGGCCTGGGTAATAATGAAAACTTTCAACCTAGTAGTCAGACTTTAATCTCCTCTTTTATTTGTATCTTTCTCATCAACCATCATTGTATGGCTACATTTCCCCTTTTTCTCATAGCCCTAAGAATCTTCCTATGCATTCTATAGCGTCTCTACCTCTGAGAATGAATTTCTACCCATACTTTATTCCATAGCAGAATACATCATTGGAACGCTTCTTTTTCATTACTAAATGTGTCACAGTTGGATCAGGCTGTCCTTGCACGAAGGGTGGAACTAAATTGTCCTGTTCAGAGTTCCACAGGTGTTCAGAACCAGCACAAAGTATCTTTCCAATTATGGTCAGAGCAAAAACATGCTAAGAGACATTTCACAAAGATCATGAATGTGACTCAAAAGTCCCTGGCCCCAGCCTGTAACTAATACACAAGGTCAAGCCAACTTACAAAGGAACAAGCCACTTCAGTTTCATTACTAGAAACTAGCTCTCTTCAAAGTATCCACCAGCTAGCTAGCTCTGTGTTTCCCAAATATTGTCTCTTAAATGTGCTCAGGGGCACATCTTGGTATTTAGTTTCTTAGTTTTCCTACCACACTGTGGCCTCAGTGATAAGGGCCTCAACATTGATACGCCTGTGAGCACCAATGAGTCTCCCCTACCACCACTCTGGCCTCAGAAGAGGAGACCCATTTCCTCTTCACTTCTACCTAATCCCTCAAGTTTAGGCACAATGAGAGGGAGGAAAAACACAGCACATTTCGATATCTTCCATTAGAAGTGGCAACTAGAGATCACAGAGGTCTAATCTCAGGAATGTAGCCTGTTTCCCTAGCAAAGGTCAGCTCACTTCTCCCCTCAAGAATAATCCAAATATTTCCATGGCTTAGATTCCCAGACAAAATGTCAAGTTCAAAAACTAAAGCAGAGATTTCCCTTTCTCCCCAGCCTCAAGCCCACCTCCCAAGTCCTCATTTTCTGCCATGAAACTGACTCTCTGCTGGATGATGCACTCTCTTCAAGGCATCACTGCTCTTACACCGTGGCCTCCAAAAGGCATCAGGGTCATCACTGTCCACCATCAGCACACTTCCCACGATCCATACAGTCCACTCTTAACATCACCTTGTCAGTTCTACCTACACTAAGCTATGCTACACCAAGGCTCCCCCAGAGGGACTCCCCCAACAAAAAGTTAAAATGTCAGCCCTAAGTATATTTTCTGCAGTTTTGGAGGACTCCACTGCAAGTACCTGAAGGAAAATTCTTTGACAAGGACACACACACATACGTACACAATACCTCTACAAGAACAAGAAAAAATAAATAAGCACTATGCTTCTAAATTTAAATTGAAGGAAATAAAATTTCCAAAGAAGTATCTTCTAACATGTAGTCTCTGTAGGACTTATTAAAATACTGATTTTTGGACACCATGCAAAACCTGATTGTATGAGAATCTCTGGTGGCCGGGTCCAGGCAATCAATATTTTAAACAAGCCCATCCATTAACTCTTCCGTACACTAAGGTTTGAAAACTACTACTCTGAGGGCAGCCCCATCTATAACATTTGTAGTGTCTGGGCAAGAGGGCCCTGGCCCACCCCTCTTCTTCCATCCAGCTCCATCCCATACCTCAAGGGGCCTCACCTCTGGTCACCCCCCAAGTTGCTCATTTAGGCTCCGTCCATATATCCCCAGGCCTAGGGAAGTTATCAAGAAACCAGACTCAGTAAAGAGGCCTGCAGAGATCCTTGGAGCAGGTTCAGGAATGTTTGGGCAGGAAATTAAAGGGTCCTTGACACCCCCAAACATGGTCAAGAAATTGGAAAACAGGCTCCAGTAAGCATGCCCCCATGGCCCTGCAGACTTCTCACCCTATCAGGAAAGACAGGCTGGAAGAAGGTCAGAATGCAGGCCTAAGTCCCATTTCTAAGGGAATTGTCAATGATGGAGACATGGGTTTCTAAACAGAGCTGCTCTGTTGGATGCATCTGTTCCTGAGTTACTCCCCTTCATTACGTTTTTTTCCCATGAACAATGAGAAAGAATTTAATTTGCTTTATAGTGGAGGTTTCTCCAAAATAAAGGAGCTATCTGTCCTAGAGGTAAGTTTAAGTCTCAATGCTTAAAACAAAAACAGAAACAACTTACAACTAAAAAATGACAAGTTTTTACAACTACCATACTGTCCAGGTTTCCCCAAAACACTGAGGTTTTGACAAGAGCACCCCATTACCCCACAGCACCCTGTAACCTGAACTTAAAACCTTCTAAAGTCAAATGAGATTTAAGAGGTTGAAATACATGATGGGTAGTCTTTGTCTTTGATGACATGAAAAGTTGATACTGTTGATACCCAGGAACAGATATTGGGCTCTACACTGAAGGACAACAGAAAGTCTTGAAACAGCTAATTATTTTCAACTCGCCATGAATACCCCCAAATTTTCCCCATAAAGGATATCTATCTCCAGAGTGAAGGCCCTAGCTCCTAACCTCCTTGATACTATGACTGCCGAGGGCTCTGGACATTTCCTCTTAGTGAATGGCACTGTGGTGGCCACACACAGGGTTGTCGACCTAGACCCTCTTCTCTGGGGATTGCTCCCTGGCCTTGGATGGTTTCCCAGAAGCCGAGTTTGTGTCATATAACCTTGCATCCCTGGCAACAGTTGCTTGGACCAGGGGCACCTGACTCCAACTGGGTCAGCTTGATTGTCTGCACTGGGAATTTGAAATTAGGACAGAAAGAGAGCATGTCCCTCTATGCAACTGAACCTAAACTATGCAAATTTGGGTGCTGTGGGTCAGCCATGAATTAATTGTTCCATGTGGGTTGGGAGCTAAGGAACCCTGACCTCTCAGAAACAAGTGAAGCGGGTGTTCAAAAAAGTGAGAGAACATACTTCCTGTGTTCCTACAGCAGCTGCATTCCTGGCTTTGGGTTCTATGGGTCACTCCTAGGGTTTTACAGTAAATTCTTCCCAGGGGAAGGAGGGGTTAAATTAACTGATCAGGGCTTTTGTTACCTGTAATTAAACTGATCTACCTAGAAGAGCACCGTTGGTGACCTGTTTACTTGCCTTGACTCCACTCTCTCCCTTAGACCCCATTCAAAGAGCCAGGTCTAATCCATTTCAACTCTTAATATCTCTTCATTTATCACCTCCTCTTTATTTCTACTGTCACACCTTAGTTCAGGTGTCCAACTTGAAGTCATATAGACCTGAGTTCAAGTCCCAGCCTTGCCACTCACTAATTGTATGACCTTGGACAAGTTACTGAAACTTCCTAAAATGGGGATCATCACAGTACTTGCCTCACAAGATTGTTGTAAGGGTTGAATAAAATAGTGCATATAACAAAATGTATGGCATATTGTGTTCAGTAAATATCTATTATCATTATTATGGCATTATTGTTTTCATTTATATTATAATATTATTAAAGAAGAAAGTTTAAGTTACTTATAGACACCAGCTTAATTGCTAATAGACCCAATTGTATTTCTTTTAGGAATCTATGTTATTTTAATAACTGTGATCATGTGCATTAAGGACTTTCGGCTTTATTATAATATATCTAAAGTTATTCCTGTTTAATTCAGGTCTTTCAAAGGTAGGGAAATGAAATATCTATAGTGTACCTGAAGTACCAGATACCCTAATAAGCATTTTACATAACTTTTCTTATTTAACTTACAAAAGATGATACTATCTCTATTTTAAAGATGGAGAAACTGAGGCTCACATACATTAGTTAACTTACCAAGAGACAGGAAAAAAGAGGCAGGCCTGGAGTTCAAATCCAAGTCTTTCTCTTTTTGCTGTTGCTGTTTTTTGTTTTTTGTTTTTGAGACAAGGCCTGACGCTGTCACCCAGGCTGAGTGCAGTGGGATGATCTTGGCTCACTGCAGCCTCCATCTCCTGGGCTCAAGAGATCCCCCCACCTCAGCCTTCCAAGTACCTAGGACTATAGGAGCACACAACCACAACCGGCTGACTTTTGTATTTTTTGTAGAGATGGGATTTATGCTATGTTGCCCAGGCTGGTCTCGAACTCCTGAGCCCAGGCCATCCATCTGCCACTGCCTCCCAAAGTACTGGGATTGCAGGCGTGAGCCACTGCACCCAGCCACCCAGCCTTCAAATCCAAGTCTTTCCAACTCCAAAGTTTATGCTCTTTCTACCATACTGCTTAGTCTCCTGATTAATGGGTATATTTTTCTGTTGGAGAGACAGCCAGAAAGATCATGACAATTGTGGTATACAATCTTATAAACATGTAATTTTAATGTAGTGTGATAGCTGCCCAGAATCCATTTTTGCAGAGTTAATCATCTGAGCATGTCAACTCCCCTGAAACTCTGCTATCCCTCTCTTGAATCCCTTAACTCCATCTTGCACATTAACCTGAAATGATAGTAGTAACCCTTTAGTTGGCACTCTGGGTAGCTTAAATATAAGCAAAAATTTGAATTGCTGATGTAACAGTTAAGCAAAGAGCCTGTCAGTATATCAAGTGCAGATAGATAGATAGATAGATAGATAGATAGATAGATAGATAGAGAGAGAGAGAGAGAGAGAGATGGATCAGACATTTAGCTTCACAAGGTTTTTGTAATGACTAATTAATGTGAATTTGAAATATACATAGTTTTTCTTCTTGGGAAGGAAATGTGGAGTACTATAACCTTCTTTGGAAGTTTCTTTTAATAGGAACTCTGAATGTGGACATCTTTACAACTCCCTTTAGTGCTTGAGTTTTCATATTACCTTCAGATAAACTCAAGAAAAAGAAAGTAAATCCAAAGGAGTTTTGATGCATTAAAAAAAACTTAAAGAGAATTAGTAAAGCATTTCTTTACTTTTATTATTTAAATTTTTTTTTTTTTTTTTTTTTTTTTTTTGGAAACAGGGTCTCACTCTGTTGCCTAGGCTGGAGTGCACTGGCCTGATCTTGGCTCACCGCAACCTCCGCCTCCGAGGTTCAAGTGGTTCTCCTGCCTCAGGCTCCTGACTAGCTGGGACTACAGGCGTGCAGGCGTGCACCACCATGCCTGGCTAATTCTTGTATTTTTAGTAGGGCCAGGGTTTCACTGTGTTGGCCAGGTTAGTCTCAAACTCCTGACCTCAGGTGATCCGCCCACTTCTGCCTCCCAAAGTACTGGGATTACAGGCATGAGCCATCACGCCTGGCCTTATTTCAATGATTTTTTTGTATGTTTTGAGATTTATAAAAATGAGTTGCACTGTAAGAAAATATTCTTATTTTAAATACAAATTCAGGTGACAATAAAATTGAAAAACCTGTGCTGGATAAAGATAATCATCATGTTTAATAGCAAAGCTTAATTTGCTTCAATCCAAGGAGGAGAAATATACTTTTTTTTTTTTTTTTTTTTTTTGGATGGAGTCTCGCTCTGTCACCTAGGCTGGAGTGCAGTGGCACGATCTTGGCTCACTGCAACCTTCGCCTCCTAGGCTCAAGTGATTCTCCTGTCTCAGCCTCCCGAGTAGCTGGGACTACAGGCGTGTGCCACCACATTCGGCTAATATTTTGTATTTTTAGTAGAGACAGTGTTTCACCATGTTAGCCAGAGAAATATACTTCTTATTCTTTAAAAACTTGACTAGTAGGTAAGTCAGTTGGCTTAAGGTAAAGAGAGTATAATTTCTTATACACATTGTTTCATGTTGAGTCCTGAGACTCAACATAAATGCCTGTACAACACAGATTATCATTTATTTCCTCTCTAAACAACAACAAAAATGTTTGAGAGTGCAGTTTTATTGAAGTATTGAAATGAAGACTCAAGGATATTTTAAAACAGGAAAATATTTCAGCGGAGCATGTTGATTATATTGCTACTACTGTTATTTTCTAATCACATTTCCTTCATTCGTATGCTTTTTCAATGTACATTTTCTGCTAAAATAGAGGGTCAAGAAAGAATCATGCTTCTGTTTCCTGCTGATAGTGTGAACCCAAAATAGCAGCCAATGAAAGCAAGCATCTGTGAAGGCTTAGTCAGAACAGTCACTCACTAGTCATACCTCCTAACTAAAGTTTTACTCCCAGAAAGAATTTTACCTGCGTCTTCAGTGTCTTAACCAACATCCTCTAACAATCAAAGCAATCTTCTAGGAAAACAATGTATACAGCAACATACCTTTCCCCACTAAATCAAAGCAGGAGATAATGCATACCAGCAAAGGATATGAGAATTTACCAGAATAGGCATCAATCAATGAAAATGGGATATAGAAATCAAATTTCAAATTCAAAGCATTTTAAAGTAATATTTTAATACAAGGCTATGTTGTCATTGAGTACTATTACATGTATTGATACAACTGGTGTGCTTCACTAGGTAAATGTCAATGGTAAATGTGACATGTTAATATTTAAATTCGTCAGTAATCCCACTGAGCAAAAAGTTTCTTTCCCAATTTTAAGGATGCTAATAAAAGGATTGAGTACAAAGGAATGGCGCAGATTCTTCCTTGTAGATTACCCTTTCTGGAGAAAATACCTTGGGAAATCTAACCTATGAATGGTGTTAGATTTCCTCACATAGATTCCTAGTGGAGTGAAAAAGTGTCTTCATAAAATACATTTGGCTGATCACCCTGTATCAGTAAGAGAAAACACAGACTGTACCATCACAGCTCCCAGCAATATCACGATGTCCATGCAATTCATTTATTCATCCCGCATATATTTATTGAACAGATGCTTTATTGATTATTGTTAAGAAAAAATGTTGTAGAAATATCTTTGCCAAATCTTTTTTTTTTTTTTTTTTTTTTGAGACAAAGCCTCACTCTTGTTGCTCAGGCTGGAGTACAGTGGCACAATTGGCTCACTGCAACCTCTGCTTCCAGAGTTCAAGCGATTCTCCAGCCTCAGCTTCCCAAGTAACTAGGATTACAGGTGCCCACCACCACACCTGGCTAATTTTTTGTATTTTTAGTAGACAGGTTTTCACCATGTTGACCAGGCTGGTCTCAAACTCCTGACCTCAGGTGATCCGCCTGCCTCGGCCTCCCAAAGTGCTGGGATTACAGGTGTGAGCCACTGTGCCCAGCCACCAATTCTTGATAAATCACAACTGGATCTGACTTCTTTCTCGCACTTCTAGCCAAAATATTAATAGTGTTGCAAACATCTGTTATACTTGAGCATCTATCTTATCTTGAACCTGAAATTATAAATTAGGATTTCATCATCCTGTGAATAATTAAGGTCACCAGAAGTCAAATAATGAACATGCTTTGCTCCTGGGCCTTGTTTCAATGCATTTTGCATGGCAAGTGCTCTCAAGGTCAATTTCTTGCAGAATGTCTGCCTCATATCGTTGAATCTGCAAAGAATCTTGCTAGAAATGTGGATGCAACATTTTTGGCTTGATATGATATTTCTCAACCCCCAGTCTGTAGAATGGTGTGTTTTCTATGTTATATTGACCCACTTCAAAGAACTCCGTTTTCCAGATTGTACTTTATGTTTGAAAATGCTATTGCAATTAAGAGAAGTCAAAGAGGAATTTGGCTGTTACAAGAGGGTACTGTGGTAGGTTGAAAAATGGCCACCCAAAGATATGTCCATGTCCTAATCTCCAGAAACTGTGAATTTTACCTTGAGATGAGGAGATTATCCTGGATTATCCAAGTGGGACCTAAATGCCACCACAAGAGTCCTCATAAGAGAAACAAAGAGGAAGACTTGGCACAGACTCACAGATGAAGATGAAGATTGAAGTGATGGGGCCACAGCCAAGAAAGTCAAGGAAGCCTCCAAAATCTGAAAGAGACAAGTAAGGATTCTCTGAGAGAGAGAGAGAGAGAGAGAGAGAGAGAGAGAAACTGATTGATTCATTGATTGATTTTAAGGAACTGGCTCATGTGATTGTGGGAGCTGGCAAATCTGAAATCCGCAGGATAGGCCACCAGGCTGGAGACACAGGGAAAAGTCAGTGTTATAGTCTTGAGTCCAAAGCAGTCTGGAGGCAGAATTTCTTCTACCTGGCTGGGTACAGTGGGTCACTCCTGTAATCCCAGCACTTTGCGGGGACGAAGGAAGGTGGATCACCTGAGGTCAGGAGTTCAAGACAGCCTGAGCAACATGGAGAAACCCCATCTCTACTAAAAATACAAGAATTACCTGGGCATGGTGGTGCATGTCTGTAATCCCAGCTACTCAGGAGGCTGAGGCACAAGAATTGCTTGAACCTGGGAGGCGGAGGTTGCAGTGTGCTGAGATCGTGCCATTGCACTCCAGTCTGGGCAACAAGAGTGAAACTCCATCTCAAAAAAAAAAAAAAAAGAATTTCTTCTACCTGAGTGGAATTCAGTCTTTTCTCTTAAGGCCTTCAACTGATTGGATGATGCCCATGCATATTATGGAGGGTAATCTGCTTTACTCAAAGTCTACAGACTTAAATGTTAATCATGTCTAAATAATACACACCTTCGCAGTAACATCTAAACTGGTGTTTGATCAAATAACTACGTACTGTAGCCTAGCCAGATTGGCACACAAAATTAACCATCACATTGTCTATTCATGTATTCATGACAGGACTCCTATCAACAGAAAGAGAGTACAAAGAGTAGACTCCAGCTCTTCAGAGAAGGAAGCAAGGAAGTAGAATGAAGGACACAGAGAAACCAAGCCTGGAAATTGTCAAAGATTTTGGAGAGAAATGAGGACTGCTCAGGATTGAGCCCTGGAAATATCTACAATATTTAAAGTGGGGTCAAGGCTTAGAGAAAAGGGTTTTTCATAAGCTCCAACCTCAAATGTAGTTGCAACCTACATTCTCTCTATATTTGACAACCTACAATCTCTCTATACTTGGCATGAAGATGCAGGTGGCTGTCCAGTGGGACTGGGAACAGCTGGAATCATAATTTCAACAAGCTGAGTGACCGATAACTGATGTATATCCAGCAGCACAACTTCAGAGCTGTGACATAAATAAGCACAGGGGGACAGGATCAATAGAAATTCCAAAACCAAGATGACTGGAGTGAATTCCAAATAAAAAGGTGAGACCAAAGGAACTGAAACCACACAGAGGGAAAGGCAAAACCAGAGTTGTATCTTTAAGATTTTGTTGACTTGGAGGTGAGGTGGGTAGTGAATGAACATGCCTTGACTTGTCTAAAGTATTATTTGTTCCTCTGGACAGGGTGAGAATCGGCACCTTTTGAAAGTTTCTTGCAGGAAATAAAAAGCATAGAGCAAAAGACTACAACTTTCATGATAGACTTTGTGGACAAGTGGAGTTGCCTTAGTACCCAGAGAAGAAAGGACACGGGCCCAGGTCTCGGGAACAGATGTTGGTGATAACAAGAGATCAGCCTTAGCAACAGACATTGTCACCAATAGAAATTTCAGATATTTTCATATCGCATTGTAGTGCTGCAGAATAAAATATTTTATTGTCTTCATCAGTACTTATTGTCTTCATCAGTACTTCAAAATTATAGTCATTTTTGAACATGATATTACATTATTTTATTTATGATTTGATTAAGACATCCATTTTTATAACAATTTATTCAACATATGTAATTTTCTTTGTAATCTTATATATTTTATTTTATGCATTAAAAACATTATTCTGAGGGTCAGGCACAGTAGCTCCTGCCTGTAATCCCAGTACTTTGGGAGGCTGAGGCAGGAGGTTTGTTTGAGCCCAGGAGTTTGAGACCAGCCTAGGCAACATAGGAAGATCCCATCTCTATAAAACAAATAGAAACATTATTCTGAGAGGACTCCATAGGATTCATTAGACTGTCAAAGGGGTCCAGACAGAAAAAAATATTAAGAACTCAGATAAAAGAATCTATTATTCTGTCCTATTTATATCCATTCATTTAACAAATGCTTATTAGAACTTACTTTGTTCTGTGCATAAACCTCTAACTCAGAAAGTGTTTTGGAGGAATTTAGGGGAAGAGATTTAAAACAGAAACATAAAACATAGTAAAGCGTTGATATAAACCACAACAGAAATGCTACGAAAATAATGACACAACGAAAGCTGTAAATTTAGGGACAAATCCATTTGAAGGATTTCTTAGCACTATGTAATTTCTTACTGTTAAACTTCTGATTACTATATAATCAGGCTGACAAATGACTAATGCTGGGCAGGCCCAAACAAGTGAATTCGAGTTTTGTTTGGGACTCTGTCTCCCCTTCTTTGCGTAGAGTCTTATGGAATTTTAATGGTCCTACCTCCCTTTGGGCCGTCTCCCTTCTGGATGACTGACAAAAGCTTTATAATTTTTCTCATCTAGACTACAGACATTGGATGGAGTAATTACCTAGAAGCTTGGAGCACGTTTACTTCATCTATCATTCATTTTTTTTAAATTATATTCACAACTGGAGAGAACACACAGATTTTACAAAATGCCTGATATTTTGCTAACACAAAACTTGGAAAAAAAAGAGAAGATAGGAAAAAATTAAAATCTGCCAAAATGAATAGAACTCACTTTTATGAGTTGATCAGTGATTATTTAAAGGAAATAGAATCATAATTACACTGGGCAGTAAACGTTGGCATTGATGAGGTTGGTTAAAAGGATCATTACATCAAAATTTGAATCTTAAAGTAGAAACCAAATGAATGAACGACAAGACTGCCAATGAGGGCTAGATGTTGATGGAAAAGAGGTAATGGCACAAATCACCAGTCCCTGCAATGTGAAGAAGCCTGGAGCCAGGAGACATGGAAGGCCAGGGAGAAAAATTAGCAAGTCGTCCCAATAGGCAGTGGAGGAGGTTGGAATATGTTTCCTCCTCTTTCAGCCAATGCAGACACAAATGGGCAGAAAATACTGATGTTGCTGAGGTTACGTTCCCCTGATTCTAATGCTGACTTCAGCCACCGTACCTAAAAACTTTAGAGTACTATGTTAGAAACAATAAAATGCAATGTTTGGATTTGGGGGCATTCAAAAGGAAGTCTAACAATAATCTTTATTCTTCTCAACCCCCTGCCTCCATACACATACACACACACACACAATATCCCTGCTGATTAGAAGGCATTCACTTGATAGTTACATTTACAAAGATAATTTCATTCTGATTATAATTTCTCTTTCTTTTAAAACTAGGTCAGGAACATGTTCTTCCCACACTTTTATACTCAATAGTTGGGTTTTGTTTTGTTTTCCATTTTAACGTAAAAACATTTGTAATGGCAGTCTTTCTACCTTTTAGAGAGATTTTTTTTCACCAAAATACATGAAACAAAAAAGTATTTGGACTTAAACATGGCATTAAACTCCCAGATGCTGAAGTCGGTTATTAGCAAATCTACTACTGCTGTCACCAAGATCTTAGACGGAGGTAGGTGTTACAAAAACAAACAAACAAACAAAAAAAAACCAAAAAACTGAATCCTCCTTTATAGCTAAATAATGTAGTTGAAGCTATAACCCATAGTTTATCTCTTCTGAAACCTTCCCCAACAACTCAGCAAAGTAAATTAAAATCCTAATTAAACCCTTTTTGTTAGATGTAGCAATGAAGACAGTGCTTTCACCCTCACCAGAATAATGTTGTGCTAAAATGATTAGAACACAACAAATGCTACTCAGACCAAGGCTCTAACCAACAATTTCTTACAACGACACTGACAACACCATGTGATTTGCTGTGTCAAACTCCAGAGACTTTCGTTGGACTCTGAACACCCTTCATGTTTTATTATGAGTATGTCATCTCTTAACTTATCTACAGCGTCATTAAAAACATACCTATTGTTTTGTTTACCCAGCAACTATTTTCCAGAAATTGCCTCATCCCATTGCCCAATCTGGAGAGTGGCAGCAGGATTTGCAATATTCCCATAATGTGACTCTGCCCCGAGTCATGCTTAATTGGTCTGAAGGTAGGCATCTAAACTTAATTAAATCTATTGGTCCCTTCCTCAGGAATGTAAAACTGGAATGAGAAACAGATCATCTCTCTCTAGGTGTCTAGTCTATAAATGTCAGCTTCAGAACTGTTTCTGCTACGTGTGAACTGCAAACAAGAAAGCTGATCTGCATTGAGAAAGTAAAGCAGATATGGGGAGAGGGGCAGAGAGAAGGGTCAAAAGGGGAAGAACTTTGGGGTTTTCTTTTGTGCCCCAGTTGGGGTGGTTCTATTCCTGAAGTTCTTGTGTCTCTTGGATTCTATTAATCACTTCAGTAATTCTCCAATAAATCCACCCTTTTTATTTGTAAGCTAGTTTGAGTTGGGCTTTGATTCCTCACATCAAAATAATAAAAGTCCCAACTAATATTCATTTATTCAATAAATTTTTATTTATTTAACATTTAACATATGAATTATTTCTATTTTAATCTGTTGTATCTCTTGAAAACACAAGTTTCATAAGCTTTTAACTCATTTCAGCTAAAGAACATATCTTTCAAGTGTCAAAAAATGCCTTCTAATCTGAGATTTGGTGTTAATTTTGTGTTCCCCATATGTTTAATTATTTAAGAACCTTGCTCATATCCTCCAAAGCCTTAGTCTATTTAGTTCAGTTCAGTTCACACATTTTTGATCATCTACTTTGTGCCAGACAATGATGTGGTGATATAAACTCAAAGATAAAAGAAGAGATCTCACAATCTAGTGGAAGAAAAATATTTGTAAATGAATAATTAAGATGTAATGTGCCAAGAAGTAACACAGAGGTGCAGTCAAGGTATTAACAAGGGAGTTTTTAACATTCTGGCTAGCAATAGACACCTATTTTTTTCCCCAACACTCATCCTCCAATTTTTCTAGAAATTTCTCCTTTATCTTCCCCATCTTTACCACAGTATCCCTTTTCTTCAGCCAAGAGAGATGAATGTCATGTGATCTATTCTGCCTCTGCTCTGGCTACAAAGATGAGGAAATTAATGCAAGGTGTGCAAATTACAGTGCCTTGATATCTAGCCCCCAAAATTAACCCCAAAGATTCTCACCTGCTGTTATTCATACATTTACATAGTCCCTTCCTACACTGAATGGGTCTGCCCTATGTAACTATCAGGATATTAAGGAAAAACAGAGTGTAACTTCAATGTCTAAGTCATAGAAGATGCTATAGTTTCCACCTTGCTCCTCTGGGTCATTCACTCTGGGGAAAGCCAGATGCCATGTCACGATCAAGCAACCATATCGAAGTGTCACATGGCATGGAACTGAGGCCTCTTGGCAACAACCTTCATTAACTTACCAGAATGGTGAGCATAGTTGGAAATGGATCCTCCAGTCTAGTTAATCCTTTAGATGACTGCAGTTCCAGCTGACATCTGAACTGCAACTTCATTCGAGACACCCCCTTCAAGACAGAACCATTCAGTTAAGCTGTTCCTAAATTCATTTTGCACAAAAACTGTGAGATATAAAAAATGTTTATTGTTGTTTAAAGCTGCTAAGTTTGGGCATAATTTATTACACAGGAACAGGTAATAAATACCACAGCCCTTTGGCACTAATTTTTCCAAGAATGGGCAACTAACCCAAGTTAGGGTAATGAGTAATTTCCCCCAAATTTTTTGATGGGTTATCACAGAGAACATAAAGATAGTTTCTCTGATAGCTAAACATATAAGATGTCAAACTGGAATGCTTCCTGTGACCATGTTTCCACCAGGTAGAGAAAGCCAGTCTAACGTTAGAGAGAATGAAGTCGACACAGGGAGAAACAGAATGGCAGAGAGAAAGCCATGAGGGTGTTGGGATCCTTAGTTCTAACTACTCCTGAGACTGCTGGATCTTGCTTTTTCTTTGGGTATTTGACCCTTCTTCAGAGTCCTCCATCCAGATGCCATTGCCTCAAGGCCTTTTTATGTCCTGGTCATCTCTCCTTTTTTTCTCTTGGCCCAAACCTTCGCTATCGTTGTTGTGCAAATGTCATCTCACTGGCTGGGCACAGTGGTTCACATCCCAGCACGTTCAGAGGCTGAGGCAGGAAGATCACTTGAGCCCTAGAAGTCTAGGCTGTAATGAGCTGTGACCATGCCACTGCACTCCAGCCTGGGCAACAGAGACTCTGTCTCAAAAAAAAAAAAAAAAAAAAAGTCATATCACCAATGAGATCTGACCACCTAGCCTAAAATAGATTATCCAGTGTGTGGTAGTTTTGTAATGTGTTAACCTGCCTAGGTAGAACATTTCTTAGAATTCATTTTCTGGGATGCTTCTAGTTAGAGTGGGTCACAAGGAAGATTCTTGAGAAATTTGGAGAGTGGTAGGGAAACAGCGGCCATTTTGTAGTTCACACCTACGTTGTTGCTGATCTGCTGACTCACTTCATTGGTGTGAAGTAGTAGCTGGGCCTGGGCCTGCAGTTGCTCTGACTTCCCCTGGACTTTCCCTCAGCTCCTCCCACTCCCACCAGGTGGCTGTGCTGAAGAGCCCTCACTTTTACAGGATATCCTCATCACAAAGGCCAGAGGCAATAAGAATAAACATGGGTTTCCATCTGTCCTTGCCCACTTGTCCTTTCATATATATGAAATTCGAATAAGATTTTGAAAGATTAATAGGTTTTCATCAGATAGAAGAGAGTTGGGGGAGAAAAATGCATCAAGCTAAGAAACAAGCAGATTCAAAGACAAAGAAGCGTGAAATGATTCATGAGGAAACATGTTTTTCCTAGAACACAAATTGCAGAGGTAGTGGTAAGATGAAAAATTAAAGAGGTTATATAAACTAAATACTGAAATGTGTTATATACCCTAAAAAGGAGTTTCAACTTAATCTTACAAGTAAACATTTACAAAAATTTTTCGTGCATGAAAATTCCTTTCTAGAAATAAAAGTTAAAAATGCAGGCTCCATGGTCCCATCTCCAGAGATTCTGATTCATTAAATCTGTGATATGGTCTAGAAAATTGTATTTTTAATATGTCATCCAAATGATTCTTTTCAAAGGCAATCTAAGATCACACTTTGATAAACATCATAGACAATGGGGAGCCCCTGGAGAGTTTTACGCAGGAGTGTCACCTGATAAGATCTGAATTTCCAAAAGACAACTTTAGATGCAATTTAACAAAATTGATTTGAGGGAGATAAATCTGGATATAGAGAGATTTATTAGGAGACTGGTATAATAATCCAAATGAGAAGTAATGGCAGCCTCAATTAAGGCAGTAGAAATAACAAGAAGATTACGGGGAGAAGTAATATTTAGGAAGGGTGAAAGGAGGAGGAGAATCCAAATGAATCCCCAAATTTTTATTTGAGTAATTAGGTAAGTTATAAAATAGAAAATGTAGACAGAAACACAGATTCTGAGGTTGGAATGTATTTTTTAAGTGGTGAGTTCAGAATGATGGATTTTAAGTTCAATATGCCAGTATGATATTTCAGGCGAGATGCATAGTAGATACACATACGTTATACATGGATTGTTACTCAGGCACATTTTTTTCTCTACATTTGATATTTTCATGCTGTGAGACATCTATTAGAACAACACTTCAGTTCTCCTTTTTCCTCCTCATTCACTACTTTCCACAGAGGAGAGAGGCACCTGATAGGTGAATTTGGAGGAAATGATTGAGGCATGTGTGGCTTAATCCATTTTTTTCTCCTTCCTTTGAGATCTGCCTACGCGTAGACTCAACTCTTGTGAGTATGGGCACATATGTGCAGAAAATAAGATATTGAAACAACCTGGAGGACAGGGGACAAAACAGAAGTTATAAGGCTGTGCAGGCAGCTGCCATCTAAAAGAAGTGATATCCTTCCAGAGAGAGTGTCAGAAATGGAGGCTGGACAAGGTCCTTAGCAGCAGGAAGTAGGTGTGGGGACAGGGTGACTCTGAGAAGTATTCAGAGGAAACCTCACTCACCATCATGGCCAAATTCAACCACAGAGCACAGGACCAGACAGAGTAAGAGGGAGAGCAGACCCATAAGGCAATCCCTGCCTTCCCTTCTAGTGACCTTCAACCTAGTGAACCAGAAAAGGGAGGGGAGGAAGAGTGAAAGAGCTGACTTTGAAGGTGCTTGGACCATGAGTCAATCCTCAGATGGAGAAGTAGAGATGTGATTAGAGTCGTAATTGAACTCTTTGGCTTTTCTGCTACCTACAGGGTAAGCTAGCTGTGGGATCTGCTTGACACATCATGGAGGACCTATCAAGCAAAAAAGAGCTGATATAGAACAGTTGAGGACAGAGATGGGGGAAAAGTAAAATCCTAATGTTTACACCCTCTCAGGTTCATTCTGTTTAATAAGTTGGTGATGGTCAGCTAGGCATTTTTCTGGGTTTGAAGGTTATGATATTTTCAAAGAGTTATATGATCCAGTAAAGGTAAAGAATGCCTTGTGAGAAGAAATGAGGAATAAGGACCAAACCCAGGAGCATATCAACATTGAAGGGTGAAGGTGGGAAGAAGAGCCAGGAAGGAAGACTAACAAATCAGAAGAATCAAGCCAAGGGAGGGGTTCAAGAAGGAAGCAGTTCTACAGTGAGTTATGCTGCATAAATGCCACCCAATGATCCCAAGTTCCATCAGCCAGTGGACACAAATCTGACCACATTAATCTCCAATTTCACAACCATCCATCTATACAATTGTGTCACCCTTCTCCCTTAAAGTCTCCTTTTCTGGGAGCCCTTCAAGATAGTATTCTTTCTTCGGTGACTTTTACTGCCCCCATTGTCCCAAAGCACAAAATCTTGAATGAGCTAAAAAGACTGCATTTCTTTTTTTATTATTATTATACTTTAAGTTCTAGGGTACATGTGCACAACGTGCAGGTTTGTTACATATGTATACATGTGCCATGTTGGTGTGCTGCACCCATTAACTCGTCATTTATATTAGGTATATCTCCTAATGCTATTCCCTTCCCCCTCCCCCACCCCACGACAGGCCCTGGTGTGTGATGTTCCCTTCCTGTGTCCAAGTGTTCTCATTGTTCAATTCCCACCTATGAGTGAGAATATGCGGTGTTTGGTTTTTTGGCATTGCGATAGTTTGCTGAGAATGATGGTTTCCAGCTTCATCCATGTCCCTACAAAGGACATTAATTCATCCTTTTTCATGTCTGCATAGTATTCCATGGTGTATATGTGCCACATTTTCTTAATCCAGTCTATCATTGATGGACATTTGGGTTGGTTCCAAGTCTTTGCTATTGTGAATAGTGCTGCAGTAAACATATGTGTGCATGTGTCTTTATAGCAGCATGATTTATAATCCTTTGGGTATATCCCCAGTAATGGGATGGCTGGGTCAAATGGTATTTCTAGTTCTAGATCCTTGAGGAATCACCACACTGCCTTCCACAATGGTTGAACTCGTTTACAGTCCCACCAACAGTGTAAAAGTGTTCCTATTTCTCCACATCCTCTCTAGCACCTGTTGTTTCCTGACTTTTTAATGATCACCATTCTAACCAGTGTGAGATGGTATCTCATTGTGGTTTTGATTTGCATTTCTCTGATGGCCAGTGATGATGAGGATATTATTCAAAAGATTGAATTTCATTTATTCTTCCATGTGGTGAATCCACATTCTCTTTCTTACATAAATGGGGGAGTATGATAGCAGAGACTCCTAGTTGTACTTCAATATCCTTTTTGTTTATTTACTGGTCCCAAGCCAACAAGAATAAATACTATATAACCTAGCTTTCCTTGAAGTTAGGTATGGCAATGTGATTAGACTCTTGCAATAGACTGTGAGCAAAAATAGTGCGTACAACTACCAGCATAGTTCCTTTTCCTTCTTCCAGCTGGCTGGAATGTGAATGCTGAAGTTACAGTAGCCATCTTAGACCACAGGTAAACTTGAAAATGAGGAGGCTGAACATGTTGAACATGTACCTCCCAGCTCTCTCTTCAATGAAAGCTGTTGGGAGTGATGTCAGTAGACATCCCACAGCTTTCTTTCCTTTTAGCTGCAGAGAGCCACCTTGTTCAAGGTCATACTCATTCCTGGGTGGCTTATATCTAAGGACAAATCAATGCTGGGATATAAAGTCCTGGCCATTTTGGCCTAACTCAAGACAACTCTGAGAAGCCTTTTTAACTCCAGCGTCCCATGGGATTGGCCATGGCGATCATAGGCCTGCATCACAGCTTGACTCTCTTCTGCCTGCCCCAGCTATTCCTCAAACCAGCCAGACAGCCTTAGTGTGGCTGCAGTTTCAGGTTGCAGTGCTCATTGTCCAGATAGTCAGGCAGACTGTCTTCCTCACAACACTCTTGACGTCTTCATCCTCTTCTGTTGTTTCTTCTTTTTTTCCCGTAAACCTGCTGCCACCCTCTAATATGCTATATAATATATTTAGTTGTTTATTGTGTTTTGATTTACTTTCTTTCTCCCCCATGTAAGGCCCATGAGGAGAGGAATCTTTGTTTTGTGCCCTGATACACCCCATACACCTATAGTGATGTCTGGCACAGAGCACGCATTCTATAAGTATTTGTTGGTGGGTTTTTTGGTTTTTTTTTTTTTTTTCTTCATGAAGCCTTGCTATGTTCCCCAGACTGGAGTGCAGTAGCATGATCTTGGCTCACTGCAACTTCTACCTCTCGGGTTCAACCGATTCTCCTGCCTCAGCCTCCCAAGTAGCTGGGATTACAGGCACATGCCACCACACTGAGCTAATTTTTGTATTTTTTAGGTAGAGACAGGGTTTCGCCATGTTGACCAGGCTGTTCTCGAACTGCTGACCTCAGGTGATCCACCCGCCTAGCCCTCCCAAAGTTCTGGGATCACAGGCGTGAGCCACCACACCTGGCCTCAATAAGTATTCATTGAATGAATGAATAAGTGAATAATTCTCTGACGATAATTTTGCAAATATCCACTTATTAGGGCCCTCAATTCCAAAAACAGTTGGAAAGAAATTTTTGGCAGCAGATTCACTGAGTATTATACATTCTATATCACCCAATAACAAAAGATTGATCATGTATTTTTATGGAGTGCTATAAATCTCTCCTTTTATAACCTAGGCTTTATTTTTTATTTTTTATTTTTTGAGATGGAGTCTTGCTCTGTCACCCAGGCTGGAGTGCAGTGGCTCGATCTTGGCTCACTGCAAACTCTGCCTCCCGGCTTCACGCCATTCTCCTTTCTCAGCCTCCCAAGTAGTCGGGACTACAGGCACCTGCCACCACTCTCAGCTAATTTTTGTATTTTTAGTAGAGACAGGGTTTCACTGTGTTAGCCAGGATGGTCTCAATCTCCTGACTTCGTGATCCACCCACCTCGGCCTCCCAAAGTGCTGGGATTACGGATGTGAGCCCCACCTAACCTAGGCTTTTTAACATTTTCATATATATACCTTTAGATGTTAGAGGTACCTTATTTCACATGAAATGTCCACTGAAAAGATTGATTTTCCCTAAAATATTAACAGGAAATTTAGAAAAAGCAACCCTGAAATTCCCAAGTGTGGTGATCCAGGACAGCTTGCTGGCTTACATTATAGGGTACAGTTACTTCTAACAGGAACTGTCTGTTCTCAAGTATAATTCATCGCAACTGAGTTGTTGGAAACTTTGTTTTGCTTCATATTACCTGCTTCTGAAAGAAGTCAGTATTTGTGAGGTTTCAGAAAGATTCCTTTGAAGTCAGCATTCCAATAAAAACATAAACTAGATCAACTGAGCACCCATTGAGTTGGACTGATGATTTATTTTTGTAGCTCTGAATTCTCAGGGTGCTTTCCTCTCCCGCGCAAGTTCTTTTTTTCACAATTTGTCTTAAGAGTCAGTAAAGGTTACATAAATGTCATTATGTCCTTCTAATTCAAGTGAATTAGAAAGGCAGTCATAATATGATTGACTGTGATTAAAACCAAACTTTTTATGTAAAACAAAGAAAATAATTCCAAAATATTTATAAATAAAATAGATCATTGGACTGCCTAGAAATAAAATATTTATCATTATTTATTAACTAGTTTTTAGTTATGAATATGGAGTGTTGAGAGTACAGATGCTAACTGTATTATTCTTTTGACTTTTTTGATATGTTAATAACTTCAAGGAATAAAGGTACATAAACCATCGCTAAAGTTCTTTTCTTACCCCTAGAGCAATGTTGCTTCCAATCAATCTACCCATCACTCATTCATGCTCCAAAAGGCATGCAGGGATCAGAAAATAATTTTAAGGCCAGACACGGTGGCTCATGCCTGTAATGTCAGCACTTTGGGAGACCGAGGCACGAGGATCACTTGAGGCCAGGAGCTGGACACCAGCCTGGCCAACGCGGGGAAACCCCATCTCTACTAAAAATACAAAAATTAGCTATGTGTGATGGTGCATGCCTGTAATCCCAGCTACTTGAAAGGCTGAGGCACAAGAATCCTTTTGACCCGGAAGGCGGAAGTTGCAGTGAGCTGAGATCACTCCACTGCACTTTAGCCTGAGCGACAGAGCAAGATTCTGTCTCAAAAAAAAAAGTAATTTTAAAACATTAGATTTAAACTCCAGTTGGAATTTGTCTTTGGGCAGCTTTTCTGTCCTTTCGAAATTTTGTTCTGCAACAAATAATAAAGATTAGTAAGAGAGGCCGGGTGCGGTGGCTCATGCCCGTAATCCCAGCACTTTGGGAAGCCAAGACGGGTGGATCACGAGGTCAGGAGATCGAGACCATCCTGGCTAACACGGTGAATCCCGTCTCTACTAAAAATACAAAAAAAACAAAAAAACAAAAAACCAACCAAACAAAATTAGCTAGGCGTGGTGGCAGGCACCTGTAGTCGCAGCTACTCGGGAGGCTGAGGCAGGGGAATGGCCTGAACCCAGGAGGCGGAGCTTGCCGTGAGCCGAGATGGCGGCACTGCATTCCAGCCTGGGCAACACAGCAAGACTCTGTCTCAAAAAAAAAAAAAAGATTAGTAAGAGAAAGATTACCTTTTAAAATGTATTAATAAGAAGAATTAGGGAACCAATTTTTATCATGTAGCTTTTTATTGACATCAACTGATTTTCAACAAAACTTGATTATTATCATTAAATGGATAATCAGAATGTCACTGAAAGATAACACTTGGAAACTGTATTTTATTTCATGCATTTATCTTTAGCCAGATCTCTCCCACAGTTAAAACCCCAGGAAAGATTCTCTTGCTTCTTCCATCTACCATATGCTGGTGTCTTGAGAGTAACTATTTTCTCAAACTCCTTGGCATGCAATACAGACTTCGCTTATTCCTTGGCCTCAGTAGACAGTCTTGTTTCATGAACAATAAATAGCTCTTTGGCCTATTCACCAAAAGCATATCACCCCTCACAAATCAGCTTCTGGAATATTCCTGAAGTGGATGTCTGTTGCGCTGCCTAGATCTACTTTTAAGACCAAGGCACTCATTTCCCTACTTGTAGGAGTGTTGGCTACTGAGGACTCACAGCTGAGTTCCTCTTCAGGAATTGCCCACCTCATCCAAGATCCACTTCCCTCTCCCAGGGCTAGTCATATCCAAAAAGTGGCCCATGTGCAGGTGTACAATTGCACACTCATACTAACTTAAAACAACTTGGAAAGAACATCTAGTTTTAAAGTTACACATGGAATAGATGGAGGCCTTTGCTATCACTGAGTCACAGTTCAACTTCTCCTTCTGCGCAATCCTGCTGCTTTCACTCTTCCACAGGTGTTGATTCCAAAGCCACTTCCCAGTAATTTTCCTGCATACTGATCTCCACTTCAGAGTCTGCTTCCTAGGAAACCTGACCTGCGAGAATTCTTTTGGTCATAATCAAACCACCACCTTCAGTTATCATTGAAAAACCTAACATTTTGATAGTGACTTGTGTACCAGCCATGGCAGACTAGCTTCTGTAATAAATACTCCCAAGGTGTTAGTGGTTTAACCCAATACAAATTTAATTTCTTGTAATCCCAGCACTTTGCAAGGCTGAGGCAGGCAGATGACTTGAGACCAGGAGTTTGAGACCAGCCTGGCCAACATTGCGAAACCCCATCTCCACTAAAAATACAAAAATTAGCCGAAGATGGAGGTCCACGTCTGTAATCCCCACTACTTGGAAGGCTGAGACACAAGAATTGCTTGAACCTAGGAGGAAGAGTTTGCAGTGAGCCAAGATCACACCATTGCACTCCAGAATTTTTTTTTTTTTTTTTTTTTTTACTTCTTACTCATTCCATAGTACACTGTAATTCAATGGGGAGAGAAGCAGTATGGTGAAGGCTTGGCTCCACACAGTCATTCAGGAATTCAGACTCTTTCCAGCTTTTGGCTCCACCCTTTTCTAGGAGTCTTGTCCTTCAGCTGATAGACGGAGAAAGAAAAGGAGAAAAGTGCATGGGAGGTTAGATAGCTTAGAAGGCTACACATCAATTCTTCATTGGCCAGAACTTAGTCATCTGGCCACACTAAATCAAGCTGATAAGCACTAGCAGTCTCTGCAACACATTTATAAAGTATATGTGATTTTCAAATTTTCCATTATCCATGACCTGTGACACTCTAGTACCATTCTTCAATTTGTAAGAACTAAAAAATCATCTTTATTAAAGATTCAAAAAGAGTTGTGGTCGCTCCACTTTAATAAAAGTCTCTGTAGGATTTGGGGTTTTTCATTTTGTTTTACTTGTTGTTATTGTTGTTTTGTTTTGATTCAGTTTTATGTCTTTAAAAAATAAGGGCTTTAGGCTGGGCGTGGTGCTCACGCCTGTAATCCCAGCACATTTGGAGGCTGAGGCTGGTGAGTCACCTGAGGTCAGGAGTTTGAGACCAGCCTGACCAACATGGCGAAACCCCGTCTCTACTAAAAATACAAAAAATTAGCCGGGTATGGTGGCGCAAGTCTGTAATTCCAGCTACTTAGGAGGCTGAGGCAGGAGAATCGCTTGAGCCTGGGAGGCAGAAGTTGCAGTGAGCTGAGATTGTGCCATTGCACTCCAGCCTAGGCAACAAGAGCAAAACTCCATCTCAAAAAAAAAAGTAGGGGGGGGAGCTTTAAAGAAAAACAGAATGCCAGGTACAGTGGCACATGCCTGTAATCCCAGCCACTCGGGAGGCTGAGGTGGGAAGACCACTTGAACCCAGGAGTTCAAGACCAGTCTGGGCAACATAGTGAGACCCCCATCTCAAAAACAAGAAAAAAAAATTAATTAGTTAAAAAAGAAAACAGAACCACAATAGCAGTATCATACATAATAAAATTAATTCCTTAATATATCTAATACTCAGTATGTGTACAAATTTCCCTGATTGTTCTTCAAAAGTATTTTCATTTAGTAGTTCTTTTAATTTCCAGACATTTATTGGTAGCTATGTCATACATAGTTCCAGCAACGGGCCATGCCACTGTTCCATCTTCCCAAAACCTCTGCAGGATCCATTTACTTCTTTTTGAACTGATCTGACTGAATTTGTCATAACTACAGCCATACAACTTCAAAACCATAAACTAAACCTTCATGGGTTTGCTGAAACCAGCTGGTGGTTTTTCTGTGTTTTCTTTTCTTTTCTACACGTAGTCTTCATCCATTGTCTAAGCTACTACTCTTAACCATAGCACTGGCTAGCACTTCAAAGGCAACTCCCACAAATGCCTCAAGGCTTGGGGCTACTCCTGCAACATTCTCTTCAGGGATAATATGATTTAAAGGTAAATTCTTCTACACCCTCAGAAAAATGACTCCTTCAAGAATTCCAAAATTCTTATGTTCAATGATAAGGTCATATATTTACTCAATGACGTATGTTTCAAACAGCATCTCATCTTCAGATTGTTGTTGGGATATTAGAGAAAACAATGTGTTTGTTTCGAAGCAAAAATTTCAATACCACATTTTTTATGTCTTTAAATGTAGCAGAAATAATTATCATTAAGAGATTAGAAATAAACTGAAATCATTCACCTAAGCTGCTTTATATTTTTAGCACCATCTCTCCTAATACTCGCTTAGACAATAAAATGAAGCTTGATAGGAGATTTCAGAAAATAGTCCTAGAACCTGACTTGTAATATATCCACTAACAAGACAATCTTACATTCTTCTAAGGATTCTACTGCCCTACAGACATTTGCACCTCAGTGATTTCAGCTTCTGCCATAAACTTTGCCAAAGCACAGACAAATTAAAATCCCAACCTAGGATCCATTTATTGTGCACAACACATAACATTGACAATATCCTGCAGAGCTCAGGGCAGTACTGACACCCATAAATGACTTGGCACTTGTATTAGTTGAGATTTTTAGTGGCAGGTAGCAGAAAATCTGGCCTAAACTAGCTGAAACGTTGAAGTGAATGTATGGATTATGCTGCCGAAAAACTAAAAGATAGATCTGATTCCAGATAAGCTTTCATTCATACCAAGAGCTCAAGAATTAGGACAGGTGCGCAGTTTCTTTTGGCTCCATTCCTCCAGGGTCAACTCCCTTTCACCAGGCCCTCTTCTTATGGTCACACGATGGCTGCTAACAACTTTGGAGCTACTTTCTTCCAGAGAAGTGGGAGTTTGCTTCCCCAACTCAAATCAACCTGAGAATTGAGACTCTTTGCACCTTATTGGTCTAGAGTGGGGAATGTTTTCATCTATGAACCAATCATTGGCAGGAAGGATGGGGGAGAAGGACCTACCCTGACCGCCTAATCAGACTACACATGGAGGAAGAATCAGTCCTATTAAAAACCATATGATTAAGAAATTCATAGTACTGCTAGGAAGAGGGAAGGGGTTACGGAGAAGATAACGACAAATGTCCACTGTAATACTAAATCCAAAGTGGGCTGACTTGGGCTTTCTATCAGTATAAAATACAAAGCAAAATACAGCTTCAAATAATTGGATTTTTGCTTTGTATTCTATGAATTTGAATCCTGAAAGAGGTTTTAGGTAAACATAGTTTATTTAACTTTTGTTACCGGTAGGTAATTTCTTCTTACAAGTATTCAATGTGATTGTAAAATGTTCATGTTACCACCACTTTGTATTACTGAACCAGGATAATAATTTCCAGCAAAATCTTGTCACCCGAAGTTGTATCTTTCCCTAAGTTATCAGTTACCTATTTACTCTTTGACTCCCATCGTGCTTGACTCTTGCTTCTCAAACTACATTTTATAGTGATGCCAATATAGACTACTTCCTATAAAATAAAATAACAATGTTCTCAATTTTTCAGTATCAGAGGACTCCATATGTCATTCTCCTTTATCCTCTATGTTTCATATGTAATCCATTTCCATTTTTGACATCTCATGTCTGCTGGCCCTTACTCTTGTTCCCTGCCATCCCACTAATTTAAACTTGAATAATCTCATGCCTGGATTTCTCATGAGTCTCCTCGCTGACCATCCTGATGCAAAACTCTCCTTCCTCTAATCTATTTGGAAAAATACTTATATATTAATGCAACTGGTTATCAAGGGCCTACTTGTGCCAAGTGCTTTATAGCTCTTACCTCATTTTATTTAACTATTACAAAATTTCTATGACATAAGGTATTATCCCCATTTTATAGTTGAGGAAATTAGACTCAGAAAAGTCAAGAATTTGCCCAAGGCTACACACATCATAAGCAGCAAAACTGGTATTGGAAACCAGGTCAGTCACACGTCAAAGCCTGTGCTGCTTCCATCACATCACACTGCTGCTCTATGACTTCATGTCATGTTTGTTCTCAAAGAGGTTCCCTACTGCTGCCCCTCCCAAGGGTAAACATCTCAGCATGGCTTTCAAGGCCTGCCGTAATTATATCCCACCTAAAGATTTTTCTAGTTACTTTCAATGTGTACATCTTTTGGCAGATATGTCTCTTCCATCTCCCTCGTGTAAACTGGCCCACATTCATTATCTTATACTTAGAAGAAAAAAATCTCGATAATAATAATACATACTAACTTAAAGGTTAAGCAATAAAAGTAACTAAAGTAGAAAATGGAAGTCCACCATATTTGGAGTGAACATCAGGGATGGACTAGAGGTCATAAATGTCTGGTTGCATATGTTACTTCAGTTAAAAAAGACATGGTAATTTTTACGTTTTAACTAGCTAGCATCAAAATGGCCACATCAAAGTGGCCACATAAAAATATTCTGTTTCTGGTTTTTCTTGCCTTGTTTGCTTTCTTTTTTGCTGTCCTCCTGTTTAAGTCCCAGTCGTCTTTCAGGGCCCAGTGAAGTCACACCTCTTGACCCCTACTCCCTGGTCCCCTTTGTTTTCCCCCAAAACCTTAGCACCCATCAGAGGATACTCCCTTTTTAAGGTGAACTTCTTCACTGCTCATAAATAAAACACAAAAACAAGAGAAGCTTAAAAATTTAGCATCAGGAAATCTTTCCTGACTGCTATAGTTCTCACTGACTTTCTTCTACTGTCTACTTAGAGCCTGTACCACAAAACTAGCATTTAATTACATATTATTTGTATTGTTTGTTCCATATGTGTTAGAGTAGGTAACAAGGTTGTGGGTGGAATTAGATTATGGGGAACCAGGCTAGGGAATGGATTTACAGGGTTGATGAGTACTCTACAAGGCAGGCATGGAAATAGCTAGCCCTGCGAAATTACAGAAAGTTGAGTTGTGAATTTATAGCAGTGGTCTGGAGCAAGCCCTGAGCCAGGGCTTGTACACAAGTTTGAAGTCAGAACACATCAGTATGTCCAAGATGAGAATTTGGCTTAAAATCTAGAAATCTACAGAAATGAGTGAGGGTATGGCAGGGCATGGATTAGTAATAAAAAATAATGATGATATAGTATCCTTAGTTCAAACACTGTGTAAAATATAATTGATGTGTAACATCAAAAACATTAAAATAACATCAGAATCACATTTTTAAAAATCTCCGAATTTCACCAAAATTTTACACATTTATCTTTTGGCTCAGCAATTCCACTTCTAGGAAATTATCCTAAAGAAATATTCATACAACTGTACATAATGTTTACATTTAACATTGTTGATAAAAGCAAAAGATAAAATGGAAACAACCCAAATATCCATCTGTTTGCTTACACATTCCCCTATTATCCACACATACAGTAGAATAATAGTCAGATATTAAAATAGAGATAGATCTATGAACACTGGCATGAAAAGAAGTCCTAAATATATTTTAGGCTGGGTACAGTGGCTCCCGCCTGTAATCCCAACACTTTAGGAGGTTGAAGCAGGAGGATCACTTGAGATCAGGAGTTTGAAACTAGCCTGGGCAATATGGCGAAACCACATCTCTACAAAAAAATACAAAAATTAGCCGGGTATGGTGGTACATACCTATAGTTCTAGCTAATTGGGAGGCTGAGAGGAGGGAGGATCACTTGAGCCTCAGAGGTGGAGGCTGCAGTGACACATGATTGTGCCACTGCACTCCAGTCTGGGTGACAGAGTGAGATCCTGTCTCAAAAAAAGGTATATATATACGTACTTTTTTAAAAAAGAAAGTTTCAGAACAGTATATACAGCATGATTTCTTTAAAATATTAATCACACAGGAAAAATCATTTATATAATAAAATTTATTTTATTTTATTTTATTTTATTTTTAGAGATATGGTCTCACCGTGTCAGGCGAGTGGTGCAGTGGTGCAATCATAGCTGACTGTGGCCTTGAATTCCTGGGTTCGAGCCATCTTCCTGCCTCAGCCTCCAGAGTAGCTGGAACTAGAGGCACGCACCACCTCACCCAGCTAATTTTTTATTTTTTTGTAGAAACAAGGTTTTACTATGTTGCCCAGGCTTAAAATTTTTTGTAAAATACATTTTTCAAAGCATCATCACCTGACCTGGAGTGAAAATCACCTGGAGTGAATGTTAAAAAAGTGCATATTCCTACACTTCAAACTAGATCTACTGAATCACAATCTCTGATGATAGGACCCAAGAGTCTGCATAACAATCATCCCATATGACTCTTATGCCCAATAAAGATTGAGAATTATTGGATTAATATGATACTTAACAGTGGCCACTTCCAGAAAATGGGACTTGGAGGGCAACGAGGGCTTTCCCTTTCATTTTACTTTATACTGTTTTTGTTTTAAAACTTTTTTATTTTTTATTTTTTGAGACAGGGTTTCACTCTGTCACCCAGGCTGTGTGTAATGGTAGGATCACAGCTCACTGTAGCCTCAAACTCCTGGGTTCAAAAAACTCTCCCGCCTCAGCCTCCAAAGCACTAGGATTACAGGCACAAGCCACTGCGCCAGCCTAAACTTTTTATAAACATTTATTACATATACACTAATCTACATCTGCTAGAGATTTTTGAGGTTTAGAAGACTGAAACATTAAATATTGATTGTCTGGGTCATATAAATGAGAAAATTTATTACCAATTGAGCTTATTCAGAAAGAGAAAAGATGGGCCAGGTGCAGTGGCTCATGCCTCTAATCCCAGCACTTTGGGAGGCTGAGGTGAGTGGATCACTTGAGGTCAAGAGTTCAAGACCAGCTTAGCCAAATTGGTAAAACCCTGTCCTCTACAAAAAATATAAAACTTAGCCTGGTGTGGTGGCACATGCCTGTAATCCCAGGTACTCGTGTGGCTAAGGCGTGAGAATCTCTTGATTCTAGTGAATCGCTTAGACCCAGAAGGCAGAGGTTGCAGTGAGTTGAGATCATGCTACCGCACTCCAGCCTGGGTGACAGTGAGGCTCCATCTCAAAAAAAAAAAAAAAAGGTAAAAGACTATCTAAGACTATAAATTTGGCAACATGTAACAAATTATCAAACTTTTCCTTATCAAACTTTTCCTTCATTCATTCAACAAGTATTTGCTGAGCAGCTGTGTTCCAGGTACCCTTCTATGTGCCAAAGATAGAGTGAAGAATTTTAGGCAAGATTTCTACCCTTGAGGATGTTACTTTAGTGTTGAGGAGGAGAGACAGATTGAGAAAAGTGGGGGTAAGGTGAGGGACAAGGAAAGGCTTTTTCCAGGAGTGATTTTTGACTGAGATCTGGAAGATGAAATCAGTCACATGAAAAGTTGAGCAAGAGCAGCCATCCTGATCAGAGATCTTGACTGATTTAGGGGACAGAAAGCACTTTTGCAAAAATGGAGCAGAGTGAGAGGAGAGCAGTGCCAGATGAGGCTGCTGAGGAAGCCAGAGCTAGATCGCGTAGACTTTTGTAAATAATTTAGATTTTATTCTGGGAAGCCAGCTATAGGTTTTAAGAAAAAAATGATATTATCTCTTTTGCATTATCTAAGTGATCACTTCAATAGCCTTTCACCTGGTATTTTCACTGAGCAGAATGTGACTACAAGTGTCTGGTCTGAAACTCCTGAGCTCAAGGGATCTTCCTGTCTAGGCCTCCCAAGGTGCTGGGATTACAGGTATGAGCCACAGCACGCAGCCTGGGTTATATTTTATAGGATGGTTTACTTTCATGAAACAAATTATAGGCCAGGCGCGGTCGCTCACGCCTGTAATCCCGGCGCTCTGGGGGGCTGAGGCGGGCAGAACATCCGGGGTCGGGAGTTTGAGACCAGCCTACCCAACATGGTGAAACCCCATCTCCACTAAAAATACAGAAATTAGCCGGACGTAGTGGCGGGCGCCTGTAATCCCAGCTACTCAGGAGGCTGAGGCAGGAGAATTGCTTGAACCCGGGAGGCAGAGGTTGCAGTGAGCTGAGATCACGCCATTGCACTCCAGTCTGGGTGATAGAGTGAGATTCCATCTCAAAAAAAAAAAAAAAAAAAAAAAAAACCTATAAATATCGGCACTATCACATGTTATTTGTCATCACAAAAAATTTCTGTGATTGAGAGAATGTAAGTTATTATTCCAGGTTGATCAAAGAAGTAACTGAGATACTGAGCAGTTTAAGAAGTTAACTCATTGAACAAATGTCTGAGTGCAGACTATATAATCCTAATAAAAACAGTAGTTCTTAGTAGGGTATATATATCTTAGTGATTAATTAGTAGTTACCACTTCAGGATCTTATTAGTAGTAGCTCTAGTTAGGATTATACATCTTGTTAATGTCTGAGTCACAGTTAGAATCTTTGATCCAGGATGTTGAAGGAAACATAGTCACATTGTATGTATTTATGGCTACTCTTCAGGAAGCCACTAGCATACAAAGCCCATAATGAAAGTCTTGGTAAATACATACGCTGATGTGTACCAAAAAAACGTAAGCCTTTTGGGTATGTCTTTTTTTTGAGACGGAGTCTCGCTCTGTCGCCTTTCACGCCATTCTCCTGCCTCAGCCTCCTGAGTAGCTGGGACCATAGGTGCCTGCCACCTCGCCCGGCTAGTTTTTTGTATTTCTTAGTAGAGACGGGGTTTCACCGTGTTAGCCAGGATGGTCTCGATCTCCTGACCTCGTGATCCACCCGTCTCGGCCTCCCAAAGTGCTGGGATTACAGGCTTGAGCCACCACACCCGGCCCCGGGTATGTCTTATAAAGGAAAAGTTTTGTGTTTGTTAAGTGTTATGTCATACATTTTTATGGAGCAAAACAATGTATGTATTTTAAAAATACCTTTTATATGGATTAAAGGTTAAGACTAACCATATAAACTACAGAGTGTAAGGTATGTGTCAGCAACCATGATACAAAAAATATTTTATGGGCTGGGTGTGGTGGCTCACGTAATCCCAGCACTTTGGGAGGCTGAGGTGGGTGGATCATGAGGTCAGGAGATCGAGACCATCCTGGCTAACACGGTGAAACCCGTCTCTATTTTAAAAATACAAAAAATTAGCTGGGCGTAGTGGCACACGCCTGTAGTCCCAACTACTTGGGAGGCTGAGGCAGGAGAATAACTTGAACCCACGAGGTGGAGGTGGCAGTGAGCTGAGATCATGCTACTGCACTTCAGCCTGGGGACGACAGACCGAGACTTTGTCTCAAATAATAATAATAATAATATTTCATGAAGCAATGTTAACTTTGAGCTGTATAGCTTGATTTCTTTGCATTCTTTATAAAGTATAAATAAAATATAAATAGATGTTTTATACCTCAGTTGCAGAGACATCAGAAAATGAATTCTAGACAGGAGCTCAAAGAGTTCAGATAAAACTCCCAAAATTATAGAAAAAATAAAAGCTAAACCCTGATTTGGTCAAATTTCACTTGAAACAGGGGTTCTCAAGAGTGATGTCATTTCTGGAATGTAAAGGAAGTTATTTTCCACATTGTCTATCCAGTGTGTGTGTGTGTGTGTGTGTTTTAATAGAAATTATACACACTTTAGAATGGATTCAATAGGATTGTTCTTTTGACAAGGATACCTTCAATATGTTCAAGCTACAGATGAAGCCAGTCTTTTAACAGTTTTTAAAGGACCTACTTGATGACTTAGATTGAAAACTCTAGGAGGACACATATATCCAGATAAGCACTGATGTATATATCCAGTTTCCAATTTTTAAATTGTAAATTGTATATTTGTAGTTATTGTTACAGGGAGATTAACAATGACTAGGGAAGGCCGGGCGCGGTGGCTCATGCCTGTAATCCCAGCACTCTGGGAGGCGGAGGCGGGTGGATCACCTGAGGTCAGGAGTTTGAGACTAGCCTGGCCAATATGGTGAAACCCCATCTTCTACTAAAAATACAAAAATTAGCCGGGCCTGGTGGCGCGGGCCTGTAATCCCAGCTACTCAGAAGGCTGAGGCATGAGAATCACTTGAACCCAGGAGGCGGAGATTACAGTGAAAGGCGATGGCGCCACTGCACTCCAGCCTGAGCCACAGAGCAAGACTCCCTCTCAAAAACAAAACAAAACAACAACAAAAAACAATGACTGGGAAAAGTAGGCCATGAAAAGTGTCGTTTCCTACATATCAATTGCCAGTACTACAAGCAGGAGTTAGACGTTTGGAGGTTTTTACACGGTGCTATAAATACAGTTTCCCGGGCCCCGGTCCACGTGGCCTTCCTGCTCTGCCAGGATGGAGAGTCTTGCTTTCCACATTGCCGATGTGGTCAGACTAATTAAATGACTGCAGAAAGACACATTCCCTAGTCAACCTTATGTGTCTGCCTTATTCCATTGAGTCACAGTTGTTGGCTTTACAGGGCAAAGCAAGTAAGTCTTGAATCCTCAGCAGAAACAGGACACCAGCATCTGATGCCTCATAACCTGAACAGTTAAGGACGTCCCACCACAGAGCTTCCTTTTGAGCGTGATGAACTACGAGGCAAGACTACAAAGGGGTGGATCTTCATTTCGATTTAGGGTAGGTGACACCTCAAAAGTGTTTCTTCCCTTCCAGCGTAACTGAATGGGAAACCTGAACCAAGTGTGCTTGGGAGGACTGCTTGGGTCAGCCACCTGTAAGCGGAAATAGGGGGTGCCACCTTCCTATGAAAACACCCAGCCCATACTGTCAACGGAGGGCCCTTGAATTCACATCCCTCAGCCCGCTGGAAAGCCCTGAAACCACGTGGCCTTTAACCCATTCCGGCAACAGCGCCAATTCACAGAAGCGAGAGGGCAAGAAAGCTCAGCGCGACGCTTCCCGCGTCTTCTAGGCCGCGCGCTTAAATCAAACACGACGCCGGCTAGCTGGGGGCCGGGCCGAGAGCGCACCGCTACAGCGGCCGGGTAAGCCGCGGCCGCCGCCCGCCCCGCTGCAGAGCTGGGCGGGGCCACCTGGAGGCAGCCGGGAGAGGCAAGCCGAAGAGGAAGAAGAAACGCCGAGGCCCGCTCTGCGCAGGCGCGCGGCGCCCCGCCTCCCCAGCGTCGGCTCCCGGGCAGGCGGCGCGGGCCCTCCCACTCTACCCCGCGCCGCCTCACGGCCCCGGCCCTAGCTTCACCCCGACTCCCCGGCGTGCGCGTCCTCCTGCCGGCCTGCAGGCCCGGGGCCTCCGCCTGCTTCCCCACAACTGCTCCTCGCGGCCCCGCTCGCGTTCACGCTGTCGCCCGGGCCGGCGCGGCCGCGGGCAGCCGCTCCCCCTCCCACACCTACCCCGCCCCCTCCCCGCCTTTTCCGTTCTCCGGTCCCCCTCCCTCGGCCCGCTGCCGCTGCTCCAGATGAGGTGATGGCAACGGCCAACTTCGGCAAGATCCAGATCGGGATTTACGTGGAGATCAAGCGCAGCGATGGTGAGCCGCGCTGCTAGCCCCGCTGGACCGCTCGGCCCCGCGTTCGGGTGTGCACTGAGGGGACGCGGGCGCCGGCCGCCTCATTGATTGCTTCGCCGGGCTGTGGGGGCGGGAAGGCGGCGGCCGCGGCGCTTTTGTGTGTGGTGTGTGTGCCAGTGAGGCCGGCGTGGGGTCCGCCCGGGCGCCGCTGCAGTTCTCCGGGCCGGGCCGCGGGGGAGGGAAGCCGGGTGGGGAAAGGGCCTGGGTGTCGAGGGTCGCGTCTCCGGGGGTCTCTGGGCGGGGGCCGCTCGCTCCTCCCCCCGCAATCTCCAGCCCCCCCCCCGGGGACACCAGCCTGGGAGGGAGCGGGCTTCGTTAGGGATGACCCTGCCTTGCGCTTCCCCGCGGTCTTCGCATTTTACCGGCCTGGCCTCTGACGGGGATGGGGGTGGGGGAGCGAGAAGACCAGCGATTTCACGTTTAGAGAACCGACTGCTGGTCGGAGGCCGAGATGGGGGAAAAGAGCCAATCCCGTCGCCTTAAACTGCCGTCTGGTTGTCAGACCTCCCCGGCTTTCGTCCTCGACCATGCTGCTTTCTTTTTTGCCACTTCCTTGGGAGAAAGATGTGGAGAATATCGCGCTGAGCCATGAATAAGGGTGGGGGAGCAATGCGAAGAAATATTCGATGGGCTTCTCCAAGGTGATGAGAATGTAAAGGGAAGGATAGGGGATGGGCAGAGTCAATGCGAGGCACTGCTGAGAGGGTGTGGGGGTGGGCGACCGGATGTTGATATTTTCACACCCTCGGGAGAGGTAACTGAGAAAAGTGTAAGGCGAGGTGAAGACACATGCCTCATTTTTTTTTTTTTTTTTTTTTTTAAGAGCCTTAGGCTTATGTATCTTTCTGTAGGTTTCTCTTGGGGAAAATGTTTTATGTCACTAGCTTGGGGTGTGGAGTCAGATATGCCAGCCAGATTGTAAATAATTCATATTGTAAAGGAATAAATGCACGGAGGGAGATAAGTGAAATTATTTTCTTTAGATACCAATATTGAAAGAACGAGAGCTGTGTGATAATCTCGAGTTGAGCAGTGTTCCTGACTTCATCTCATACCGACTCCTTTTTTTTCTTTTTTCTTTTTTTTGAGACGGAGTTTCACCCAGGCTGGAGTGCAGTGGTGCGATCTCGGCCCACTGCAACCTCCACCTCCCGTGTTTAAGCTATTCTTCTGCCTCAGCCTCCCGAGTAGCTGGGATTACAGGCGCCCGTCACCACGCCCAGCTAATTTTTTGTATTTTTAGTAGAGACGGGGTTTCACCATGTTGACCAGGCTGGTCTCGAACTCCTGACCTCAGGTGATCCACCCGCCTCGGCCTTCCAACGTGTTGGGATTACAGGCGTGAGCCCCCGCGCCTGCCCTCGATTCCTTTTATTTGTGGCATATGTATTGGCCTTTAGCCTAGCCTAGTCAGTAGTAACTTGGCTCTCGCGTCCCCGCCCCCCTTGGATTCTGCCAGGTTTGACCAAGTTATGTGAAGCTAGGTTGATTTTCATGTTGTGTGTATGATATATTGGAAGACCCTATATAGCTAATGATTTTTTTCCTCCATTATATTTGAGGTAATTTGTGGTAACAACTGAAACCATCATTATCCTGTATATGAAAAGATAAATTATACCGCTTAGGGCTTTAGAAGTTACCAATAACACTGATGGGAAAGAGATACTTTCTGTACTTCGGTTGAGGTTTCTTTTGTATTTTCTCTTCAAATTACTTTCTTGAAAGAGTGCTGTTAATGTCATTTTTTTTAGGTAAATACGAGTTCACAGTATACCAGCAAAAGTAGGATTTACATATTGTTTTGAAGATTCTGGGTGCACAGCAACCCCTGTCCTGGGTATACCCCCAAGGGAGAGGAAATCACCACTTTGTGAAGATATCTGCAGTCTCGTGTTCATTGCAGCATTATTCACAGTAGCCAAGATAGGGAAACAACCTAAATGTCCATCGATGGGTGACGAATGGCTAAAGAAATTGTTCTGTATGTGTGTATATGTTTATGTGTGTGTATAGACAATGCACAATGGAACATTATTCAGCCTTAAAAAAGGAGATCCTACTATTTACCACAACGTAGATGGACTTGGAAGGACATTAAGTTAAATGAAATAAGCCAGACACTAAGGAAAATATTGCATAGTCTCACTCATGTAGAATATTTTTTTAAGGAGCTAAAATACACAGAATGAAACAGTGGTTACTACTGCTGGTGGGGGAAAGGAGAGGAAATGGGGAGATGTAGGTCAAGGATACAAAATAGCAGATATGTAGGATGAACAAGTTTAGAGATACAGGGGTACCAATGTTAGTAAAATTGTATTCGAGATTTTTGTTAAATAAGTAGATTTTAGCAGCTGTTGTTAAAGAAGTAATTATGTGAAATGATAGCTATGTTAATCTGCTTCACCATTTTGCTATCTATATTCCATAGCATCATGTTGTAAACCTCAGATACGCACAATGAAATTTATTTTTTTAAAAATTAGGGTGCAATAAAATATGTAAATTCTTTACACTCTTAAGTCTTTATTAGTATAGATGTTAACTTTGAAATCTTATCAGAAAAAAGCATATGATATTTGATGTATACATTTTAACTTTTATGGAGCATATTTTATTTAAATTTATTGAACTTGAAGTGGTTTTGGTTTTTTTCAGCCTTCACCTTCAGCCTATACCAGAAGTTCCCAGACATACAAGAGCTTTGTGTTCTTACATAAGTGCTACTAACCTAAAACCACGTTTCAAAAGCGGTTTGCCTATAAGAAATTATGGAAGTCATTATCGTGTGTTATTATCCTAACCTATGGTCATGTATCTTTTTATGTGCCTCAGATGCATGATGGAGTTGGTGGAAGGCAGAAGATTAGTAGAGAACTTGGAAAGAAGGGAAGGATCATTTGCATTGGACAGTAGTGTTTCACAGTAGAAATCATGTCTGGTAGAATGCCCCTCAAGCTTTCCCTTTTTCATTTTAAAGAAGCTTGTTTGCTTCCTCTCACTTCCATAACAGATGTATATTGGATAAAACACTAGTGGTTACTATAACAAAAATACACTTTGCAGTTGGATAAACACTAATATCTGAGACAGTAGAAATGACATGAGTAAAGAAGGGCTGTTTCAGACCATTTTATTTAATACTTTAAGTTCTAGGGAACATGTGCACAACATGTTTTAAGTTCTACTTTAAGTTTTACTTTAAGTTCTAGGGAACATGTGCAAGTTTGTTACATATTTATACATGTGCCATGTTGGTGTGCTGCACCCATTAGCTGCTCATTTACATTAGGTGTATCTCCTAATGCTGCCCCTCTCCCCTCCCCCCACCCCATGACTGGCCGGGGTGTGTGATGTTTCCCTTCCTGTGTCCTAGTGTTCTCTTGTTCAGTTCCCACCTATGAATGAGAACACGTGATGTTTGTTTTTTTGTCCTTGTGATAGTTTGCTCAGAATAATGGTTTCCAGCTTCATCCATGTCCCGCTTCAGACCATTATTAACTGGTGACTTGATGTTTTTCTTTTTGCTTGCTGATGGTGATCCATGTCCCTATTTCAGACCATGCTTTTCCCATCAGTGATGCTCTTATACTAATAAACATATTCCAAGGGCAAACAGGTACACTAAAATGAGCTTATTCCTATTTTTCAAGACCGTGATGAAAACTATCCTAATGAGTCTTCACTGATTACTAAAACCAGATAAATTCAGTCAGCATCTGAATTCCTAGATTATCCTGTGTTATTCATGAGATAGCGTATTTCCTTAAGTATTAATGTTTGGGTCTGTAACTTTTTTTTTTCCAACTCCTCTCAGCTCATACCTGTGGGTACATATTCTTAATATTATGTTTTTAAACTGCATGGGGTAATGGGACTTACTAATAACTAATACTTCTTTTTTTTTTTTTTTTTTTTTTTTGAGCGGAGTCTCGCTCTGTCAGTGGTGCGATCTCCACTCACTGTACTTCTGCCTGCCGGGTTCAAGCGATTCTCATACCTCAGCCTGCCAAGTAGCTGGGACTACAGGTGTGTGCCACCATGCCTGGCTAATGTTTGTATTTTTAGTAGTGACAGGTTTTTGCCACGTTGGCCAGGCTGGTCTCGAACTCCTGGCCTCAAGTGATCCACCCACCTCAGCCTCCCAAAGTACTGCTGGGATTACAGGTGTGAGCCACTGCACCCAGCCTCTAATGACTCTTAAATTCTCTGAATGCATCTGTGTGTCGTTACCCCCACTCCCACCCCCACCTCCACCCCTTGATGCCTAGCAAAATTCCTTGCACATCGTTTTTGAATAAATCATACATTATTGGATTTTTTGTTTTCAAACATTTTAATTAATCATTAGAATGACGTCTTAGCTGGAAGCAAAACCTTCCATCTATGCTTCTCTGTACTGCTACCTCCCTACTGTGGCCCTCTGCTTCCCACTGGCCTCTTAGTCAGGATCTACATCGTTAATTGAAATTGAGTGATCTGCTAAGGTTAATCTGACTTTTCTGGTATTCTAAGGTTATCAGTGACAGGGGTTAGGATTGGAGTCCTAAGATTATTCCCTGCCGCAGGAGATAACCTGGTATGAAATTGGACTGGTATATTTTCTTACATGTGTCTTCCTATTTTTCTGATTCAATTCCTTTCCCTTTTTAAAACCCACTGACTCTTAAAAAAACCTACGATCTTTCTGTCGCGTAGCTAGTTGTTTTTTGTTTTTTAAGCTGCACTGTTAACAGTTCTATAGTAGCTGTGACTACCCTTTGGGTACTGGGGGAGAAATGAGAAATGTTGAACATTTGGAAGCTGCAGCTAATATGGGATTGTTCTTTGGGGGGGGGTCTCTTAGTCACAATACTGTGACTGTATTGATACATGTGATCTGAAAAGAATCTTAGAATATTTCCACCAGAAAGGTTTTTGGAGATAAACTAGTTTTCATTTTTATAAATGTGGAACTTGAGTCCCAGATCACCATAAGTGACTTATCTAGATTCATACAGCTTGTCAGTGACGGCCAGGAACCTGACATGCTCAGCATAGAAATCAGACTATCAAGAACTATGACAGTAAAGGAGGAATTCTCTGTTATTTTGGAACCATATACCGCTTTTTACAGCCCAGTCAAGATGTAGGAAATTGCTTCTTACTTGAGAGAAAGGCACCAGTGAGCAGTGTTACAGAGCTTGATTAGAATGATCCCTGGTAAGAAGTGATATGTTACTACAAGTTCATAAAACCTAAAATTGTGGGAGGAGAATATTCTTGTTTCTTAGTTAAGTGTTGGTGTAAACAGTTCCTTGTAACATCTGAAATCAAGAGGCAATTGACAATTTCCGAGGACCCATCAGGAATTTTGGGGTTCAGGACAGGCAAAGAAAATCTTCAGAAAAGATTTTAAATGGCCGAATTCTTTATATGCTTTGCCACATTTTTCTTCTGCTGGTTCATCTTTACACGTCATTATATAGGCTTCTGGAGAATAGAGTGTGTAAATTTAAGTAATAAAGATGAGCCATGTAGCAATACAGTTGTTCTTTCGGTACAATTATGTGATTGATTATGCGGGTGAGATGGAATAGGGGAATTTGTGACCTAATAGTTCCCTTTTGCCTGAGGACTAGGGCGATAATGTTTCTGTATACGTATTTGTTAGGGCTTAATAGTTTTCCAAGTGCTTCAAGACATGTTAACTAATTGGATCCTCACAGGAACTCTATGAGGTAAGCAGGATAGGAAGATGGCAGATTATCGGTTTATAGGTGAAGAATCTGAGGTTGGATTATTTGCCAAGATCACATGGCTGATAAGGGGCATATCCTGGGCCAAAGCCTAAATCCCTTCACTCCCAGCTCTCTTAAGTGCTGCAGACAAATGTTAGCTGATTATGGTGTGAAGTTGTATACTTCAGTAATTTTTTTGAGACATACAAACCCCTGTAGTAAAATTCTTTCCACTACTATGAAAGAAGCGCAAAAAACTTAAAATAGTCACTTACTTATTGCTTCCAAAAGTACCACAGAAAGCCAGGAATCTATATTCATCACCTAGCCACTTGATTCTTATGACAAAGATTTGAAACTCTGAGGAAAGGCTGTGTGTCAACTTGTTTTATGTGTCATGATTGCTAAAATACTAGAGAAAATAGCAAAGAGCCAGTTAAATCTTGTGTGCTCAAATGAGACAAGGGGCAAGAGTGTGGAAAATCCAGAACAAGATTCCTTGAGAGATCATCTAGACTCCATTCTTTCTAGTCATAAGTATAGTTGTGATTAATATGACATTAATCTTTTGCAAAGTTTGATTCTTGGATTCAGCCATCTCCTTTAATTTTAACACCTCTGTTTTGTAACCTAAAATAATTTTAAGGTGTTTGTTTGTTTTGAGATTATGATTCTTAAGCTTAAGAACAGATACAATTTTTAAACCTTGGATAAAACTAATTTTTATTCTTCTGGTTCAGTTGTAGAACAAATACAGGTTAAGTTGTCTTCCAGCTTTTTTAGCTAAAGTAATATGAATGATATTATAGTGCTAAGTGAAAATAGACATTAGAATTTCACCATATTAAACTATCCCCCAAGAGTAATATGAGTGAGGGAAGTGTTCCTTTTAAAAGTCATGTTTCTAGGTTGAGCATCATAGTTCGTGCCTGTAATCCCAGCACTTTGGGAGGCCAAAACAGGAGAATTGCTTGAGCCCATGAGTTTGAGGATCTCGTTACCCACTACGATAAAACATGAAATTCACTGGATCATTCACTAGGGTGTGTGATATTTGGAGTATAGACCTTAAGTGATTATGGCATATCAAAATAATGTGGTCTTATATTTCTTTTCTTTTCCTTTTTTTTTTTTTTTTTTTTTGCAGATTTCATTGAATACACTTCTATTAACAGCCTGCTATGTATCAGGCATTTTGATAAGTGTTGGAGATACAAAAACAGAATAAAGCAAAAATAGTTCCTGCCCTCACAAACAAGTAAATAAGTGATTCATCTATAGTGTGATTAGTATCGATAGAAGTTTGCCATTTTGTGTGTACATTATTACTACTTTCCTTTTAAAGATTAGGCTTTTTAGTTAGACTCCTGAAGTTATGGACCTTTTAGATGGAAAATACATGTCATATATGCCATCTCTCCTCTATGACCAATATCCATGATCCCTCCTAGCATGCTTTCCTGATGAATTTAGCCTCAGAGTTTTTTTTGTTATGTTTTTTGTTTTGTTCTGTTTTGTTTTTTGAGAGGGAGTTGTGCTCTTGTTGCCTAGGCTGGAGTGCAGTGGCATGACCTTGGCTCACTGCAACCTCTCCCTCCTGGGTTCAAGCGATTCTCCTGCCTCAGCCTCCTAACTAGCTGAGATTATAGGCGTGCACCAACATGCCCAGCTAATTTTTTTGTATTTTTAGTAGAGATGGGGGTTTCACCACGTTGGCTAGGCTAGTCTCGAACTCCTGACCTCATGATCCACCCACCTCAGCCTCCCAAAGTGCTGGGATTACAGGCTTGAACCACTGCGCCCAGCCAGTCTCAGAGTTCTTAATACAGCATTATCAGCCCTGATAGCCGCAGTCAGCCAATTGAAATTGACATTGTCATTATTAGCCTATTTTCTATCTTCTAGTACCTATTTGAGTATAAGTTTATAACTTTTAAATTGTTTTGGTATCAAGAGGAATTTTTTTTAGGGGGTTTTGCTCTGTCACCCAGGCTGGAGTGCGTGGCATGATCATAGCTCACTGCAGCCTCCAACTCCTGGACTCAAACAGTCCTCTCACTTAACTTCCCAAGTGGCTAGGACTACAGGTATGCACAACCGTGCATAGCTAATTTTTGTATTGTTTGTAGAGACGGGGTCTTGCTATGTTGATTAGGCTGGTCTTGAACTCCTGGCCTCAAGCAATGCTCCCTCCTTGGACTCCCAAAGTACTGGGATTACAGATGTGAGCCACCATACCTGGCCAAACTTACTCAATTTTAAGTTTTTGGCAGACCAGCACCTGACAGCAGGTTTCTCTCTAGAAATCCTGGGTTGGGGTACTTGTAAATAGAGACTGGCTTGGTGTGGTGTCTCGTGCCTGTGATCCCAGCACTTTGGGAGGCCTAGGCGGGAGGATTGCTTGAAGCCAGGAGTTGGAGACCAGCCTGGGCAACATGATGAGGCCCTATTTCTACAAAAAATAAAATTAGCCAGGCCTGGTAGCGTGTGACTGTAGTCCCAGCTACTCAGGAGGACGAGGTGGGGCTATGAGTGAGCTGTGATCATGCCACTGCACTCCAATCTGGGTGACAAAACAAGTCACTGTCTCAAAACAAACAAACCAAACAAACAGAGACCAAGGAAGCAGAGCATGAAAATAGCAGTAGATCCAGCTACTGGTGGTTATGTGTCATTTGGATATAACCTCCTTATGTATTATGGCCAAGGAACTGTAAGAATCAGGTTCCTGCCTGGGCTATGTTTTATTTACTTTTGAAGACTTTTTCTCGAGGTTTTTGTAGGTTTTGGCATTAATTTTGACCAAATTTTACCTACAGGAAAGACAGGATCAGCAGGAAACAAACTTGTGGTAAAATTTGCTGAGTGTCTATACTGTGCTAAGAATGAACTTTTTTTTTTTTTTTTTAGGATGGAGTCTTACTCTATCACCCAGGCTGGAGTGCAGTGGCATGATCTTGGCTCACTGCAACCTCTACCTCCTGGGTTCAAGTGATTCTCCTGGCTCAGCCTCCCGAGTAGCTGAGATTACAGGCATGTGCCACCATCCCCAGCTAATGTTTGTATTTTTAGTAGAGACAGGGTTTCACCATGTTGGCCAGGCTGGTCTCAAACTCCTAACCTCAAGTGATCCGCCTGCCTCAGACTCCCAAAGTGCTGGGATTATAGGTGTGAGCCAGTACACCCGGCCTGATGCCTGCATTTTGACCACAACCTATTACGAGGTCGTGTGTGGAATTTTCCACTGTGGTGTCACGTTGGTGCTCAAAAAGTTTCAGATTTTGGAGCATTTTGGATTAAAGAATGCTCAGCCTGTTCATAACTCTGGCTGCTCAGTAGATCACCTGTGGGGCTGTGGAAAAAAACAGACCAAAAAAAAAGGCAACCCACCACAGCCAATATCTGGTTCCTTTACCTAGAGAGTCTCTCTGGTATGTAGTCTAGGTATCAGTATTTTACTGTAAGGCACCTCACATACTGGTGAAGCTTAACTTGTCACACATTCGTGATTCCAGGGTATAGCCAGTGTTGTGATCCATTATTTTAGTAAAAGTGGTATCTCCTAACAGAGTGTCTGACAAGACTTCGTGGAGAATGAAGTTTAAATGGTAAGAGGAAGATGACCAGTAGGTTGCCCTGAGGGGAAGGAGGCATTCTAGCCATGTAGGACAGCATGGAGGAAGTCCCTGACTGGAAACAGAACTGTCCGGTGAAGGGCGTTTAAAACAGGCAGAGGGCAGGATGATGAGGAAGATATGGAAGGAGGGATAATCTGGGACACCCTATTAAAGACCTGGAAACAGAGGTAAGGTAAGGATCTTGGAATTAATTTCTAGGACACTTGGAAACTACTATAGGACTTAATCTCCTAAGAGCAGTAATAGGAGTTAGTGATTAGTGATAGATTAGAGGGAGAGTAGTACTGAAAATGAGAGGTAGCATGGATAAGATTTCATCACTCTAGGAGGGTGAGCAATGATTAAGGAACAAATGATATGCAGAACACACTGCAAGAAGAATTGATGTTATTTTGCAGTATATCACTTGTGCTGAATAAAGGCAGATGAGTTGGAAGGAAAGGACTTACTTAACATTTGGAAAGTCTGAGTATAGGTTTTAAATCTCTTCAGTTTTATTTCATCAAGCTAACCCTATTCAAGAATACGGTGTAGAGGACTGTAGAGCCTATCAAGGTAATATCAAGGAGAGCATCCAACTCAGGCTGCATATAGTTTTTGCCACTAATATCCTAAAAGTAAGTGAGTTTAAGGTATAAATCACTTCCATTGCATGTTTACCTGCAGTGGGAATTTGCTTAAGCTATAACTGAGTACTTTGCCTTCTTAATACTGAGCTATATAGTGTGTTAGCCAGGACCTTCTCAGAATTCTTGGAACGGAATGAGAAGGAAAAGCAGTACACACATAATATGGCATCAGCTCTTTAAGGATTGAAGTGTTTTGTTTCTTGAAATGCAGCTGCTCTTTTTCACTTTTTCTTTGCTCTTACTTTTGGCCTGTTTTTTCTGTCCTGGCATTTGCCTTCTCTTTTTCATCCTTAGGATTCTAAGTGCCATTTCAGTATTCAGACTCTCTAAACTGCAGTTTGCAATTTAGGACTTGCAAAAAGAGGTAAGCAAAGGGATAAATAAGCACAGCACAGAGGCAGTGAAATTAGTCTGTATGATACTATAAAGGTGGATACATGTCGCGATACATATGCCAAAATTCATAGAAGGTACAATACCAAGAGTCAACCCTGATGTAAACTAGGGACTTTGGGTGATAATGGTGTGTCAAGATAGGTTCATTGATTGTAATGAGTGTACCTGGTGCAGGGCATTGATAGTGGGGAGGCTGTGTATATGTGGGGTTAAGGATTATATGGGAAATCTCTATACCTTCCACTCAATTTTGCTGTGAACCTAAAAAAGGTTGGGGAGGAGAGGATGCAAACTTCAGGTGTTAAAAGTTAAACCACTCTTGAAATAATGGACCAATTAAAGACAAAAAAAATATAATTTATGAATGAGGATTAGTTATATAGGTATACAATTAAGATAAAATTTTGCGATTCATTTTTGTCATGCATAGTCTATTGGCCAATGTAAGAAGAACAATTTTTTAATGAGCTATAGTATAGTAAAAAGGATTCACGTGTATGGCAACTTTAGCCACCCATCCCATTTTTTTTTTTATTTGAGTCGTAGTTTCACTCTTGTTACCCAGGCTGGAGTGCAATGGTGCAATCTCGGCTCACCGCAACCTCTGCCTCCCGGGTTCAAGTAATTCTCCTGCCTCAGCCTCCCGAGTAGCTGGGATTATAGGCATGTGCCACCGTGCCCAGTTAATTTTGTATTTTTAGTAGAGACGGGGTTTCTCCATGTTGGTCATGCTAGTTTCGAACTCCCGACCTCAGGTCATCCACCTGTCTTGGCCTCCCAAAGTGCTGGGATTATAGGCTTGAGCCACAGCGCCCGGCCACCTATAAGATTTTTAAGAAATGAGAACAAATTAGAGGCCCTAATTAGTGAGGTACGTCTTAGAATTTAACCATAGGAAGCTCTTTGATTAAATACTACTGTTGGTCAAAACTTGCTTATATTGTTATAATGAGGAAGTTGACTTCTCCAAGGTCATACATAAAATAAGTAGCAAATCTGAGATTAGAACATAGATTGTCTGCTCCCAAAATCCTCTATATACTAATTCATTGTAGACCGTAATTCATTTTTGTGCACTATTAATGTTCCAGCCATTGGAAGTCAAATAATTAATTTCATAATGCTTTTCTTTTCCTTTCTAGGGTATACTTTTTTATTAATCAGGAGTTTTTATTAATCCAACTAGTATTTGCTGTATGGCCATCATGTGTCCCTTCATCTGATTTCTTTGAAGAATTAGTTGAAGGACTTTTCCCTAGAAGAAGTTAGTTTGTCAGCTACAACAAAATGATAAGTAGCTACTGCACTCAATACAAATGCTCTGTGGCTCTGTAATTTGACAAAGACATTCTAGTTTTCTGCAGTCTCTTTTGCTACTGCCTGTGTTTAAACTCTCTTGCTCACAAGACTTTAGACAATTTAAACAGGAACAAATGCCATCGTAAGGATGCTTCAAATTAGATGAGCAACAATATTGTCAGGAAAAATGGTAACAATTAGATTATAGCACCTTGCTAACGTGCTGACATAATAGATTGATTTGGGGGCCTGTCCAAATGATTATTATTATTATTTGTGTGTGTGTGTGTGTGTGTGTGTGGAGATGGAGTCTTTGTCGCCAGGCTGGAGTGCAGTGGCGCAATCTCAGCTCACTGCAACCTCCAACTCCCTGGTTCAAGCGATTCTCCTGCCTTAGCCTCCTCAATAGCTGGGATTACAGGCACGTGCCACCACGCCCAGTTAATTTTTGTATTTTTAGTAGAGATGGGGTTTCACCATGTTGAATGGGATGGTCTCGATCTCCTGACCTCGTGATCCGCCTCCCTTGGCCTCCCAAGGTGCTGGGATTACAGGTGTGAGCCACTGCGTCCAGCCATAAATTTATTTTTATAAGCCCATTGTTCGAAATTGTTTTGGGATTATATGTGGGTTGTGTATTTTTTAAATTATAGCTGATACTGAGAGTTGACTATAACTTGGCTCTAAGTATATGGTAAATGCTTTTTTTATATGCTCTTTGGTTGCAGTTTTATTAAGAGTAATAACATTGCTTTTAACTTTACATGCTCTTTTGGGTTTCTATTAAGAACAATTCCTTAATTAAAAATAAGTAGAGCTTCTTTTCCTTCTGTTCCTCAGATTTTTCCTTTTTAATCTTTACAGGTGCTTCTTCCCCATTCTCTTTAAGTGTTCTTCCGGGCTTGATCCTACCCTTGCAGTACTTCTCACATAGTATTCTCTTTCTGGGTAAACCAAATGCTTCTTTTTAGCCCATGTTGGCTACAGACATGTACTGTTTGTATATGTCATGGATTACTGCATATCTCCACTTGGATATCTCATAAGCACTCAGATTCAGCATGTCCAAAATTGAACCCATCGCCCCCTCCTCAAGTCTACTTCAGTATTTCTCATTCACTCTATTGCTCCAATCAGAAACTTGGTTGTCTTCCTTGACTCCTTATTCTTTCTCCTTATTCTCCTTATTCCCCTATATTCTTTCTCCTTATTCTCCTATAAGAACTCCTGTTCTTATTCTTTCAATAAGAACAGCCTATTATCAGATCTCTTAATTTAATGACTCAAGTAACTCTTCCTGCATTTTTTCTGTACCTACCACTATAACTTTTGGTCATGCTAGCATTATGTCTTGCCTGTGCTGTTGCAACAAATTCCTAATAGGCCTCTTCACCTAGGAGAGTAATTTGGTTAATAACAACAACAACAACAACAACAACAAAACCCAAAACAATAATTTGGTTAATTACTGTTTCAGAGTAACCTTTCAGGCATGTAAGTTTGACCCTCTGATCACCTGCTGAAAACTTTGAAAGCGTTCTCTACTTCTGTTGCCCTTTGTATGAAGCCCAAGTCTAACATGGCTTATTATGGTGGACCCTGAACAAACTAACCTGCCTCTTCAGTCTCATTCTTGCTGCTTATTTGAGGCACACTATACTCCAGACAAGCTGAACTGCCTTGGAACACTCCACTTCTAACTAACCTAGCTAACTGCTGTATCTCCTTTTGATTCCTAGCCTAAGATGGGTCCCCTGCTTTATGAGTGGAGAGTCTCCTCTCTTTACTCTGTCAAAACACTCATTGTATTATATTATATGTTTGTGTCTGGTCAGATCAAGTTCCTTTATATTCCCCATTGCCTAAGACATGTACTTTGCACACTTTATAAATTATCTATGTACTGAACCAGTGACTAAATGAACTTCCAGCTGCTCTTTCACTGCTCTGTCTATTCAAGTTTTGACATTCTAAAAAATTGACTTGTGTGGTTTCATCCTTCAGGCATCAAGAATATGACATGACAAGGTGTGTGTCACTGTTTTTAATGTATGCTTGTAGTTTTCTCTTTAATAACCTGTTTTGAATAGCAGTATATTCCTATGGCTAATTAAGTTCCAAAAGGATATATATATGTATGTATGTATATATCTATTAGTCTCCATCCTACCCTACCCCACAGCTAGCTACCCAGTTCTTCTCCAAGAGACAAAAATATTACTAGCTTCTTATATTTGTAGAGAATTACTTCTTTTTCATTTTTCAGGAAAATCTGTGCTTATGTATCTCTGTCTACATGCAGTATAAATATGTGTAAATATATACTTTTTCCTACAGATGTTATATTGTATGTACTGGAATGTAATTTACTTTCACTTAATAATAATGATACATTGGAGAACCTTTGAGTAGATACATAATAGTCTCATTCTTTCTTGTACTACATTTCATTAGTGAGTAAATATACCACAATTTATTTAACCAGTCTTTTACTGATGACATTTACATTTGTGCCTAATCTGTAGCTGCTACACAGCCAGTACTGTAGTATTTAATAGTCTTAAACTTTTGACATTTTATACATACATGAATATATCTGTAGGGGAAAATTCTAGAAGTAGAAGCTCTGGGTCAGATAATTGTGTGTGTGTGATTTTGATAGATCTTGTTGACTCGTCTTCCATAGATATGAATTTACCTTACTATCTGCAAAAATGCCTGTTTCCTCATACTCTTGTCCACACAGTGTACATTACACTTTTGAAATATGCTGGCTTGGATTGTGAAGTTCAGGCTGTGCCTATAGAATTTTTTTTTTTTAAGTGACCCTGTAAAGGATAACATGCTTAATTTATGAAGTGTTTATGAGGTCCAGACATATAATAGAAAACATCTAAGTTCTGATGTTTATCTATCATAGCCAATATAGAAAAATAAAAGATGTATCATATATTATGTCTATGAGAATAAAGTAATTTAGTTAAAATTTTTTGAGAAATAAGTATTATAGTTTTACTTACTAAAACTATAACCTGAATTTATTTACTAAAACTAAAACCTAAAGAGTCCTTTAAGGTGTACAATTAAGTGATTTTTTTTTTTTAGTATGTTCATGAAGTTGTACAATTATTATCACTGTCCAATTTCAGAGCATTTTTATGACAAACCCTAAAAGAAACTCATACCCATTAGCAGTCACTCTGCATTCCCCTCTCATTCCAGCCTTTGGTATCTGCCACTAATCAACTTTTTATCTTTGTAGATTTGTTTGTTTTGGACATTGAGTATAAACGAAACTGTACAATACATAGCCTTTAGTGTATAGCATCTTTCACTTAGCATAATCCATACTCAAGTTTACCAGTATAGTAACTCGTTTTCAGTACTTTTTTAATAGTTGAATAATATTTCATTTCATTTATCCATTAATCGATAGACATTTGGGTTTCCCATTTTTTGGCCATTATAAATACCATTCATATACAAGTTTTTGTGTGGACATAAAATAACTGAAAATTGTTTTCAGTTTTTGTAGGTTATACCTAGAAGTGGAATTGCTGGATCATATGGTAACTCTATACTTAACTTTTTGAGGAACTGCCATATTATTTTCCAAAGTGGCTGTATTATTTTGCATTCCCACTAGTAATATTTGAGGGTTCCAATTTTCCACATCCTGGCCAAAACTTGTTATTTTCCATCTTTTTTATGGTGGGTATGAAGTGGGTCCTGGTGGGTTGTCCTGGTGGGTATGAAGTGGCATTTTGTTGTGATTTTCATTTGCATTTCCCTAATGATTAATGATGTTGAACATCTTTCCATGTGTTCATTTACCATTTGTTTTTTGTTTTGTTTTGTTTTTCTGTTTTTAAAGGATAGAGACTTATTCTGCCGCCCAGTCTGGAGTGCAATGGTGCGATGTCAGTTCACTGCAACCTCTGCCTCCTGGGCTTAACTGATCCTCTCACCTCAGACTCCCAAGTACCTGGGACTACAGGTGCACACCACATCTGGCTAATTTTTATATTTTTTGTAGAGCCAGGTTTCACCACGTTTCCTAGGCTGGTCTCATACTTGGCTCAAGTGATCTGCCCACCTTGGCCTCTCAAAGTTCTGGGATTACAGACTTGAGCCACCATGCCCAGCCATTTGTATGTCTTTTTTGGAGAAAGATCTGTTCAAATCCTTTGTTCGCTTTATAATTTGGTATGTTTTCTCTTTTTTTTGAGACGGTGTCTCACTCTGTCACCCAGGCTGGAATGCAGTGGCATGATCATTGGGGGGGGGGGGGGGGGGGGGGGGGGGGGGGGGGGGGGGGGGGGGGGGGGGGGGGGGGGGGGGGGGGGGGGGGGGGGGGGGGGGGGGGGGGGGGGGGGGGGGGGGGGGGGGGGGGGGGGGGGGGGGGGGGGGGGGGGGGGGGGGGGGGGGGGGGGGGGGGGGGGGGGGGGGGGGGGGGGGGGGGGGGGGGGGGGGGGGGGGGGGGGGGGGGGGGGGGGGGGGGGGGGGGGGGGGGGGGGGGGGGGGGGGGGGGGGGGGGGGGGGGGGGGGGGGGGGGGGGGGGGGGGGGGGGGGGGGGGGGGGGGGGGGGGGGGGGGGGGGGGGGGGGGGGGGGGGGGGGGGGGGGGGGGGGGGGGGGGGGGGGGGGGGGGGGGGGGGGGGGGGGGGGGGGGGGGGGGGGGGGGGGGGGGGGGGGGGGGGGGGGGGGGGGGGGGGGGGGGGGGGGGGGGGGGGGGGGGGGGGGGGGGGGGGGGGGGGGGGGGGGGGGGGGGGGGGGGGGGGGGGGGGGGGGGGGGGGGGGGGGGGGGGGGGGGGGGGGGGGGGGGGGGGGGGGGGGGGGGGGGGGGGGGGGGGGGGGGGGGGGGGGGGGGGGGGGGGGGGGGGGGGGGGGGGGGGGGGGGGGGGGGGGGGGGGGGGGGGGGGGGGGGGGGGGGGGGGGGGGGGGGGGGGGGGGGGGGGGGGGGGGGGGGGGGGGGGGGGGGGGGGGGGGGGGGGGGGGGGGGGGGGGGGGGGGGGGGGGGGGGGGGGGGGGGGGGGGGGGGGGGGGGGGGGGGGGGGGGGGGGGGGGGGGGGGGGGGGGGGGGGGGGGGGGGGGGGGGGGGGGGGGGGGGGGGGGGGGGGGGGGGGGGGGGGGGGGGGGGGGGGGGGGGGGGGGGGGGGGGGGGGGGGGGGGGGGGGGGGGGGGGGGGGGGGGGGGGGGGGGGGGGGGGGGGGGGGGGGGGGGGGGGGGGGGGGGGGGGGGGGGGGGGGGGGGGGGGGGGGGGGGGGGGGGGGGGGGGGGGGGGGGGGGGGGGGGGGGGGGGGGGGGGGGGGGGGGGGGGGGGGGGGGGGGGGGGGGGGGGGGGGGGGGGGGGGGGGGGGGGGGGGGGGGGGGGGGGGGGGGGGGGGGGGGGGGGGGGGGGGGGGGGGGGGGGGGGGGGGGGGGGGGGGGGGGGGGGGGGGGGGGGGGGGGGGGGGGGGGGGGGGGGGGGGGGGGGGGGGGGGGGGGGGGGGGGGGGGGGGGGGGGGGGGGGGGGGGGGGGGGGGGGGGGGGGGGGGGGGGGGGGGGGGGGGGGGGGGGGGGGGGGGGGGGGGGGGGGGGGGGGGGGGGGGGGGGGGGGGGGGGGGGGGGGGGGGGGGGGGGGGGGGGGGGGGGGGGGGGGGGGGGGGGGGGGGGGGGGGGGGGGGGGGGGGGGGGGGGGGGGGGGGGGGGGGGGGGGGGGGGGGGGGGGGGGGGGGGGGGGGGGGGGGGGGGGGGGGGGGGGGGGGGGGGGGGGGGGGGGGGGGGGGGGGGGGGGGGGGGGGGGGGGGGGGGGGGGGGGGGGGGGGGGGGGGGGGGGGGGGGGGGGGGGGGGGGGGGGGGGGGGGGGGGGGGGGGGGGGGGGGGGGGGGGGGGGGGGGGGGGGGGGGGGGGGGGGGGGGGGGGGGGGGGGGGGGGGGGGGGGGGGGGGGGGGGGGGGGGGGGGGGGGGGGGGGGGGGGGGGGGGGGGGGGGGGGGGGGGGGGGGGGGGGGGGGGGGGGGGGGGGGGGGGGGGGGGGGGGGGGGGGGGGGGGGGGGGGGGGGGGGGGGGGGGGGGGGGGGGGGGGGGGGGGGGGGGGGGGGGGGGGGGGGGGGGGGGGGGGGGGGGGGGGGGGGGGGGGGGGGGGGGGGGGGGGGGGGGGGGGGGGGGGGGGGGGGGGGGGGGGGGGGGGGGGGGGGGGGGGGGGGGGGGGGGGGGGGGGGGGGGGGGGGGGGGGGGGGGGGGGGGGGGGGGGGGGGGGGGGGGGGGGGGGGGGGGGGGGGGGGGGGGGGGGGGGGGGGGGGGGGGGGGGGGGGGGGGGGGGGGGGGGGGGGGGGGGGGGGGGGGGGGGGGGGGGGGGGGGGGGGGGGGGGGGGGGGGGGGGGGGGGGGGGGGGGGGGGGGGGGGGGGGGGGGGGGGGGGGGGGGGGGGGGGGGGGGGGGGGGGGGGGGGGGGGGGGGGGGGGGCTCATTGCAGCCTTACCTCCCAAGACCAAGTGATTCTCCCACTTCAGTGCCTGAGTAGCTAGGACCACAGGCACAAGCCACCTTGCCTGGCTAATTTTTTTTAGAGGGGATTGGGGTGGTGGAGAGACAAGGTCTCACTATGTTACCCAGGCTGGTCAAACTCGTGGGCTCAAGTGATCCTCTCGTCTCAGCCTCTCAAAAGTGCTGGGATGACAGATATGATCCACTGTACCCAGTCAATATTAATCTTTTTATTGTTGAGGTATAAAAGTTCTGGATACTACTGCCTTATCTAATATGCTTTACAGATATTTTTTCTCATTCTGATGGTTTTTTCCCTTTCTTGATAATATCCTTTGAAGCACAAAAATTTTAATTTTGATTAAGTCCAGTTATCTATTTTTTCTTTTGTTACGTCTAAGAAACCATTGTCTAATCCAAGATGAGACCTACTACTTATATAGGCCGTTCCATAGGCTATATTAATGTTTAAACTTAAATGTTTATGTTCTTCCTTCATCTTAACACTTGTTCTTGACCTTTTAACATAGAAAACAAATTAATTAAGCATTTGTCAGCAAATAACGCTGCAAGTGTTTGGTAAAGGATGAATAAGGCCTTGAAATGCCTTGCAACTCTAGTCTTGAAGTCATTCCTTTGTTACCAGAGTTGAAGGGTGGGAGAAGGTTGCCTTTTATCTGTGTGCCTATACACATATGTGCATATATGGTATAATTTATCAGTATTTACAGAGACCATAGTAAGCACAGCACAAAACCAGGCGTTAAGAGATGCATGGGAAATAGAGTTTAAATGGTAAATATGGTAAAGATTGTTTTATGGTTTTGGGTTTTTTTTTTTTAATGATCATTTTTTAATGTTACTTTAAAATAGATGAGTGGAATGTGATTCAGTTTAGTAAAACAACAACAACAAATCAGCTTTATTAAAACATCTTAGAAAGCTGGGCGCGATGGCTCACACCTGTAATCCCAGCACTTTGGGAGGCCGAGGCGGACAGATCACATGAGGTTGGGAGTTGAAGACCAGCCTGACCAACATGGAGAAACCTCATCTCTACTAAAAATACAAAATTAGCCAGGCGTGGTGGCACATGCCTGTAATCCCAGCTACTCAGCAGGCTGAGGCAGGAGAATCGCTTGAACCTGGGAGGCGGAGGTTGCGGTGAGCCAGGATCATGCTATTGCACTCCAGCCTGGGCAACAAGAGCGAAACTCCATCTCAAAAAAAAAAAAAAAAAAAAATCTGAGACAGATGGAAAAATAAATATATTAGAAAAGGTTTTTAAAAGGGAGAGTGTTAAAAACACATAAAATTATAGCTTTATACATTCTGAAGTAAATACTGATGAGTTGATATGATAGCTAGAATTTGTTTCAAAATAACCCAGTTGTGGGGATAGAAATAGCTGTAGGATTGACCATATGTTGAAAATTAGTGAAGCTGAATGTAGGGGGTTATCATCTATTGTGTAAGTTTGCAATTTTTCATAATACTTTAAATTTTTTTGCTGGGTACAGTGGCTCATGTCTGTAATCCCATCACTTTGGGAGGTCAAAATGGGTGGATCACCTGAGCCCAGGAGTTTACGAGCAGCCTGGGCAACATGGCAAAACCTTGTCTCTACAAAAAAATACCTTGCAAAAATTAGCCGAGCATGGTGGTATGTACCTGTGGTCCCAGCCACTGATGGCTGAGGTGGGAGGATCCCTTGAGGCCCAGAGGTTGAGGCTGCAGTGAGCTGTGTTCGTGCAACTGCACTCCAGTCTGGGTAACAGAGGGAGACCCTGTCTCAATAAAATAAAATAAATTAATTAAAAAATTGTAATGAAAATTCTTCTTCAGAATGCCTCTGCATAAAATCCCATTTACAGTAGCCACATAAAGAATAAAATACCCAGGAATACAGCTAAGCAAGGACGATAAAGAGAGCCGTACAATGAGAATCACAAAACATTGGTGAAATAAATCAGGGATGATACAAACAGAAAAACATTCCATGATCATGGATGGGAAATCAGTGTTGTTAAAATGGCCATACTGCCCAAAGCAATTTACAGATTCAGTGCTATTTCTATCAAACTACCAATGACATTCTTCACAGAATTAGAAAAATATATTCTAAAATTCATATGAACCAAAAAAGAACCTAATAGCTAAAACAATCCTAAGCAAAAATAACAAAGCCAGAGGTATCGTACTACCCCATTTCAAGCTGTACTGCAAAGTTGCAGTAACCGAAACAGCGCGGTACTGATACAAAAACAGACACATAGACCAGTGGAACAAGATCGGGAACCCAGAAATAAAGCCACACACCTACAACCATCTGATCTTCAGCAAAAACAAGCAATGGGGAAAGGACTCCTTATTTAGTAAACGATGCTGGGGAGACTGGGTAACCACATGCAGAAGATTGAAACTGGACCCCTTCCTTTCACCATGCACAAAAATTAACTCAAAATGGATTAAAGACTTAAATGTAACACCTCAAACTGTAAAACCCCTGGAGGAAAACCTGGCAAGTAGCATTCTGGGCATTGGCCTTATCAAAGAAATGTATGACCAAGTCCCCAAAACAATTACAACAAAAATTTAAAAAATGACAAATAGGAGCTAATTAAAGAGCTTCTGCACAACAAAAGAAACTGAGTAAACAGACAGCCTACAGAATGGGAGAAAATATTCACATACTATGCATATGACAAAGGTCTCATTTCCAGAATTTATAAGAAACAATTCAAGCAAAAAGCAAACAGTCCCATTAAAAAATGGGCAAAAGGACACACTTGCTTTCTTAAGTCGCCTGCTTATTCCTCTTCCAAGTTGTGCTTTCTTTCTTTCCTTTCCTTTCCTTACTGTTGTAAAGCTTTTCCTTTTTCTTTTCTTTTTTTTTTTTTTTTTTTTTGAGACAGAGTCTCTCTCTGTCACCCAGGCTTGAGGCAATGGCGTGATCTCGGCTCACTGCAACCTCCACCTCCTGGGTTCAAGTGGTTCTCCTGCCTCAGCTTCCCGAGTAGCTGGGATTATAGGCACCCGCCACTATGCCTGGCTAATTTTTGTATTTGTAGTAGAGATGGAGTTTCACCATGTTGGCCAGGCTGGTCTCGAACTCCTGACCTCAGGTGATCCACCTGCCTTGGCCTCCGAAAGTGCTGGGATTATAGGCATGAACCACCATGCCCAACTGTAAAGCTTTTAAATAAACTTTCATTCCTGCTCTGAAGGAAAAAAAAATGGGTAAAGGACGTGAACAGATACTTCTCAAAAGAAGACAGATGTGGCCAACAAGTATATGAAAAAATACTCAACATCACTAATCATTGGAGAAATGTAAGTAAAAACTGCAACAAGACACCATCTCGCACCAGTCAAAATGGCTATTATTAAAAAGTCAAAAAAATAACAGATGTTGGCCAGGTTGCAGAGAAAAAGGAACACTCACATACTATTGGTGGAAATGTAAATTAGTTCAGCCACTGTGGAAAGCAGTGTGGAGATTTCTCAAATAACTTAAAACCATTCAACCCAACAATCCCACTACTGGGTATATACACAATGGAAAATAAATTGTTACTACAGAAAATACACCTGTACTCGTATGTTCATTGCAGTACAGTTTATAATAGCAAAGACATGTAATCAACCTGGATGTCCATCAACAGTGAACTAGTTAAGCTGGAGCTAAATATTGGATAAATACCAGACAAAGATGGCAACAATAGACCCTGGGATTACTAGAGGAGGGAGGGTGGGAAGGTTGAAAAACTAGCTATTGGGTACTCTGCTCACTACCTGGGTGATGGGATCATTTGTATACCAAACCTCGATGACATGCAGTTTAACCCGTGTAATAAACCTGCATATGAACCCCAAACCTTAAATAAAAGTTAAAAAAAAAATGCCTCTACAGACCAAATATTTCTCTTGGTTTCTGATCTACTTTTAGATACTATCACATGTATTTCCTGCCACTATCTTAAACTTACCAAAAACGGAATCCATTGCCTTTATCCCCATATTTCTGTGTTTGTATTCTGTCTGTTGGTTAGCGGAGACACCGTATATCTGGTTTCTCAAATAGAAATTTTTTTTTTTTTTTTTTTTTTTTCCAGACGGAGTCTCGCTCTGTTGCCCAGGCTGGAGTGCAGTAGCACTATCTCGGCTCACTGGAAGCTCTGCCTCCTGGGTTCATGCCATTCTCCTGCCTCAGCCTCCCAAGTAGCTGGGACTACAGGTGCCTGCCACCGCACCTGGCTAATTTTTTGTATTTTTAGTAGAGACAGGGTTTCACTGTGTTAGCCAGGATGGTCTTGATCTCCTGACCTCATGATCCACCCACCTCAGCCTCCCAAAGTGCTGGGATCAAATAGAAATCTTACTGATATTGCCAACTTTCCTCATTCCTTGAGGATGTTTGCTCCTGGCTCACCCACACTCTCAGCAAAATGGCCTTGCTTGTCATTTCACCACCAAGAAATATAAGCAACCAGAAAAGAACTACAAGTCAGCCACATCTACCCAAGTACTAGCATCTGTGCCTATGACTGCCTTTCTTACTTGGCTATGGACACATTTTTTCTGTTCCTCTTTTAGGCCCCTTTCCTCCACTCGTATGCTGGATCTTATCTCTTTTCACCTGCCCAGTCACAATTTCAGTGGTCTCTCTGTGCTGCATCAACAGTTATTTTCTTCACTGAATCATTTCTATCAATATGGGAATGCTGTTATTTCTCCCATCAAAAAAAAATCCTCTTAGGCTGGGTGTGGTGGCTCACACCTATAATCCCAGCACTTTGGGAGGCTGAGGTAGGCAGATCGCTCGAGCCCAGGAGTTTGAGACCAGCCTGGGCAACATGGCGAAACTCTTTCTCTACAAAAAATATCAAAGGTAAGCAGGGCATGGTAGCACATGCCCATGATCCTACCTACTCAGGAGGCTGAGGTAGGAGGATTCCTTGAGCCAGGGAGGAGGAGATTGCAGTGAGTTGAGATCCAACCACTGCCTCAAAGAAAAAACAAAAACCTCTTGACTACTCTCACTTTTAGGCATTGCTCCTATTTTACTTGATCTGTTAGCAGCATTTGACACAGTTAATTCACTCCCTTTTGTTTGAAATACCTTCACTTAGCTTCTGTGACTACTCTTCTGATTTTTCTTCTTTTTCTCTGGTAACTTCTTGATCTCCTTTGCTGGTATCTCATTTCCCTGACCTCTGTACAGAACTTCAAAGATCATAACTTCTACTCTCATTCTCTTAGTGGTCGCATCCACTTTGATTGTCTTAAAAAATACTGTCTATATTGGTGTTTTGCAAACCTTTTTTCCATTATTGCTCTGCCTGAGAAGCCTTTTTTTTTTTTTTTTTTTTTTTTTTTTTTTTTTTTTTTTTGAGACGGAGTCTCGCTCTGTCACCCAGGTTGGAGTGCAGTGGCCGGATCTCAGCTCACTGCAAGCTCCACCTCCCAGGTTTACGCCATTCTCCTGCCTCAGCCTCCTGAGTAACTGGGACTACAGGCGCCCGCCACCTCGCCCGGCTAGTTTTTTGTATTTTTAGTAGAGACGGGGTTTCACCGTGTTAGCCAGGATGGTCTCGATCTCCTGACCTCGTGATCCGCCCGTCTCGGCCTCCCAAAGTGCTGGGATTACAGGCTTGAGCCACCGCGCCCGGCCCTGAGAAGCCTTTTGACTACTTTATTGCCTAATCACCCCTTCGCAGTGAAATTTCTCTACATCTGTTTATGGGTTGTGGCCCTTCGAAGGGCCATAAACCATTGTAATATCTAAGATCTGCCCTTCCAAAGAGCCAGTTTTTACCACCTTGGGGATATCACCCCCACTGAGAATGCATGATTTGAATTGACAATCCCCAAGCTTTTTTCTTCAGCTTTGATCATCTCCAGTCTATTACACAGCCTACTTCATATCTCCACTGGACAGATATCTTAAACTTCACATGTACGAAACCAAACTCATAATCTGACTTTAGCCTTTTTTGCCACACGGAGCTTCAGTGATCTCATTCTTCTTTATGTATCTTTAGTTCTGGCAGCACTGAATTTGAAATATACATTTTACCCTAGTGGTAAAAGGGCTTAGAAGAGTGATCATTTATTCCCCTAACCAAAATTCGCCAGGCTTTGAAAGTAGAAATTTCCGTGACTCAGGGCCACTATCATCATAGGCTTCCCATAAGTAGAGTGGAGCAGCAGTTGAGATGACAGAGTGGGGGAATAGTAACATTGCACTGACAGTTGAAAAACATTCCACAAGATCCCTGTCTCGTTAGGATGTATGCATAAGAGACGATGATATGTATATGTAGCTGTGAAAAGTTCACAGAATAGCACAGCTATATTGGTATGGAATTCCCTTTTGGGTAAATAAAAATTTAAGCCAGGGCACAATTAGATAGCATCGCTCAGTGTATTCAGGAGAACACCTGGGAAAGAGTTCTTCAGAATTTTGAACTATTGGCAACATGTTGCTTCAACAACACCACTGTAAAAGTCTTTGGTATTCTAAATAGGAAATCTTTTATTCTTTAACACATGAGTAAAGATACATTTAGTATAGTCTGTTACCGAAAGGAATGTAGATATGAAGAACAACCTTTTAATTGAGACTTACAGATTTTGAGATTTAGTTAACTTTTTTTTTTTAACATTGTTACTATTTCAGCTAGAATCATAATCATATTACATTGTGATTTTAGAATTTTGGTTTTTTTGTTCTCTTTACAAGTGGTTTTGGATGGTGTTTTAACCCTGCCTTTCCCCAGCCCCAAATATGCTGAATAACATCAGGAAACTACAGTGATTTAATACTTTTTTTTTTTTGAAACGGAGTTTTGCTCTTGTTGCCCAGGCTGGAGTGCAATGGCCTGATCTCAGCTCACTGCAACCTCTGCCTCCGGGGTTCAAGTGATTCTCCTGCCTCAGCCTCCCTAGTAGCTGGGATTACAGGCATGTGCCACCACGCCTGTCTAATTTTGTATTTTTAGTAGAGACGGGGTTTCTCCATTTTGGTCAGGCTGATCTCAAACTCCCGATCTCAGGTGATCCGCCCACCTCAGCCTCCTAAAGTGCTGTGATTACAGGCGTGAGCCACCGTGCCCGGCCTGATTTAATACTTTTTGATGCTATCATAGCTCTTTTATGACATTTTTCTTATTCTTATGCAAATTCTGAATGAAACTTTTCTAAAAAGCTGCACAATGGGCCCTTCTAAATAATAATGCTACCTTAATTGTTAGTGTGCAGCTCAACAGATCCGAAGTTTCCCCATCACCCCATAGGAACTGAGCACTATTGAGTTTTTACATCCCTTTTCAAAACAATAGTTGAGGTAAGAATTTGAAAATTCATAGTTTGTTTTCAATATGAATAAAATTTGTCCCATTTTTAAGTTGTATTTTCTTAATGAAAATCTTAGCTATATCATTTTCTTTTTCCTCTCCTTGTGTCAGACTTTCAGGTTTGTGTTTAATGTCTAAGAAAAGAAATACTAAAACTTTCGGTTTAGTTAAAAAACTAACATCTTAAGAGTGATAAACCAAACAAAAAAATCTCTATGTTTGGAGAAGTCACATTCCCCAGAGATTTACTAAACAGCAACAGCACTGTTACCAGTGTCAGCTGAGACATTATTTATGTCCTTCTCTAATGGCTTCTTGTTCCACTAAAGCTATTGAAGAAGGTGTAATGCTACATAGTCCTCATGAAGGATTCTTTTCCTCACTGCTTAGATTAGCTAACACAACCTGAATATCAGAGTTTGAGACTTTGACTTCTGCTGGATCTGCTGCTGATCTGCTGTGTGACCTCCAACAAATCAAATTTCTTTCTGTCCTCATTTATTGGTCAGTGGCACCTAGGAATAAATTGACATTTACTGTTAGATTATAAATAATAACTGCTTTGAGGTAGTTGGCAAAACCAAGATATAATGTGTGACTATTAGTGTAGTTAACATTACTATGAATATTACTGTGTAGTTAACTTCCACTTTCTAAATAATGCTTTTTTGTAGCATCCTTGTCATTTTAGTCTATTTTAAAGCAACATTTGACAATCTTTGTTTTCCCAACTTTTCTCCATTTTGCGGTTATGATAAGATTATAATATAAATGTATTAAAGAGGGGAATTATTTTCATGTTCTTAAAGGAGCATCCTTTTAGAATTCTTTTAATAAGCTGAAGAAAGGAATTGTATCTGTTTTAAAAGACCAATGTTAAACCTCTTTAGACAATGAAAGCTTATTAACATGTTTTTCTATGATTTAACTTGGAAAGATGGCAGTACAATTTTTGAATTTGCATTCTACAGTGGTAATTGTTTTAATAACTAAATATACAATTGATTGGAACCACTATTTTATGTATCTAATTATCATTTAAGAAAAATGGGTCCGGGCACAGTGCAGTGGCTCATGCCTGTAGACCCAGCACTTTGGGAGGCCGAGGTGAGCAGATCACTTGAGCCCAGGAGTTTGAGACCAGCCTGGGCAACATGGCAAAAACCGGCCTGTACAAAAAGTATAAAAATTAGCCGGGTGTGGTGGCAGGCACCTCTGGTTCCAGCTACTCGGAAGGCTGAGTGGGGAGGATCACTTGAGCCCGGGAGGCAGAGGTTTCAGTGAACTAAGGTTGCACCATTGAATTCTAGCCTAGGCAAGAGTGAGATCCTGTCTCAAAAAAGAAAGAAAGATGGAAAACCTGTTATTTAAGAAAGGTTTTAATCAATCACCTGATATGAAGTGGCAAAGGTTTTACCGTCAGTGTGTTCTAAGATAATTTATCTGGTGCGGAATGACTTGGAAGAAAGTATTTCCTTCAAGTGTCTGTTTACCAACCACTTTGAATAAGCTTATTTATTGTACTCTTCTGGAAACAACATTGTTCTGCCAGACACTTGGTCTGAATGTGTGATTTTACAATTCAGAGTAATATTTCTTTGTTCTTCTGAGAATGGATATTTATGCATGTTTTCCTCTTAGTTGCTGCTTGAGAGGTACAGGAGATAATTAGTTTTATTAGCATATTTTTAAAAGTCTATTAAAAATGCTTTTAAATTATTTGGTGGTATTCTGATTGAAAATGGAAGGGGTTGCTAGAGGTTTTATCAAGAATAGATACACTATATATTTTAATTTATTGGCATGTAAACTAGATTTTCCTATTAATTTTCTTTACATGGCTGTATTCATGTGACTCACCAGTGACTACTTTTTAAAAATATGTGTAAAAATTTTTAAATTATATTTTTTGTAGTAATATTTTATAAAGCATTGATTTGTTATATTTTAAATTTATCATACTTTAAACAAAACAGATTTAAACAACTTCAAAGGGTTTGGAAATAGCCATTATAAACAATCTTATAACTGAAGTTTTATTTTTGCTAATAATTTAAGTTGTTGTTCTTATACATATTTAGGTTTTGAAATTTTTATAAAGGTCTAGGCAGGGCGTGGTGGCTCATGCCTGTAATCCCAGCACTTTGGGAGGCCAAGGCAGGCAGATCACCTGGGGTCAGGAGTTCGAGACCAGCCTGACCAACATGGAGAAACCACATCTCTACTAAAATTACAAAAGTAGCTATGTGTAGTGGCGCATGCCTGTAATCCCAGCACTTTGGGAGGCCAAGGCAGGCGGATCACCTGAGATTGGGAGTTCAAGACCAGCCTGACCAACATGGAGAAACCACATCTCTACTAAAATTACAAACGTAGCTATGCGTGGTGGCACATGCCTGTAATCCCAGCTCCTTGGGAGACTGAAGCAGGAGAATCGCTTGAACCGGGGAGGCAGAGGCTGCGGTGAGCTGAGATCACGCCATTGCACTCCAGCCTGGGCAGCAAGAGCAAGACTGTCTAAAAAAAAAAAAAATTCTTTTTATGGGATTGCAGGCATGGTGGCATATGCCTGTAATCCCAGCTACTTGAGAGGCTGAGGCAGGATAATTGCTTGTCGAACTTGGGAGGCAGAGGTTCTGGTGAGTTGAGATTGTCCACTGTACACCAGCCTAGGTGACAGAGCGGGACTCCGTCTCAAGAAAAAAAACAAAATTGTAAAGGTCTTAATATCTTAAAAGTATGAAGAGAAATTTTCATAGAAACATCTAAAGGGGAACTGATAAAAATAATGTTCACTTTGGGGGAAGACTTGTCATATGTATAGTCATATATCACAATCCTATGATTAGGGTAGTTAGAAATAGAAAAAAAAAATAGAGTTTGTAATCCTAAGTATGTCAGAAACAACTGCAACCTTTTAAAAAACTGCTTGGATCTGAAAAGAATTGATTGTTGCTTTTTTGTATTTTTCCTAACGTTCTACTACTATATCCTCTTAATAAAATACATATTTTTGTTAGATTTTTAATATTCTGACTTTTAAATACTTGTAATGAAATTTTATTAGTATTCTTGGCTGACTTATTTTGGCTCTTGTCTCCTCCATTTGCAACCAAATTATACTTTATATGCTAGACAAGGTTTATGCCAGCCTAATTGGTTGCTGGCATTTCTTAGCCTCACAGCTGCTGTGAACTCAGCTGTGAACTAGAAAACATATAATAGGATCCTGTATTCAGAGACCAAAAGGCAATTGTCAACATGTAAAACTTGTTTTTGACAGCTCAATGAATATATGAGCTTTTATGACAAATAGCACTAATACCAGATCTTAAGTAACTATCTTAAAGATTAGAAAGTCTTGAAATATGAATTCCATGTGTTTATTTTTATTCACTGAAGCAAAGATGGCTTAAATTTGCATGTATGTTCTGTTCAGTCATTTGTGGCTTTTTTCTTTTTAAAAATCATGTGTCTTGATATTTACCAACAGATATTAAAAAGTTGAGATCTGAACTTTTTCCTTTAATTTCACCCTAACAAAAAGTTGAGCCTTAAATGAGGTAAAAAATATTTCCTAAAATGAGCTAAACATAAAATGGCTTTGATTAAAGATTATATTTCAAAATATTTATTATGTTTCATTTGGCAGATTTTATTTTTATAAATTTTTGACATCTAAGTTTGGGGTGAACATTACTTTTATATTAAGTTGAACCATATGAGATTGTATTTTTTTAGGTCAAATGGTTGAATGTAGACTAAATGGGAAAAAATGGCAGTCTTATCAACATGAACTCCCTAACCACATTCAGAAATGTAACTAACCACTATTAATTACCTTTGTATAAGTAAAATATCATCATGTGCGATCAATAAACAATGAGATTAACAGATCAGGTTTATATATAGTAAAATCTTTTCTTCCATTATAATTGCTTTTTGCCCATTCCCACTGTTTTCTTCAGCATTTTCTTAAATATTTAGATACTCAGCAATAAACAAAACAAAGGCTAAACAAATATATGAGAGGCTATAGAAATACATTGAGGACAAGCAAACTGTGTTAGTAAATGGCTTGTACTGAATATGATAAAAGCATCATCCTGTACCTACATTTTGTATCACTTTGATAACTTGGCATGATTTTTTATGTCTACTGTGATTCTAACAGTCTATCGATTATATTTGGAATGTAGCGCCAAACTTTTCTTACACACTCTTTTATTTAAAATGCCAATTGAGTTTTGTCATATACAAATATAAATCTTTCCTTACATAAATATTGGCCAGAAAAATCTTGCATTGTGAGAAAAGTACATTTTAGGAGGTTTTGGTATTAAAAACCAAGAGGTGTTCTATTGGTAAAATAATGATTGGGGAGCTATTCTGAAGGGTTTTCCTGTACTTTCCAAAACTCTTCGTGAGGCTGAGGCGGCAGTGGCTTCGGCTGGAGTAGGATGCTGGGAGGTGTTGAGGGAGGAACAGTGGCTTGTACTGTGAGGGTGTCAGGAAGGAACAGGGGAGGCAGATGGTGACATCGGGGGCAGGGGCAAATGAGCCTTGTTCAGCCACAGCCTTGGCTTTCAATCTGTGCAAGTTTAGTGAGATCATGCTGCAAGAAGCAGTGTCAGGCTGAGGACGCAGTGGACCTCGAGGAGATGATAATGGACATCGGCTCCACCCAGTTACACACCCAAAAACTGCAACTGCCATAAGCAAGGAGCTCCTGGTATGGTGGTTCTCTGCCAGTACCCTACCACACTGACAGCTCTCCCTATAGTCCTGCCTACTTATCTCCTCCCCAAGTGTCCAGCTGGTTAAGGACTATCCCCTGGGACAATTTCCCTGCAGAGAAGGGGTACCTGTTTTGCCCAGCATCTGCATTTAACAGGACAAGCTCTGACTCTGCCCTTCACACAAGTGTGATGAACCCCAGTTCCCAGGATACTTATTCAGGCCCCACATCTCCCAGCATCCTGCCCACCCAACATTTCTGGGTGGTAAAATGGACTCCAGAGTACCTGCTATTGAAGAGAAGTTCTCCTAGGTGACAAGCATTTGCTGAAGCCATGGGATACTTAGAAGCTGTCATCACCTTCCTCCTGACCCTGGTCTTAATGAAGTCCCTGGAATTAATATCTTTCCATCTCCTGGCCAGCTTGTCAATGTGCCTGTCCTCCCACCTGCCACGAATACTGGATATGGGAGGAGGTCCCTACCTGACCTCACCAGTTTGCACTTTCCGCCAGCACTGCCCACCCCCCTGGACCCTGAGGAGACAGCCTACCTTAGTCTGAATAGGGGCAACAGTACCTCCAATTTGACTCACATCATGACTCACCTGGGCATTAGTGAGGGCCTGGGCCTGGTCTTGGGCCCAGGTCATGATGCACCAGGACTTTGTTGACCCCTTAGCCACCCATCCCTGCGGTCCTCCCTAAGCAATCCCGACCTCCAGGCTTCCCTAAGCAGTCTTCAGATCCATCTTCAGGGCTCCCACCAGCCACCCATCACTACCTCCCTCCTCCTTGGCCCACCATGCCCTGCCCACTACCTTCCTGGGCCACCCCTCACTAAGTACCCCTGGCCCTCCCCCTCCTCCTCCCCCTCTTCATCCTCCTCTTCCTCCCCCTTTTCCTCCCCCTCCCCCTCCCCCTCTTCCTCTTCCTCCTCTTCCTCTCGTCCTCCACTTTACTCTTCATCTGCCCCTAACTTACTCAACCTCTACTCCTGGGCTTCCCCCCCACCACTGCCTTGTACCCCTCAGCTCCCTCAGTTTGCCCGCAGGTCCAGCTGATGCCAGAAGGTCCCAACAGCAGCGGCCTAAACAGTTTTTGCCAATGTCACCCACCCTGTCTTCCATCACTCAGGGTGTCCCCCTGGAGACCAGTAATCTGCACATCCAGCCACATACCCCAAAGTCTCTGCAGCAGCCAGACCTGCCCTCTCAGGCCTGCTCAGTGCAGGTGGGCAGCCCCTGGGCAGGCAATTGGATTATGGAATACTACCCACCTCGGCCCCCTGGGGTTGGGCAAGTCTTCACTGGCCAATGAGTGACTTCAGCCTGGGGAACTGGAGCAGTTCAGCATAGAGAGCCATAAACCAGCCTGGTGATGGATCCCCCTGGCTTTTCCAAAGGGCCTGGATTTTTAGAAGGTGAGGGGCCCATGGCCGGCCCTCAGGATCCCCACACCCTCAACCACCAGAACTTGACCCCCCACTGCTGCTGCTGTGGCTCAAGTCTTAACATCATCCTCATAGGAGACTCCTCCCCAGGTTTCTCTAAGGAGATTGCAGCAACCCTGGCTGCTATGTCTGGCTTTGAGGTGTCAGTAGCAGGTTGGAGTTGGGGCTAGGGCTAGAAGATGAGCCGTGCATGGAGCTACTGGGCCTGGAGTGACCCAGACATGCTGAGTGACCCAGTGCCCTGCTACCCGATCCTGCTCTGGAGTATTCATCACCATCCCTCTTCTTGGCCCTGTCCCCCATTACTGTCCGTTTCCTCTCTTACCCCAGCTAGTGAAGACTCCACTCTGCCCCCCAGATCCTCTCTGTAGCATAAACGAAGGATCCCAAGAATGAGAAAAAGCACAGAGTTTGTCCAGGTGGCCCTTGAATTCTGTACACGGGTGGGCCTGGAGGAGCTCAAAGGAGGGCCACAAGCGCTTGCAACTTTGAACCAATTGCCTGGAGGTCAAAGCCTGTTGGAAAGCTGGGGATATAGAGGGGAACCTGGGAGGCAGGGCTTGTCCGGATTCCTAGGGGTGAGCATTGCCAGCCCCTTCTCATCACCCTTTCCCTCTCAATGGAGGAGAGTGCCATAGTGGGTATTATTTTTAATTAAATATATTTTAATAAAAAATCAAAAAAATTCTTTGCAAGTGTTTTGTTTTTCTTCTAACATGACATTTTCTATACTAATTTATCTTTACAACTAGATTGAATTAAAATGGAAAACTTTTAAATATGTCTCTGGATTTTAAGTTTTAAAAAGCCATAGAGTTTTTGAAACTATAAGTTATCTTTTATATGGTAGTACTGATTTTATGTAACAATGTAAACTTAGAATTTTCAAATCTGACCTCATTTTCTATGAATATGACTTATGACTTGAAGATGGATTGAGACTTCTGGTCAAAATAGTACACTAAAGTTCATGTATTGGCATCCTTCTGTCCCAAACACATAAGAAGAAACCAAAAAGGCATAGCTGAGCTCAAAAACAAGATCGTGGATTAGTAATGGAACAGGAATTCTAAGAGATGGGTGAGGCTGAAGCAGGCATGGATGTCAAAAGTGATTCCTGTAGGATGATGCGGGAGAAAGAGACTTTAAAAAAGGAGAGTCAGAGTCAGTTCCATTGTTTGAAGACAAGGACTTTGTGTGGCTCCTCTTAAAAATGCTGGTTTTTTGGCCGGGCGCGGTGGCTCAAGCCTGTAATCCCAGCACTTTGGGAGGCCGAGGTGGGTGGATCACGAGGTCAGGAGATCGAGACCATCCTGGCTAACACGGTGAAACCCCGTCTCTACTAAAAAAATACAAAAATTAGCCGGGAGCGGTGGCGGGCGCCTGTAGTCCCAGCTACTCGGGAGGCTGAGGCAGGAGAATGGCGTGAACCCGGGAGGTGGAGCTTGCAGTGAGCTGAGATCTGGCCACTGCACTCCAGCCTGGGGGACAGAGCGAGACTCCGTCTCAAAAAAAAAAAAAAAAAAAAATGCTGGTTTTTAAATGGGGCTGATTTGCTCCTAGAGCTAGATTTATAAGAAATTTTCCATCAAGGAAGGCAGCCCAGTACAGGTATGGTAGAAATACAGGGGTATTCAGCCACTGTGCACTGGGAAAGTCATGTCAATTATTGTGGCTCTGTTTGTCCTGATTGGTCAGTTATCTCACCTTTAGAAATCATTAACAGGATGCCTAGAAAACTCCCATGTGTGGAATTTGAGAATATTTCTAAATAACTCATGAGACAAAAAATCATGAAAATTAGAAAAATAGGTGGAACTGAACAATAACAAAAATACTACATGTAAAAACTTGTAAGATGCTGCTAAAGCAGTTCCGGGAAAGAAATGTGTAGCTTTAGCTGCTTATAAAGAAAAAAGAAAGAATAAGGATGGTGAATGACTTAAGCATTCATCTTAAGAATTTAAGGGGAAGAAACAGTAAAATATGCCCAAAGTAAGTTGAAAGAAAGAAGTAATAATAGCAGAAATTAAGTACATAATAACTTAATAAAAAAGGCTCAACAAAGCCAGGATTATTCTTGGAAAAGACAAATGAACAAATCCCAGGTGAGATTAAGAGAAAAAAGTTTACCAAAATATTAGGAATGAAAATGTTGACATCATATCAGATGCCAGAGGCAATAAACAGATACTATGAGCTTGATGCCAAAAATACAGAAACGTTATCTAAAACTCCTAGAAAAATATAGTTATGAAAACAATAAAAAACCAATAATTCTATAATTATTAAGGAAATTGGATCTTATAATAATGCAAAGCAAGATGGTTTAACAAGTGCCTACCAAATACAACTATTCTAGAGTATGGAAAGGGAAAACTCTTCCATAGAAAATCATTTTATAAGATTAGCATAACCAGCCGGGCGCGGTGGCTCTTGCCTGCAATCCCAGCACATTGGGAGGCTGAGGTGAGCGGATCACCTGAGGTCAGGAGTTCCAGACCAGTCTGGCCAACGTGGTGAAACCCCGTCTATACTAAAAATACAAAAATTAGCAAGGTGTGGTTGCACGTGCCTGTACTCCCAGCTATTCAAGAGGCTGAGGCAGGAGAATCACTTGAACCCGGGAGGCAGAGGTTGCAGTGAGCCGAGATCACACCGTCACACTCCAGCCTGGGCGACAGAACAAGACTGTCTCAAAAAAAAAAAAAAAAAAAGGTATAACCATGATACCAAAATCGCGTAAGATTGTTATGAGAGGCTGGCAGCAGTGGCTCACACCTGGAGTCCCAGCACTTTGGGAGGCTGATGCAGAGGGATTGCTTGAGACCAGAAGTTCAAGACCAGCCTGGTCAACATAGCGAGACCCTGTCTCTACAAAAAAATTAGCCAGGCATGGTAGTGCATGCCTGTAATCCTTGCTATTTGGCAGGCTGAAGCAGGAGGATCACAGGCTGTAGTGAGCCATGATCACACCACCATACTTCAGTCTGGGCACAGAGTGAGACTCCGAACTCTTAAAAAAAAAAAAAAAAAAGTAGCTTTGAGAAAGGAAAATTGCTGGCCAGTATCAGTCTTAATTAATGGTATAAAAATCCAGAACAAAACAGACAATGCAATTCCAATCGGAATCCCAACAGGTAGTGTTTCGTGATTATTGGTTTATATGATTTTTGGAACTTCACAAGCTGATTCTAAAGTTTATACAGACATGCAAAAGGCCAAGAAGATCAAAGAGACTCTTAAAGAACAATAAGGCAGGAGGACTTATTTTATATGGCAAGACTTAATAATAAGCAAAGCTATAATACTAAGTATAATTTTAGTTCAGGGATAAAGAAATAAACTCATGCGTGTATGCTTGAACTATGACACAGGTATTATTGCTGATAAGTAGAGGGGAAAGGGGATTTTCAGGAAATGGTCCTGGAAAGGAAATTGTGTTATACAAAAAATATCAAAATGCCAGTGGATTAAGGTCTCAAATATGAAAGGTTTTGTAAAATTTTATTTATTTATTTGAGTCAGAGTCTCGCTCTGTCACCCAGACTCGAGTGTAGAGGCATGATCTTGGCTCACTTCAACTTCTGCCTCCCGGGCTGAAGCAATTCTCCTGTCTCAGCCTCCCAAGTATCTGGAATTACAGACACCCACCACCACACCTGGCTAATTTTTTGTATTTTTAGTAGAGTTAGGGTTTCACCATGTTGGCCAGGCTGGTCTCAAACTCCTGATCTCAAGTGATCTGCCCACCTCAGCCACCTAAAGTGCTAGGATTACAGGCCTGAGCCACCACACCCGGCTTGTAAAACTTTAAAAGGTAAGAGACTGTTTTACGGATCTCAATCTTAGGAAAAATTTCATAATGTACAAAAAACAAAAAAAACCCATAATGGAAAAACGAATATTTGACTACATTAGAATCTAGAACTTAAATGCATCAAAAGGCACCATAGAGAACATGAAAAGATAAGCCACAACTTTGTAGAAAATATTTGTTACACATACAACAAAAGATTAATACCAAGAATATATATAGAATTCCTGTAGAGAAGTAGCCAAAAGAGAAAGGCCCCAACACTCAAGTCAGTACTCAAAAGGCCTGAATGGCTAACAAGCACAAAAATAGGCAAAACCTCATTAAATCAGAGAAATTAGAACCATATTTGATACATTAAATCTGACTAATATTAAGTGTTTTCATGAATGTCGAGTAATTGCTAGGGGGATTACAAATCATTTTAGATACTGTGTGTTAGGTCCATATTTCATTGCTATAAAGAAATACTTGAGAGTAGGTAATTTATAAAGAAAAGAGGTTTAATTGGCTTGTGGGTCTGCAGGCTTTGCAGGAAGCATGATGCTGGCATCTGCTCAGCCTCTGGGAAGGCCTCATGAAGGCTAAGGGGGAGCAGGAGCAAGAGAGGGAGATGCCACACACTTTTAAACAGCCAGAGAACAGAACTCACTGTCGTGAGGACAGCACTCATCACCAAGGGGATGGTACTAAACTTTCATGAGAAATCCACCCCAGTGATCTAGTCACCTCCATCATCCAATCATCTCCACGGGGCCCCACCTCCAATATAGGGATTACAGTTCCACATGAGATTTAGGCAGGGATGAATATACAAACTATCACACAGCTACTATAGATAGGAAACATCATGGCACTGAAGAGAAAGGTTTTATGTATGTGGACTCAATTATTCTGTATTTCTTCTCTTATATATTCTAGAGAAATTATTGCACATTTGTACCAGTACACATATGTAAGAATGTCCATAGCATCATTGTTCCTAAATGCAGAAGCATAAAAACAACTCAAATGTCCGATAGTAGAATAGATAAAATGTATATTCATGCAATTAAATACTATATTGTAGTGAAAATAAGTTATATACATTTTATATATATGACATAAATGAATCACAAAAAAGTCTTGAGCAAAAAAAAAAAAAACCACAAGTCTTAAAGTAGTGTTAATCCATGCATATGCAATTTAAAGAGAAGCAAACTTTAGATTTGTGAGTGTATGTTATATTTAAAGGTAATAAAACTATAAAGAAAAGCCAAAGTATGATTATCTCAAATGTGAGTGTGTTACATTTAAAGGTGATAAAACTATAAAGAAAAGACAAAGTATGATTATCTCAAATGCCAGAGTAGTTACTTTTAGTACTTTTTTTTTTTTTTTTTTTTTTGAGACGTAGTTTTGCTCTTTTTGTCCGGGCTGGAGTGCAATGGTGCGATCTTGGCTTACTGCAACTTCTGCATCCCGGGTTCAAGCAATTCTGCGTCAGCCTACTGAGTAGCTGGGATTACAGGCACGCACCACCATGCCCAGCTAATTTTTTGTACTTTTAGTAGAGACGGGGTTTCACCATGTTGGCCAGGCTGGTCTCAAACTCCTGATCTCTGGTGACCCACCTACCTCAGCCTTCCAAAGTGCTGGGATTGCAGGCGTGAGCCACGGCGCCTAGCAGTTGTTATCTTTCAGAGGGGAATGTATGGGGTTTCAAAAGTGTTTTTTAACCTAGCTGGTGGTAGTTACACAGGTGTTTGCTCTATTATTTTTTGTTAATGTAGAAGTATATGTGATATAATTCACAGTAAAGCAAATGGTGAATCAAAGAGAGTCAAAGGGCAATGAGTTAGTGAAGATGGAGTACAGGAGTTTTCTCAGGTGAATCAGAGAAATGGGATGGTATTTGGAAGGCCACATGGAAAGATTGTTGCATTTTCTAAGGAAAGATATTTCCAGTCCTGATTAGTCTTATTAACATCTATGCATGATCCCTATTAACAACTGAGACTTGAGCATCTCATTGTTCTCCCCCTAGTGCCATCATTCTCCCAGTCATCCAGGCTTGAAACTTTGTTATGCCTATATGTTGTCACCATATCATGATTTTTTCCTTTGAAAATTTTTTCATGTATCTTATTATTGTTTCTCTTATTACTTAACACCTTTGTTAACAGGTGTTTACTATTTGACTTTTGAAATAAATCATTGGATGTCTTTGTTAAAAGAAAGAAAAAAATAAAAATTTTAAAAGAAAACAAATTATAAATTTGTATTTCAATTTAAAAAGAAGTACTTGAGTAGTTCAATGAAAAGCCATATATAAGACAATTAAAAAATATTTAAAGGCATATTGGGCAAAGTTGGTTTTTAAAAGGACAATAACATTTTTTAGAGACGTCTTTTGGTGCAAATAAAAGCCCCATGCTGCATTGGTATGGTAGGTAGTGTAGATGGTTCTAGTTATCTGATTAATTGGCAAAAAGCAAATGCTTAAGATAACTGTTTATTCATTTCTTATTGCTGGAATTTAATATTCACTTCTTGTTGGATGAGTAAACTGGATTATGGTAGAGATAAGGCAACATAATTCTCAGTTCTGCCCTGCTCAACTTCTAGAGTTTAGTCTTAGATCAGATGCTTTTGACTCTGCAAACTTGTGATTTAAGGCTTTCTGGATTTGTGCACTGCTGGTTGAGGTCATAGAGTTTCCAATATTGAGAAGACTGCTGATACTGGATGTTATCTCCTTGATTTTTTTTTTTCTTTTTTTTTTTTTCCTTTTTTTTTGGAGACAGGATCTCACTCTTGCCCAAGCTGGAGTGCAGTGGCACAATCATGGCTCACTGCAACCTTGATCTCCTGGGCTGAAGCAATCCTCCTACCTCAGCCTCCCAGGTAGCTGTGGCTATAGGTGGACACCACCACGCCCTGTTGATTTTTACATTTTTTTCATAGAGTTGAGGTCTCGCTATGTTGCCAACCTGGTCTCAAACTCCTGGGCTCAAGCCATCCTCCTACTTCTGCCTCCCAAAGTGCTGGGATTACAGGTGTGAGCCACTGTGCCTGGCCTCCTTGATTTTCTTTATCCTCTCATTGCCAATCTCTCTAGGCTGTCTTTGGAAATTGAGGTCCATGTGAATTTGTGACCTGTATTCCTGGTATGTGTTTTGCTCCACTGGCCCACCTGTTTTTTGTACACCTAGTTATGGTACATTAAGTCACTCCTTGCCCAGAAGGGTGGGAATATCTTGGTAGATGCCCAACAATAAGAATGGTTGTGTTGGTCTTGCCTTTTGGAATATGCACATATTTTTCCCCCATTCTCATTATTGTGGTAATTCTACTGGTAATTGCATGGAGATCCACCCTGGTAACTCATTTCTTTTTTCTTTTTTTTCCAACTAGATTTGATAGCTAGGTGTGTCATTTCTTTAACCTCAACCACAGCCTCTTCAATTCCTTCATTTCCTCTTCATATTCTTCACAGTAGTCTGATATTCAAATGCATCTTCCTTAGGCTGAAATACTTCCTTCCTTTCTGTTGATAAAACCATATCAATGTTTTATTAAACTCTTTTACTTTCTCCAAAACCTTTGTTGCTATAATCATCTTGTCCCCACTAGTGGGTATTAGTATGTTGTGGGGCTGCCACGGGCGGTTGGGGAAAGGATGGCTGCCAGGTCTCAGCCTCGCTATTCATGTTGTAGAGATGGTGATTGATGCAGGGCTTGATGCAGCAGTGGTAGGCTCCTCCCAGATTGTGATGGTGACTGGGCTGCTTATGGCTCTCTGGGGTTCACTCTTCATTTCCACCACCAATTAAACTCATCCTCTTTTTCATATGCTGTGGCAGCCATGCAGGTGCACTGCTTAAATGTCTCTCTAAGAAAGAATTCCAGTTTCAGGGAATGCAGTTAGCTGACAACGTGCAGTTGTTAGTACCTTCAGGGCCTTTGGGTTTGGGGTTGAGAACTTGAATTTCCTGGGAAATCCACAGCCAGTGATAGAGCATGGCATGGGTAATAGGACATATCCATTTTGGCTCAGTGCAGGACTCCTCTAATGGGCAGTCTTGCTCTGAAGCACTCTACAGGGTTGACCAAGACTTTGTTAGATCTGCATCAAGGTCTGAGACTTTCTCTGCTCAGTCCTGCTTCATAGCCACTTCCTTCCTAGGTTTCAAATCTGTGTCATGGTCTGAAAGTTTTCAATTTTTTTTTTTTTTAATTTTAATCTTTTTTTTTTTTTTTTGAAGCAGAGTCTTGCTCTGTCACCCAGGCTGAGGGCAGTGGAGCGATCTTGGTTCACTGCAACCTCTACCTCCTGGGTTTAAGCCGTTCTCCTGCCTCAGCCTCCTGAGTAGCTGGGATTACAGGTGCCCACCACCACACCCAGATAATTTTTGTATTTTTAGTAGAGACTGGATTTCACCATGTTGGCCAGGCTGGTGTCGAACCCCTGACCTCAAGTGATCTGCCGACCTCAAGTGATCTGCCCACCTCAACCTCCCAAAGTGTTGGGATTACAGGCGTGAGCCACCTGGACCTGGCCTGGTCTGAAAGTTTTCTGTGCCCAGTCCTCTTTCCTCCCCACTTTTATCTTGAGCAATAAACCTCTTGTACTTCCAACTCTCTCATCTGCTTCTCAGAGGACTCTAAATGACACATATCGCTTCCACTGGTTGTTTACCTAATTTATCTCTAAAACTGAAGTAAGGATTATCTAATTTCCCTTTTTTAACTCCCTTTTGACTCCTCCCAGTATTTTTTTAGGTCATCAATTTCACCCACCCCCAGCACCTGCATCTCCTCTAATACCCATCTATATTAGTAAAAGGCACCACTGTTTACTTAGTTGCATTTACATTTTTCACATTTAAGTTTGTGACCCATCTTTTGGAGAAGCCGGGGGAATGGAGTTGGTATTGTGAGAGATGGGAATCAGACAGTTTAAAAGGAGTGACTTTAGTAAGGCATGAATGAGGTCACAGGTAATGCGGGTCAGATCATGTGGGACTTTGTTATGTCATTAATTGGCCATTGAAAGGACTTTAGCTTCTACTCTGTGTGAGATGGGGGATGGGGAGTCATTGGAAGGTTTTGAGCAAAGGAGTAGTATCTCACTTACTTTTTACCAGGGACATTTTGGCTGCTCTGGAGAATAGACAGAGGGCAGATAAGTTGGAAGCAGGAAGACTAGTTGGGAGAGTATCACAGTAATCTAAGTACAAGGCATTGGTAGCTTGCACCAAGGTGATAACAGTGAAGTTGTTAAGAATTGGCTCATTATCTGGGGGCAAGACTCAAGCAATGTCATTTTATTTTGTAAAAGCTCTCTAGGAGTTTCTGGTACACATGAGGGTTGAGAATTTGTGCTACCATTTATACATTTTTATAGGAATGCCTGGACTTAAGACATATAGACATCTTCATCAGCTTAATTGAAGTGGGTAGAGAAGCATAGTGATTAATAGCAAGTACTTTTATATCTGACCCAGGTTTAGATCCGTGCTACTTATTCACTGTAACTTTGAGCTTTATTTTTTCATCTTTAAATGCAGATACCTACTTTGTAGGTATATTTGTTATGATTAAATGAACGAATGTGAATTAAATGAGCTAGTATCTGACATATTCATGCTTAAAAAGTAGTAGCTTAAAGAAATCTGACGCATGAAATGATAAAAATTTTAGGATTGATGATGCTCAGTGTTGTTGAGGATGTGGAGGAATAGGTCCCACTGTTGGTGAGAATGTATACAAAGGGCAGTTTAGGAATATCTATCAAAATTTCAATTTTCGCGACCCACTAATTCTCCTTTTGAAATTTTATTTGTGGAAACATTCACACCTATGTTCAGACATTCAGTGCAGCATCTTAGAATAGCAAACAGTTAGAAATAATACTCCTAATAAAGGAATAAATTGGATGTATTCATTTATGGAATGCTTTGTGGTTATGAAAAATAATAGGTAGGTCCATACATACTGTCATGGAAAGATCACTAGTATGTATTTTAGTTTTTTGTTTTTTTTGTTTTTTTTTGAAAGCAACACCAGTGTATCATTTGAGAGTACTTAACATCCTCACTATTTGAAATCTATAAGATTATGTTCATTTATCACTTATATGGATTTTTATATGAGCTCATATAAAAGGTAGGCCAAAGGCCAGGCATGGTGGCTTACGCCTGTAGTCCCAGCACTTGTGGAGGCCAAGGTGGGCAGATCGCTTGAGACCAGGAGTTTGAGATCAGCCTGGCCAACATGGAGAAACCCTGTCCTCTACTAAAAATACAAAATTTAGCCAGGGCCAGGTGTGGTGGCTCACGCCTGTAATCCCAGCACTTTGGGAGGCCGAGGAGGGTGGACTACTTGAGGTCAGGAGTTCGAGACTAGCCTGGCCAATGTGGTAAAACCCCATCTCTACTAAAAATACAAAAATTAGCCTGGTGTGGTGGCATGTGCCTGTAATCCCAGCTACTTGGGAGACTGAGGCAGGAGAATTGCTTGAACCCCAGAGGCGGAGGTTGTCATGAGCTGAGATTGCTCTACTGCACTCCAGCATGGGTGACAGAGCAAGACTCTGTCTCAAAAAAAAAAAAAAGAAAAAGAAAAAGAAAAAAACCAGGCATGATGGTGCACACCTATAATCCCAGCTGCTATTTGGGAGGCTGAGGCATGAGAATTGCTTGAGACTCTGTCTCAAAAAAAAAGAAAAAAGAAAAGGTAGGTTGTGCACAGTGACTCACGCCTGTAATCCCAGCACTTTGGCAGACCAAGGCAGGTGGATTCCCTGAGCCCAGGAGTTTGAGACCAGCCTGGGCAACATAGCAAGACCCTGTCTCTGTTAAAAATGAGATAAAATAAAATAGAAAAGAAAAGAAAAGGCAGTGATGTCATAAACAATAATACTTATAATATTATAATATTATAATACTTATCAAATTATTATAGTGCCCATGTTTTAACAGTATTGAATGCCTTATAATAACATTGTTTGTTTTCTGTACTATATATCTGTTTTTAGATATTTAAAGAGCTATAAATTATCTTAAGGTAAATTATAGATGCCCTCAAGGATTTCTGTTAGGAAATATTGAAGATGCAGATATATTGCATAGTTTCTGTCTCTATTTGACTAATAACCAAATGGATAGGTAAGATGAAAACAGATGAAATAAATTTTTTAAAAAGTATTTTATATAAGTATATATTCTGTTAATATGCTTCTAGGAATTTGTCCTAGGCAAATAATCCGACAAGTACATAATGACAAATATGCAATAGTATTCATTGCAGTGTTTATAATAATAATAAATTGCACATAACCTAAGTGATAAGTATTAATTTATGATAATGAAATATTATGTAATAATTAAAAATAATTATTTAGATCTATAGTTACTAACAGATAAAACCTACAATCTACTAAAAAGGGAAAATAAGTTTAATATATTATATATAATATCTTCTCTTTACAGATTATAAGACTAGGGTAGTCAGGGAAAGTAAAGAATAGAATAGATTTGGATAGATAACATGTAGAAGAGGACATTTTAAATGAGCACTTCCCAACCTTTTTGGACTCACATTTCTTAATTTTAAAATTTTATCAATTTGCATTGTACATGGTAAAATGGTTTTTAAGTAAAAAGTATTTTATGTCAGTATAATACTTAAAACTGCTTTCTGAGCCAGGCGCAGTAGCTCATGCCTGTAATCCCATCCCTTTGGGAGCCCGAGGTGGGTGGATCACTTGAGGCCAGGATTTCGATACCAGCCTGTGCGATATGGTGAAACCCTGTCTCTACTAAAGATACAAAAATTAGCTGAGCATGGTGGCGTATGGCTGTAATCTCAGCTACTTGGGAGGCTGAGGCACAAGAATCACTTGAATCCAGGAGGCGGAGGTTGCAGTGAGCCAAGATTGCATCTGCACTATAGCTTGGGTAACAGAGCGAGACTGTCTCAGGAAAAAAATTTTTTTTTGCTTTGTAAATTTTTGTTCTTTGTTGTATAGAATCATTTTTGGCTCATAGTAAGGAAACTTTCTAATGTTTAGAACTGTTTAACAGTTTAAGATTTCAGGCATTGTATGTCACTGTGTGACCATTTATCATATATGCTGAAAATAAACTTTAGGTCTTATCTAATTTACTCATTTATTGGACTTGACAAGTAGCAAATTGATTTACAGCCCCATGGACAAAGTTTATTCCCTGCGCCTGAGGGTCTGTGGAAATCTCTCATAAAGAAAAGTAGTGTCATTTTTTTTTTTTTTTAATTTCCAAGTTATAAAATTTTATTTCACAGTGTTTAGGAATGCCATAATTTGTGGCATTTTAAAGGTGTATACTTTATTTCCACGTAGGCCGAATACATCAAGCAATGGTAACATCTTTAAATGAAGATAATGAAAGTGTAACTGTTGAATGGATAGAAAATGGAGATACAAAAGGCAAAGAGGTAAGATCACTGGGTTAAATTTTATTCCTAGTCCTGCAATCAAGATTCTGAATGTAAAACCAGAAAGTACATAATGCATATATTTTTATTATTCCTTTAAAACTTTGAAATGATTAAAAATTTTCACTTAAAGGTAGATTCCTCCTGTATCTCTTATGTGATTGCACATATCAATCTTAATTATTTGATAAAAATATACTATTCTTTAAGTCTAGCTCACACAGTTTGAAAATGTGCTATAATATTTAATTATGTGGTTCTATTGGTCGCTGTGTTGTTAGCAATTCATAGAGTCAATGAATTTGAAAATGATATTTTGAGAGAAATTCTTTAAATTTGGGGATTATAATTCTAAATCATTTGTAAGGCTAAGGGATTGTATTCTTTTTTGTTTGTTTGTTTTTGAGACAGGGTCTCACTTTGTCACCCAGGCTGGAGTGCAGTGGCATGATCACAGCTTACTGCAGCCTTGACCTCCTGGGCTCAAGTGACCCTCCAACCTGTCTCCAGAGTAGCTGGGACTACAGGTGTATACCACCACACCTGGCTAATTTTTGTATTTTTTGTAGAGATGGGGTTTCACCCATGTTGCCCAGGCTGGTCTCAGACCCCTAGGCTCAAGTGATCTGCCCACCTTGACCTCCCAAAGTGCTAAGATTACAGGCATGAGCCACTGCACGCAGCTGAGGTACTGTATTCATTAGGCTATAGTAATTTAAGAGTTATTTACTGTGTCAATTTATTTGAAAAATAAAAGGTTAATTGTCAGAATATATTGTCAAAAGACTATGTGTGTGTGTTGTGAACAGATTGACCTGGAGAGCATCTTTTCACTTAACCCTGACCTTGTTCCTGATGAAGAAATTGAACCCAGTCCAGAAACACCTCCACCTCCAGCATCTTCAACCAAAGTAAACAAAATTGTAAAGGTTAGTGATGAAAATTCAGAGTGCAGGACACTGGGAGTGGGGGTGGTGGGGGGGTGTAGATGTGTATGTATTCTAGTTTGAAATTGGTAGGCTTTGAAGAGTTTAAGAATTGATTAATTTGCTTTTTCTGCCATCCATATTCATGTACATACATACATATTTTCAAGGATTAAGGTTGTCTAATTCACAATTATGACAATCACTGGATAAGGTCTTAGAAATTTCTCACCTAATTAGGATTTTTCCTGAGACTAAAGTTTCTCAGGAGATATACATCAAAACCATTTGCTTGGTGTTTGTTAAATGAATACATATGACTTTGACAAAGGCATAATAGCTATTTTTTAGGAATAATAACTACCAACTCTGATAGTCTTTTGAAATTACAATTCTGCTATTTGTTTCTTAGAGAAAGATGGGAAATGATACTGTAGTTCACTTCTATATTGTCTGTCATGATATACCTTAAAACTGTGCTAAATCCTCCCTGGCAGTTTTATCTTTATAAAAATTAAAAGCACATTATTCTTACGGCTTTTAAAGATAATTCTCCTTCCTTTCTCTTAAGATCTTTCAGTATTAAATTTTTGTTTCAAAATACAACTCTTTTTAAAACAGGTAGTATTGCAAAGTTGTTGAATCTGCAGTTCTTTGTATTCATTTCAACAAGCATTTGTGGTTTTGTTTTTTTGTTTTTTTACACTGTGCCAAATACTATGCTGGACAAAATACAAAGATGAATGATGATATGGCTTTCAGCCTGTAGGAACTTGATATCTTTCAGGGAGGACATAGATAAGCATCTAAATATAGTATGATAGAAGCAACAAAACCTTGTTTTGTAAACTATGCAGATGAACATAAGGCATATTTTCAACTCATGAGTTTAATCATATTGAGAGTCACCACTTAGAGGTTATTTGCTACCACTTACAAATGGGTTGTTTTTTATATTCATCTTCAAAATAAAGGATCTTCACTGGAGGATCTTTATAGTTTATTCTTCCTGGTATATCATTAACAACCTTTACTGTACATTAGAATTACCTGGAATAGAATAAATCAGTATATTTTAAAAATAAATATTTACTATTAATGCTATCAATATTCAAGTTCCTTTATATATTTTCCTCTATCCTCCAAAAATATTCAGGAATTAATATGAGCCAGGCACTGATCTAAGGACTTTCTTCACAACGACCTATGAGGTCATTACTACTGCTATTCCTGTTTCATTGATGAGAAAACTGAAACAAAGAGCGGTTAAGTAGCTTCACAATAATATGTGTTTTAATCATCATACTATGCAGCTAAAACCATGTAATAAATGTCATTTCTGAATAAGAGGGGGTAAAAAAATAAATATTTATTTTTATAAGTATTAAAAAGTATTTTTAAAGTATTAAAATAAATCAATATTTTTTAAAATACTGATTTATGGGCCCCACTCCCAGAGATTCAGTTTTATTTTACCTAAAGGGAGGCACTGGCATCAGTGTCCTTTTAATAGTACTCATCTGATTTGAATGTGTAGCCAAGGTTAAAACAACTACGTTATTTGATATCTTTTTTGAGGTGAATAAAAGGAAGCCTTCATGAATAAATTAGAGGACCAAAAGTTTGCTGCCTTAATCTGTACAGTGTCCAAGTCTTAGAAACTCTTATGAAACCTTTTTAGGATAACTTACAATGTACATTTTATAGTATTCTGATATTTCAGTTTAACAAGGGGTTCTAAGCTGTCTAGAACTAATATTTTATGAATTACCCCCTCTTATTCAGAAATGACATTTATTACATGGTTTTAGCTGCATAGTATGATGATTAAAACACATATTATTGTGAAGCTACTTAACCTTTCTTTGTTTCAGTTTCCCCATCGATGAAATGGGACTAGCAGTAGTAATGACCTCATAGGTTGTTGTGAAGAAAGTCCTTAGATCAGTGCCTGGCTCATATTAATTCCTGAATATTTCTGGAGGGTAGGGGAAAATATATAAAGGAACTTGAATATTGATAGCATTAATAGTAATTCATTAAGATTATAGTTTTTCTTCATTTTGTTTTATATTCTTACATATCTGCCTACTTTTGTTTAATTGAAAGCAACTCAGATCATGATACATATGAGGAAAATATAATGAGCATTTTTTCCTTTCATAGAATCGACGGACTGTGGCTTCCATTAAGAATGACCCTCCTCCAAGAGATAATAGAGGTAAAGTAAAATTTTATCTCTTAATTTTGGCTTTTGGCTTCTTAGTATGTTCCTGACGACGTAAATCAAAAGTAAACATTACCCTTGATGTTGGTATTTATGTAAATTTTACCTGGTTAATTTTAAGAGGGTTTTTTTTTTTTTTTTTGGCAGGGGGGTGTTTGTTTGTTTTGTTTTGTTTTTTGAGCAGGGTCTTGCTCTCTCACCCAGTCTGGAGTATAGTGGCATGAACACAGCTCACTATAGCCTTGACCTCCCAGGGTCAAATGATCCTCTTACCTCAGCCTCACATGTAGCTGGGACCACAAGCGTGTGCCACCATGCCCAACTAATTTTTTTGATTTTTTTGTAGAGATAGCCTTTCCATGTTGCCTAGGCTGGTCTTGAACTCCTGGGCTGAAGTGATCCTCCTGACTTGGCTTCCCAAAGTGTTGGAATTACAGGCGTGAGCCACCATGCCCAGCCTGGTGTCTCCTTGATTTCCTAATACAATATACCAATAATACTAAAAAATGATTTTGTCCGGGTGTGATGGCTCAGGCCTGTAATTCCTACACTTTGGGAGGCTGAAGCGGGTGGATCACCTGAGGTCAGTAGTTCGAGATCCCCCTGGGCCAACATGGTGAAACCCCGTCTCTACTGAAAATACAAAAAATTAGCCAAGCGTGGTGGCAGTGCCTGTAATCCTAGCTACTCGTGAGGCTGAGACAGGAGAATTGCTTGAACCCGAGTGGCAGAGGTTGCAGTAAGCCGAGATCACACAACTGCACTCCAGCCTGGGCAACAGAGCGAGATTCCATCTCCAAAAAAAGAAAAATGATTTTTAAAATGTATGGGATGATGGCTGGGCACGGTGGCTCCTCCCTGAAATCCCAACACTTTGAGAGGCCGAGGCAGGTGGATAACCTGAGGTCAGGAGCTCAAGACCAGCCTGGCCAACATGGTGAAACTCCGTCTATAATAAAATACAAAAACTAGCCAAGTGTGGTGGCATATACCTGTAATCTCAGCTACTCAGGAGGCTGAGGCAGGAGGATCACTTGAACCCAGGAGGTGGAGGTTGCAATGAGCCAAGATTGTATCACTGCACTCCAGCCTGGGCAGTAGAGTGAGACCCTGTCTCAATAAATAAATAAATAAATAGATAGATAGATAAATAAATAAATAAATAAATAAAAATAAAATGGATGGGATGAATATGAAACTATGAAATGCAATTTTTAATTCATCTTATTTACTAAATAATTTTGCAAATTCGAGAAGAATATCATGAGAAAGAAAGGAATGGGGAAAGAGTCAATTAGTTGGCTGATTTCACTAGCTGAAGAAAAGTTGAACACACATAAAAATTGTGTGGTTAACTGAAGTCTCCCATATATTTTCAGCCAGGACATGAAAAGCATAGTGAATTTATTTTCTGCTGTTTAGTGGTTCAGAATTGTCTTTTCTGGCAGTATTCTTTCTCTGTGTGTGTGGATGGTAGACCAGGATGGACAGAAGTATTAAAATGAGAGGCTGAAAGTAGAGGGACAGTCCTTCATTTAAACACTATCTTTTGAGTCTTATGTAAATTTATATTTCTTGTAAAATTTGATATTTATATTTAATTTTATATTCTTTTTTCTACTTGTATAGTATCCACATTGAGAAATTCTCTGCTGAAGATTTGCATATTTGAGGAGCAAAGAGTGGGATTTGGAATATAGGGAGGGTTGAAGGATTCTAAGTTTTTACTCTCTGTATATATTTGATTAGTGTAAATTTTAAAAAATGAGAATACATGTAAAATTTATATTTTGCTGGGAGTGGTGGTTCACGCCTTTAATCCCATCACATTGGGAGGCCGACGTGGGTAGATCACCTGAGGTCAAGAGTTTGAGGCCAGCCTGACGAATATGGTGAATCCCCGTCTCTACTAAAATTACAAAAATGAACCGGGCCTAGTGGCGTGCGCCTGTAGTTCCAGCTACTCGGGAGGCTGAGGCAGGAGAATCACTTGAACCCGGGAGGTGGAGGTTGCAGTGAACCGAGATTGCACCACTGCACTCCAACGAGGGTGACAGAGCGAGACTCCATCTCAAAAAAAAATTTATATTTTGCACACATATTTTAGGAGGATTTCTTTGCAGTTTAAAGTTTTAAGACATGGAGCGGTTTATATATACATATATATGTATATTTTGTTTTCTTCACATATATATTTTAAAGGATTATTAAAAATCAAGCTTGGCTTTGGTTTTTATGTAAATTATTTAGATTGAATTTTGTAGCTAAAATTACATTGGTGAAAGCTAGGTCTGCACATATTACTTTGAAAGCCTCTTAGCTTATGTCAGTTTATTGAACAGAATTATAAACTATATTATATTTTACATATATAAATAGAAAACTTGGCAACTTACTAATGTAACTTTTAAGGATCAGGTTTTTGGGGATATCTCTTCCTTTTACTAAGGTTATTTTTACTAATTTTCTATCCTGAATTAAATTTTTTTTTTCTTACAGTGGTTGGTTCAGCACGTGCACGGCCCAGTCAATTTCCTGAACAGTCTTCCTCTGCACAACAGAATGGTAGTGTTTCAGATATATCTCCAGTTCAAGCTGCAAAAAAGGAATTTGGACCCCCTTGTATGTAAATTATGTATCAAGGATTTAGTCATTTTAGGCATACATGTATTCTCTCTTGGTCATCCTTTTTAAATCCTCAAAGAGTAAACAGTCTAAATACAAGCTTGATTGCAGATTTCATTTTACCACTGTGGAAAATTTAACTTCTTTTTATTAGTTTAGTCTGTTAATTGGGTTTTTTAAAGTATATTTTGGAGCAAAAATTTTTTTGTGAAATTATAGCAATGTTTCAGTTTGAGTTTAAAATTCTGGTCAGATGATAATTTGTCAGATGTTACAGAAGAAAGTCTTGTGCTCCTTGATTCTTTGAATTCAAAAATGTATGTTTCTAAACCAAGAGATGACATGTATCAATATGTTTGAGTCATTTTTCTGGACTCTCATCTGTACATTGTCCTATTTTAGTTTTGGTAAAGCAGTTCATTAAGTAAAGCTCACATAGTTGTTATAGGCATGCTTTGTCACTGTGTACCTTTTGTGTGTGTGTGGTGAAGTTATACATAAAAAAATATAATATTAGTACTCTAAAAAAGAAAACTATACTTCTACAGCTCATGTTGTCTTTTCAGCACGTAGAAAATCTAATTGTGTGAAAGAAGTAGAAAAACTGCAAGAAAAACGAGAAAAAAGGAGATTGCAACAGCAAGAACTTAGAGAAAAAAGAGCCCAGGTTCGTAACATAAACATATATTTTGTTTATATACTAACCAGCGATTAGATTGTATCAGTGAAGGTAATTGATGTGACAAAAATAAGGCATTTTTTTGGAGAATTTTAAGAATTCCTTAAATTGATATTGAGGAATAATATAAACTCATGTGAAAATAAGTTACCATAACACGTTTTTACTGTATTGTTCTTTTCATGTTTTATGGGTATGTGTTAACGCTAAAATTTGTTCCGTTAAGAAAAAGCCATTGTGTTACAGAATTCTAATGTGTATAGCATTACATTTAAGAATTTTTATTTTATTTCATTTTATTTTATTTTATTTTATTTTATTTTATTTTATTTTATTTTATTTTATTTTTGAGACGGAGTCTCGCTCTGTTGCCCAGGCTGGGGTGCAGTGGCCGGATCTCAGCTCACTGCAAGCTCCGCCTCCCAGGTTCATGCCATTCTCCTGCCTCAGCCTCCCGAGTAGCTGGGACTACAGGCGCCCGCCACCTCGCCCGGCTAGTTTTTTGTATTTTTTAGTAGAGACGGGGTTTCACCGTGTTAGCCAGGATGGTCTCGATCTCCTGACCTCGTGATCCGCCCGTCTCGGCCTCCCAAAGTGCTGGGATTACAGGCGTGAGCCACCGCGCCCGGCCAGAATTTTTATTTTAAAAAGACCTAAAAATACATTGGGAAAAATATCTAGTTAAAGTGCATGATTAAACTATAAATTTTATTACTGTTTTTGTATGGTTAATAAGTTCACATGTCTTAGTGAAACAGGGGAAATTCCTTGTGTTTTGATTTATGCCACATATGAAGAGTGGATCTATCTCTATTATGTCCCCCTCGAGGTCCCTTCAGATGGTAGCAAGACTGCTTAATAGCAGTGGGAAAATTGCACAGAGAACTGGTCTTTTGCCCTTCTACAGGTCTTTACATGTTAGACATTTTGTTATTATACATATAACTCCACCATTGTGCTTGTATGGCATCTATTACATTCTCAGAACTACTCTTCTCTAATAAAACATCAGGATTATTTATTTACTAGTATGTTCAAATGCCCTTAATCATGTGAAACTACCAGTTCAGATGTTGTGTTGTAGAATTGTGGACCTAGTATTATATCCAACCTGAATGGATCAGCTTTTATCTGAAAGTGACCTGAGAATGACCAATTGGGTTTTGAAATAAATAATAAAACAGATTATCTACTAATACTTAGCATAGATGCCACCTGGTGTTTCCTGTGGGTACTTCATAATACTTACACATCTCTCTGTGATCTCTTAATTCTCACTTCACAGTCTGCTTCTCAGTTGACATAGGTGGTATTATTTCCTAGAAGAAGGTTAATTTAAAGTAAGTTTCAGTAACAGTTTGTAATTTAGTTGCATTCAAAAAAAAATCTTAATATGATGTATAAAAAATGTGACTTCTTAGAATGATTAATAATTTATTGTTTAAGGCTAGGAGAGGCTGTTGACTATTGCTATTTGTATTTTAATCTGAATTTTCTGTTTTGAAGCCAAATAAATTGTAGTTGGCATTCAAAAATCTGAATTTTAAAGATTTTTAAAAAATGATCTTGGCTTCTGATTCCTTTAGTTCTATGTTCTGTCGATTTGGGGGCAGTTTTGTTATTACTTAGTATTTTTCAGAGGGTCAGCAAATATACAAAATGAAGACAAATGAATCTGTATTTATACTTTGCTGAAACACTGGATTAAATAAGAAGATAAATCTGCTTAAATGAATTTTCCTAGAATTTCAGCTTTTCTAGAGTTATTTGCCAGTGGTTAACATGAGCATTATTTCTCTGTTGCTCCATTTTATAGAATAATTAAGGTATATGTATAACAGGTGGATTTTTGAAATAGGTAAATGGTAACTTCAATGAAGAGTCTTTAATTTGGAGTTAACAGAATGCATACAGACTAAGAGAACTGTGTTTGTAATATGAAAGTGGTTCAGAGCTGATTATGAAACCACAACTGTGAAACTATATCATATCATCAGTTGGAGTTTAGGCTTGGTTATGACAAATGGCACAATTTAATTTTCAAGCCAAATATAAATGCAAAAAATACATTATTATATTTATAATGGTGAATTCTCTCTGTCTTCTAATAGGACGTTGATGCTACGAACCCAAATTATGAAATTATGTGTATGATCAGAGACTTTAGAGGAAGTTTGGATTATAGACCATTAACAACAGCAGATCCTGTAAGATTCTTTGCAAACCATTATTCTGGAACTTTTTATGCTTCAAATAAAAACATGTATTTGACACTTGCTAAATTCATACTGTATTCAGCTATGTAGTTTTTCCTTTCCTTATGGGTGCTCATTCACCATATTTTAAGAAAAGTGATTATCCACATTAATGCTCGTTTTCCATAATTTAGTATATGAGATATGCTGCCTATAGCGATGTCCTTCTCAAAGCAAAACCTCCCTGTCTTTGGAAGGGCAGAGCAACACTTAAGGAGTGATAGCAGAAGACTCACTTTCCGGGCCGGGCGCGGTGGCTCAAGCCTGTAATCCCAGCACTTTGGGAGGCCGAGACGGGCGGATCACGAGGTCAGGAGATCGAGACCATCCTGGCTAACATGGTGAAACCCCGTCTCTACTAAAAAATACAAAAAAAACTAGCCGGGCGAGGTGGCGGGCGCCTGTAGTCCCAGCTACTCGGGAGGCTGAGGCAGGAGAATGGCGTAAACCCGGGAGGCGGAGCTTGCAGTGAGCTGAGATCCGGCCACTGCACTCCAGCCTGGGAGACAGAGCGAAACTCTGCCTCAAAAAAAAAAAAAAAAAAAAAAAAAAAAAAAAGACTCACTTTCCTTTCTGGCTATGAATTATACTTTGATCTCAGTTCCAAGTTTATCTTTGTCTTGGGCTATAGATCCCACCATCATTTCTAATTTACTGTTGGTAATTTGTTAGTTTTAAATGTTACTCTGGCTTTTAACGATAAGTGATGGTTGTTGAGGGCTGCAGTGGACCAGAAATCTAGAACTGGAAAAAATCCTCTGCTCTTATTACTCCACTCCCTTGCTGTTGATGAATGAGAATTCATTGGACAGGGAATGCTTTTTTTTTTTTTTTTTTTTTTGAGACGGAGTCTTGCTCTGTTGCCCAGGCTGGAGTGCAATGGTGTGCAATGGTGTGATCTCCGCCTGCCGGTTCAAGCGATTCTCCTGTCTCACCCTCCCGAGTAGCTGGGACTACAGGCATCTGCCACCACACCCAGCTAATTTTTGTATTTTTAGTAAAAACGGGGTTTCACCATTTTGGTCAGGCTGGTCTCAAACTCCTGACCTCAGATGATCCACCCGCCTTCGCCTCCCAAAGTGCTGGGATTACAGGCGTGAGCCACAGCTCCCAGCCAGGAATGCTTTTATAACTAATTGGTACTTATAAAAAATAATCTATCTGACATAGCATATACAGAATGTGTTAGTTACAAAAAAGACATTTGTGTTAGATAGATGTATTATATAGAATTGTTGATAGTACTTGTATCCCACATATTTTAGGCCTTGCTATTCCTTCATGTATTTCACTTACTACACGGGAGCTCACCCTTTAGGACAGGAATTGGCAAACGTTTTCTGCAAGGGTCTTTGGCTTTGGAACTATATGGTCTTTGTCACAATTACTGAACTCTGCCATTGTATTGTAAAAGCAACCATACACAATACATAAATGATGGGTATGACATTTGTTTCAATCAATGTGTGTCAGTAAAACTTTGCAGAAGAAGTAGGTAGTAGCTAAATTAGGCCCACAGGCCACAGTGTACCAATCCTTGATTTATGTTAATTATTATTAAAATGAGGCATGTATTGGGAACAAAAATTTTATAAAAAAATACTTAGGCATAAGAACTGGCATATTTATAAAATAGTTCAAATGATTTGGCTCAGTAATCATCTGAGAATCCTGTTTCTTGCCAGTAATTATCTTTGCTAGCAACTTTCCCTGTGATCAACCTATATGTCACTTAGTAGAATAGAAATGTTTACTTTTGTTGTGTATAGCACATCTTGAAGTGGATAATACAGCTTTTTTTTTTTTTTTTTTTTTTTTTTTGGAGACAGAGTCTTCTCTGTTGCCCAGGCTGGAGTATAATGGCAGGATCTTGGCTCACTGCAATCTCTCCACTTCCCGAGTTCAGGCAGTTCTCATACCTCATGCCTCATCCCTCATGCCTCATGCCTCAGCCACCCGAGTAGCTGGAATTACAGGCGTGCACCACCATGCCCAGCTAGTTTTTGTATTTTTAGTAGAGACAGAGTTTTACCATGTTGGCCAGGCTGGTCTTGAACTCCTGACCTCACCTGCCTCGGCCTCCCAAAGTGCTGGGATTACCCACTGCGCCTGGCATCACAGCTTTTTTTTTTTTGGTCCTGAGATGGAGTCTCACTGTCGCCCAGGCTGGTGGGCAGCGGCATAATCTCGGCCCACTGCAACCTCCGCCTCCCAGGTTCAAGTGATTCTCCCACCTCAGCCTCCCGAGTAGCTGGGACTACAGGCATGCACCACCACTCCCGGCTAATTTTTGTATTTTTAGTAGAGACGGGATTTCTCCGTGTTGGCCAGGCTGGTCTCAAACTCCTGACCTCAGGTGATCTGCCCACCTCAGCCTCCCAAAGTGCTGGGATTATAGGAATGAGCCACCACATGGCCTCCTCATAGTTTCTTAATGTGAACTTAATGCTACTAACAACAGTAGTACCCTCTACAAAATTGTTTCCTAAGGTGATGGTTTTCCAAATAACAAAATAAACAAGTTTCCATTACACTCAGAATTCTAGAAGTAATTATATCTGGCAACCATTAAAATTTGTGCAAAGCTAATTTATTTTTTAAGCTTACCTATCATTTATGCTATGTATACATTTCTAAAACCCCTGGAGGAAATACTACATAATTGACGTTCAGTGTTTTACATGACAGTGATAATCACTGAAATAAAATACTTTTTATTTCTAGATTGATGAACATAGGATATGTGTGTGTGTAAGAAAACGACCACTCAATAAAAAAGGTATGGCACTTAATGAGCTCTAATAAAAGATTGATTTTATCTTATTTGTAATGTATTTTTATAATAGCAAATCAAATTGGTTTGGAAAAATGTAAATCATTTCCTTTGATTTGTATGTAACCATTATGCAGATTTCTATGGCTAAACTTGTCAGTTTGTTATTGCTCTGAATCATTGCCATTTTGAGTCTTGCTTCACAGAAATCTTGATTTTGTTTTTACTTTGCTGTTGAAATATTTTGTCTTAGTGAGTTGCATATTTATGGGATATTATCTTTATATGTACAGAACTTCCTACATGTATCTTAATTCTTACTACTTAAAATAATTTTTGTATATGAACTCAAATGCTGTGAAAATTATTGGGCATTGATTTTCATTTATTCTTTTAGAAACACAAATGAAAGATCTTGATGTAATCACAATTCCGAGTAAAGATGTTGTGATGGTACATGAACCAAAACAAAAAGTAGATTTAACAAGATACCTAGAAAACCAAACATTTCGTTTTGATTATGCCTTTGATGACTCAGCTCCTAATGAAATGGTTTACAGGTAGGTAAATTCATTTTAAATCAGAATTTTGTTCTTACGCCATGTGGTCATCAACACCTTGAAATTTACATTAATTGTGGGATATTTCTTTTTTTTTTTTTTTTTTGAGGCGGAGTCTTCACTCTGTCGCCCAGGCTGGAGTGCAGTGGCACCATCTCGGCTCACTGCAAGCTCCGCCTCCCAGGTTCGCGCCATTCTCCTGCCTCAGCCTCCCGAGTAGCTGGGACTACAGGCGCCCGCCACCGCGCCCGGCTAATTTTTTGTATTTTAGTAGAGACGGGGTTTCACCGTGTTAGCCAGGATGGTCTCGATCTCCTGACCTCGTGATCCGCCCGCCTCGGCCTCCCAAAGTGCAGGGATTACAGGCGTGAGCCACCGTGCCCGGCCGGGATATTTCTTAAGAGGTGCAATATGCTGTTTTATTCTGAGTTTAAACAAAGAAAATGTAATAAATGCTGTAATGAATATTAACACTTGTTCTCTGTAATGCTCCCTGAAATCACAGTTTCCATTGCTACTTGCTAAATAGCTTATTACACATATATATACATATATAAGTATCAAACAAACCGTGTATATGGATAAGAAATTTCTGGAAAATGTTAACATAACCTCTAGTAATAGGATATGATGAGGAGAACTTTTAATTTTTACCTTTTAATCTCTGTACTAATAAAGAAACTTGAAATGTTTGTTTGAGGCATGGTCTTGCTCTGTTGCCCAGACTGGAGCGCAGTGGCACGATCACAGCTCACTGCAGCCTTGACCTCCCAGGCTCAGGTGATCTTCCCATCTCAGCCTCCTAAGTAGCTGGGACCACAGGCATGCACCACCACACCCAGCTAATTTTTGTACTTTTTGTGGAGTTGAGGTTTCATATGTTGCCCAGGCTAACCTCAGACTTCTGAGCTCAAGTGATCTGCCCGCCTTCGCCTCCCAAAGTGCTGGGATTACAGGCGTGAGCCACTGTTATGCCTGGCCAAAATACCTGTTATCAGTAAATTATTAATTTATCTAAATCTGTGTTTATTATGTATCGTCACTTAAGGCGAAAAAGTTCCGTACTTGCATTTAAATTTGTCGGCCGGGCGCGGTGGCTCACGCCTGTAATCCCAGCACTTTGGGAGGCCGAGGCGGGCGGATCACAAGGTCAGGAGATCGAGACCACGGTGAAACCCCGTCTCTACTAAAAGTACAAAAAATTAGCCGGGCGCGGTTGTGGGCGCCTGTAGTCCCAGCTACTCGGGAGGCTGAGGCAGGAGAATGGCGTGAACCCGGGAGGCGGAGCTTGCAGTGAGCCGAGATCGCGCCACTGCACTCCAGCCTGGGCGACAGAGCGAGACTCCGTCTCCAAAAAAAAAAAAAAAAAAAATTGTCATCTTTAAGCTTGGAGATAGTTTTAGTACATGAGATTCTTATATGTTTTCTGTATTCAACTTATAAATAATTCAAATTTACCTGTATTATACATTGGTATCTCAAATTTTTATGCCAGATTTAGATTTTCATACATAAGTTTGCAAACATTTCTAATAATTACAACATCAGTTTTAGCAGTATTGTTATTTTGGTTTATCTAGGAATATAACTGTCTTTGTAACTGCTTGAATGCTATACCTGGTTGCCCTTTTTCATAAAAATCCCTAGAAAGGAGAAAATTAGAGTTAATGAGACTAAGAATTGAAGGTGTTACAAAGGAAATAGTTTTGAGACCAACTCCTTTTGTCTTCACCAAGTGTACTGGGTAGTCAGTTGTTAAAAAAAAAAAAGGATCAAATTAAAGAACATATGAATACTACATAGAAATATTTGTGGAGAATGTATTTAAAGGGGAATCATAATTGTTAATTGTAGAATTTTTTTTAGCTTTCTGAAGAGTCCACTCTTCCTTTTCATTCCTTCTTTCTACTCCTGCCTCATAAAATATAAGTTTGACTTTTATAATAGTTTTTAAAAAATTATTACAAATACAGGCATGTTTCTGGGTGTATGATTTAGTTTTTATGATTTTGTTTTTACCCTGTATTTATGTTTCTTAACTTTATCAATATTTATCCTTCTCCTCTATCTCTTATACTTAACTATTACGGATTGAGGAGTTACATGTTTTTTTTGTGGGGAGGTTTGGAAGGGCGGGGTTGATCTAACTACTTAGCAGGCTCATCCCTAGTTCTTTTTGATCAGAACTTTTTCCTGCTCTTTTTGTTCTGTACTTTCTTCAGTTTTGCCTTTTACAAAACAAAGACAGCAGTTATATAAAATGTTCTACTTGTAGATCTGTTTTCCATCTTTTTTTTTTTTTTCTTTTTGAGACGGAGTTTCGCTCTTGTTGCCCAGGCTGGAGTGCAGTGGCGCGATCTCGGCTCATTGCAAGCTCCGCCTCCCCGGTTCAAGCCATTCTCCTGCCTCAGCCTCATGAGTAGCTGGGATTACAGATGTGTGCCACCATGCTCGGCTGATTTTGTATTTTTAGTAGGGACAGGGTTTTACCATATTGGTCAGGCCAGTCTCAAACTCTTGACTTCAAGTGATCCACCCACCTCAGCCTCCCAAAGTGTTGGGATTAGAGGCATGAGCCACTACGTCTGGCCTCCATCATAACTTTTTAGTTTACTGTTCAGGAAAAAAGTACTTCTTATACCTTCCCACCTTTTAATTTTAACTCTAGCAGTGGGTTATACCAATACGTTTGAAATATAATTCAAGGCCAGGCATGGTGGCTCACGCCTGTAATCCCAGCACTTTGGGAGGCCAAGGCAGGTGGATCGCCTGAGGTCAGGAGTTTGAGACCAGCCTGGCCAACATGGTGAAACCCCATCTCTACTAAAAATACAAAAATTAGCTGGGCGTGGTGGCAGGTGCCTGTAATCCCAGCTACTCAGAGACTGAGGCAGGAGAATTGCTTGAACTCGGGAGGCGGAGGTTCCAGTGAGCTGAGATTGCGCCATTTGCACTCCAGCCTGGGGGACAAGACTGAGACTTCAAAAAAAGAAAAAAAGAAATATAATTCAAACCATAATATTTAGGTATCATTTTCCAAAATTGAGGCTGTCAACTTATTAATAGAATTCAATGTCCTATAAGCACAATTTATATTCTTTTTCCTTAAGTATAAATTACTTGTCTAAATTCAAGGTAGTCATCATTTTTCTATTTATTTAGATGGTCTAAAGATAATATTTTTGCAGTTTTTTTCCTCTGTTAACTTTTTAAAATTGAGATTACCACTCTTGTTTATTCTGTTTTTGTTGAAATTATAATACTTTTTGTTTTTATTGTATATGCCTTATTGTGACCATTGTTTATTATGGAAATATTGCTTGAAATTATGCTTTAAGTAGCTTTAAGTAATTTTAGCATATGATATTTAAAATTCTTAAATCAATTCTTTGATATTGTTATTTAAAATTTTTAACAAAGATTTGTTTAGAATCTTGCTGTTAAGTTTTGTTTATTAATAAAATACTTTGTATTACTCAGCATTACTTTTATTCATCAAAATATTGGTGACACATTCTGACTGATGCATTTTATTTTTAAGGTTTACTGCTAGACCACTAGTGGAAACTATATTTGAAAGAGGAATGGCTACATGCTTTGCTTATGGGCAGACTGGAAGTGGAAAAACTCATGTAAGTGATTTATTAAAGTTACATTCTGGTATGAAGCTACAGTTTCTTTTCCTTATAGCTTAATTCCGAGACCTAAATTCTTAAGAGTTATTCCTGAGTAATGTCTGTTCTTTATTTTCTTTTTAAAATATAGACTATGGGTGGTGACTTTTCAGGAAAGAACCAAGATTGTTCTAAAGGAATTTATGCATTAGCAGGTAACTGTCCTTTTTCCATATAATTTGGAATATTCTTCTTAGGTATTATTCAGGTAACTTTGAAATAAGGCTTTAAAATATTGTTCAGCAACTATAATGCTATATTGACTGTCTATTATGTCAATTATAGGTTATTAGATTGCTTGAAAAGAACTGTAAGATTATATATTCACAAGATTTTTTTTTTTTTAAGAAGAAAAGAACTGTAGGCTGGGCGTGGTGGTTCACGCCTATAATCCCTGCACTTTGGGAGGCCAAGGTGGGTGGATCACTTGAGGTCAGGAGTTCGAGACCAGCCTGGCCAACATGGTGAAACCCCATCTCTACTAAAAATATGAAAAAAAAACTTAGCCAGGTGTGGTGGCAGGCACCTGTAATCCCAGCTACTCGGGAGGCTGAGACAGAAGAATCGTTTGAACCCAGGAAGCAGAGGTTGCAGTGAGCCGAGACCATGCCACTGCATTCCAGCCTGGGCAACAGAGCAAGACCCCATCTCAAAAACAAACAAACAAAAAAAACTGTAAGATTGACTTTGAGGGGGCAGAAATCTTGATTATATTTGTCAGCGTATTCTAGCACATTGTTGGAGATTAGTCTCAATTGTTGAATTTCTGAACTGTAAAAAGCTAGCTATGGTATGAGAATAACTTCATTATGACCACCTGTAATTTTATGCTATTTATAAATATAAATACTAATATATATAAATAAAAGTAGCACCCTTTTATGCAATATGAAAGAGAATAGCTTCTATTAATACTATTTTTTGTAAAATCAATATTCACTTTATTTCTCATTTTTATTATTGATACTATTATCCTAGGTAAAGATTAACTGATTTCTCTAGAAATAGACAATTTGAGTTGCTTTTTAAAAATATTTATTGCATCTCAATTTTCTGTATATGAAATTCTTGACAGCTCGAGATGTCTTTTTAATGCTAAAGAAGCCAAACTATAAGAAGCTAGAACTTCAAGTATATGCAACCTTCTTTGAAATTTATAGTGGAAAGGTAAGTGGGAACTTTTTTAATTTTAATTTTTTTAAATATATATATATATATATATAACATAACATTTGCCATTTTAACCATTTTTAAGTTCAGTGGCATTAAATATATTCACATTGTTGTGCAGCCTTGACCACCATAATTTATGTGTATTTAGAACTTTTATGTTAGAATTTATGAGTTTTTTTTAAAATGTCCTTTGAAACTTTTCAACTTCAATGTTGAGAATTCTTATTCTAATTATTATTTTAATCTCTGAAATAATTCTTAAACTCTGGGTGACTTATTTTTATAGAACTGATATTTTAATTGCCACAGGATCTCGCTCTGTCACCCATGCTGGAGTGCAGTGGCATGATCACAGCTCACTGTAGCTTCAATCTCGTGAGCTTCCCGCCTCAGCTTTCCTAGTAGCTGCGACTATAGGCATGCACCACCATGCCCAGCTAATTTTTTTTGTTTTTAGCAGAGACAGCGTCTCACTATGTTGCCCAGGCTGGTTTTGAACTCCTGAGCTCAAGCTATCCTCCTGCCTCAGCCTCCTAAAATGCTGGGATTGCAGGCGTGAGCCACTGTGCCTAGCCTCTTTTTTACTTTAAAGCTAGTTTTCTAATTTGAATATGGTTTTTCATAGGTGTTTGACTTGCTAAATAGGAAAACAAAATTAAGAGTTCTAGAAGATGGAAAACAGCAGGTTCAAGTGGTGGGATTACAGGAACGGGAGGTCAAATGTGTTGAAGATGTACTGAAACTCATTGACATAGGCAACAGTTGCAGGTAAATTTCATTTTGATTAAGAAAGGAAACTTCAGTTTTAGAAACTTTGGGTATAGCATAACAAAACGAGGATGTTATCTGTCAATACATCTTGGAAGTAAAAATCATTGTTCATAAAAACTTGTGTTACATGTAAGTGTGAGTGACAATTATTATATTGATACTATATTACAAATATATTAGAAATATGCCAGATTAAATTGTATGAATCTGGTTCTATGTAAGTGTTACAACTCAGTGTCTTATCTGTATTTAAAAGATGAAAACTAGCTAAATTGGTGTTTGTTGCTGCTGTTGTTTTTAATGAAAATAATGTGGTTTGAACATGTTAATTGAAGTTTTTATGTATCAAGATGTCCCTAATCATATTGCAGAACATCCGGTCAAACATCTGCAAATGCACATTCATCTCGGAGCCATGCAGTGTTTCAGATTATTCTTAGAAGGAAAGGAAAACTACATGGCAAATTTTCTCTCATTGATTTGGCTGGAAATGAAAGAGGAGCTGATACTTCCAGTGCGGACAGGCAAACTAGGCTTGAAGGTGCTGAAATTAATAAAAGCCTTTTAGCACTCAAGGTAAATAAAATATATTTTATCATGAAAGGTCTTTTGCTTTTAACTTTAATTTTCTTTACTCAGTTGCAAAATAATAGTACTTATTTTACCTAATAAAAACAGAGGTTTTTGAAATTCAGATGCTTATAATTTATAATGTGATTTTATTATACCCAGAATTTTTCCTTGCACACATTCTCTATTCTTTTTAGATGGGATAAAGGATATGTGAGAGGGTAGGTCAGTTCTGGGGCAACATAGGTAGACTCCAGAGGGTCTTTATTTTTCTTGAGACTGAGTCTTGCTCTGTCGCCCAGACTGGAGTACTCTCAGTATAGTCTCAGGTACAATCTCAGCTCACTGCAACTTCCACCTCCTGGGTTCAAGCCATTCTCCTACTTCAACCTCCCCAGCAGCTGGGATTACAGGCACGTACCACCACGCCCAGCTAATATTTGTATTTTTAGTAGATAGGGGTTTCACCATGTTGGCTAGGCTGGTCTCGAACTTCTGACGTCGTGATCTACCTTCCAAAGTGCTTGAATTACAGGCACGAGCCACTGTGCCCAGCCCAGAGGGTCTTAATCAGCCATATTTTCTAGGAGGAGGGCAATGAACCACTGAATTGAGCTAAGAAATAGTTTCTCAGAAAAATGTGGAATGGCTTTCAAAATGTTAGGCCAGGTTATTACATATTTTCCTTGAGTAGAAAAGCAAAGCTGGGAAGGCTATAATAAGACTGTGTTTTTTTCTTTTGGAGTGCCATGTTAAGAAATTAACTTTTTACAGTTATCCTACTGCCTGTCACTTTCAAACACTAGTCATAGTTTCCAGAAATATCTCTTGGAAGAATAAAGTAGGTTTTTTTGTTGTCATTTTTTATTTTCTTGAATTAGCATTTATGGAAACATCTACACCATGCTTTAAAACTGTTGGCCAGGCGCAGTGGCTCACACCTGTAATCCCAGGACTTTGGGAGGCTGAGGCAGGTGGATCCCCTGAGGTTAGGAGTTCGATACCAGCCTGGCCAACATGGTGAAACCCCATCTCTACTAAAAATACAAAGCTTAGCCAGGCGTGGTGGCGGGCACCTGTAATCCCAGCTACTTGGGAGCCTGGGGTAGGAGAATTGCCTGAAGCCCGGAGGCAAAGGTTGTAGTGAGCCAAGATTGCGCCACCACACTCCAGCCTGGGTGACAGAGCGAGACTTTGTCTCAAAAAAAATAAATAAATAAAACTGTTAGTAGAATTTTCACAGCTGATCAGACCTTAAATGTTGAAGTTGTAGTAAGAGACCTTTTAACATATGTTAATTAAGATTACCCTTTATAAGAAAGACTAATCTGTGAGACTTGTTTTCTTAATTTTCAGGAGTGCATCAGAGCCTTAGGTAGAAATAAACCTCATACTCCTTTCCGTGCAAGTAAACTCACTCAGGTGTTAAGAGATTCTTTCATAGGTGAAAACTCTCGTACCTGCATGGTAAGTTTATTTTTTGTTTGTTTTATTTTAATCCTGAAGGAATAACTACACAATATTTATGGAAAATGTATTAGTGACAATCATTTGAAACCTTCTATTATGAGTGATATGGTGATATTTAAGATGTGGTCCCTCCCACTCTGATAGAGAGGATTATATTGCAGTTATATAATTTCAGCATCTAGGTGTTCTCGAGGGCTGGTCTTTCTTGATTTTTTTCCTTTTTCTTTTTCTCTTTCTCTTTCTCTCTCTTTCATTTTGAGTATAGGTCACACTTTTCTTTATGGTCATATGTCTGGTAATTTGGGGTTATATCATGTGTATTATGAATGAACGTAGAGACTGGATTCTGTTATGTTCTTCTGAAGGTTATTGGTTTTTTGTTTAGCAGAAATTTAAACTTACTCCAAACTCTTATCTCCCCTGGGCAACAACTGTAATTGAAAGCTTTGTTTAGTCCTTTCAGATTTAGCTGTGTTGCCTATAGTTTGCCTTGTGTATGTCTAGGTCAGGAATCAGCTAGGGATTTGGGCAGTTTATATATAAAAGTTTGTCCCAGAAGGGAGAGTACCACACTCTCTGTAGCACTTTCCCTTCTGGGACAAAGTTTACTTTTCCAGCTGCTATGAAGTGCACTCCCAAACTATATCCTTTAATTTCTTAACCAGAGAGACTGCAAGTTTTCAGTTAAGTTTTAGTTGCCCTGTGTGACAGCAGCAGAGCTTGCCCTCTGTTAAAAAGCTGTTTAAAAAAAAAAAGTTGGGTGGAGTGGGGATCAGTCAGTACTATTCCTTCCAGGTGTTAACCTCCTCCATTTCTGCTGGATTTTGATTGTTTTCTGGGTGCCTTCATAGTTTGTATTTAACTAGACTTTATCTGATTATAGATATGATAATATAATCTTGGAGTTGAGATAACATTAATAAGTCTTTATTTTTAAATAATCATGGTAAGATTAGACCTAAATGAGCTGCATGTCGGTATTATTGTCTTGATCATTTATGACATTTTCTTTACCTCTGCATTTTTTTTTCCTGTAGATTGCCACAATCTCTCCAGGAATGGCATCCTGTGAAAATACTCTTAATACGTTAAGATATGCAAATAGGTATGAGAGATAGTTCTCCATTTTGAAATTTGAGGGGAGTAGAGCAGTATGCAGTATAATTTAATATCTGATAGGGTAAATCTTACTACATTATTCTTTCAATTTTCAAAAAAAAATGTTTTGCATATTATTCCTTAAGATGATATGTAGAATCATTTTGTCAAATTCTAAAAATCAGTGGAAATGGGTAATTTGGGAAGGGATTAATCACTTTAGTAAAATTGGTCTTTTTATCCTAGAACAAGGTTTCCATTTCACTGTTTTATTTCCTAATATTTTACTGCATTTAAATCATGCAAATTCTTCTTATTACATTAAGACTCTGAAGTAAATCAATGTCAGGGACTAGTTTGTATTTCTTAAATTGTTTTGGTATATGGTCCAGATTATTCCTGATAATATTAAATGCTATATATGGGGAATCTAGGATTTGAGGAAGAAGTGATAGCACAGTTCTTTCTGGTGTTCCTTTTTTTTTTTATGTAATTTATTTTTTTGAGACAGAGTCTTGTTCTGTCACTCAGGCTGGAGTGCAGTGGTGTGATCTCAGCTCACTGCAACCTCCACTTCCTGGGTTCAAGCGATTTTCCTGCCTCAGTCTCCTGGGTATGTGGGACCACAGGCGTGTGCCACCATACCCGGCTAATTTTTATATTTTTAGTAGAGGCTGCGTTTCACTATGTTGGCTAGGCTGGTCTTGAACTCCTGACCTCAGGTGATCCACCCACCTCGGCCACCCAAAGTGCTAGGATTACAGCCGTGAGCCACCCCGCCTGGCCCCTTCTGGTGTTCTATGTGGGTTACATTTTTGTTATTCATATTAATAGTCTTCAAAACGTTATAAATATTATAACTGGGTTATTACAGATAGAAGGACAGAATGCATTATAGACTACTAAAGCAGTTTATTCTATATAGTCATGAAATGCCTTTGGAACTTTGAATTATAACGGGCATATTTATATATGATCCATAGATTTTTTCCCCACTTCTCTTGAGTGACTTTATTTACCACTGATCTTATTTTGAATGACTGTTTAATGTTAAATTTCTCTTCTCACATGTTAAATTTGTGATTTTAACCTAGAGACAAAATTCCTCTTTGTAATCCATTTCTAGTATAGCAGTTCTCTTAATTCTAGTATAACAGTTCTCTTAATTTTGCTGGACAGAAGTATCTGTCCTATTTCTTTGTTTTAATCACTATGGAAATGTTATTTTAAAATTTTTTATTAAAATGTAAAATACTTATGCATATAGAAAAGCACCTAAAGTATAAGTGAATAATTAAATGGATAATGGATATTTATAAAGTGAAAACTCCTGTCATTGGTTTGGGAAATAGAGCATTATTGGCCCCCCAAAAGGTTCCCGATGTGCTCCTTCCTGTTCACAAATCCTGAATAACATGCCTTATTCATTTATCTCTACCCCGATGTAACCCATGTATTAACTTCTGTGGAATACTTTACTTGTTTTTTTTGTCCTCTTTATAAAAATAATTTTACTACCTATGAATGTTATCTCTCGGTAACATAGGTAGCTGTATTTGAACATTACACAAATGGTATTATAACCCCCCAGATTTTTTTGCATCTTGTTTCTAAAGAGATTTTTTTAATGGTAGTAAACACTGTTGGACAGTATAAACCTATTGAGCTTTTGTAAAAAGGTATTAAAATATAATCACTTCTTTAAAAATGTAATAGGGCCAGGTGTGGTGGCTTATACCTTTAATCCCAGTGCTTTTGGTGGCCCAGGCGGGTGGATTGCTTGAGCCCAGAAATTCAAGACCAGCCTGGGCAACATAGCAAAACCCCATCTCTATAAAAAATACAAAAATTAGCCTGGTGTAGTGGCTTGCATCTGTAGTCCCAGGCACTTGGGGGGCTGAGGTGAGAGGATTGCTTGAACCTGGAATGTTGAATCTACAGTGAGTTGTGATCACACCACTGTACTCTAGCCTGGGCAACAGAGCAAGACCTTGTCTTAAAAAAGAAAAAAGTAATAGAACTACATTTCTAAGTATGAACTATTGTATTTTCTAAATTTAATCCCTTTTAAAGTTTGAATTATGAGCTCGTAGCTTATTGTGTTAGTTTTAATTGATCTTTGTAATTAACATTTTTGATATGTGGGATTTTTATCATTAATTTAAAATGTTTCTTATTTCAGAATAATTCTTGAGAAAGATGAGGAACAGCCTAGTGTAGTAGATTCTTGCCATGTTATAGAATTAAAACAAACAAAACCCCTCTGTTTCTTAAGATTTGAGACGACAAAAGATTGCTCCCTAATATTGTGAAAATGCTATATCTAGCTGTTCCTCTAGTTTGCTTAGGTCAAAGTAAAATGTTTTAACCTACTGTTATATCATGTAACTCACTTGCAACATGACTAACCATTTGGGACACTATATTAATCCGTTCTCACACTGCTACAAAGGAATACCTGAGACTGGGGAATTTACGAAGGTTTATTTGACTCACAGTTCAGCATGGCCACAGCGGCCTCAGGAAACTTACAGTCATGGTGGAAGGGGAAGGGGAAGCAAGGCACCTTCACAAGGTAGCAGGAAGGAGAAGCGCCAAGCAAACTTGGGAAGAGCCTCCTATAAAACCATTAGATCTTACGAGAACTCACTATCACGAGAACAGCATGGAGGAAGTTGCCCCCATGATTCAATTACCTCCACCTGGTCTCTCCCTTGACACTTGGAAATAATAATTCAATATGAGATTTGAGTGGGGACACAGGGCCTAATCATATCAGACACATAATTTTTTCAATTTTATTTCCAAATCTCTAGGAATAAAGATTTTCAACCTTCCTTGATACTCATACCAATGTTTTATGACCTTAAGAGTCAATATTTTTTTTTAACAGCCAAAAATAATTAATTCCTCCTTTATGCTAAATCTGCCTTATTTTATTTAGACCAATACTTTGAAGTGGTGGGTAGATGGCATTACATTAAAATTTTCATATTTTTAGGAAACTATTTCTCTCTTAACTGTTTAAACTTTTTTGTATTTAAGACATAGCTTAGTGATCGAAGTGTTATTTCTCAGGACAAAATAGGTTTAATAACTTCCTTACTACTTAATGGTACCAAAGCCTCAGGAAAGTTACTTAACCTCTCTCTGCCCTTATTTCCTCATCTTTAGAATGGACAGTTAATGACCGTGTCCATCTTAAAGGATTGTTTTTGAGGAGTAAAAGAAGTGATCTGTGTAAAATGTTTAGCACAGTACCTGAAATAATAGGAATAGTTATTCCTGTTGCTACTTTAGTGAGCAGTTCTGTCTTAAAAATTCAGTTAGACAGATGTGAAAGCAATGTTTTTTCATATCCTTATATTAGAATCATATACTTTGAAAATTTTATGTGGGAATTGTGGGATAGTTTGTAACAGTACACATTGCTGCTAAGTGATTAAGTTGACAAGTCCAGTTCATCAGATGACAATTAGAGATACTTTATTTATTTATTTAAGATGGAGTCTTGCTATGTCACCCAGGCTGGAGTACAGTGGCACAATCTCAGCTCACTGCAGCCTCTGACTCTTGGGTTCAAGCGATTCTCCTGCCTCAGCCTTCCAAGTAGCTGGGATTACAGGTGCCCGTCACCACGCCCAGCTAATTTTTTTGTATTTTTTTAGTAGAGATGGAGTTTCACCATGTTGGCCAGGCTGGTCTCGAACTCCTGACCATAAGTGATCTGCCCACCTCAGCCTCTGCAAGTGCTGGGATTACAGCATAAGCCACTGCACCCAGCGAGACAATTAGAGATATTTTAGAGGGGAGTACAGGGGAAAACTTTCAGAGTGGAAGGAATGGTTGTACCAAGGGAAAAAAAATTATAGGATATGTGAAAAACAGACAGTGGCCTCTATCCTGAAGCAGAGATACTTAATCTTTGCATAATGGAAGAGGTTAGAGTGATTAGAGTGATTAGGAGTTTTTAGTAACATTGAAGAATATGATTCTTGTAGGTAGTAGAGTTTGGCTTGGGCAAGAGAGCTTTGGATAGAGGAAAAAATGTGTGGATGAAGCTAATAGTGTGTCTAAATTAAAAGATTTAGATAAGAAATGGGGTGGGAGTGAAAATAATTGTTAATATTAGAAATTTAGATTTTTCAGGCCAGATGCCGTAGCTCATGCTTTTAATCCTAGTACTTTGGGAGGCCAAGGCAGGAGGATCACTTGAGTCCAGGAGTTTGAGACCAGCCTGAGCAACCTAATGAGACCACATCTCTACAAAAAAATAAAAAATTAGCTGGGGGTGGTGGCACGCCACTGGTAGTCCCAGCTGAGATGGGAGGATCACTTGAGTCAAGGCTGCAGTGAGCCATGATTGAGCCACTGCAGTACAGCCTGGGTGATATGGTGAGACCTTATCTCAAAAAGAAAAAAAAAAGATATTTACATTTTTCAGCATGTGTGGTAAATAAACTTTCAAGGATAAAGGGCAGATGAATCCAATATTGAACCTTTGACAGTAGATATTACCAATAGGTCAAAGAAAGACTGTTAGTAGAGGAAATATGTTAGTTTGATTTATATGAAGATATTGATACTTGTTTTTGACCTATAAAGAAGGGAATTTCATTTAGTTCAACCTAAGAGAAATGACAAGAAAATCAGAGAATATGATTATTATATTGAAGTGTTTAAATAACATAGGCTTTGTACTCAGGGCTAGGTTTTAACCTCAGTTATGCCACATTCTCAGTGAGTGACCTTAGAGAAGATACTTTATTTCTGAGTCATTTTTCTCATCTATAAAATCAAAGATGGTTGAAGGACTAAATAATATAATGCCTAACAATGACTAATCCTGATACCTGACATGTAGGAGGTACTTAAATATTTTATATTGATATGAAATAGAGTTGGCCCAAAGGAGACATAAGGAATTACATAGATGGGGTGAGAAAAATCATAATTTGGTTAAATGTAACTTGAAGATGTTAACAAAAGCAATTTAAATTTCATTGCTAAAGGCTGTTCTCAACCAGAGTTCTACATCTGAATCACCAACCACTGAAAATAGAGTGAATATTTTCTCAGTTATACTAAGGACATTTCACAGCTAATACCATTCTGGATGCATAGGAAAGAAGTTAATTCATTACAAACAATGGATGCCTTAAGGCATTAGTACTTAATTCCCTTGTGTCCAGTTTGAAAAAGAGGCAAAAACGTTGAAGAGCCATGAATGCTAATAAACAAATAGTCATGGTACTGACTACATGAAGAAATTAGATTGAGTGGTCATGTAGTTAGAGGGGCATTTCAGATTTAAGTGATTTAGTTAAACTTCTAGGAAGGATTACGAGAAAAGAGGAAAATACACCAGAAAGGAAAGACCTAGGACTATAGAGCAGGGGATCGATAGAACAAAGATGTTCAAAAACCTCTTAAAATTTGTTATTTGTAAAATAATATTCTAAATACATTGTCACAACTATCAATATCCTTTTCTAAACAAAAGTGAATACTAAATGAAAATGTGCAATGTGCATTGCTGTCTTTCAAGAGCATTTTCTTTTAATTTGTTGCTGTTTTGGTGCTGCAGAGTAAAGGAGTTTGGAATTAGTCCATCAGACATTCCCTTCTCACAGGGTAGTGGCAGTCGCCCTGATCTCTCTCCTTCTTATGAATATGACGACTTTTCTCCTTCAGTTACCAGGTCTACTTCATTCTATACATAAGATGTTTATTTTTATAGTTTCTTTTGAATTGTGCTTTGTATAAACATTTCATTTGCTATGTTTGTCCTGAGCCATTTTAGTTTTCATTTTCATTTCATTTGGCAGGTGGTGGTTGTACTGCATGATCTGCATTCTTATGTCTTTTATTAATTTGTTTGCTTTAAAATGTTGATTTAGAATTCAGGCTTCCTATTTCCCCCTCATATTTTTAAGGATGATGTCACTTTTGCATACTTACCATTAAAAGATAAATTGTTAAAAGATAAATTATCTTGCTTAAAATGAAGAGATTGCCTTTATGCTGTATGATCTTATGAGTTTCCTTGTCTGCAAGGAGCCTCTTGACATAGAAAGTTTACCCTCTTTTGGCTGGGCGTGGTGGGTTACACCTGTACTCCCAGAACTTGGGGAGGCAGAGGTTGGTGGATCACCTGAGGTTGAGAATTCTAGACCAACCTGGCCACTGTGGTGAAAAACAAAAAGTGTTTTTTTTTTTAAAGTAAAGAAAGCTTACCCTCTCCCAAATGTGTAAGTTTAAATATAATGAGTAAACTCTTTTCAAATGATAAAACTTAAAACCTTATAATCTTTATACATTATAAATAAAATTATTTTACATGTAGCTATTTTAATTGAGCATGATAACTACCAGAAATCTGCATGGTTTTTTTTGTTTTGTTTCAGCAGTGATCCAGTTATTGGTCTAACTGTTATTGTTTACATTTTTCGGTTCATATAATTTAATTGCAATAACATTCACTCTGATGAACCAGTAGTAAAAAAAATTGAAAATTAAAAAAAAAATTTTAAATTGCACCTTTTTTTCTTTGAATACTGAATCTACATACTTTGTTAATTCTCATTTAGTTTGCACAATAATTATATTTGATATAATTAATATAATATGAATTATATAAAGTTATTTAAGTAGATTTCCTAAAATTAAACAACCATTTATGTGTTTCTATAGATTTCAGATAAATTTTACCTATAAAGGTGACATCATCAATCTTAGTATGTTAACTGAATTGCTTGTATATTGAATAGGTTGGTATTTTCTTGTTCCTCTGCATGAGTGTTTTTAACTTTAGATACCTCTTATATATTTATAGGGTCAAAGAATTGACTGTAGATCCAACTGCTGCTGGTGATGTTCGTCCAATA